>NC_044979.1:54822311-55553075 GCF_008728515.1 Papio anubis | reverse complement strand
TAGGGACATGGATGCAGCTGGAATCCATCATTCTTAGCAAACTATCACAAGAACAGAAAACCAAACACCGCATGTTCTCACTCATAGGTGGGAACTGAACAATGAGATCACTTGGACTTGGGAAGGGGAACATCACACACCGGGGCCTATCATGGGGAGGGGGGAGGGGGGAGGGATTGCATTGGGAGTTATACCTGATGTAAATGACGAGTTGATGGGTGCAGCACACCAACAAGGCACAAGTATACATATGTAACAAACCTGCACGTTATGCACATGTACCCTACAACTTACAGTATAATAATAATAAATAAATTTAAAAAAAAAAAAAAAAAGAGTGCTAGTAACAATGAGAAAGCTTGGTGTTTCTTTATTCATTCTTGTAACTGAGAGAGATTACAAAATCACACATAAGTCTACAGGCATTCATTATTTATTGTTCAATCAATATATTACTGTCCCTTAATCTGGGAAGGTGCCCAAATTAGATAAAACACAAGAGTCTGCGCCTTCAAGAGGAAAAATGGATTGTTCCAGGTAGCAGGTACAAACTGAGTTGTTTTTCAATCAAGATTTTGAATTATGCTGATCCATCTATATGCCAGACCTGTGCCTCCATAGCCAACAGCACTGACCATTCACGACCTGATACCCAAAGGCAGGGGTGCAATCTATGAGTGTGTTGCTGACCAACGCTTGCTGATCCACACTCCTCCACTTTCGCTTCATTGGAACCCCGGTGTAACATGAGTCTGCAGTGTATATATTCTGCTGAAGCCTGGGGCTGCTGAGCTAAGGGACCTTGGCCAAATCACCAGACTCTCCCAGGCTCTCGGCGTCCTATTTTCCTCATCTGTGGAACAAGGCTAATAATTTCATATTTTATATCTATAAAATCAAACTCTCTTGATATATACATATATTTAAAATACTTGAAAGAGCTTTGTAAATGATAAAGTTATAATACATTTTTTAACCAGCTGAGGTGGCAGAAGACTGTATCTCTAACATAAAACTGCCCCTGGGGATATATGAGTTCATATGTAATCTGTCTCCAAAGTCTGTTAGTAAAATACTTAAATACACAATAAATGGTTAATAAATTCAAAAGGCAAATCAAGCAAAGCACTATAAATTGTAGACAGAATTCTTCAGTAGTTTAGGCGTTCAAATGATATATTACTTGAACCTTATGCTAGAAATCACGAGTGATATTTTAATGACAGTTTTATGCATGCCCTCACAGGCCTCCAGAATAAAAGCGCTCTTTAAAGATTAATTATACACACAGTTCATTTCCCTAATAATACTTCAATGAAAACACTTACGTGTATGCATTTCAACCTAAAAAGCCCAGATTAACGGTCCTCCAGCTATAGCTATACTCTTATTTAGAAAGCGTAGAAAGCAATGGAAAAACTCACTATATCCACAGCTATCCATCACTACAAAGAAAAAGCAGAATAAAACTACAAAATTAAAGGCAAATACTGCTGCTTTTCCAAACACAGACTAAATGTTCATAAAAATCCCCTCAGTTTTCCAAACTCACCAACACTCAAAGTAACATAATACCCCTTTCAAACAAACACAAGGATGATTGTATCAACTAAAGCATAACCAAAATCCTGCGATGGAATGCTTATGCTAAAATGTTCTTCATATAGTTATAACTGAACTAATTTTAAAATTAGAATTTTGCAATATAGGATTTCTAAAATATAATTTGGAATTATGAGTGAAAATAAGGGTATGAGAAACACACTAAGTATTTTTGTCTCTTGGAGACTTACTATAATTCTTGTAGCAGGAAAGCCTGCAGAACGTTAACAAAATAAAATCTCTGAAAATCCTGACTATATTTTCAGTTGACTTAAAAAATTGTAACCCCTCAATCTCTCTCTTAAATTATTATTTTAAATAAGTACTTTTACCCTAAATTTCTTCTTTAACAGACCTAGTATTTTCTTGCAACAAAAATCACACTATTGTGGGATACAGGTAATCTTTTCTTTTTAAAGATTACATAACTTCTTTCTAAACGAAGTCCATGTCTGCGGCTAATTCATAACCAATGTAACTGAAAATAGAAATGGAAATGTTATAGAGATTTCCATTTTTTAACAAACATGGAAATTATTTCTCAATTTGAAGAACTGCATCTCAGGAATGACTTCCTTGACAAATTAATCAGAATTATCAAGTAGCAAACATTTCATGCTAAGCCAAAGCCAACCAGGTGAGTCATTCGTATTATAACATGTATATATAACAACGTACACTAAAGGCAAAGACAAGAACGAAATGACTTTTTAAAAGGTCGATAAACTTTACTCACTCCCTTAATATTTTCCAGGTTTAACTGAGGTATAACGATGCATGTGATCCCGGAACCCATGGAAGAGTATCTACCTCAACTACCAGGACCATATCGAGTTCTAGCTTGGAAAAAAGAAAAGCAAAAAACAAACAACAACAACAAAAAAAACAAAAACCTATCTGAATACGTGTTCTGAAAAGCCCGCAATAATACCCAATTTATAAGAAGCAAGCAACCACAGAACAGAAAACTCAAGAAAGCACAGCCTTCCACCACCGCTCCCCAGCTAGCCCCCCCCTTTTTTTTTTTTGCTCTTCATTTCCATTCCATAGTTAAATAAGTACACTTATTCCAAAATAAAAGGGGAGAAACCTGTTGGAATGGATTTTTAGAAGATAAATACTCTAGATGAAGCAACAATAAGTTGCTAGGAGGAAGTTGTGGACCCATTCATTTACATACAACCGAAAGAAGATAAACCCACATGTATTCCTATCAGTGAAGATGGAACCTGGTAATTTGCAGGGAAGATGGAATCTCAATCAAATCCCAGACAGCTACTCTCCCAAAGAGAAAAAAAAATAATGCTGTGGCTCTTCACCCAGGCAGCTTCTGAGATGCAGGCTCCGCAACTCGCGAGGTGCGAAAATTCAAATGAAGCCCTGTCGCTCACAAGTGCGGCATCTCCGGGATGAGGGAGGGCTCGGGGACCGGGAAACCCACTCAGACCGCTCCACTTCGCCGAAGAATCCCAAACCACCCCAGGCTCGGGAGTGTGGACTGCTCTGCCCAGAGACCCTGGATGAGGCAGCAGAGAGGCCACACAGCAGGCGGGAGAAAACCGCCTCCCGCGAGGTCCCAGAGAAACCACGGAGCTGCGGGGCACTCGGGATCCCGGGCCGCGGGCGCGCGGCCAGAGAGGCGGGGTGAGAGCGCGGGGGCGCGGACTCACCTTGCAATGGGGATGGCTGGGCGCGCGCGCCGCCTCTGTTCCTCGGCTTCCGGCCACAGAGTCCCCTTGCAAAGCTTCCCCGCGTAGCGGGAGGGGCCTCGGCGGCTGGTGGCCGTGTTCTTCCGACCCCCCGCCCGCCTCGCCGGCTCCGCCGAGGGTGCCAGCAGCTGCAGGCAGCGCTTCAGCGCTCGCCGCCTCGCCATCCTTGGGGCGAGTCGTCGCCGGGTCACTCCCTTATTATGACCTTCGAATCTCACAGCAGGGCCAGCAGCGGCCTCCCTCATCCTGCCTCTCCAACCCTTACCAAGATGGCCGCCCCTGTGGGCCGGGGCGTCGAAGCCATCTTGGTAAAGGAAGCGCCTGGGAGCATGCAGCCTTCTCCCGGCCTGCCCCGCCCCGCCTTGCGACTCAAACACTCTGCAGGGACCCTCCTAAGACCAAATTGGTTCCCCCCAGCTGTCCTAAGCCAGAGGCTTACTTTCAGATCGCATGAACACATTCCTGGACACCAGCCACAGTTGCTAAAACTAAATGGGGTCCTGCAGACCCTTTGATGGACTCTCATAGCCAACTCAATTACAGTCGAGAAGCACTGGAATGCTTCCAGCCTATGTCGCTAGGATCCTGGTAGCGAAGAAACTAAACTGTAATTTGAAGTGTTGTGCAGTAGGTATTGAATATTAGTGGCAGCACTGCATTGTTCACTGTGTGCTCGTTTACTTTTAAAATGATATCACAGCCCCCTGGTACACACGGTTCTCATCTAAATTTGCATCTTTTTTAACGCTAGGATAACTACGAAAGAGCCTACAGTTGTGATTCTGAGTTTCTTACTGGATTTGCTTTTTAAACTGCAGAATGAAATTAGTTGTTTCAAGAAGTAAAGTTAAGTACAGTCAGATCGAAGTAAAATTCAGCATTGGGTGGTTGGGCAAAAAGATTACAAAAGTCCTCCTGGGGTGTGCCAGGAGTCAAAAAAAAAAAAAGTTCGTCTCTGGGGTTATCTTGGCAAAAAAGAAACCACCACCACAGGTTCTAAATGGAGATAAAACTGGCAGAAAAATGCAAACCAAACTATTCTGCATTTTGAAAGTGAATGTGCCTGTGTGACATTGCAGGAATGTAAAGAACTATATCAAGTGTGGACTTTATCTCCTCAGGCTAGCTTAGAGTGGCTGCTGAACTTAAGCGTGACTAAGAGCTGCTTGCGCCTGGGTGGAGCTGAAACTGCACAAGGTAAATAATACCTTTGTACAACAGAAGAAAAAAAAAAACTAACAGCATACATGCAAACCCAAAGGGTAAGCTGAAGTTACTACTCAAAAGTTCTTCATAGTGTTCTTGACTAAGCAACGAAGAAGTAATCCTGGCATTTTGGGAGGGCAAGGCGGGAGAATCCTTTGAGCCCAGGAGTTGGAGACCAGCCTGGGCAACATAGAGAGACTTCATCTCTACAAATAATAATTTAAAAAAAAAAAATTAGACCACCTTGATGGCCCGCACTTGTGATCCCAGCTACTCCAGAGGCTGATGTGGGAGGATCGATTGAGCCTGGGAGATCAAGATCAAGGCCACAGTGAGCTGTGATTACGCCACTACACTCCAGTCTGGGCAACAGAGAAGACCCCATTTCCAAAAAAAAAAGAAAGGCTGGGCGCGGTGGCTCACACCTGTAATCCCAGCACTTTGGCAGACCAAGGCGGGAGTATCACCTGACGTCAGGAGTTCGAGACCAGCCTGGCCAACATGGCGAAACCCCATCTCAAGTAAAAATACAAAAATTAGCTGGGCATAGTGGGGCGCACCTGTAATCCCAGCTACTAGGGAGGCTGAGGTGGGAGAACTGCTTGAACCCCAGAGATGGAGGTTGCAGTGAGCCGAGATGGGACTCGGCTGGTGGACAGAGCAAGACTCTGTATATAAAAAAAAAAAAAAAAAAGCCCTTTGTTCCCCTCACTCCCACTCTTTTTTTTTTAAATTCTTGTCCTTTATTGGATAAGGGCTGAGAGAAGCAGACAGACCAGTTGGACATAGTAGATGGGCGTGCGAGGTCAAAGTGCTACCCGAAAGCCAGCCAACCCACACTCCCCTGAAATGAATGCTAATCCCCTTCAAACTGTGGGCATCGGATTCACACACAGCCTCTTCCAGGGATAAAAGAAAAGCCTCTTCTTTTCTTTTTTCTTTTTCTTTCTTTCTTTTTTTTTTTGAGACAGAGTCTTGCTCTGTCACCCAGGCTGGAGTTCAGTGGCCAGATCTCGGTTTACTGCAACCTTCACCTCCCAGATTCTCCTGCCTCAGCCTCCTGAGTAGCTGGGACTACAGGTGCCCACCACCACGCCCGGCTAATTTTTGTATTTTTAGTGGAGATGGGGTTTCACCATGTTAGCCAGGCTGGTCTTGAACTCCTGGCCTCAACTGATTTGCCCACCTGGACCTCCCAAAGTGATGGTGGGCGTGAGCCACTGCCATCCGGCAGCTTCTTGTTTTCTTCCCTCTACTATGGAGACAAGTTCTGGTTTTCCTAGGACAACTAGCTCTAGTCACAAAGATCTCTTCAGTGATCAAGCATGGTGGAGTGGCAGAGTGAGTGTTCCAAAAGGATAAGAAGAACAGGAGTCTTTCCCAGGCCCCATTACAACCTCAGTACCTGTGAGTGGCATCCCCAGCCCAAACAGAAGTTGACAAAGAGGCACGTACCTGGTGAAAAGATACATATATTTAGAACTAGCCAGCTGGACTCAGTTTAGATGACCCCAATTTTGTTGGCAATATCCCAGTTTTGTTGGGTCAGCAACAAAGTTGATCCCAATTTTGTTGGCAATATCCAAAGCATTGTAATCAGGAGCCAGTGGAGCTTATGCCTTCTTCCTCCATCAGGCCTAATCAGGGCATTGACCTTGGCCACATCAATGTCATAGAGCTTCTTCACAGCCTGTTTGATCTGGTGCTTGATGGCTTTAACATCCACAGTGAACGCAAGTGTTTTGTTGTCTTCTATCTTCTTCATGGCAGACTCAGTGGGCAGAGGAAACTTGGTGATAGCATAGTGGTCAAGCTTGTTTCTCCTGGGGACGGTCTTCCGAGGATATTTGGGCTGTCTCCTGAGTCGCAGTGTCTTGGGCTGTGGGAAGGTGGTGACTTACAGACCTTTTTCTTTGTGGCTGTGGACACCTTGCAACACTGCCTTCTTGGCCTTCAAAGCCTTCAAAGCCATATAGATATGCCTTTTCGTAATACTATTTGAGTAAGTTGCAGACATCAAAATGCTTCACCCTAAATAATTCAGCATATCTCTCCTAAGAATGAGGACATTTGGCCGGGCGCGGTGGCTCACGCCTGTAATCCCTGCACTTTGGGAGGCCGAGGCGGGCGGATCACGAGGTCAGGAGATCGAGACCATCCTGGCTAACAAGGTGAAACCCCGTCTCTACTAAAATACAAAAAATTAGCCGGGCGTGGTGGCGGCGCCTGTAGTCCCAGCTACTCGGGAGGCTGAGGCAGGAGAATGGCGCGAACCCGGGAGGCGGAGCTTGCAGTGAGCCGAGATGGTGCCACTGCACTCCAGCCTGGGGGACAGAGTGAAGACTCCGCCTCAAAAAAAAAAAAAAAAAAAAGAATGAGGACATTTGCTTCATAACCACAGTATCATTCCACCTATGAAAGCATCAATTCCCCATTATCACTTAATAATCTGTTTTCAAGTTTCCATGATGTACAATCATGGAATGTCTATAACAGCTGTTTTTTTCTGAGCTAGGATACTACCTACGCTAGTGTGTTGCATTTATGTATTATATTTAAATAAGAAGCAATCTAAAGTATTCACTCGCTATTTTCTGCGCATATCATACAGATATTATAAAGAGACAGATGTTTACAGGATGTTTTTCATTGAGAGCTGGTGCTTTAGAAAAGCATATTTCTGTGTACACCAGAAAAGTCTAGGAGGAATGTCTTTTAATACAACATTGACAGTATAATTGAAGCTGTATTAATTAAACAGTAACATTTGTACTTTGTTAACTCCTGGGATACTACATCAACTTTATGGATTATGTTGGAATCTCTGCTCAACGTGACTTCTAAAGTGTAATTGGTTGGGTTTTTTCTAGATAATGGAAAGAAGCTGTTTAGTATAATAATTTATATCACTCCAGGCAAAACCTCTAGCTTGCCTTGCTTCACTTTACAAAACAAAATGAACATTGGACCCTAAGCATTTTACTCATGGTTTAATTTTAGATCCTGGCCTGCTGAACTGGGCTTTATTTGTCCTTCCCTTTTATGCCACCCCTAGGAAGTCAGACATTCAGAAAATAATAACTATTTGTCTTCTAAGTTGTTACTTAATGTTTACATAAGAAGCAATTTAAAATATTCCCTTGCTAATTTTTGTACATCTCATTGACTTTCTTCCTTACCTGTATTGTTCATTAATTCTGTCAAGAAGAGGGACAGATTTACACAATTCCCTAAAAGTGACTAGTAGCCAATGTAATTTTTTTCTTGGAGACTAGTACTGTATTAAATAGGATTATTTTAACATTTCGTAAAGTATCAGGTGCTACTTAAATTACTTCTGGGAAACCACATTTAAAACAATTTTAGCATTGTTTTAAGGTAAGTTCTATAATCAGTACCATCGTTTTTTCTTCTAGCTCTAGTTTTAAAAGCACAGAGGACTAGAGGACTCATTACTAGAGTATTTTTAATTCAGTGTATATTTATAGTGGCACCTGTGGAATTCAGTTGTGATATTAAGTAATTTGAAATCTAAGCTGTTGGAACTCCAAATTATTATGAGCCTTAAAAGAATGTGATTATGGGGCCTGAAAAGCAGCTATATCCTAGGCAGCTGTAACCAGGCAGCTGTAAACTTTGTTTCTCTGATTATAGACCTTCTTTCTTACCTGTATTGGTTTGTAAAATGTTGTAAATGACTGAAGAGTGTCAGGGAAAACCTCTTCCCTCTCCATTGTTAATCTTCATTATAGATTAGCCTCCCTCTTACCTTTCTCAGGCAAAGACTTAATGACTATCTCATTATCTTAAGATGAAATGTTAAATACAATCTTTTAAATTGGAAACGAAAATCCTCTATAAAGAAAACAAGCTGTATGGAAAAGAAAACAAATGAATTAATGTGTTGTAATTCTCAAACCAACCTTGTATAGAAAAATGTTGTAATACTGTTAAATTTCTTTGTCTTCTTCCTATAAAAGCAAGAACTTAATTTTAACTTCAGAGCACTGACCCCATTTCTCTGGAGTCTGCGTGAGCTGGAATGGCTATTAACCAGCTTTTCGCTTGAATAAACTCTTTAGAACACGATTCTGACCCTTTTCATTATTTCAGGTTGACACATCTAAATGCTGCATTCACTCCCAGTCAAATCAAAAATTGTTTTCCTGATCATTAAGAATCTATAGATAACTACAAACAGCAGTAGATCTTGGGCAGCTAAATTCTTTTTTTTTTTTTTTCCTTGAGATGGAGTCTCTCTGCTCTCAGTCACTCTGTCACCCAGGCTGGAGTGCAGTGGTGCGATCTCAGCTCACTGCAACCTCCACCTCCCTGGTTCAAACAATTCCCCTGCCTCAGCCTCCCAAGTAGCTGGGATTACAGGAGCATGCCACCACGCCCGGCTAATTTTTTTTTTTTTTTTTTTTTTGCATTCTTAGTAGAGACGGGGTTTCACCATTTTGGCCAGACTGGTCTCGAACTCCCGACCTCAGGCAATCTACCCGCCTTGGCCTCCCAAAGTGCTGGGATTTTACAGGCATGAGCCACTGCACTTGGCCTGGACAGTAATTTAACTGCTCTGCTGTTTACTACCTCTCTGACCTTGGAAAATACCCCTCCCAATTCCCCAGTCCCCATACCCTTACACCCCAAAATGACCCTAAGTCTGTATGTCTACTTGCAGTTGTAACATTCTGTTACTCTATAAAAAGGTTTTGAGGAAAAATATATGAAGGAACAGTGCAGGTTACAGGAGTTGTAGGAGTATGTTAGACCATGGGTCAGCAAACTAGGAGGGCCAAATCTGATCTGCTGCCTGTTTGTTTAATTCAAACTATTTATTTTTCAGAACACAAAGTCCTCAACATTCATATTATAGCAATGCTTTTTTTTATTGTGGCGAAAAACACAAAATTTACTATCTTAACCATTTCTAAATGTGCAGTTCAGTAGTGTTAAGTATATTCATGTGGTTGTGAAACAATTTGAATCTCTGGACCTTTTTCATCTTGCAAATCTGAAATTCTGCACCCATTAAACAATGACCTCCCCTTCCCCACCAGCCCCTCAGCCACTGGTATCTACCATTCATCTTTCTGTTTCTATGAATTTGATTACTTCAGAGACCTCATATAAGTGCAATCATACCATATTTGCCTTTTTGTAACTGGCTTATTTTGCTTAGCATAATGTCCTCAAGGTTCATCCATGTTGTAGCATGTGACCGGATTTCCTTCCCTTTTAAGGCTGAATAATATTCCATTGTATGTTATTTTAACACATATTGTTTATCCATTCATTCATCAATGGATATTTGGGTTGCCTCCATCAAAAAAAAAAAAAAAAAACTGGAGACCAGTATAGTTAATTGACTCAATTCAGCATGGCTGAGGAGGCCTCAGGAAACTTATAATCATGGCAGAAGGAAAAGCAAACATGTCCTTCTTCACATGGCAGCAGGGAGAAGAAGAATGAGTGAAAGGGGAAAAGCCCCTTGTAAAACCATCAGATCTCGTGAGAACTCACTATCTTGAGAACAGCATGGAGGTAACCACCCCCATGATTCAATTACCTCCCACTGGGTCCCTCCCATGACACGTGGGGATTATGGAAACTACAAGATGAGATTTGGGTGGGGATACAGTCAAACCGTATCAATACTATATAAAGAATCAAGCCTTCCATAAATAGTTATTAGTAGTACTACTATTGTTGCAGGTCCCATCCTCCAGGGAAACCTTCTTTGATTGCTCTCAATGATCTCTCCCCTCTGAATTCCAGGAAAAGCCATTGTGCTGATCGCTTGGCTTTATTATACACTGCTTTGTATTATTGATATTGTGAGTTTGAATCTCAATGCACAAACTTATACATGCCCAAAATATCTAATTTCTTCACATTCTAGATATCAAATTAATTTCAACCTTTAGTCTCTATCCCACCAAAATGGCTGTCAATTCAACTTAGGGGACTTCCCTGAATTGTGCCGTTCTGTGACTCCTGCAGTGATATGGCATTAGAGGAGCCTCCTAATCTACTGTCCATCCAGGTTACCACTTAATGTCCCAGCCCTCATCACCTTGATTCGTGGCTGTGCTTCATAGCCTGCCATGCCTAGGGAATCTTTGAGTTGGGAGAATAAGGTTAAGGATGCAGCATCTCTGGGGTCTGACATGGCCATTCACCCTGGAGTCCAGCCACATCACTGGTGTTTTTTCATCTGAAAAATAGTGTAATAATAATAAGAGTTATTAAGAGAATAGTATTCGCAACTATGGGAGACAGCTGACACAAGAAAATAACTAAAAATTAAACTCCTTTGCTTCTTAAGAGTAGTTTCACATACTGTCATTGTGACACCACACTTTGAATTTCATCTAGAATTTATCAGAAACTGGAAAATACAGGCTAGGCAGATACTATAGTATTTCCATTGTGAGAAAAGTAATATTTATCTTACTAATAATTGGCCAATTTCTTTCTTTTCCTTTTTCTTTTTTTTTAAATCTAAAAGACTCAGAATATGATCTTCAAAATGTAAACTCTAAGCCCCGGGTAGTTAAACTTGATAACTAATGCTGATTAGTTTGGTGATTTAAAAAATATAAATTATAGCTTTTTAGAAATGCTATTTTCCATATGGATTAATATCCACAAAAATACAGGGGAGAGCTTCAAAAGTGAAGGGATTAGTCCACCATCATTATGATCTATTCCACCTTGAAAAATTCTGTGCCTTCAAGAACATGTAAGTACCCAGCACTAAGATAATACAAGTGAGTGTGCTACTTTTCATCACAACGATGAATGTTTAGATGTATTTTTAAAATTAAAAAAGACAAGAAATTAGTAAAAGAGGAACTACAGTAGCCAATACATATTTTATGATTAAGAATTATTAGACTTTCAGGCTGGATGTGGTGGCTTACACCTGTAATCCAACCCTTTGGGAGGCCGAGAAAGGAGGATGGCTTGAGGCCAGAGTTTGAGACCAGCCTGAGCAACATAGCAAGACCCTGTCTCTAAAACAAAAACAAAACAACACAAAACCATTAGCCAGGCGTGGTAGTGCACACCAGCTACTCGGAAGGCTAAAGCAGGAGAGTCGCTTGAGCCCAGGAGTTCGAGGTTACAGTGAGCTCTGATCATGCCACAGCACTCCAGCCTGAGCAACAGAATGAGACCCTGTCTCTGAAATAAATAAATAAATGATTAGACTTCAGTTTTAATCTTTGTTAATTAGCTTATCCAGAGAAATTCATTGCTAAATCAACTGGGAGAATTTTGAGAAAACCCACCCTGGTTTTCTCCATTGAAAAAGGATCCCACCTATACCTAAGTCATTCAAAAATATGAATCTTTTTGTGAATCTTCATGGAAGGATGCCACTTAGGAAAAATCACTCATTGTTTTGTTCTCTTAGATTTTTTCTCGCATTCCCATGTCGCTGAATTACATAGTTATCGTAGGATTGGAACTTAGAAAAAAGAACCAGACATTTTTCAAAATCTAAACACTGAAGACTGACTGTTAATGTTGAAGGCATTAAATCTTGTTTATCCTCCTCACCCCAGCTAAGCAAATAAACTATTTCATGAATGTTGAGGCCCTCAGATAGCTATTGCTGTCCTCATGATTTGAGAGATTAATTGGTCTTCTTTTTAGATTCAGCCTACTGCCCAAAGAACCTTGACTCAATTCCTTCCCATTATGGTGATTTGCTTGTGCTGCTTGGTTGGATGTGGCCACCTCTGACAATTGTTGCTATTTGTGGCAGTGAGTGTAGCTCTGGCCAGGCTTGCCACTCGCATGTACAGGACCCAGGGTAAGAGTACTGAGCCCACATGCCCCATGTCTAGTTATTTAAAGGGAATAAAGCAGGCTGAACAACTGTTAAGTGCAAGATATTTGGTCCTCCTACCTTGACAGATACACCTTCATAAGGATAGACTGAGTTCTCAGACTCTTCAGAATTTGTGTCTTCAAGGCTTTGTCCTGTTCAGTGGCAGCCTGAAACTTATCCATGCAGACCCTTCCCATTGTCTAAGTTCAGCCTGTCTCAGTCTGTTCAGGTTGCTACAACAAAATACAATAAACTGGATGGTTTACCAACAATGGGGATTTTTTTCCTTCACAGTTCTGGAGGCTGGGAAGTCCAAGATCAAGGCACTAACTGGCTGGTTCAGTGTCTGGAGAAGGGTCGCTTTCTGGTTCATAGATGAATACTTCTCACTGTATCCTCACATGGTAAAGGCACAAGGGAGCTTTTGCAGGCTGTTTTTATAAGGGCATTAATCCCCAGTCACCTTTCAAAGACCCTACCTCCTGATACCATCCTCTGTTAGGTTAAGATTTCAACATATGAATTTGGGGGACACAAACATTCAGACCATAGCACCATTTATCCCCAACAAAGAGCTGTCCCTTGGCCATCCCTAGGCCTAGGGGTACATACAGCAGTGTTGCCTCCTGACCTTAGTAGGATGGACTTGGGAAACATGTTGGTACAGGCCCTGGAAGCAGACTTGGAACCTTCTGAACAAGACCCCAAATTCCTGGATACCTGAAGAGTGGTTGGGGAAGGAGCTTGGACTCCAAGTGCGCATGTGCCCTTGGCACACGTGGGAAGAGGCACAGCCAAAGGAGGCCAGAGTAGGTTCTCAAGGGCAGGCCTTGGAGCAGGGGTCCTCTTACCTGGCTCTAAAGGAGTTCTGCTCTGAGACTTTAGCATGTTCTGAATTGTACACACAGCCAATCCAGAGTCAGAAACTGAACCTCATGTGTTTATATATCAAAAAAGTTCACTTCCAATGCTCAATCATGTGACTCTGCCATCGGTGATCAGTTAACACAAATTTTAGAAGGAGGCCAGGCACTGTGGCTCAAACCTGTAATTCCAGCACTTTGGGAGGCCGAGGTGGCTGTTTCGCTTGAGTTCAGGAGTTTGAGACCAGCCTGGGCAACGTGGCAAAACCCTGTCTCTACAAAAAATACAAAAATTAACCGGGGATGGTAGTGTGCACCTGTAGTCCCTGCAACTCAAGAGGCTGATGTGGGAAGATCATTAGAGCCTGGGAGGTGGAGGTTGCAGTGAGCTGAGATCGTACAACTGTACTGCAACCTGGACAACAGGAGACGCTGTCTCAAAAAAAAAAAAAAAAAAGGAAAAAGAAAGAAGAAAACAATAAATTTTAGAAGGAGCCCTCCAACTCATGTAAAATTACCAAATACATTTCCAGCACAGTGTTAATTCAACTAGAATGGCATTTATTATGAACAGAGGAAGAATAGACTATTGCTTTCTTCCCTGCAAAGAATGGACCAAACCCCTCAGGTATATCTGATTCTCCACAGATTGAGTAATTAATGAGGGCTACTTGTCCCAGCACTTACCATTTACAATTGAATTCCCAAGTCCCCAACCACAAACAGGTGTATATCTGCTACCTGCTTCCAATGTGGGGACCGTGATACTATTTTATTATAGGCATGGCTGTCAAATGTAATTGGACAAAAAAGAATGATCGTAGACTAAGTGGGGAGACCCAGCAAATCCTCTCTGTTTAGATACTTCTGAGCTCTTCTTCTGCCCAGCATTCTGTGTGTACACACACACACACACACACACACACACACACAGAGTTCTTGGCTCATAACTCCCATAGCCCTTGTTATCATGTTGGGGTGCTTTAGGCCTCAGAGAACAGAATCTCTCTCTCTCTGATCTCCTCCTACCCTCCTTTCACCTAACCAAGGCAGGACTTCAATCTGATTGTAGGTCAGAAGACCCTCATTTCGGAAACGGTCCTGCCTGATACCCTGGAGGAAGGAATGCCATACAGAAGAGCCCAGAAGAACCTAAACAGACAGGATTTGCTGAGTTTCCCCACCCAGTCTATGAGTATTAGATCATTCCTTTTTTTTTTTTTTTTTTTTTTTTTTTGAGATGGAGTTTTGCTCTTATTGCCCAGGTTAGAGTGCAATGGTGTGATCTCAGCTCACCACAATCTCTGCCTCCTGGGTTCAAGCAATTCTCCTGCCTCAGCCACCCAAGCAGCTGGGACTTCAGGCATGCACCACGCACTTGGCTAATTTTGTATTTTTAGTAGAGATGGGGTTTCTCCATGTTGGTCAGGCTGGTCTCGAACTCCTGACCTCAGGTGATCCGCCCATCTCAGCTTCCCAAAGTGCTAGGATTACAGGCATCAGCCACCGCACCTGGCCTGGATCTTTCCTTTTTTTGTCCAATTACATTTGACAATCATGCCTATCCACTGAAGTCTCCATAGAAGGCCTAAGAGGACGGGGTTTGGAGAGCTTCTGGATAACTGAACACATGGAGGTCCCTGGAGGGTGATGAGTCCAGGGAGTTCATGGGAGCTCCATGCCTCTTCTCCCATACTTCACCCTGTGCATCTCTTCCTCTGTGTCCTTTGTAATATCCTTTATAATAAACCAGTAAACGTGTTTTCCTGAGTTCTGTGAGCCACTGTAGTAAACTAATCAAACCCAAAGAGTGGGTCGTGGGAACCCCAACTTGAAGCTGGTTGGTCAGACATTCTGCACACCTGGACTTGTGACTGGTGTCTGAAGTTGGTGGGCAGTCTTGGGGACTGAGCTTTCAATCTGTGGGATCTGACTCTATTTCCAGGTAGACATAATCCAGAATTGGATTGCAGCTGATGTCTGTACAGAATTGATTGCTTGCTAGCTGGTGGAGAGAATTCTTCACATACTTTGGGGTCACAGAAGTCTTCTGTGTTGATTGTTGCTGTTGTTGAGAGAAAAAAATAGGAAAAAAGCACTCTGCATGAGTGTGGTTTTTTCATTAACAGAGACTGAGAATATTGTTCTCTGTAGCAAACCGAATAATCCCCATCACCACCAACAACCAAATATCCACTTCCTAATCCCCAGAATCTGTGAATGCTGCCTTATGTTGCAAAAGAGATTTTGCAGAGTGATTAAAAACCTTGAGATGGAGAGATTAGCCTGGATTATCCAGATGGATCTGGGACCTAAATGTAATCACAAGGTTCTTAAAAGAGGGAGGCAAGAGGGTCAAAGGGGGAAAGGGGCAATGTGACAACAGCACAGAGATCGGAGCCAATGCATGCGAGCAGCCTCTAGAAGCTGGAACAGGCAAGGAACAGATCTTCCCCAAGAGCCTCTAGAAGGAACCAATCCTGCTGACTACCTTGACTGTAGCCCAGTGAAACAGATTTCAGATTTTGGTCTGCAATCAGAACTGTTGTGTTGTTTTAAATCACCAAGTTGATGGTAATTTGTTTCAGCAGCAATAGAAAGCTAACACAGTTTCCTTTAAGCAATCTTTGAAGTCTGATAATGATATATATAATATTTGTCAAATTAATATAACATTAATAAGTAGGCACAGGACTATAGATCTCAACTCCATACTGTGATCTCTAGATTGAGCTAGAACTGTGGCAAAACATTTTACCTTTGAATTTCATGTTTACATGTTATTGCTGTCACAGTCTCTCCTCAGCCTCCCTGTTCACCGTGAAGCCTATATGTCAACTGCATGCACATCTGAGCTTATGTACATGTTTTTTCTTCTGATTGGGTTTTATTCCTGGCCTTTACATCCCTCAACACTCAAATCAAGAATTATCACCTTTGAGAAGCTGTCCCACCTTCCCAAAGCAGAATGGTCATCTCTGCCTTGGTGCTTTTGTAGAATTGTAAAGTAGTTGTTGTCACATGCATCCATGTGAAGAGACCACCAAACAGGCTTTGTGTGAGCAACAAGGCTGTTTATTTCACCTGGGTACAGGCGGGCTGAGTCCGAAAAGAGAGTCAGCAAAGGGTGGTGGGATTATCATTAGTTCTTAAAGGTTTTGGGATAGGTGGTGGAGTTAGGACCAATGCTTTGTGGACAGGGGGTGGATCTCACCAAGGACATTCTCAAGGGTGGGGAGAATTACAAAGAACCATCTTAAGGGTAGGGGAGATTACAAAGTACATTGATCAGTCACGGTGGGGCAGAAGCAAATCACAATGGTGGAATGTCATCAGTTAAGGATGACATTGTGGATTTTTTTTTTCTTTTTTTATGAGACAGAGTCTCGCTCTGTTGCCCGGGCTGGAGTGCAGTGGCAAGATCTCGGCTCACTGCAAGCTCCATCCCCTGGGTTCACGCCATTCTCCTGCCTCAGCCTCCCGAGTAGCTGGGTCTACAGGCGCCTGCCACCACGCCCGGCTAATTTTTTGTGTTTTTAGTAGAGACAGGGTTTCACTGTGTTAGCCAGGATGGTCTCAATCTCCTGACCTTATGATCCGCCCGCCTCAGCCTCCCAAAGTGCTGGGATTACAGGTGTGAGCCACCGCTCTCAGCTCTTTTGTGAATCTTCAGTTGCTTCAGGCCATCTGCATGTATACGTGCAGGTCACAGGGGATATGATGGCTTAACTTGGGCTCAGAAGCCTGACAGTTATCAAATTACATTGTGACTATTTGTTTCCATTTCTGTTTCCCAAATCAGAATGTGAATGCAAATATGCATATGCAAATACTCTATGATCCATATTTATACAACTAGTACCTAGTTCTCTGCTTGGCACAGACACTCCTATCTATGAACTGAATAAAGAGATGAATGACTATTCCCTGAATTCTGAAGAGCTTACCTGGAGGTGGGCAGGGATGGGAAGTGGGGAGGGATAGAGGTAAAGGACAAGGCAACAGGAAATTCATGGTTCAGCAAGACATTCAGAGTCTTGGAGAAAAAGACGGGGCTGATTTGTGTGATGATTCAATTTGAGGCTATCCTCAGATGCTCATTACACATGCAATTTAGCATCTCTCTTGACCTTGCTTCAAAGTCAGTTTCTAAGTGGAGTTAACAGTATGTGCTACCTCACACAGCAATCTGCTGATTAGAAGCTCTTAACTGGGGTAGATGGCAAGCAGCCACACACGATTTGTCAGCTCTGCATCCTTGCATGGCTCTAGGCAGAGGCTGACAACTTTAGGATTTAATAGTAGCTGTTTAACAACTCTGTCCTTTTAGACCATTCAGAGTAACAACTCATAAAAGTATCTACATTTAGTTTTCCTTCTTAGGCATAAAAAGTACCCTCCCTCTACCCCTCAAGTACTCCAGATATATCGTCCCTTTATCTTGATCCAAAGTACAAAGGACAAACCTAGGCTGAAAACCCTCTTTCAGTGGAAATGAGGCTGTCAATTTCACACACCTAGAAAACCTACGAAATCATACTTTTTGCAATATATAGACTGATGTTAATTTACGGTGTGTCTTTGATCATGCATCACTCCTCATGATGTAGTTAACTCTGTGTGCTCCTTTCCTGTTTTATACTATATATCTGTGTTGGTTTAGAATTTTACATTTGAGATTCAGCTTATTTTTTAAGGTACCACTTACTGTATATTTTCCATGTGCCAGACACTATGCTAAGTGCTTTACAATTCTCATTGAATCCTCATAACAAATTCAGGCACTAAGCATTATTACACCCTTTTTATAGATGGGGAAGCTGAGATTTACAGAGGTAATTAGCTTTTTCCTTAAGGTTACTGGGATGTGGAGGTAGGACTCGGGTTTATGCCTATTGGATGGAGAGATTCGATCTTCTTTCTTGCTTTCCACAAGTCTAATGTGACATTAAATTGCCAAAGAAATGCCATTGAGCAATTAACAATAGCCTGTGGGGAGAAATTTTTAAATGTAACCCTTACTTCCAAAGTCAAAATTTCCCTTGGAAACCAAGTGCAGTGCTGTGGACTGAATTATGTTCCCCTCAATTCCTATGTTAAAGCTCTATCCCCCAATGTGACTATATTTGGAGAAAGAGTCTTCAGGAGCTAACTAAGTTTAAATGAGGTCATAAGTGTGGGGCTTTAATCCCATAGGACTGTGGCCTTATAAAAGAGAGAAAGAGTCTGGGCACGGTGGCTCACACCTGTAATCCCAGCACTTTGGGAGGCCGAGGCGGGTGGATTACCTGAGGTCAGGAGTTAGAGACCAGCCTGGTCAACGTGGTAAAACCCAGTCTTTACTAAAAATACAAAAATTAGCCAGCACGGTGGCAGGCATCTGTAGTCTCAACAATTCTGGAGGTTAAGGCTGGAGAATCACTTGAACCTGGGAGGCGGAGATTGCAGTGAGCTGAGATCATGTCACTGCACTCCAGCCTGGGCAACAGAGCAAGACTCTGTCTCAAAAAAAAAAAAAGAGAAAAAGATACAGAGAGAGAGATTCCCCCACTCTAACTCTCCCTGCCTGGCATGTGAGGACAGTGGGAAGTCAGCAGTCTCAGAGCAAGGAAGAGAGTCATCACCAGAAACTGACCATGCTAGCACCCTGACCTCTAGAACTATGAGAAAATAAATGACTGTGGTTTATGCCATACAGTTTGCGGTTTTTTATTACTGCAGCTTTAGCAGACTAATGCACAAAGGATCACCATCTTGGTGGTCCAAGGTAACATATATTTACATCTTAGTGGACAGAGTTGTGTATTACGTGTGTTCAAAGTTTCTTCAGCCTCAAGGACTGGTGGTTAAATCACTTATAAAACAAATTAGTCTCTATTTTATTTATTTATTCATTTATTTATTTATTTATTTTTGAGATGGAGTCTTACTCTGTCGCTCAGCTGGAGAGCAGTGTTGCAATCATAGCCCGCTGCAGCCTCGAACTCCTGGGCCCACAGGTCCTCCTGCATCAGCCTGCCAAGTAGCTGGGGCTACAGGCATGTACCACCATGCCCAGCTAATTTTAAAATATTTCATAGAGTTTTTAAATTTTTAAAAAATGTTTGTAGGCCGGGCAAGGTGACTGACGCCTGTAATCCCAGCACTTTAGGAGGCCAAGGTGGGCGAATCACGAGGTCAGGAGATCGAGACCATCCTGGCTAACACCGTGAAAGCCCATCTCTACTAAAAATACAAAAAATTACCTGGGTATAGTGGCAGGCGCCTGTAGTCCCAGCTACTGGGGAGGCTGAGGCAGGAGAATGGCGTGAACCCAGGAGGCAGAGCTTGCAGTGAGCTGAGATTGCTCCACTGCACTCCAGCCTGGGTGACAGAGCAAAACTCCGTCTCAAAAAAAAAAAAAAAATATTTGTAGAGTCTTGCTATCTTACTATGTTTCCCAGGCTGGTATCAAATTCCTGGCCTCAAGCCATCCCCCTGCCTTGGCTTCCCGAAGAGCTGGGATTACAGGCGTGAGCCACTGGGCCTGGCCTCTATTTTAGTTCTCGAAGTTAGAGAGAGAGCAAAGCTAGAGGCCTAAGGACTCCCTATATCCAACTGGGCCAAAAGTGAAATATAGGCTTATAATGTACATGTAAATGTACATTAGGGGAAAATTAGCAGAAATGACAATGTTCTGTAGAAATTCAAATTAACCTATGACCCCTACTCATGTTCTGTGCCATCATTAAGATGAAATTTTGTGGATTCAGTTTGATTTATTCCTTATTTTGCTTTATTAGGGGTATATGGTATCCTGCAACCTGATGTTTCCATGGAAGTATAAAGACTTGTAAAAGGTTTTCCAAGGCAACCACAGTGAACTTACAGAATGTCTCAGATTCTCAAGGATTGTTCTGAGATTCCCTCTTCAGTTGGTCTTGGTTCCTAGAAGAAGCTGCTCAACTTTCCAAAGAGCAAAAATCATAGACTTCAATGGTTTCTGCAGATGTCTATGGGTAAGCCCATCTGGTTGCATAAAAATTACTTGAGAAGTTTGCTCAAAATACAGACAGATGGGCCTAAGTTCAGAGGAGGTCTCAGTAATAACAACAATAATAACAGCTAATACTTACATAGTATTGACTATCGGCCCAACTCTGTTCTAAGCACTTTACGAACGTTTACTCATTTAACCTGCCCAGAAATCCTGTGAGGTAAATATGATTATCGTCATCATCATCATCTATCAATAAGGCAACTGAGGCACAGATAGATTAAGGAACTCGCCCAAGGTCACATCACCAGTCAGGGCAGGTCCAGGTTTGAACATAAGCTATCTGACTCCAGTCTGCACTTTAACCTCTATGCTGTGCTCTTCATATCTGTATTTTAGTAAGTTTTCCAGGTAATTCTGATGTGCAGCAAGGTTTGGAATGCTGAAAATTCTCATCTGATGTATGAATCTTCTTCTTTTGCAACTTCTTACCTGGCAGTCTCTCAGCTAGGATTGGAAGCCAGCCACCTCAGGATAGCCTATTCTTTTTTTTTATTTTGAGATGGAGTTCCACTTTGTTGCCCAGGCTGGAGTGAAGTGGCACAACCTTGGCTGACGGCAATCTCCACCCCCCAGTGATTCTCCTGCCTCAGCCTCATGAGTAGCTGGGACTACAGGTGTGTGCCACCATGCCTGGCTAATTTTTGTATTTTTAGTAGAGATGGAGTTTCATCATGTTGGCCAGGCCAGTCTTGAACTCCTGACCTCAAGTGATCCACCCGCCTCAGCCTCTCAGAGTGCTGGGATTACAGGTGTGAGCCACCATGCCCGGCCCTATTCTATTTTTTATATAATCCTAGGCGTTAACTATTGCATCCTCTGCTCTATGGAGACTAAGTCTGAGCCTGAGAAGAAACGTGATGGGATGGAGAGTATGGACTTGGGGGTCAGTAAAACAGTATACTGGAGTTGGCTCATACTGACTTGGAAGAGCTGTTTATGTGCATCTCTTCCTAGCACTGTGTTTAATGATGCCACGTTGGGAGCTTGAAACCAACCTTAATAAAAGTATTTACACCACAGAAATCAGCAAACACTACAAACCAGGGCTTCTTTTTCCCCAGACAGCTGGTAGCTAAACATGTAGCAGCATGTGGCTAAATGTATGGCACAATTCCCATCTCAGCCACCTATTGTCTACATTACATCAGCCACATTCTTCAAACTCTCCAAGCCTCAGTTTTCTCATTTATAAAAATGAAAGGAATGGCCTGGCACAGTGGCTCATGCCTGTAATCCCAGCACTTTGGGAGGCCAAGGTGGGCGGATTGCCTGAGCTCAGGAGTTCACAACCAGCCTGGGCTACATGGTGAAACTCTGTCTCTATTAAAAAATACAAAAAATCAGCCAGGCGTGGTGGCACATGCCTGTAGCCCCAGCTACTCGGGAGGCTGAGGCAGGAGAATTGCGTGAACCTGGGAGGCAGAGGTTGCAGTTAGCCAAGATCGTGCCACCGTACTCCAGCCTGGGCGACAAAGCGAGACTCCATCCAAAATACATAAATAAATACATAAATAAATAAATAAAAATTAAAAAATGGAAGGAATTACATCTATGGGAATCAAATGAGATAAGAAATGTGGAAGCCTTTGGCTTAGTGTTGAACAAATGAATGAAGACCAGGCACTTTACAAATGTTCTTTCCACTTTTTCTTTCCACTTCCCAATTATTCCCAAACAGTTTAACTGTTTAGCTGACATCTCTCATATTTTTTCTTGTTTTCTGTTTTCCAAGCTCAATTGTCTTTGAATTACTATTCATTTGCTGGTGTTTTCAGACCCTTTTTTGTATTTCTGGATATGTCAGAGTTCATCACGATCTGCAAGGGAAGCTCTCAGTGCTCCCGGTGTGGGCAGCTGGCCTCTTGTTCCAGCTCTACCTGTCAGCATCACCACTCCCTGCAGCTCTGTGGCCTGCATCAGACACTTCTGCTGCCTCTGGGTACCATTACTGATGCACCAGAGCCCAAGATGGGTCAGAGTTCTGTGGCAAAGCCGGAAAACCACTCGTATTCCCACATGGTTAATTATTTTCTACAAGTACCAAGGACATGTTGCTTAGAAACCACAAGGCCCCCAGAGTCCTGAAGAGTTTTGGTGAAATTGCTGTTTTAGTAGTTTTACTTATATCCTCTAAGAATCAGGTGTAAATTTGTGCGTGGAGTATGGGTGTTGGGGTGGGGGATTGTTGTCTTAGTCAAGAGATAAATTCCAGTGACAAGCAAAACCTATGCCCAGATAACTCCTTCCGTCAACAATTAAGGCTTTGTAACTGGGCGACGTTTAGCTGCCTATTCTTTTCCACTTTCTCTCCCATGAGGCTCATTTGTCTGTCAGCCAGCTAGACACATACATACCTATCTGAATTCCAGAGGTGAAACAAACAGACTCAGCCTGGGACCTTGCCCATAAAATTTCTCTGAAAGAGCTGAACACCATTTCATGTGCAGCTGGATGTGCAGAATGGACAGGGAGGATGTCTTTTCCCAGATAGGACACTATAGTTTTACAAAAGTCACCTAAGATTGACTTACTTTTTTTAGTCATTGTACTACTGATTTGCTTATATAAACTGAACTTGCAATTATGGGAAAAAAATTGCTTTTAGGTTGTTTAGTCCTGTTTTCTACTAATCTCATATTGGTACAGTTGATTATTTAAACATAAATGGAGAGCTTTCATACCTATGAAATCTTAATGTAATACGTTAGGTCCATCATCCTAGTCTCTTTTTTTTTTTTGGAGACAGAGCCTTGTTCTGTCACCCAGGCTGGAGTGCAGTGGCGCAATCTCAGCTCACTGAAACCTCCTCCTCCTGTGTTCAAGCAATTCTCCTGCCTCAGCCTCCAGGGCAGCTGGGATTACAGGCATGCGCCAGGAGGCCAGCCAATTTTTGTATTTTCAGTAGAGACGGGGTGTCACCACGTTGGCCAGGCTGGTCTCTAACTCCTGACCTTAGGTGATCTGCCGGCCTCGGCCTCCAGAAGTGCTGGGATTGCAGGCGTGAGCCACCGCGCCTGGCCATCCTAGCCTTTTGAGGGCATTTTAGGTACCAATTTTTTCTCCATAAGGTATTCATTCATATGGGAAAAAAAAATCTGTTTTTACTGAAAGATATAAAAGGGAAGGACCTCACAGAAAACTGGACAAATGTTTAGCAGTTGGGATACAGATATAGCTCTAAACATCTTTGGTAACCCCAAACTGGCCCAAACATCTTTAATAACTGAGAGCTAGTTCAAATACCGGCAACACCCCCATTTTTTAGGTCCTACATTTGTATTTGTTCCCCTCTCTATCTGCTTTTCCATTAACCCTGCTTCTATTGCTCCCTGTGCAGCTGTTTACTTCTACTGCCTTCCCTCTATATTTTAGATTCAAAATGTCCTTAATATGAATTTGATTAATACAAATGTGATAGTTACAATCTGTAGCACACTGTTGGGCAGATTTTTCATGCAGACCACTCCAAGGCTACTTCTCTGCCATGACTAGCCTAATAGATGATTTGGACTAGAATAGCAATTCCTGGTCCCCTTGGATGTGGCCAACATAATAGGGCCACTTGACAAAAATATATTCATTCATTAATTCAACAGATGTGAATTGAGCACCTGTTGTGTGCCAGATGTTGTTATAGTGCTGGTGATACAGACTCTGACCCTCTGTTCAGAGATTACTTATTCTAATGGGAAGGAAAGACAATAAACAAGTTTTTTTGTTTTGTTTTGTTTTGTTTTTGTTTTTGTTTTTTTTTTGAGACAGAGTCTCGCTCTGTCACCCAGGCTGGAGTGCAGTGGCGAGATCTCGGCTCACTGCAAGCTCCACTTCCTGGGTTCATGCCATTCTCTAGCCTCAGCCTCCCAAGTAGCTGGGACTACAGGCGCCTGCCACCACGCCCGGCTAATTTTTTGTATTTTTAGTAGAGATGGGGTTTCACCGTGTTTGCCAGGATGGACTCGATCTCCTGACCTCATGATCCACCCGCCTCGGCCTCCCAAAGTGCTGGGATTACAGGCGTGAGCCACCACGCCCGGCCAATAAACAGGTTTAAAAATAAGGCCGGGCACCGTGGCTCATGCCTGTAATCCCAGCACTCTGGGAGGCCAAGGCAGGCAGACCACGAGGTCAGGAGTTCGAGACTAGCTTGACCAACGTTGTGAAACCCCATCTCTACTAACAATACAAAAATTAGCCAGGCGTGGTGGCACATGCCTGTAATCCCAGCTACTGGGGAGGCTGAGTCAGGAGAATCACTTGAACCCAGGAGGCGGAGCTTGCAGTGAGCCGAGATCGCGCCACTGCACTCCAGCCTGGGTGACAGAGCGAGACTCTGTCTCAAAAAAAAAAAAAAGTAATAATAATAACAATAACAATTCAGTGATAAATGCCATTAGGTAAAAAATAAGGCAAGAGATGGAGAGACCAGGCTGGAGAGAAGAGAACTAATAGGGTTGACAGGAAAGGTCTCTTTGGAAACATAAAATTTAAACTGGGACTCAAAGTATGAACAAAGGAGTTACTCTGGTCAAAATCTTTGTACCCGCATTCCAGCACATTCTGGCAAAAACTTGGCTGCAGGAATGAGGTCGGTGTTAGGAAACAGAAAAGCCAGAGTGGTGAACCTCAGGAGGAATGGGGAGAGTAGCAGAAACCAGTTGGAGAGGTAGGCAGGGCCCAATCATCAGGAAGTTTGGCTTTTATTTGCAGTGCACTAGAAGGCTGGTTGAGTTTTAAATGTGGGAGATGTGTTGGAGGTGGGAGAGACCATCTGGTTTTAACAGAGGTGGGAATACAGTAGCATCAGAAGGCACTGGCTGGAGCTCTTTTCTTCAAGGCGCTTGGGCCTGGTGGGAACTTAGGTTTCACAAATTGTCCAGTCATCTGGAAGGTTCTATCCCTCCACCTTTTTGTCATTTGTAAGCATACTTTCAGTGTTCTCATTGGGGTTATGACACAAACATTGCTTCAGAGGGTGAGGCTAAAGCTGCCAAAGATGATGATAGGAAGATAGGGATTTCACAGCTGGTCAGAGTGCCCTCTGGAGGACAAAAGGCAATCTCCCAGCTTTCCTCCTCAGATGACCTCACCCCTTAGGTTTCCAAAACTGAAAGATGAAAAATCAGCTTGAACGGAAGAACAAGGCAGCCATGCTGTGAGTCAGTCTGGGAAGAAGAGGACAAAGAAAGATAAAGCCAGCCACAAAGCTATCAGGAAGCGTTGTCTGTCCCAGGGTCTTGCAGCAGCTGTAAAATGCCATAATGTCCCCCTCTTTGAGTGACTATTACTTTCTTTCCAGTGATGCTTCTAATCCATGTTATAATTCCCATCTTTCACTGGGGATCCTAAATGCTAGGCCACCCTCACCTCATGGCAGCACCCAGCCCCTGGACTACCCCCACTTCTCATAAACCCGCTGTAGAAACAGCACCCACTGCCCAGGCGTGGAGGCTCACACCTGTAATACCAGCACTTTGGGAGGCCGAGACGGGCGGATCACGAGGTCAGGAGATCGAGACCATCCTGGCTAACACGGTGAAACCCCGTCTCTATTAAAAAATAGAAAAAAACTAGCCGGGCGAAGTGGCGGCGCCTGTAGTCCCAGCTACTCGGGAGGCTGAGGCAGGAGAATGGCGGGAACCCGGGAGGCGGAGCTTGCAGTGAGCCGAGATCGCGCCACTGCACTCCAGCCTGGGCGACAGAGTCAGACTCCGTCTCAAAAAAAAAAAAAAAAACAAAAAAAAAAAAAAAAAGAAACAGCACCCACTGCCCAGGCGTGGAGGCTCACACCTGTAATACCAGCACTTTGGGAGGCCAAGTCTGGCAAATCACGAGGTCAGGAGTTACAGACCAGCCTGGTCAATATGGTGAAACCCCATCTCTACTAAAAGTACAAAAAAAAAAAAAAAAAAAATAGCTGGGTGTGGTAGTGCACACCTGTAATCCCAGCTACTCAGGAGGCTGAGGCAGGAGAATTGATTGAACCTGAGAGGCAGAGGCTGCAGTGAGCTGAGATCGCGTGACTGCACTCCAGCCCGGTTGACAGTGCAAGACTCCATCACAAAAAAAAAAAAAAAAGAAATAGCACCCACTGCACAGCTGATCCCCACTTCCCTTCTGGCATCCTCAGCATCCTTCAGAGGGGACCCAAAGATGCCTCTTTCTCTCCTCTGTTGGAGTCAGTAAATCTGGTTTCATCAGACCACAGATTCGCACCTGCTGGTCTCAATCCCTTCGGCTCAGTCTGTTCCCTCCCTGCTTCATTTCTCTCATCACATTGAATAGAGTCATGGTGAGATAGTCATATAGTTTTGAAACCAAGATCCTGAAATTTGGGATTGCAAATGGTAAAGACACTTCCCCTCGCATGTCTGTATTTTGTACTTTTTGACTAGGGGAGTTGGCAATGACACTGCTGGTTTTGCTTGGGAAGAATGGGGCTGTGTCCCAGGGTGCTTCTTAGAAGCCCATGATCTCACACCCTCCCACCAGGATTCCTGTGCCTGTTGACAATTTGCCTCAACGTACAATATTTAGTCTTTGTTTTAAAACGACTCTAATTTTGTATAATAAAGCTCCAATGGCTACCAGCTGATGTTAACTTGTAAGATCTCTACAGAGTTAGCAAAATGGCCAGCAAGAATGTCAAAGCTTCTACCAGTCCCTGTCACTTCAGGAATGTTTATGCCTTTTTCTTTTCGTTTCTTTTCTTTTATTTTTTGGAGACACAGTCTCATTCTGTCACCCAGGCTGGAGTGCAGTGGCACAATCTCAGCTCACTGCAACTCTGCCTCCTGAGTTCAAGCAATTCTTCTGCCTCAGGCTCCTGAGTAGCTGGGATTACAGGCATGTGCCACTATGTCTGGCTAATTTTTGTATTTTTAGTAGAGATGGGGTTTCTTTATGTTGACTAGGCTGGTCTCGAACTCCTGGCCTCAAGCAATCTACTTACCTCAGCCTCCCAAAGTGCTGGGATTATGGGCATGAGCCACCACACCCGGCCAGGATTGTTTACACTTTCTTTTTTTTTTTTTTTTTGAGACGGAGTCTCGCTCTGTCACCCGGGCTGGAGTACAGTGGCCGGATCTCAGCTCACTGCAAGCTCTGTCTCCCAGGTTTATGCCATTCTCCTGCCTCAGCCTCCCGAGTAGCTGGGACTACAGGCGCCCGCCACCTCGCCCGGCTAGTTTTTTTGTATTTTTAGTAGAGACAGGGTTTCACTGTGTTAGCCAGGATGGTCTCGATCTCCTGACCTCGTGATCCGCCCGTCTCGGCCTCCCAAAGTGCTGGGATTACAGGCTTGAGCCACCACGCCCGGCCAACACCGCGCCCGGCCTACACTTTCTTAAAGTAATGACAGACTTCCCTGTTACCTACAGTATGGAATTACAGATATATGTTATTGATATTACCAGCTTGAGGCTTGAGCTTAATTTTCCATGAATAAAGTGTTACCGTTTTAACATGAATTATATGTTACTTACATGGCATTGCCTCTAAGAGCAAAAACATTTGGAATCCACTGGGCTTATATACAGTAAGGAGTAAATATGTTCATGGAGTAGTAGAAAGATCACGAGTTTAGAGTCAGGTGGACCTCAGCTTGTCTCTTCTGAACTCTATGACCTGAGCTATTATTTATCCTCTCTGAGTCCCAGTTTCCTCATTTATAAAATGGAAATGATAATACCTACTGTATTAGTCCATTTTCACACTGCTATGAAGACATATCCAAGACTAGGTAATTCATAAAGAAAAGAGGTTTAATTGACTCACAGTTCTGCATGACTGGGGAAGCCTCAGGAAACTTACAATCCAAGGGTAAGTCGGCACGTCTTACATGACGGCAAGCGAGAGAGAGCCAGCAAGAGCAGGGAAAACTGCCTTATAAAACCATCAGATCTCTTGAGAACTCATTTTCACAAGAACAACATGAGTGAAACTGCCCCCATGATCCAATCACCTCCCACCAGGAACCTCCCTCGACACCTGGGGATTACAATTCAGTATGAGTGGGAACACAGAGCCAAACTATATCACTTACCTTCTAGGGGTTTTGTAAGTTTAGTGATGATGAATGCAACATTCTAACTCACTTTATTCTAACACATAGTAGGTGCTCAGTGAGCAGTTGCTATTTTTATCAATGTCAGATTCTATCTAGTCTCCAACTACTTAATTCTTCATCCCTGCCAAGTCTGATGCCACCTTACACCCACTCCAGGCCCCACTCTCCACCAGATGGCTCAGCCCTGGGCCAGTGTTTAGGCCTGCTGACCTCATGTCCACTCATGCAGGTTGCTGGTTTTCCTGCCCACCTGCTTCTGCTTTGAGAACTGGAACTCTGCCCTGTATCCATGGGCCTGCGTGTTGGTGCTTGCACAATACTGAGTCTCTCTCTTTGCAACCCTCTTGTCAAACTTCCCAACCCCTACAAAAAAGATCAAGGACAACGGTCCTGCTCATTAGGTCAGCCCATTACTGCTGTCCTGCCACCTGCTAACAAGCCTCTCTGGTTGCACTGCCTGGATTTTCAAGGATCTCCTGCTCTGGATTTCCAGGTCTTGTCCTCCACCAGTTGGGATATCCTAGTTACTTTGAGTTAGATCTTCCCTCACCTGGTTTGAATAGTGTGTTCTGTCTCTCTGACTGCACCTTTCTCCCAGTACTGCCTTCTGAATACCTGTATCAACCCAGTTTCAGGTCTAATTCCTGAATGCTATTTATTCCTCCTGCCTATTTATATTGGAAGTAGTATCAGGGTAATAAAACTACTCTCTGAAGCCTTTAATTGAGGGTCACACTGAGGTGTATAAAATGGTTAAACTTTGATCTGGGGACCTTGTAAATGGTAATGGAGGCTGCAAATGACAGTGTTAAAGTGCTGTGGGTTGCAGGCGAGTCATTGCTTTAAATTAATCTGGAATGTTCATATATTAAAGAGCTGGAGAGTTCAGCTGGTCTTAGCATTTAACAGTTCGCTAAAGACAAAGTTTCAATTTAGGTTGTAGATTAGTGTTGTAATATTGCCAATTCTCAAAAAAAAAAAAAAAAAAACACACACACACACACAGCTGCCAGCTTGTTGTTGACTATGTTTGGGAACTAAAAAGTAATAAGAAGTAGGCATCATTGGTACTGTTTTGTCAACATTGTGCTGGAGGTAAGCCCAACTCAGATCCAGTAAGTCACTCGGCTCAGCCATCCTTTCTTCCTGACAGGGTGTCTGGGGAAATTTTCAGCACCATGTGTTGTTGTTTTCTAACTCTTCCACCTGCCTGGTGACAGTCATCCAAATTAGGAAGAAGACACTTAAAAAGAACATTTTATATGGTAAAATAATGCATGTTTACTCTGGAAGCTTACAAAAATACATTAAAGTATAAAGAAGCAGTAAAATTACCATCTATTGCCCAGGCTGGAGTGCAGTGGCATGATCACGGCTCACTGCAGCCTCGACCTCCAGGGCTTAAGCGATTCTTCTGCCTCAGCCTCCTGAGTAACTAGAACTACAGGCATGTACTAACATGCCTGGCAATTTTTTTTTTTTTTTGAAACGGAGTCTAGCACTGTCGCCAGGGCTGGAATGCAATGGTGCAATCTCGGCTCACTGCAACCTCTGCCTCCCAGGTTCAAGCGATTCTCCTGCCTCAGCCTCCTGAGTAACTAGGACTACAGGCTCCTGCCGCTATGCCTGGCTAATGTTTGTATTTTTAGTAGAGACAGGGTTCACGATGTTGGCCAGGCTGGTCTTGAACTCCTGACCTTGTGATCCACCCACCTCGGGCTTCCATAGTGCTGGGATCAGGCATGAGCCACCACACCTGCCCTGCTTGGCAATTTTATTTTTTATTGTTTGTAGACATGAGGTCTCACTGTGTTGCCCAGGCTGCTCTCAAACTCCTGTGCTCAAGTGATTTTCCCACCTCAGCCCCAAAGTGCTGGGATTACAGGCGCAAGCCAGCACGCCCAACCACTGCTAACATTTTAATACCGATCATGCTTTTAGTTGAAAAATAATTTTGTTTGCATATAATAGTAATATTTTTATTAGAAAACAAAAAGTAATAAAAATAATGATGACCACTTACTGGGCACTTTGTGTGCCAGCTACTGTACTAAGTGCTACAATATGTATGAACCTATTTAATTTTCCCAACAGCCCTGCCAGGTAAGCTGGTAAGGAAAAGCAGATTCAAGCCAGGCAGCCTGTTTAGAGCATGTGCTCTTACCCAACACAGTCTTCTTTGTGCACAAAGAAGGAAACAGTGGTCACCTGGAATCCCATGACTTAGAGGGCCACAGCTAGCATGTTACATTTAAGACATTAATTTCAAAAACATCAGTACAAAAATTAGCCAGGTGTGGTGATGCATGCCTGTAGTTCCAGCTACTCAGGAGGCTGAGGCAGGAGAATCGCTTGAGCCCAGGAAGTGGAGGATGCAGAAAGCTGAGATAGTGCCACTGCACTCCAGCCTGGGCGACAGAGCAAGACTCAGTCTCAAAAACAAAAGACAACAAAAAAAAATGTATTAGTTATTTGCATATGGCGCTGCTCCAAAGTGTAACATTTTCTCTCACAAGCAGAGTGCTGGTACAATGACCAATCTTTTGTTCGTTCCTTTATTCCTTAATGCATTCAACCTATTTTTATAGCAGGCCGTGCTGTGGGTGACACTGAGCAACAGTGACTAAGCGAAAAAGTCTGAATGAAGAGAGAAATAATGAAAGGGCCAGGTGCGGTGACAGGCACCTACAGATCCCAGCTATTCAGGCAGCTGAGGCAGGACGATTATTTGAGCCTGGGAGTTCAAGACCAGCCTGGGTAACATAGTGAGACCCTCCATCTCTAAAAAGAAAAAGAAAAAAAGGCCAGGCGCAGTGGCTCACGACTGTAATCCCAACACATTGGGAGGTTGAGGCAGGCCGATCATCTGAGGTCAGGAGTTCGAGACCAGCCTAACCAACATGGAGAAACCCCGTCGCTACTAAAAATACAAAATTAGCCGTTGTGGCGGCTCATGCCTATGTACTTGGGAGGCTGAGGCAGAAGAATCACTTGAACCTGGGAGGCAGAGGTTGAGGTGAGCCGAGATGGCGCCATTGCACTCCAGCCTGGGCAAGAAGAGCAAAACTCCGTTTAAAAAAAAAAAAAAAAAAAAAAAAAGAAGAAAGGAAGGAAACAGCAGTGACTAGAAAATAAGCTGTAGTGGAAGACAGCTCTGAGACAAACTTTCTAACACTACAGTTTAAAATCAGCATCTTCTGGACTAGATTATGCTTCTACAGACTATTGCAGTCATTATCTCACTAGTCTACCAGCACTCACTCTGGCATCCTTCCATCCATCATCTATGTACAACAGCCAGAGTCCCCGTGTACAACACAATTTGGGTCTGTCACCTCTTAAGATGATGACTAAGCTCCTTATCTGGCCCACCAAACCCTGTCGGCCCCATTTCCGGTTGCACCCACTGGCTTCCATGACTTCATCCTCCTCCTCCCTCCTGACAGCCTCTGCTGCACCCTCTGCCTACATTGCTGCCTACAGTAATTCTCCTTTCTTGGCTCAGAGGACATTTTCTCAGAGGAGCCTTTCCTGACCTCCCTGAATAGGCCAAATTCCTATCTGCCTCCCTGACTAGAGCATGAGCTCGTGACAACAGGCTCCATGTCAACATTCTGGACACCTAAGGTCTGGCATGGCTCCTGGCACAAGGCAGGCACCCAAAAGGGAAGTGAGTAAATGGATGACTAAATCAGTCTTTTTTTTTTTTTTTTTTTTTTTTTTTTTTTTTCTGTGAGACAAGAATCTCACTCTGTCACCCAGGCTGGACTGTAGTGGTATGATCTCAGCTCACTGAAACCTCTGCCTCCCAGGTTCAAGCGATTCTCCTGCCTCAGCCTCCCGAGTAGGTGGGACTACAGGTGCCCATCACCATGCCTGGCTAATTTTTATACTTTTTTTTAGTGGAGACAGGGTTTCACCATGTTGGCCAGGCTGATCTCAAACTCCTAACCTCAAGTGATCCACCTGCCTTGGCCTCCCAAAGTGCTGGTTTTACAGGCATGAGCCACCAGGCCTGGCCAACTAAATCAGTCTTTACTAGGAAGTGCACTAGCTGCTATTTTAAAAAATAAGTCATCCATTTGAATTACTATGTGATCATAAGAATAAGAATAACATTAAGAGAAAACACAGTCTCTGAGACAGAGTGAGCACTGGGCTGACTTCACTGTCCAACAGAGAATAGGATGTTGATCTAACAGAGAAGGGTTCAACTCTGGGATGGAGCCTCAGGGAATAGAGATGATACAGGCTCTTAGAGCCAAATCCACAAATGGTGCATAGTGTAATAGGTTTCCTGATTGGCTGAATCTAGATCATACAGTTGAATCACAGACTGCAGACAGCGACCATTTTACCATCAAGGTGTATTTCTGCTGGTTCTAGCAAGTATTTGGAGAAAAATTGTCCCTATTCTTTCTTATGTGGGGGTGGGAGATCCTTACTGCTTGTTATCTTGAAATTTTTCTTACCCTCCAAAGCTCAGAGTTCTGCAGATTCCCACTTTGAGGGTTCATCCATAAAGACAATGCTTTCTTATTTTTACTTGGCTGAGGCATTGGTTTGCATTCATCTGTAAAATGGGGCCAATAATATCTTCCTCAAAGAATTCTTAAGAGGATTATTCAGCTAATTCAATAAAGGAAGATAGAAGTGTATAGTCTACCTAATAAAGACCACTTAAATGTTACTGAAAATGATGCTGGGTGCGGTGGCTCATGCCTATAATCCCAGCACTTTGGGAGGCCGAGGCAGGTGGATCACCTGAGGTCAGGAGTTCAAGACCAGGCTGGCCAATATCGTGAAACCCTGTCTCTACTAAAAATACAAAAAATTAGCCAGGCATGGTGGTGCATGCCTGTAATGCCGTCTACTTGGGAGGCTGAGGCAGGAGAATTGCTTGAACCCAGGAGGCGGAGGTTGCAGTGAGCCAAGATCATGCCATTGCACCCCAGTCTGGGCAACAAGAGTGAAACTCTGTCTCAAAGAAAAAAAAAAAAATTACTGAAAATGGTGTTAGTTATTCAAATGGTAATATTCTTTTTTCAAAGACCAGAATGCCAGGCCCCGCTAAGTGGTGCTATGCCAGTACAGACTTTACCTACTTCTATATTGATTCTTTAAGATGGAACAAGAATGATATCTTGTGGATAGTCTTCCTGAACACATTTTTCCTCATTGTGTTAAATGAACTCATGCCTTCAGTATCACCAGATTCAAGGCCAAATTTGTGGGAATGAAATTCCTTAGGCAGTCATCTTGTGAGATAATGTCTTAGGATAGTGGAGTCAATAAAACACATAATTTGGTCAGAGCCCTAGGTTCTTTTCAGCATCTCACCTTGATTTCTTTCTTTTTTCTTTTCCTAAAAGACAGAGTCTCCCTCTGTCACCCAGGCTGAAGTGCAATGGTACCATCTCAGCTCATTTCAACCTCTACCTCCCAGACTCAGGTGATCCTCCCACCTCAGCCTCCTGGGTAGCTGGGATTATAGGCACACACCACCACGCATAGCTAATTTTTGTATTTTTAGTAGAGATGGGTTTCCCCATGTTGCCCAGGTTGATCTCAAACTCCTGGGCCCAAGTGATTCTCCTGCCTTGGATTCCCAAAGTGGTGAGATTACAGGCATGAGCCACCATGCTGGGACACACCTTGATTTCTTACAAGCTATGTGATCTTAGGAGGTTTATTAACTTCTCAGAGCCTCGATTTCCTCATCTGTAAGACAGCAGTGATAATATTAGCTTTTTAGACTAATTATAAGGACTAGGATAGAAAGGTTTCATCAAAACTGTAAACTCCTGTATAAACTGAGTAATGATGCTATGGACTGAATGTTTGTGTCATTCACATGCTGTAGTCCTAATTCCTAATGTGATGGTGTTTGAAGAAGGGGCCTTTGAGAGGTAATTAGGTTTAGATGAGGTTGTGAGGGTAGAGCCCTCATCACGGGATTAGCACTGTTTTAAGAAGACACAGGATAAAGCTAGCTTCCATCCTCGTTGTGTGGATACAACACAAAGAGCTGTCTACAAACCAGTAAGTGGGCCCTCACCAGACACTGGATCTGCCAACACCTTGATCTTGGATTTCCCAGCCTCCAGAACTGTGGGAAAGAAATGTTGTTTAAGACAGTGGCACCCAACTTTTTTGGCACCAAGGACCAGTTTTGTGGAAGACAGTTTTTTTCATGGAATATGGGGGGGAAGGGGGGATGGTTTGGAATGAAACTTTCACCTTGCATCATCAGGCATCGGTTAGATTCCCATAAGAGACACTCAACCTAGATCCCTTGTGCAGTTCACAATAGGGTTCATGCTCCTATGAGAATCTAATGCTGCTGCTGATGTCTCAGGAGGAGAAGCTCAGGCAGTAATGCTCACTTGCCTGCCACTCACCTCCTGCCATGTGACCCGGCTCCTAACAGGCCATGGACCAGGGTTTAAGTCATCCAATATATGGTAATTTTGGTATAGCAGCCAAAACTAAGATAAATTATTGTTGCATATACAATAATAACATCAGTTTGATATACAATAATGATAATAAATTGGGCCTAGCTTTCCATAGAAACACAGTCATATTATCCTACCTCTTTGCAGTAAGTTGATCATACGCACTTTGATGGAGCTCAACATAGTAAGGTGTTATGGGAATCAAAACACAAATGTAAAAAAATGAGCAAATGACCATTATGAGGTTTAAAACCATAACATGGCTGAGCATGGTGGCTCATGCCTATAATCCCAGAACTTTGGGAGGCCGAGGCTGGAGGATGACTTGTGCTCAGGAGTTCAAGACCAGCCTGGGCAACATAGCAAGACCTTGCCTCTACTAAAAATAAAAAAATTAGTTGCACGTGGTGGCACATGCCTGTAGTCCCAGCTACTTGGGAGCCTGAGGTAAGAGCATTGCTTGAGCCAGAGAGGCCAAAGCTGCAATGAGCCATGATTGTGCCATTGTACTCCACTCTGTCTAATCTGGGCAAAAGACCAAGACCCTATCTCAAAATAATAATAATAAAACCATAACAATTGGCATATTTTTCATATTGTCATCTCTCTAATCAACCAGAAAAGAGTACATTAATCAAATGCGTGAATGCAGTATCCCTACTTAGTTAAAACTAAAGGCATTCTGTTACTGCTATGTCAATGCCATTCTAAATGAAATATTTTTAGGCTGGGCACGGTGACTCACACCTGTAGTCCCAGCACTTTGGCAGGCCAAGGCAGGTGGATCACCTGAGCTCAGGAGTTCGAGATCAGCCTGGCCAAGATGGCAAAACCCTGTCTGTACTAAAAATACAAAAATTAGCCGAGCGTGGTGATAGGCGCCTATAATCCCAGCTACTCAGGAGGCTGAGGTTGGGAGGCCTGCCTCGACCTCCCAAAGTGCTGGGAGGCAGAGGTTGCCATGAGCCAAGATTGCACCACTGCACTCCAGTCTGGGTGACAGAGCGAGACTCCATCTCAAAAAAAAGAAAAAAAGAAATATTTTAAAAGAGAAATACAGATACATACATAAGATTTTATGTGAGGTAAGCCCAAGTAAATTATCTAAAAACAAGTAAAATAAACATGTTATTAAATTTAATACTTTATGAATACTGGTTTTAAAGAAAGATTTCTAGGTAGAGTTGTAGATGAGAAAGCATTTACTTTCCCTGTATGTATATGTATGTGTGTGCATATACACATATGTACGTGTATATGGCATATATTTCCCAAAGGAATTTCTATTTATTTGCTGCTAATTAAAGAAACATTTTGCTTTGTCATTCCCCTCATCTCTTTATTTTTAATGTGGAGAAAGAATTTCATGAATCATTCAAACTCTCTTTTTATGCCTGAGAAAGGTTCTGCTTATGTTAGAAGCTGAATGATTTGAGACAAAGTGACAGGCCTACTTTTTGTATGTCTTTTAATATTCTTGGTGGTTAATGTCTAGAAGCAAAAACTGTGTGCACAGACATTGCAGCCTGATCCTCCCTGAAGGAAAATCCTAATCACCAACTTCAAAAGCAGCTTTACTAATGACGGGAACAACTTGCAATCTGCAGCCATTATGTTTTACTTGAAACCAGATTTCCTTACAACTCACAAGTACAAAGAATCAATCTCAATGCCCTGAAGACTCTTCAGGCTGTTACTCAGTGATTAATCATCAGGAGGGAAAAAACACTATTTTCAACTTAATCGGCTGGAGGGCAACCTATAGACATTAAAAAAAAAAAAAAATTTACAGCCCACTAATGAACAGCTATGCAAGAAATGCACACATTGAAAACACTATATACTCTATAAGGAATGTATAATGCAGAACACTGCTTAATTCCCACAAAACCTTTCTGGTCTTACTTGTTTGTTCTATCTTTTCAGTTTCTATCTGCTGCCTCAATGAGGTAAAGAACCTCTAGGCAAAAGCTATTGAAATACTTTCTAAACCTTGTGCCACATTTTTCAGGCTGAATCATAAATACTGGTGCTGGCAAAGTGGTTACCATGGAACAAGGGGGATTTTTAGGTTGTCTTTCCACACCTTTTATTAGTATTGTTATAAAGCTTTGGGGGATCGTTATAGTTTGTCTGTGTCACTAGCTTTTATTATATTTCAAAATGCAATTGAGAAACTCTCTCCTTACCAATACTTAAATAGAATCTCTGGTTCAGAGGCTATTGTTTTTTATATATATAATATATATATATTTTTTGAGACGGAGTCTTGCACTGTCACCTGGACTGGTGTGCAGTGGTACGATCTCGGCTCACTGCAACCTCTGCCTCCCAGGTTCAAGCGATTCTCCTGCCTCAGCCTCCTTAGTAGCTAGGATTACAGGCACCTGCCACCACACTCAGCTAATCTTTTTTTTTTTTTTTTTTTGTATTTTTTGGTAGAGACGAGGTTTCACTATGTTGGCCAGGCTGGTCTTGAACTCCTGAACTCGTGATTCACCTGCCTCGGCCTCCCAAAGTGCTGGGATTACAGGCGTGAGCCACTGCACCACATTCCTGTATCTATGAGGGTCCTGGCAGAAAACAGAATCGCATACGAAGAGTTTAACTGGAGCTGACGAGATCATTTACAGGGATGTGGGCATGGTAAGGCATATTCATAAGGGGTTAAGGAAACACCCAGGATTAACAGGGTGGCTGTCACTATCCTGGCCCTGAAGGCAAGGGCAGGAAACAGTATTGTGAGCCCTGTGAGAGCTGGAGCTGAGAGAACTGTCGTCCTATGCAGAGGAAGACATAGCCCCTGAGGCAGGGAAGAAACAGGAAGAAGTACCTCAGTCTCTGGCTTCTGCCCTCCATCCCCTGTGAGTGCCTCCCACTGGATAAACCCCAAGGGAAGCTGGAGGCAGGGAACCCAGACTACACTGTCAGTAGGCTCAGCTCCCATTCGGAGCACAGATCAGGTTACAGAGGGACCGGGAATGAGCTGGGGGAGCAGGAAGGCAAACAGAATAATCAGAACAAACCTTTAAAGGGCCACGTGTCTAGTGATTCTCAGACCTGTTCGGGTGGCAAAGCATGTGAAGATCAGCTGATTCCTACACAACACCTTCAGTCTAACCAACTTTAACTGCCTGCCTACTACATGCTAGGCCCTCCTAGAGGCAGGTGAATTGGGAGATGCATAAAGCATCATTTCTTGTCTCAGGGGAACCAATAGCCTAAGCCAAGAGATAGTCTAGTAAGAAGATCATTTCAATATAATGTGGCATGTACAAACTGATGCATGTGTGTGGCCATCTATTGTAGCGTTGCCTTTGATAGCAAGAAATTAGAAATAAACTAATTGCCCATCAATTGGGGATTGGTTAAACAAAGAATGGGGCGTCAATTCAGTGGAATCCTATATAATTGTATATTTAAAATGAAGAAGATCTTTATGATTGTCCCATGTTATGGAATTCTCTCTGAGATATATTGTTTTAAAAAACAAGAGCTGCATGTTTTTTAATGGTATGATACCATTCGTGTAAAAGGAAGGAAGGAAAAAAGGAAAGGAAGGAAGGAAGGAAGGAAGGAAGGAAGGAAGGAAGGAAGGAAGGAAGGAAGGAAGGAAGGCAAGCCAAAGAATTTTAGGATGTACACATAAATTTGTGAGATATTCTGGTGAATCTCTGGAAGGATCCTTACGTAAGTGGTAATGGTGGTTGCCTCTGTGTAAGGGGAAAAGCTGGCCAGGGGACAGGGTAAAAAGAAAGTACATTATCATTTACTCTCTTGAGCCTTTTTAATTTTGAACCACATGAATGTATTATGAATAAAAATAAACGAATGAAAATTTAAAAATCAAAACAATATGATAACGGCACAGGGCATACAGGAGCCCACAGGAGGGATCTGTAGCTTGGCGTTGGGGTCAGCCTAGGCCTTCTGGTGAATGTGCTGCCGAAACTGAATCTCAAAGGAAGAGCAGAGCTTGGCAAGAAAAGAGCCTTGAGCTAGCAGAGATGGTTTGAGCAAAGGCAAAGAGGCTGAAGCTGTGGAGAGGTGTACCTTGGAGTATAAGAGGCTGTGCACGACTAGAGCCCCCCAAAAAAGCCAAATGGAGAGTGACCGGAGATGGGGCAGGAAGCTGGCAAGGCCAGGTTATGGAAACCTGATGGCCCCTGATAGAGAATTTGAGTTTTGACTGGACACAGTGGCTCATGCCTGTAATCCCAGCTACTTTGAAAGCTAAGGCAGGTGAATTGCTTGAACTTGGGAGGTGGAGGTTGCAATGAGCTGTGATCGTGCCACTACACTCCAGCCTGAGCAACAGAGCAAGACTGTCTCAAAAAAAAAAAAAAAAAAAAAAAAAAAGAGTTTTAGTTTTATCCTGAAGAGAATGAAAAGTTACTGTAAACTCTTGGGATCAGGATGGGTTTAAGGATGTGAGACTGGAAACACCAATATATTTAATTGCATCAGATGAACCGGGAACAATTGGTCCAGCAGGAAATCCAATTGATACAAATTGACAACAAACAAAAGATGGTTTCCTAATAACATTTGGTAATGTTTTAAAATATTAAACTACCAAGACTTGCTTACTCTGGGTTCATGCATTTTGACATGGTTCAGAATAGAGTTCCTGGAGAAACATTTTATCCATTAGCTTAATATCTGGATTGGGAAACAGACCTCGGGGCAGGGCACATTGTTAACACAACATTACTTTTCTGAGGGGCACAAGATGAGATCCACAGATCTCGTCCAACTCACACCCCCTGGCCACCAGACCAGACTCTGACTCAGAAGTGGTTGGAGTAGGGAACGTCTCATCCCTGAACAAACCCCCTGTCCTCCAGGGCTTATAGCTTTTCCTCCTCCAACTGAAAGAGAGTGGATAGTGAAGCATCGTTGGATTTAGAGACACAACTTTAGTTTCTCGTCTTAGATTTCTCCCTTACTAATTATATAAACTTGGGCAAGCACTTAGAGCTCTGATTTCCATATCTACAAAATGGAGATGTTGATACCTGTTTTTTCTATCTCACGAATACATAGATATATAAAGAAACCTAGATAATATATGTGAATGTGCTTTAAGAACAATAAAGCATAAAATAAACTTGACATTTTAAAAGTAAATAAATAACTAATAATGACTCTTTCCCAGACACAAAACAGACTGTCGAGTCTGGGCGTGGTGTCTCACGCCTATAATCCCAGCACTTTGGGAGGCCAAGGCAGGAGGATCGCTTGAGCCCTGGATTTCCAGACCAGCCTGGGCAGCATCATGAGACCTAGCCTCTACAAAACAAACAAACAAACAAGACAGATGATTAAACTTATAAGCCCTGACTTATTAAGTCATCAATTAACAACCAAAACCAGAAAAACACAAAAACAAAACAAAATATCATCTCCAATGAACTTCCTTTATTCATGGCAAGATCCGTGTTCAACACATTATATATTCCGTAGAATACCATAGACTAACAATGTTTCATATAGACCAACAGAACTTTAAGGTTTATGTCTAGTTATGACATTTATTCAAGCACAGGAGCTTAGGTATTAAAACTTACTTATAAATATTTAGCCCATATTTAGTATAAATATTTACTCAAGTAAGAGTACTAGTAGTAGCGTAAGGGAGTAAAACATAATGGGAGAAAAGAAATGAGTTTTAGAGTCAGAAAGTCCTCGATTAGGTTCACAGCTCAAACTTTTACTTATTTTATGCGTTGGGCGAGCGGCCTGATGCCCCTGAACTTCGGTTTTCTCATCATTATAAGGTGAATAGACAAATACCACCACTGGGCCATAACTGTGTTCTCCTCCCTTCTGTATCTACTTAGGGAGAAAGAGTAAGCTCATGAAACCTTGTTTTCTAAGTGCCTCCACTTAGAAATGCATAAAGGAATATAGTGTACTTACTATATTATTATCCTGTGACTATATATTGTGTTATAATGCAGCATTGAACTCAAATTACTTGTAGTGAAAGAGGCTTTTCCTGCCCCCTCTGTAACAGAGTGTCTGCATCCTTTATTCTTCTTTATTTTTCCTCATAGCCCTCATCATTACCTGTTATGTTTGCTTCTTTGTCAGTGACTGCCCCTCCCTAGTAGATGCTGAGTTTCATGACAGTAGGGGTCCTGTCTGCTGTTCAGTGTTATAGTAATAGCAAGTAAAACAGTGCCTGTACCTAGTAGGGGTTATATAGATCTCAATACGAATGAACAAAGAGGCAAAAGGGCTCATACCATTGTAAAATCTCTATAGAATACAGGTGTACGAATTGATGAGAATCACAGAAATCATGATTGTTAGTGCAGAATGTATTTCTTGCTTTCTGGGAGAACAGACTCCTAGCTTGGTCCCAGTGAATAGGAGCCACAGGGATGCAGGGAGTACTATTAGAAGACTAAACCTTGGCCGGGCTTTTTTATTTATTTATTTATTTATTTATTTCAAGACAGAGTCTCGCTCTGTTGCCTAGGCTGGAGTGCAGTGGCGTGATCTTGGCTAACTGCAACCTCCATCTCCTGGGTTCAAGCAATTCTCCTGCCTCAGCCTCCCGAGTAGCTGGGACTACAGGTGCATGCCACCACGCCTGGCTAATTTTTTGTATTTTTAGTAGAGACGGGGTTTCACCATGTTGGCCAGGCTGGTCTTGAACTCCTGACCTCAAGTGATTCGCTCACCTTGGCCTCCCAAAGTGCTGAGATTACAGGCGTGAGCCACCGTGCCCCAGCTAGCTGGGGCTTTGAGACCTATCTAAACTCCATGCAAGCCATACTCGTCTTGAAGAAAGACACCAAACTCACACATTCATTCACCCGTTCAATGACTTCTGAGCTCCCCGCTGATACTGGGCACACAAGGGAAGATGAAACAGGTGTGGTCTCCACCTTCACAGAACTCACAGCTCATCAACCTCATGGCTAATAGGCAGACAGTAAAAATGAATAAATCCACAAACAGATATAAAATTGCTATTTTTGAAAAGTACAATAAAGGAAAAGAGGGCGTATGAGGGCGTATATGAGACAATAACGAGGAATATCTTTTTTTTTTTTTTTGAGACAGAGTCTCATTCTGTCACCCAGGCTGGAGTGCAGTGGCACAGTCTTGGCTCACTGCAACCTCTGCCTCCCAGATTCAAGTGATTCTCCTGCCTCATCCTCCTGAGTAGCAGGGACTACAGACGCCTGCCACCACACCCAGCTAATTTTTTCTTTTTTTTTTTGTATTTTTAGTAGAGACAGGATTTCACTGTGTTAACCAGGATGGTCTCAATCTCCTGACCGTGTGATCCGCCTGCCTTGGCCTTTCAAAGGGCTGGGATTACAGGCGTGAGCCACCGCGCCAGGCCGAAGGATGTCATTTCTACTGGGGATGTCGTAAGGTAGGTTTTCTAGAAGCAGAATCTGAGGTGGGCATTTTCATGCAGTGATTCATGAAGGGCATGCTCTCCGGAGAAACTTGTAAGGGAGTGAGGGCAGCAGGATAGGGCAGGAGAAGAACGTGAGCAATGTTGTGGTTTCAAGAGAACTCTAGACTCAGCCTGACCCCACAGGGAGTTCTGGAGCAGGAATTGCAGGGCCAAGTCTATCCACTCAGACACAAGGGGGCTGAATGGTTTTACCCCACATCTGTCGATAATTGGCTCAGAAGAGCCACCTTAGAAGAAACTTCCAGGAATCTTTCAGCAAGGCAGTTCCCATCAATCAAAATCTCCGCTCTGAAGAAAACTGCAAGTGTGCAAGTGTCAGTGGCTCACAGCAGCCATACCTGCCCTGCTTGAGGGGCACTAACTGGGTACACATAGTGTAGATGGGCCATTCGGAGTATCTGCTACAGAGTATGTGCAGAGGCTTCTCTGTAGAAGTTATTTTGAGCTAAGATTTGAAGGATGAGTAGGGGGTAGGCAAAGAGGAGTATTCCAGGCTCAGAGAACAACATGTGCACAGATGAAGAAAAACAAACAAAAAAAATCAGCAAGGCTAAAAAATCATGAGATATGGGAAAAACAGGTCAAGATTATTTTGAGGCCAGGTGCGGTGGCTCATGCCTGTAATCCCAGCACTTTGGGAGGCTGAGGCAGGCGGATCACGAGGTCAGGAGATGTCTTAGATGGGAAAAAACTTTTATTTTTGGCAGGAAATGGTAAGAATTTCTATTTATACTCCTTTGATATGCACAGTATAGACTTAGAACCTGATATTGTTTTTTTTTTTTTTTTTTCTTTTCTGTCTATCCCTGTGTAGTTGGTAGGGCATATTGAAAGAGACTGACAATAAAAGCAAGGTAACAGAACAGCCACTCTGCAACAGCCTGCCACATTTCCGGGCTTTTTTTTTTTTTTGAGATGGAGTCTTGCACTGTTGCCCAGGCTGGAGTGCAGTGGTGTGATCTCAGCTCACTGCAACTTCTGTCACCTGGGTTCAAGTGATTCTCATGCCTCAGCCTCCCGAGTGGCTGGGATACAGGTGCGTGCCACCACATCCGGCTAATTTTTTTGTATTTTTAGTGGAGATGGGGTTTCACCATGTTGACCAGGCTGGTCTTGAACTCCTGGCCTTAAGTGATCCGCCCCCCTCAGGTTCCCAAAGTGCTGGGATTGCAGGCATGAGCCACTGCACCCAGCCACTTTTGGAGATTAAATGAGGTATTTGTCTACATTGCTGCATTATAAATTAACATGAGCCTAGTGGCTTACAGCAATACTTTCATTATTGCACAGTTTTCATGGGTCAAGAGTCCGAGAATGGGTCCTTTGCTCAGGGTCTCACAAAGCTGCAATCAATGCATCAGCCAGGGCTGGGGTCTTATCTAAGGTTTGGGGTCCTCTTCAAAGTTCACAAAGCTGTTGGAAGAATTCATTTCCTGGCAGCTATAGAACTCTTGGTGGCTTGCTTCTTTAAGGCCAGCAGGGAGAATCTCTTACCTCTAGCTGCTCTAACAAAGGTTCACCTGAGTAGGTAAAGTCCACCCAGGATAACCTCCTAGTTGATTAAATTAAAGTCAATTGATTAGGAGCTTTGCTGACATCTGAAAAATCCCTTCACCTTTGCCATATAGTGTAACCTAATCATAGGAATGAGATTCCATAGGGAGGGGATTATAAAGGGGCTTGGATTATTGGGGGGACATCTTAGAATTCTGCCTATCACAAACTAAAACTAAAAAGAGATCAATAATAGAAGAGTTTCATGCCACCCTATAGATTTGGTGGGAATTAAAAAAAAATACTTTTACCATTAAATTTCTACCACAAGATAAGAGCTCTCCACCCAAAACTGGTGAAATCAGTCAGGAGTGAAAGGGGGAGGATGCATAAAGGTGATCCAGGCAGATAGATAATAGAACTGAGTAGACTAGCTTTTCTCCCTGGAAGTCAATACTAAAACAATGCTCTAGGTTACTTAATTGGAAAATCACCATCCCTGCATTTTCTGAATCTCCTATTATTTTTTCAGATACCAGACAACTGAGCAGATGTTGGAAATAAGTTCAGTTTACTTCTGTTAAGAATCTTATATTCATCTCAATAATAGCATTTTGGGACCCAAGCAATTTGGTATTCTTGAAAATTTGTGTTGAGATCTTTATTAAAGCTTTCCCTCATGCAATTAGAACCTGGACTCTGTTCCCTTTCCCCCACTTCCACCTTACCAAGCCTCTTGCTAAAGGTACCCCTGGAGACATCTAGAGCAAGACATTTGTCTAGAAGGTCCTGCTGGTCTCCACAACAGATACACAGACTCTCCAGGAAGGTTTGTGGAGTGAATGGAAGTCAGGGCAGAAACTCTCAGTACACATCAACCCAGTGTCAATCCAGGAGCATGAAAGAGATGAATTCTGGAGAACAAAATGGGGAAGCAATTCATGATTCAACCATGCCAGAAAGACCAGTGAGCACAGAAAGAGCCTCACAATTTGGAATCATCATAGACCATGGAGAAATGAAGTTGACGAAGATAAAAAATCAGGTTTCACTGGTATCATACAGGCTGGGCTTAGTTTCCTATAAAGAGATACAGTGGCTTGCATGGGGATAAGTGGGAGTTTTAAAGAATTCCTTGATTATATAATAGTTGGTTCCTAATAGGCACAAAGCAGAAGCTTGAAGGATGTGAAGTTGTTTGCACAAAGTGCTCATATTTTCTTCTGCTTCTGTCCTCAGGGACAAATCGGCTAGCCAATAACACATATACACACGCGGGGAGGGGCATATACACTCACTCAAACTCAGAAACATTCAGAACATTAAAAAGTGCACAAGAAGGTCAGGTGCAGTGTCTCACACCTGTAATCCCAGCACTTTGGGAGGCTGAGGCATGTGGATCGGTTGAGTCCAGAAGTTTGAGACCAGCCTGCACAACATGGCAAAACCCTGTTTCTACAAAAAATACAAAAGATCAACCAGATGTGGTGGTGCACACCTGCAATCCCAGCTACTGAGGTGGGAGGATCGCTTGAACCTGGGAGGCGGAGGTTGCAGTGAGCTGTGATCATGCCACTGCACTCCAGCCTGGGTAACAGAGTGAGACCCCATCTCAAAAAAAAAAAGAAAAAAAAAGAAAAAAACAGTGCACAAGAAGGATTTTGACAAAAGGCATATGGGGGCCATAGGCCACATTCCCAGGGATTAACTGTAGTCTCAGTTCCCATGGTGATTATACATTCAACTCAGGGACTGCTTCCTACTCAGTGTAACCTCCATTAAGAGGCAGGAGACAAAAAGGAATAAAGCTGAAGCACTTCAATGACACCAGACTGTGCACAAAGGCTGCCAGCACCACAGCGAGACTCAGGGAGCCACTCAAACTGTCACATTACACATCTCATAGCACACTAATCGCTCCCTCATCACCAGCAACCATTGTGGAAAAGGCTGGATCAGAAACGCTTTATGAAACATGCAAAGATTTTTTTTGCTCCAATTCATCTGAAGTTCCCTTTATTATGTTATTAGTTATGGCCAGATGAACAATTCTGAGATTCTTTCCTATTTCAATTTGTGTAAGAGCCCTTGTGATGTGTGTGTGTGTGTGTGTGTGTGTGTACTTGAATGCATGACTATAATACATAATGGTCAACAGATAGAAAGCAGTATTCTTCTCCCACTGTCCCCTTCCCATAAAAAGAAAAAGGTTTTGGAAATGTAACCTTGTTTTTTCTTTTAATTAAATTTTTTGTTTCGAGATAATTGTAGGTCCACCTGCAGTTGTAAGAAATAATCCAGAGAGATCTCATATGCTTTTCATCCAGTTTGCCCCAGTGATAACATCTTGCATGAATAGAAACAATATTACAACCAGGAAACTGATGTTGATACAATACACTGAACTTATTCATATTTTACCAGTTTTATGTGCGTTCATTTGTGTGTATTTAACGCTATGCAATTTTATCATGTGTACATTCGTGTAACCAGAAGCACAGTTGAGATAGAGAATGCTCCCATCGCTTCAAGAACCTCTTATGCCATCCTTTCACAGCCATACTCATCTCCCTCTTGTCCCTGCCCTTCTCCCCTCCCCAATCCAACCCTTGGGGATGACTAGTCTATTCTCCATCTCTATAATTCTGCCATTTCAGGAATGTTATAGAAATGGAATCATATAGTATATAACCTTTTGGTATTGTCATAATTCCCTTAAGGCCCATTCAAGTTGTTACATTTATCAGTAGTTCATTCCTTTTGAGAGCTGAGTAGTATTCCATGGTAAGAATGTACCACAGTTTGTTTAACCATTCACCTGTTGAAGGATATTTACATTATTTCCAATTTTTGGCTATCACAAGTAAAGCTGTTATGAATATACATGTAGATGTTTTTGTGTGAACTTCAGTTTTCATCTTTCTGGGATAAATGGCCAGGAGTTCAATTACTGGGTTGTATAGTAAGTGGCTGTACTACTCTAGAATTTTATATTCCCACTAGTAATGTATGAGTGATCTTGTTTTTCTACATCCTTGCCAGCATGTGGTGTTATTGCTGTTTTTCACTTGAGCCATTCTGCTATGTGTGTAGTGATATCTCATCATTTTAATTTGCATTTTGTAATGATTGATGATATTGGACATCTTTTCATGTGCTTATCTGCCATCTGTATTTCTTCTTCAGTGAAATGTCTGTTCATGTCTTTTGCCCATTTTTTTTTCCACTGTTTTTGAGAGGTTTTTTTGGCATAATTTAGACACAGGTCCTTTGTTGAATATGTGGTTTGCAAATATTTTCTCCCAGTCTGTAGTTTGTCTTTTCATCCTCTTAACAGCATCTTTTTTAGAGCAAAAGCTTTTAATCTGGTTTTTTTTGAGATGGAGTCTTGCTCTGTTACCAGGTTGGAGTGCAGTGGCATGATCTCGGCTCACTGCAACCTCCGCCTCCCAGGTTCAAGCGATTCTTTTGCCTCAGCCTCTCGAGTAGCTGGGACTACAGGCATGTGCCACCATGCCCAGCTAATTTTTGTATTTTTAGTAGAGACGGGGTTTCACCATGTTGGCCAGGATGGTCTCAATCTCTTGACCTCAGGTGATCTGCCCACCTTGGCCTCCCAAAGTGCTGGGATTACAGGTGTAAGCCACTGCGCCTAGCCTTAATCTTGTTTTAAGGATTATATTTTTGATATCAGGTCTAAAAACTCCTTGTCTATCCTGATATCACAAATATTTTATCCTATGTGTTTTTCTAAAAGTATTATAGTTTTACGTCACATATTTACATCCATGATTCATTTTGAGTTAATTTTTGTATAAAGTGTGAGGTTCAGGTTCACTGGGGAGCGGGGAGCGGTGGATATGAACATCTAAGTGTTCTAGCAGCATTTGTTGAAAGGCTATTCTTTCAAAGCAATCTATTGAATTGCTTCTGCACCTTTGCCAAAAATTAGTAGGGCATGTTTGTGTAGGCCTACTTCTGTCTTGAGATAATCACAAAAAAAGTAGAGGAAAATGACAAAGCCTTAAGCAGTTAGAGAGATGCTAATAAATATGAAGGACAGATAAAGTCATTCAGCATAAGAAGAGCTGCAGTCCTTGAAAAGATAACATACTGAATGGAATGCCAGAAGATGTATTCAAAGAGACTTTCTCTAAAATGAAGGAAGAAGGGAACATGCAGAATGAAAACATATTATGTTTTTGAAAATTGTGATAAAAATCATGACACAAAAATTACTCAACATTAAGATATAGCCTAGTTGTTATTGAACTTCAAGAATAAAATAATTTTTTAGGTTTTTAGGCAGATGAAACAGGTCACATTTAAGGGTGGTAAAAAAAGAAAAAATCTGGCTAGCCTCAGACTTCTCCAAAACATTTAATTCAGGAACATAATGGAGTAATGTTTATAAAATTCTGAGAAAATGAAACTGTGACCCAGCAATATTAAGTCCAGACAAAAATGTTATTCAAGTATAAAGATAAAAGCAGACATCCTCAAACATGAAAGAATTAAAGGAATATGACATCTGTGATGAAAATTTCCAAACAACAAAATAGCAACGGCTCTTTGCCAATAAAATCCAGTCAGTTAAGAAATTATTTAAAATAGGCCAGGCACAGTGGCTCACGCCTGTAATCCCAGCACTTTGGGAGGCTGAGGTGGGCGGATCACTTGAGGTCAGGAGTTCAAGACCAGCCTGGTCAACTTGGTGAAACCCCGTCTCTACTAAAAATACAAAAATTAGCTGGGTGTGGTGGTGGGCACCTGTAATGCCAGCTACTCAGGTGGCTGAGGCAGGGTAATTGCTAGAACCCTGGAGGCGCAGGTTGCAGTGAGCTGAGATTGCACCATTTCACTCCAGCCTGGGCAACAAGAGTGAAACTCCGTCTCAAAAAAAAAAAAAAAAAAAAAGAAATGGACACTGTTGTGGGTGTAGGGCTATTTTGTCAGTAGTCAGAGTACTTTGATTTCTGGCTCTACTCTGGTGCACTTAATTTCCGTAGGCTTTATGTTCTAAGATATTGACTATAACTAATGACTAATAAATTAATACAATGTATATTAGAATTGAATACAAGTTCTTGCTAAAACTTCCTAGGTGTTTCCTGTGATTATACCTAAATGTTTTTGTATATATGTATGCATGTTTGTATTTATTTACAGTTAACACACGTTTGTTTTAGAAACATGAGGGAATTACCTTGGTCGTCCTTTATTACATTACATCATGTGTCTCGTGGGCTGAAACTGTGAATCATAGCAGCCGGGTAGGTGGAGGGAGATGAGTCTGAAAAGATAGATGGGAGTCAGATCATGAAGGGCCCCACCTGCCATGCTAAGGACCCTTTACTTTATTGTGACCAAGGGCCCCCTGGTGGATTCTTCACAATGGGACTGCTGTAATAGTTGCATTTCTAAAAGATCCCATAGGTAGTAATGTGAAAAAACTGACAATGGACCCGGAGTAGATTGAAGGGCAGGAAAGGGGTGTATCAGTTGAATGTGGAAGATGGAAAAAGAGAGGTGCTTCTGGGTGGTTTGGATTTTTGGGTGAATGGAGGTATGATTGGCTGTTTAGCATTGCAAATATGGGAAGAGATTCAGGGGCCACAGCGAATTCCCTTTTGGACAAGTTGATATTGAGGTTCCAATGGGATATTCAAGTGTAGTTTCCTAGTAGTTGATTGTTAAATGGGCCTGGAGCTCAACAGAAAGGCCTGGGTTGGGCAGACAGGTCCTGAAGTGGAGGGAAAAGCCCAGAGGGAGACTGTTCAGTAGAAGAGGACTCGAGTCCTGGCAAACGCCAACTTTTAGGGCAAAATGTAGTGTTTCACAGCACAGTCTTTGGAGTTTACCTATTACTAGCAGGGTAACCTGGGGCAAGTTATTTGACTTCAGTGTCTTAATTGCAAAATGAGCACAACAGCACCTACCTGAGTTAGAAAAACATTTGCAATTTTTAGTTCCTTGAGAGATCTGTGGGCTGGAAGCAGTGGCTCACGCCTGTAATCCTAGCACTTCAGGAGGCCGAGGTGGGCAGATCACCTGAGGTTAGGAGTTCGAAACCAGCCTGACGAATATGGTGAAACCCCATCTCTACTCAAAATACAAAATTAGCCAGGCGTGGTGGCACACATCTGTAATCCCAGCTACTTGGGAGGCTGGGGCAGGAGAATTGCTTGAACCTGGGAGGCACAGGTTGCAGTGAGCCGAGATTGCACCATTGCACTCCAGCCGGGGCAACAAGAGTGAAACTCCCTCTCAAAAAAAAAATAAATTTTGAGTAGAGATATATATTTAAAAATATATATATATATATATATATATGAATAAGGAGGAGTCCAAGAAGGTGCAGAGGGAACTACGAGGAGGTGGAGCTCTAGAATATATTGAGAAAAGAGAATTTCAAAGAAGCCAACGATGTAAAATCCTCCAACAGGACTGTAACGTAAGTCTGTAAAGTGTCCAACTTTTAGCAGTTAGTGACCTTACCAAGGGCAATTTCTATGGAATGGGATGAGCCATACTGTAGAGGTTCGAAGAGTGAATAGGGGTCAACATGGATACATCTTTTCCTCCCCTCACCGCATCTGTCTTTCCCAGTAGACTTTTCCTTTAAAGGCAGTGACTTGTGGATATTATTCCACTGTTTTCAATCAATTCCATCCACCAGTGAGATATATTACATCATATTATCTTTCACTCCACCGCATTTGTGCCTTGCAGTTAGTAGGCCATCAACAAAATAACTGATGATACAGGGGCTTCTACAGACTCCCCAATTCATTTGGTAAAGACCGCTCAGCATCATGGTCGAGCCCTGAGTCCTTTCACGACAGCTTCGAGGAGTGTCATTCCCATCACGGCCACAAGGTGGAGGCCGCCTCCCTGCTCTGGGACCTCAGGTCGCGACCCCGGAAGCACATCCTCCATCCTCCGCCTTCTTTCCAGCAGAAATGGCGGCTGCTGCGGCGGCTCGACTTATGTTGTTACCCGCGGGGCGGCGGCGGCTCTGGGGTTTCAGCGAGAGTCTCCTGATCCGCGGCGCTGCGGGACGGGTGAGCTTCCCTCTGCTTGTCTGGGCGCTGCCTGGGGCCAGACCCGGTCGGGCCGGCTGTGGCCTCTCTCGCGGCACCCGGCGCAGCGCACCTGAGAGTCGGCGCCACAGATCCGAACAGCGGGGTCGGGCAGGGCCTCCTCGACCCGGACCCGCTGGGCGCCAGGCGGCCTGGGGCTGCTGAACTGGCCGGGGTGGCGGGCTTGTGGCTACTCGCCAGGAGACCTGCTAGTGACGTGTGGGATGACCCTGGTTTTCGGCTCCTCCCGCCAGCTACTGAGGAGTGCATGTTTGACCACTAAAAACGTAGTGCTGGCAAATTGGGGAAAACTAAAAAGTGAAATATGGTTACCGCTCCAGAGTTCTGTTTTAGCCTAAGACTGAACTTCGTCCTCAGCTGGGTTTCCCGCTAACCTGGACATCGCTGAAGTAAAATTTTGTATGTATTTGCATTTTTCTCATGAGCGAGCCTCTGACTTTCAGCAAAGAGATGTAAGACTTTTGTATAAGGGCAAATAAAAACTGCTGGAAGACTAATAGTTCCTGGCCGACAAGCCAGTCAGTTGCATTTTGAACACCCGGCCCATCTTCCTAGCTTCTTTTTTTTTTTTTTTTTTAAAAAAAAAAACCATTTCCAAACCCTGTTGCTTTTCTTGAACAATGAAAACCCGAGTGTCAGTTCTGTCTTGTGTGTAGGTAGTTTTACATCTTTTCTCTCCTTTTTTTTTTTCCCTGCTTGTTTTCTCCATAATGAATGTAAAACATTTCTAGGAGAGGTAGTGAAATAAAGTCAATTTCTCTCTGGGTAATGATAATAACTGCTCATCTTTCCTGAGGGAAGGGCATGTTTATAATCACGTTGCTGGCTCTAGGACAGTGGCTGGTGACACGTTTCTAGGCCAGGCAGTGATCCCAGTGGAACCAAAATTCAAGAAGAAAGATTCTTTTATAGAGAGAGCCTGTTTAACATAGATTTGGTTTTAAAGTCAACATTTAATATCAGATTGATAATGTGTTTTGCTTTGTCTCTTCCACTTCCTACCCCCAACCAGTCATTATATTTTGGAGAGAACAGATTACAAAGTACACAGGCTGCTACCCAAGTTGTTCTGAATGTTCCTGAAACAAGAGTAACATGTTTAGAAAGCGGACTCAGAGTGGCTTCGGAAGACTCTGGGCTCTCAACATGCACAGTAAGTGACTCAGGCAACCTTCTCTAAGTGACCCTTCATTTAGTGTAGCAAATTGTTGATTTTAGTCTTTAGTTTCTTTGTTGGCTGGTGGTTCAAAAAGGGTGGCAGTTATTTTGCCTTGACAGATTTCCATGAGTTGTGAACCTTTTGTTCCAGTGATACTTAGTTACAGGGTGCATATGGATCCTGTTGCCTTGTCTGCATCTTGTTCTTGTAGCTTATTATTGATTATTTATTGTTAGTAGTGTTGATAATAATGAAAGAGGTATATTTGCAGGGCTACTCTGCCAGGTGTTTTTACTGATGTCTTATTTGCTAAAAAGCAATTCTTTGTAGTGGGCATCCTCACACTTGTTTTATAGTTAAGGAAGTGAGAGAAGTTAAATGGTTTTGTTCAGGTCACTTAGCTAATGCGTGACAGAGCCAGGATTTCAACCAAAGTTTTCTGACAGTTTCTGATGTTCTTGATACTACGGTTATTAATTGGCTGGGTTAATGAGTTGGGCAAAGAATCCTCAGTGAAGGTGGCAGGTAGATACTTGTAGCACCCAGCAGTATCCTGATCAAAATTTTTAAATCTCATGGTTCATAGGAATGAACTATTAATTCACTCAGATCAAGAAAATCTTAGTGTTAAGACCAGAAAGCACTTGTCAGAAAAAGGAAGGAGACTGTTGCCCGCAACCTCAAATAAATAAAATGGATTTATTTAATTGTTCGTTAATTGCATTAAGGTTGGACTCTGGATTGATGCTGGAAGTAGATATGAAAATGAGAAGAATAATGGAACAGCACACTTTCTGGAGCATATGGCTTTCAAGGCAAGTTGTAAAACTTTACAAAAATGCACTCTCTTTAAGAGATAGTAAGCACTAAGTCTCATTCTTTAGAGGCAGGGAGAGCTCTTTCAGTAGTATAACATGTTTTATGTTTTTTTTTTCCAGGACAGTATCTAAAATAAGTACTGATGATTGCTTTGTAAAGTTGAAATGAAAACTTTCTCTTAGGATGCAGGAGTCATCTGAATGTATACCATTTCTGAAGCCTGATGTACCTTATTTTTTTTAAATTTAATTTATTTTGAGATAGGATCTGGCTCTGTTGCCTAGGTTGGAGTGCAGTGACACAATCTGCTTACTGCAACCTCCACCTCCTAGGCTCAAGTCATCCTCCCACATCTACTTCTGGAGTAGCTGGGACTGTAGGTGCATGCTACCACACCCGGATAATTTATTTTTATGTGTGTGTGTGTGTGTGTATATATATATGTATTTTATTTTATTTTATTTTTTGGTGGAGATGGAGTTTCGCCATGTGTTGGCCAGGTTGGTCTCAATCTCCTGGGCTCAGTCAGCCTGCCTCAGCTTCCCAAAGTGCTGGGGTGACAGGTGTGAGCCATCGTACCCTACCTGATGTACTTTAGAAACCAAATTTGACTCTGCATGAAACTAACTTATTGTCCTCCGTATTCATTATCTGAAGTGTTTAGAATAGATGAAGGATAAAGGGAGGTTGCATAATTTATTTTTTCTCTTTTATTTCAAGGGCACCAAAAAGAGATCCCAGTTAGATCTGGAACTTGAGATTGAAAATATGGGTGCTCATCTCAATGCCTATACCTCCAGAGAGCAGACTGTATACTATGCCAAAGCTTTCTCTAAAGACTTGCCAAGAGGTATTGTTATTATTTATACAGCAGATAATATAATTTTCATGAGAATCAGAAATTATTTAGTACTTTTTATTATATCTGTTGTAAAAGAGTAAGTCCCAGAAATGTGAAAAAACGAAACTGAATTCTGGGTGAGGGTACAGCTGATCTTTTTTTTTTTCTAAATATGACAGATAGTAAGATTATGGATGATTGTTTTTATTCATATGTAGCAATAAAATAGAGATTATTTGGTGGAAATAAAATATTTTGAGAGGACAGCAGTTTGTTACCATATTTGTAGACTGTTTTGACTCTTTTAAAAGTTATTACACAAAACATTTTCCTAGTGGAAGAAATAACAACAAAATTTAGCAGTTTTAGAGCTAATTGGTAAAATTATTATTTTTGTTTTTAGAGAGAGAGTCTCGCTCTGTCACCCAGGCTGGAGTGTAGTGGTGTGATCTGGGCTCACTGCAACCTCTGCCTCCTGGGTACTGGGTTCAAGTGATTCTCCTGCCTCAGCCTCCTGAGTAGCTGGGATTATAGGCTCCTGCCACCATGGCCGGCTAGTTTTTGTATTTTCAGTAGAGATGGGTTTTGCCATGTTGACCAGGCTGGTCTTAAACTCCTGACCTCAAGTGACCCAGTGCCTCGGCCTCCCAAAGTGCTGGGATTATAGGCGTGAGCCACTGTGCACGGCCATTAGTGAAATTATTAACCTTTAAGGTTCTTCTGTAGTTGTAGTTACTACTTTGCAGTTTTGGATTCCTAATAGGCTTCCATTAATAATGTTTAAATGGCACTTTACACAAGTACTTTTGTGTATATATTATCCATTTGATCTGCATAGGTGTTTCTACCTTGCAGTTGTGGAAACTGAAACCCAGACTCTGACTTGCCCAAGATTGCATAGCTATCAGGTGGCTTACTGTGGACTCAAGTACATGTCTTCTTACCAGATTCATTTGCTTTGTCAAAACAATAAAATAAGAAACCTATCACCTGTAAATAACTAAAATACTGAATATGATATCCTAACTTTTGCATTAAAACAAAAATGACAGCAACTATGGAGGGTGTGTTGGTTTGAATAACAAAACCAATGAGACAATTTTTGTCCCAGGACTAATTAGGGACCAAGAACATAGGGCTAGGCCAAGCTTCTTTAAAGAGTTGTTTATTCCAGCCTAGTTCCTTCCTTTATTTACACAGAACAGGGAAGGCAAAAAGGAGAAACAGAAGAAGTAAGGGTGAAGTTAAAAGACTTTTTTCCCTTTTCTCTTGGCATCTAGCTGGGAAGGGTAGAGCCTCTGCTAGTGGGAGTGGAGAAGCAGAGGGGCTCTCCCTGAGGAATACAAAATGGAAGTGCTCTCTGAAGCAGCTCCAACTTTGGGGATTTACTTGGGGTTTTTATGCCCTCACCCTGGGTAAAGTAGCTCCAACTTTGGGGATTTACTTGGGGTTTTTCACCCTTCACCCTGGGTGAAGCCTGGTATATGAGGTAATAATTAGACATTTAGATAATGGTCTCCAGGTTTTTATGATCACTTATTTTTTTAAATTATTATTATACTTTAAGTTCTAGGGTACATGTGCACACGTGCAAGTTTGTTACATATGTATACATGTGCCATGTTGGTGTGCTGTACCCGTTAACTCATCATTTACATTAGGTATATCTCCTAATGCTATCCCTCCCTGCTCCCACCATCCTACGACAGGCCCTGGTGTGTGATGTTCCCACCCTGTATCCAAGTGTTCTCATTGTTCAGTTCCCACCTATGAGTCAGAACATGGGGTGTTTGGTTTTCTGTCCTTGCAATAGTTTGCTCAGAATGATGGTTTCCAGCTTCATCCATGTCCCTACAAATGACATGAACTCATCCTTTTTTATGGCTGCATAGTATTCCATGGTGTATATGTGCCACATTTTCTTAATCCAGTCTGTCATTGATGGACATTTGGGTTGGTTCCAAGTCTTTGCTATTGTGAATAGTGCCGCAATAAACATACGTGTGCATGATGATCACTTATTGTTAAGAAAGTTGATCATATATCCTTGATGTATGTATACTTGTAAGTTAAATACATGTGCTATTATACTAACGTATCTATACATTAAAAAAAAAAGATTCAGATTAAAACAGACTGGGAAATAGGAGCCCCCCTCCCCGCCTTTGGAAACTACCAGTGTAGACCACCCATCACACATAACGGAGGATTTTCTCACAGAATTCTTGTCCTTCCATTTGTCTATGGGCTCTTTCTCACCCATTTTACTAGACTCTGGTTCTCTCATCTGGACAGATGGGTTTTATTTGGTTTTACACATAATTTTTTCCTTTTGGTCATGATCTCAGCCACAGCTTGCTGTAATAGTCTGTTTTGTCATGTTCTTAGTATTTGGACATAATCACTTCTGAGACAGTGCCCCTTAAAGTGAACTGAATTAAAACAAGGAACAAAAGTTTATAGTAGAGTAAGAAATGAAACCTAAATCGGACACGGTAGTGCATGCCTTTAGTCCTGGCTACTTGGAGGAAGCTGAGGCAGGAGGATTGTTTGAGCTCAGGAATTTGAGTCCAGTCTGGGCAGCATAATGAGACCTTGTCTCTTAGGGGAAAAAAAGAAACTTAAGATAGTAAGTTTATTTAATAACATTAATTGTATTAATGAAATTTACATTTATGATTGCAACTATGTACTAATACTTCAAGAATGAAGTACAGTTTTTTTTTGGAGAGGTATGCACTTTTTCTGATAAAATTGCTTAATGGCCTAATATGACATATTCCACTTCACTTTTCGCTTTTTGCAAATTCGGGTTTGAGAACACACAATTCTGTGATTCATTTGGGGCATATTTTAGATTATAAGGATTCTTTTCTCTGTTGCCCAGGCGGGAGTGCAGTGGCGCAATCGCAGCTCACTGCACCCTTTGCCTCCCGAGCTCAAGCCATCCTCCCATCTCAGCCTTCCGGGTAGCAGGGACTACAGGCACATGCCACCACGCCCAGCTAATTTTTGTATTTTTTGTAGAGACAGGATTTTGGCATGTTGCCCAGGTTCGTCTCGAACTCCTGGGCTGAAGCCCATCTTAGCCTCCCAAAGTGCTGGGATTATATAGGCGTTAGTCACCGTGCCTGGTCAGTTCTTTGCTTCTTAACATAGCACTCTCATTGCTGTGGGAACTTGCATAGTAAATACTTGGGTGACGTGAACCCTCAGTATATTCCTAGCTAGGTATTTTCAGACTAATATATATAACTTTGTAATTTTCATATAGAACAGTCTATATTAATATGCAAATTTCCATAGCATTTTTGAAGTAGGTAGAGTCATTTCAAGGTGATGGCAAATTTATAGTCTTTCCCCAAGGAAAATCTTTTGTACTATAGGGGTTTATATGTTAAATTTTAATTTTGTCCTGTTAAGTATATCTGATGTTTTTCTCCCAGGCTAATCATTTAGTATTGAGTGATGGGTCAGTGTCATGATTTCTGATTTTGGTTTAATAGATTTTAATAGTGAAAGTTAAGATTGCTGGTGCTTTTTCTTATATTTTATTTTCAATTAGCTGTAGAAATTCTTGCTGATATAATACAAAACAGCACATTGGGAGAAGCAGAGATTGAACGTGAGCGTGGAGTAATCCTTAGAGAGATGCAAGAAGTTGAAACCAATTTACAAGAAGTTGTTTTTGATTATCTTCATGCCACAGCTTATCAAAATACTGCACTTGGACGGACAATTTTGGGACCAACAGAAAATATCAAGTAGGTATAACTCTCAGAATTTCTTGGTGGGTAAGGGAATTTATGAATTTTGAAAATTAACATTTACAAACTTTCAAAAAGTATGTTTCAAAAAGTCATTTTCCTCCTGGTAATCTAAGTGAAATTGTAGTTAGCTACATTTTGGTCCCACCTAGCTCCCAAGCATGTGAGTTCATAGGTACTTCGGAGTAAACCAGTAATGGTGTCAAATCTTTTTTCCTTGATGTAAAAAAGTCGAAGTTCTTTGATGTGTTGTCTATATCCTATTTCTGCCTGCATTTTAGGATACGGTTATGGTCCAATTTGATTTCAGGTATATTATGTGAAGATCTGTTTTTTTTTTTTTTTTGGTTTCCTTTAAAAATGGTTTTACTTCATTTACAGATCTATAAGTCGTAAGGACTTAGTGGATTATATAACCACACATTATAAGGGACCAAGAATAGTGCTTGCTGCTGCTGGAGGTTAGTCAATTTCAATTTCTACAAATGTTTTAAACACAGTTGTTGGAGTGGTATGCTTATTAGTTTGATCCTGTTGGGAGATAGCCTAAGAATTTTCATTTACATAGCAAGTAACTGTATTTGATACTGTGTAAGGGGAATGTGGAGCACTGGAACCAGACTTTCTCTCTATTTTTTTTAAAGTAGGTTTCATTTAGGCTGGGCGTGGTGGCTCACTCCTGTAACCCCAGCACTTTGGGAGGCCGAGGCGGGCGGATCACGAGGTCAGGAGTTCAAGACCAGCCTGACTAATAGGTGAAACCCTGTCTATACTAAAAATAGAAAAATTAGCCGGGCATGGTGGCGGGTGCCTGTAGTCCCAGCTACTCAGGAGGCTGAGGTAGGAGAATCACTTGAACCCGGGAGGCGGAGGTTACAGTGAGCCAAGATCGCACCACTGCACTCCAGCCTGGGTGACAGAGTAAGACTGTCTCAAAAAAAAAAAAAAAATGTAGGTTTTATTTCTAGAAAGACTTAATGAACTGTTTAATACATACGTGTACATAGTAGAATGTGCAAGAAAAGGGCAAAGGAGTGAACTGGGAGAGAGTCGGAAGATAGCATTCTGTACTTTGAGAATTTCTTGAGATTTTAAATTATTTCTTGAGAACCAACTTCGTCCTTGTTCAAGCATGGAATGGGTATGTTAATTCTTTGATTTGTTCAATTATTCATTTAATAGATCTAATTTTTGGGAAGGAGAAGCACATAGGGAGCCATGAGAATGCTGAATGGGAATCCAAACATGCAGGTGACTTTAGAAGGTTTCCTTGAGGTCATGTTTGAAGCCAATGAATGAAAAAAAAAAAAAATTCACAGCAGATATTGCCAGATTTCCTGGCAGTCTGAATCTAGGCAACAGTACATTTTAATTGGTTTCCAGTTTTTTTTCTTTTAAAAATATATTTATAGAAGTAGAGATGGATTCTTAACTATGTTGCCTAGGCTGGTTTCGAACTCTTGAGCTCAAGTGATCCTTCCACCTTGGCCTCCCAAAGCTTGGGGATTACAGGCGTGAGCCACTGCACCTGGTCTCCAGTTTTCATTTCTTTGTATTTTTTAATATTAGAGCAAAGTGAAGTGTTGTTTCATGTTGTAAATTTTTCTCTTTTTAGAAATTGTAATTTAAAAATTCTAGTTGCTCCGGATTGATTTCTGAGCTAATTACCTGGGGGGTAATGAAGAAGATGTAAACATTAAATATCAAGCATGTTATTCATTGTAGTGCCTAGCTAAAAATCATGTTACTTTCATTGTACGTGGCAGGAAGTGCACTCTGAAATTCTCTTGAGTAACACTGTTTCTAAATTGGCTCTTGCAGACTTGGGCTTAAGTGTTTGAAACTGTCTTGGAAATGGGACAAGATACTTGTTAGATGGGTCCTCAACAACAAAGCTTTCTGGAACCTCTCTGCCATTGTTGGTGGCATATGGACAAAATGAGTTTTTTGTTTTACTTTGGTTTATGGGTTCATTTTGACAAAGTTGAGATATCTTTAGTTTAATGCTTATAGATTAATTAGTATTCATTTTAAATACTATATAAGTGATGTGCCTTACAAATGATTGCATCTTAAATTCAATTAAATAGGCCAGTTTTAAGTTTCTGCTGACCTCTGAATTATGTCTTGGCTACCATTTAGCTCTTCTAGGTTAATCTTCAGAATGTATAGCTTTTATTTGCCAAATAGTTTTTTGTATCCTAGCTTCATTTATTACAAAATTATAATTTAACATTTTAATTATACATTAAGTTAAAGAATCTTAATTTGGGTCTCAAGTTCAGATAGTAAGAGATATAGAGTCTTAAGAAATTCCTAAGCTTTTGCATTTGGATACCTATTAATGTATTCAGAAATAATTTAGATGACACTATTTTGTTCCTGAGTTTTTTTTTTGAGACGGAGTTTCACTCTTGTTGGCCAGGCTGGAGTGCAATGGCGTCATCTTGGCTCACTGCAAACTCTGCCTTCCGGATTCAAGCGATTCTCCTGCTTTAGCCTCCCGAGTAGCTGGGATTACAGGCATGCATCACTACACCCGACTAATTTTGTTTTAGTAGAGATGGGGTTTCTCCATGTTGGTCAGGCTGGTCTACCTCCGACCTCAGGTGATCCGCCTGCCGCGGCTTCCCAAAGCGCTGGGATTATGGGCATGAGCCACTGCGCCGGGCCCTGTTCCTGAGTTCTGATAGGAGAGCGCAGAGAATATAGTATATCTGTGTATCCCGCTTTCTTTTATTTATTTAATTTTATTTATTTTAGACACAGAGTCTTGCTCTGTCACCCCAGTTGGAGTGCAGTGGTGTCATCTCAGCTCACTGCAGCCTCTGTCTCCTGGGTTCAAGCAATTCTCCTGCCTCAGCCGCCTGAATAGCTGGGATTATTACAGGTGCCTGCTACCATGCCCAGCTAGTTTTTGTATTTTTAGTAGAGACAGGGTTTTACTATATTGGCCAGGCTGGTCTTGAACTCCTGATCTCAAGTGACCTGCCCACCTTGGCTTCCCAAAGTGCTGGGATTACAGGTGTGAGCCACGGCACCCGGCTTTTAAAATTTATTTTATTGAGACAGGAGTCTTACTATGTTCTTGCTATGTCCAGGCTGGTCTTGAACTCCTGAACTCAAATGATCCTCCCACCTCAGCCTTCTGAAGTACTGGGATTATAGGCATGAGCCACCATGCCCAGCTCCAGCTTTTTAAAAATTAGATAGAGCTCATATTTGTATTTTCCACTAAAAAAATTTTTTTTTTTTTTTTTGCAAATTGGAAAATTGGCATTTTTTTTTGCTAGTTTGGATCCCAGAAATTTTTATAATAGAACATGATTTTGTAAAAAGTGGAGTTTTCAAGTTGTCTTATTCTTAGCTGTGAATCCATTGGTCTGTTGATGAAAACTGTCATTTGCTCTACAAAATGAGAAAGCTGTGCAACCTCAAGCTTTGCAATGCCAAGGAAATAGGTGTGCTATGTGAGCTTACTCTTAAATAATGGCTTTTAGTGAGTGTAGATACTTCATGTGTAATGTACATCACATTATATCACCTAGGGATTTTTGTAAACTATATTGCTGCTAGATACATGTGAAAATATTTTCTTTCAATTTAGGTGTTTCCCATGATGAACTGCTTGACTTAGCAAAGTTTCATTTTGGTGACTCTTTATGCGCGCACAAAGGAGAAATACCAGCTCTGCCTCCCTGCACATTCACAGGAAGTGAGGTAGGGCAAGCCTCCCAGCTAGTATTTAGCCTTTTGGATTCCTTGTGTTGTATTTACACATAAGTAAACAAAATGTACTATTTCCAGTAGGAATAAAATGGAATAAAAGGCTTACACTGAAATACAGAAAAAGGGAAGAGGATGTACTCATTTGCTTAAGATTCCTTCCTCTTCTGTATTGTTTAAACACCTGTTTTTCTTTCCTAAGGAAGCAAGGTTTTTTTTGTTTTGTTTTTAAATTTCTCCATTCTAGTCTGAAAGGAAGCAGAGTTTTAAGAGCAGTTTATAATTTGGTCTTTTTGTGCTTTTTCTTTGGCACTGTGCAAATTTATATATTGTAATATCTGGAAGTAATCTTTTAAACCCCATATTTTGACTTTCACTTCAGGTTTACTCTTGGCTCAGTTTTGCCCACAGTATGTTTTGGGAGGGGGTAGTAACTGTTAGAGCCAGAACTTGCAGGGAATCTACTAGTTATCAACTAGCTTTAAGCCTCTTTAGGGGCTTAGTTTGCCATGTGAAGAATGATGCTCAACGTAGTATCTGGAAAATGCCCTGATATTGGCAGCTGCCTGGAACTGTAGCATTGGCAGTACAGAAATAAACCTGTAACGTCAATATGACATTTCGATAGAAAAGTTCAGATTGAGGCTGGGCATGATGGCTCATGCCTGTAATCCCAGCACTTGGAGGGCTGACGCAAGTGTGTCACTTGAGGTTAGGATTTTGAGACCAGCCTCACTAACATGGTGAAACTCCGTCTCTACTAAAAATACAACAATTAGCTGGGTGTGGTGGTGGTGCATGCCTGTAATCCAGCTACTCGGGAGGCAGAAGTTGCAGTTAGCCGAGATGGCGCCACTGCACTCCAGCCTGTGCGACAGAGTCTCAAAAAAATAAAAAGAAAAATTCAGATTGACGAACACAAAGGATTAATTTCTACCAGTGAAATGATGCAACCCTTTTTGACCTGGTAAACCACGTGGTGGCCGTCTGTAGTAAAATGCGTTGGGAAAAGTAATTTTTCCTTAACCCATGAAATTTCTTCTAGGCTAAACTATACAATGTAATGAGGCCTGATAGTTAAAAAATCAAGAGAGAGTCCTGGTGTGCATTTTAACTTTGCAATTAATGGGACTGGTGATTTTTTCTTGTTAATAAGCATGTTATATAATGTTAATCTTAACTAGAGGTCCTCCTGCTTTATCTGAACTAGATTCGTGTGAGGGATGACAAGATGCCTTTGGCGCACCTTGCAATAGCTGTTGAAGCTGTTGGTTGGGCACATCCAGATACAATCTGTCTCATGGTTGCAAACACGCTGATTGGCAACTGGGATCGCTCTTTTGGAGGAGGAATGGTAAGTGATTTTAAAAGAAATTTTCCGTAACAGATGGAAGATTATCATGTTTTCTTAAATACAAGTTCTTTGTAAGAATCCTTTTTTGAAGTGGCAAAATAGAGCCTTGTACTGTGAATTATATAAACTGATCCTGGTTTGCATGTGGGCCAGAAAAAAACATTTTCTTTTTTTCTTTGCCACAAAGGTTATTACTGGCAAAATTTGAATAAGGACAGAAAAATTGGCTAGAAGTACTATATCAATGTTAATATCCTAATTTTAATGGTCAGTAGGCCTTCTATATCTGTGGGTTCCATATTCATGGATTCAACCAACCATAGGTGGAAAATTTGGGGGAACAAATGGATGGTTTCATCTGTACTAAACATGTATGGACTTTTTTTTGGTCACTTCCCATATAGTATAACAACTATGTACATAGCATTTACATGGATTGGGTATTTAGAGATGATTTAAAGTATATAGCACAATCTGCTTATATGCAAATACTATATACACCATAGTACATGAGGGCTCTAGCATCTGTGGATTTTGGTATCCACAGGGATCTGGGAACCAGTTCTCCACAGATACTGAGGAGCTATACCGAGGTGATGTAAGAAAATTAGTTTCCTTGTTTTTCACAAGTACATACTAAAGTACTTGGGGCAAGAAGCATCACATCTAAAACTCAAAACAGTTGAAAAAACTTGTATAAAGAGAATAAAGCAAACATGGTAAAATAACAGGGAATTTGGATAAAGGGAATTCTCTGTACTGTTTTTGCAACTTTTTTATAAGTTGGAATTATTGCAAAACACAGTGTATAGATTTGTCTTTACTCATAGATTTCTCCAAAATACATTTCATCTAAATATCTTAAGCTTTGTATGCAATATAACTTTGAATCTAAGCGTATGTAACCAAGAGCCCTAAAAATTGGGTTGATAATAGCAGTCTAGTTTTAGAAGTAGGTATAACTACTACATTAATTATAAGGATTCATTGCTTTTATAACATGAATTTCTTCAGGGGGTGCACTGGATTAATAAGCACAATTGTTAGTCATACTGAATTTTAACTGTACTACTGAGATGTTGAATAAAACTAGGAAATTTGCCTCTAAGGATATTCACTGTTTTCCACACACTCCATTTTCCTTTCTGTATTTTGGACATGTGTACTTAAAATTCTCTTAGAATTTTTTTTTTCCTTACAGAATTTATCTAGCAAGCTGGCCCAGCTCACTTGTCATGGCAATCTTTGCCATAGCTTTCAGTCTTTCAACACTTCCTACACAGATACAGGATTATGGGGACTGTATATGGTTTGTGAACCAGCCACTGTTGCAGACATGCTACATGTTGTTCAGAAAGAATGGTGAGAATTTAAGTAATTTAAATTTTGCCTTTAATTCGTTTTAGACTAGTTTTTTCTGTATACTTCATGGTGATTTATGGTAATTTTACCTTTTAATTAAGAGACCTAGATAAACAGTAGTTGCCATGTTTTTAAAGGTTTCTGATGTTTTTTCCTAAGTCTCAAGATGTGAAGCTGATTTATACTATAGGACTTTTTTTTTTTTTTTGAGATGGGGTGTTGCTCTGTTGCCAGGCTGGAGTGTAGTTGCACTATCTCGGCTCACTGCAGCCTCTGCCTCCTAGGTTCAAGCAGTTCTCCCACCTGAGTCTCCCGAGTAGCTGGGATTACAGGTGTACCACCATGCCCGGCTAATTTCTTGTATTTTTAGTAGAGACAGGGTTTCATCATGTTGGCCAGGCTGGTCCTGAACTCCTGACCTCAGGTGATCCACCCTCCTCAGCCTCCCAAAGTGCTGGGATTACAGGCGTGAGCCACCGTACCTGGCTGAAAGTTTTAATCTTTCAGAAGCAGGTTAACTCAGAAAGATGATCCTAAAAGTTTAAAAGCCAACTAGAAGTTGTTTGGAAAATATCTTTGAAAGTAATCTGGTTGAAAGGAAAGTAAATCTGAAGTTGCCACTGCTAAAAGAAAACAATCAAAGTATATTGAGTCAGTAGATGGGCAGAAAGGCTCACAGCTTCTTGGAAAACATTTAGCTCTGGTTCCTTTCCTCCACTATTCTTAAATTGGCTTACATCTTTCTAAATCTAGTCAACTAGGATGTAATTATTAAGTTAAAAATTAGGTTTAAGTTAAGATTTTCATTGTTTTTAGAAACCAATGAATGACCCACTGACTTAACCCATAGCATATCAGACCCCAAGAGATGGGGACTCATGAAGTCTCAAGATGCTTATAGCATTTCTGAAAATGTCATCAGCCCATTTGTATTAAACCTTTGTGTGCTAATGAGTAATTAGACATGTTTATCATTTTTGAGAAATTAATTCTGGGGAAAATAATCATTTTAGCTTTTGCTTAATTAGAATTAAATCATAATCACCTGTATGTTATGTGTAGACTACGGCATCATCATTCTTAGGTCATTAACTCATGAAATACAACATTTTCCAACTGCTTAATAATACTGTTTTTCCAAATATTTTTTAGGATGCGGCTCTGTACAAGTGTCACCGAAAGTGAAGTCGCACGAGCCAAAAATCTCCTGAAAACAAACATGTTGTTGCAGCTTGATGGTAAAAATATAAGACATAGCTTCTATTTTCATATGGTTGATCTATATTCCAATACTTAATTTTTCCTTCTCTTTAAACAGGTTCAACTCCAATTTGTGAAGATATTGGTAGGCAAATGTTATGCTATAATAGAAGGATTCCCATCCCTGAGCTTGAAGCAAGAATTGATGTAAGTAGTCCTGAGTTATTACTGGGTCATGTGTAAAAAGATCCTTGTTACAAAAGCTGAGAATATTTATCTTTCATCTTGCTTTAGTTTTAAAAAGTTCCAGGTATAGACGTTGTCTTTACTACAAAAAGCTGAATGACAGTATCTTCTATATTTCAGGCTGTGAATGCTGAGACAATTCGAGAAGTATGTACCAAATATATTTATAATAGGAGTCCAGCTATTGCTGCTGTTGGTAAGCCTGGCTTCTTTTCTTCTATGCGAAAAGTTGGCCAAGTACTTTTAATTAACTGTCTTCTTTTTAATCCTTAGGTCCCATTGAGCAACTACCAGATTTTAAACAGATTTGCAGTAACATGTGTTGGCTTCGTGGTTAAAATGCTCGTTATCAAGGTTATTTGAACACATGTATTTATAAAACTGAGATCTAGAAAAAAATAAAAATGAACATGTATATACATTTGAATGAAAACATGTATATACATCTGGAAATCTGAATGAAATACTGTATCATACTTTCAAAGGATAAAAAGACTACCCCTCTGAAGGCTGTTTTGTATTAATGGTCAATCTTTGTTCTCTGAGAAATTATGTTGGAAGCAGCATACTTTCAAATTATTACCATAAGTATAATTTTAAGAATGAAAATGTTTACAGTATTTTCAGTTTTATTATAAAAATGCACATACAACAAAGATTGTCATTAAGTCATTTCTTGGCTCTGCTTGCATTCAGCACTTGTTCTTGAGCAGCTTTCTTTGCTTTTACCATCTCGACAAGTTCCTAGGAAGGGAGAAAGGAAGATGTCAGAATTTAAAAACAGACATTTTAATCTAGTGTTTGGTATAAAGAATTCAAACAACTAAGACAGTACTAAGTATACCGATTTCACTGCCTGCCAGGGCCTAGAAAGTTTCTAAGGTTGCTCATTTATTCCTAATAATATTGGCCCCATAACTACTGGTGTTGAAATAAGCACTATATTATTAACCACTTAATAGACATAAAATGTGAGCTATATAACCCACGTTAAATTTAAAATACAACAATCTATAAACTCTTAAGTCTGCAACCTTATATCGTTTCATGCAGTCCTTCTTTGTCCTGCCAGGCACTGCTTCTGCTATTTTTTCCCATCTTTCAGGTGTATTTACTGGGTATGTTTTCAAAGCTTGTTCCAAAAGCTTCTGTTCTTCTGTTGTCCAAGGGGTGAAGTCCATATATGGACCTGTTTAAGAAAAATTTTTATTTGAAAACTGTCTTGTTCAGAACATGTTCCCAGACAAGTCTTGTGGTCCACAAGTGTCCGCTAAGTGCCCATTTCAGTCTGGGATGTGTCATTTTGAAATAAACTTGTAGAGATGAGAGATACATATATCCCTCTCAGTGTTAAGAAGAGAAAAAACTTTAGATGACTCACATCCCAGAAAATAAAATCTCAAAGGCTTTTTAAAACACAAGAGTAAAGATCTGCCTTGTACTGTTTATCTCTTATGAATCAATGTAATATACCCACTAGACTGGAAAAAAGCCATATTTAAATTTATAGTACTGTTGGACTCTCGGGCTCAAAAACACAACCACAATTCATTGAGAGTTCTGATAAATCTACTTCCTTACAGGATAGGTAAAAGAGCTTCCTCACAGTTAAACTTTTGCTGGATAGAAAGCCTGGAAACCATTTTTGTTTTACACTGAAGGAAACAAACCTAGCAAAATTAAGCCAAGTGCCCAAGGTACCAGTGCCGAAGAAGCAAGCTGAGATTAGATTGTGTTGTAGTGTGGTGTTCTCTTCACCACATCTGCTAAAATCTTGGGAGCCAATGCTGAACATTTCCAATAACTGCTATTGTGGTTTTTCAACTAAACCTTTAATATTTCAGAAAACATCTAAGATGTGTGTCAGAAACAAATGTATTTCTTAAGGATGTTAAGTATTACACAGTCCACTTGTGTAGGTAAAAGGAGAATGTTAAGTGGCAGAGAGCTGATTTGGTTAAGTCAATGGACTTCTGGCAATTTAGTTATTTCAGACTATGCAGTGACAACACAGACTTAATATTACCAGTACCCTGACTACTACTTGAAACTGCATCCTGTGAGATCTGTCACAAAGTTAAGCCTAGAAACCAAAGTTCCTTCCCAATTAAAGAAGGAAAAAAACAAACAAACAAAAAACCCCCACCACCTATTCAAAACAAAGCAGAGAATTTGTATAATATTTGAAGGTACCTAAGGTACATAAGAAGCTTTTTTGAAGGTAACTTTTAAGTTCTAGGAAGTCTTGTTGAATTTCCTTATATTGGTTTAAAGCCCTGAATACCATAGATTTTATATCCTGTCTTGGAAAAAAGATGGAAGTGACATGGCAGTATTTCCTGCTATTTTCCAGTTACTTCACAATACCAAAATAAATTAAATGTACTGTTGCAAAATTCCTATGAGAAATCACTATTCAAAAAATGGTACCAGGTTGATGTTTAATGGTACAACTGAAGAGGAAGGAGCCTTCCCATTTCCATAAAAGAGGCAAAGATGCTAAAAGACAAAGGACTACTGTCAGTCACTCTTGCCTTCACAGGGTCACCTCTCCTCACAGCAGACTGGACAAGTATCAGGGCCTACTTCCCTCCAACATGGAAACAAGTCCCCTAAGAGCTGAGACTAGTGTGCTAATACCTGTTGTATGGTATTTTGTGGAGATAAAGGCACAGGAGAATAAACCCCTTTAGAAGTGTCCTTCAGGTGTTCTGAAACCCTGCCTTGTTACTTACCTTTATTAAAAGAACTGAAATAATGCCTAACTCAGCCAAACAAGTTACCCCTGATTTTTGCAAACAGTGATCTTCCTCCCCTATATAACACTGAGTCTCGTATCTTTAAGTTGAAATTTTGGGATAATAAACAAGATTAAGAAGATAGGTAAAACTGGGACTCTTAGAAGAAAGAAACAGCTTATCATGTATAGTCAAGTCTATTAATCCAAAAGCATCTTTCTGCGATTAGTTTAAGAAAGGACTGGTGGCTCACAGAACATCAAGTGAAAGAACTTCTTTCACATAAACTGCTTTCAAACTCATAGCAAGAAAAAAATTTATATCACATCCCCAGACACAAAGACACACATGAACAAGAGTTTCATTACAGTATACCCACCTATATAATGGGTGTCACACTCACTAATTTTCTATTCAAGACACACTAAATTGACTTCATGACCCAGTGATGGGTCATGATTTGTAATATGAAAAGCACTGGTCTAGGGTAATCAAATTAGAACACCCAATATCAAACCCTAACAGGGTTTTGTTTTTTTTTTTTTTAGAGAGGCTTACTGTGTTTCCCAGGCTCGTTTTGAACCCTAACAATTTTTAACTTTATTTTGAAATAATTTTAGAGGAGTAGAAAGAATTGTATACTCTGCCTGCATTCCCCAAATGTGAACATTTTCATGTTTGCTAATTCTTTTTCTCTATATGTACAGACATACTTTGCTCTGAACCACAAGTTACAGACATGATGCCTCTTTATTCCTAAATACTTTCTGTGTTTTTCCTTAAACATAAGGACATTTTCTTATATAATTACAGTACATTTCTCAAAATCGAGCAATTATCCCGATAAAATACTATTCTTTTGTCCCAATAATATCCTCTAACACTGATTTGTAAAGCCTGGTAAGAAAAACAAACACAGCCCCCTTCTCTAATGGCATCTGAAATGCAAGAACTGTAATTCTCCATTTTTAATGGTGAGGTGAAGTAAATCTTTGCCCTGGAAATGTTTGCTTACAGCTTCCAGTCTGCTAAACATTTTATTTCCCTATCATTCTGAACATAAACCCTAAGTCTTGTATATCCAAGCAGCACAGATACATGGCTAGCATTTTTTACTTTTAGAAAAGCAAAATTTACCTTCAAATCGTTCTGAAGGTGCTGCGTTGTCTGCTTGAGGTACCACTCCATGTTCTTTTTTAAACTTATCAAATGCCTTTTTATTTATGTCATCTTTTTGATGAGGGTCTGAGAAATGAAAAACTTTTAATACTTAACAGATCATCTCATTTAATCTTTCATTAAATTGCGTAAGTTATTTTAAAAATAGGTGTTTAAAGTAACAAATGGACTTCTCAAAACTCACCAAGTTTTTGGAGACTCTTTGCTTTGCCAATAACATCTTTGGCAGTTCTTTTGACTCCAGAAGAAGAATGTATGTTCATGTAATTAGCAATAACTTCCCATCTGATAGGATATATTATACCAATAATATAATTTAATAGTATTAAGGAAAAACAAAACAACAAATACCATTAGATTTTTACTGCAGAAAGGTTATAGTATAGAATGAGCTCAAATTGGTAGTCTAATGATGCTGCTACTATAAATTCCTGTTGCCTGGACTAGGGTTTTTGCTTTTCATATGTTTAAATCAACTATATAATCTTGGTTTTAAGTCCATACATCTTACATATTCTGTGTACAAATCAACATAAATAAAACCACTTATTTGTGTATACTGCCACTTTAACACATTTCTTCAGAAGATCAATCATTCTGAAAACAGCCTCAGTTTCATCTATAGAATTAGGGATGCTGGGTCCCTAGGGCTTTCTTGGGAGTTAAAATCAAGCTCCAGGCTTGAGGTGGGAAGAAACAAACAGCAAGACTGTAAAAGAAAAACTACAGAAAACCTAATCCCCAGCACAAGTCATGACAGAGTAGGCCAACATAAGTCAAGATTTGTCTCATGATCTTCAATTTCCTAAGAAGCTGAAGCATTTTGTCCTATGTGTGCATGTGTACTGGTGTAATGGGTAAGACTGACAGCTTCAAAATGTACCTTTTTCACACTTGTGCTGTGGCACAGAATTTATCTCTGCAAGTTTCTGTGATAACAAGTGCTGCTATTTGGAGTCTGTCTACATTATCTCCAGGCTCCAGTGTGAGTTGACGAAAAGTTTCATTAAAACCAGTACCTTGAATTTGTTCCAGCAGGGAACAGATTCACAGCTTTAATTAGTAATTGTAAATCATCTTCTGACCAATTTTTACTTCCATTTCCACCTCCACCAGTTGATTTTTCTGTGTTCTTAGATGCTTGTCGCATACGAGCCTCAGCTTCTTCTTTCTCTTTTCTGATTTGCTCATTTATTTCTTCTATCTGCACAAATATCATAAGTCAGGGATTTAAAAGTATATTGCTATTCTACACTCTCTTCTTGGCTAGGGCTTTGTGATCCTCAACTCTTCATGTCATTCTCACTCTGACCCCATACTCCTCTCCAAGGCCAACCCAGAAACAAGCACCAGCTTTTCACTCTGGCTTTTCCTGCTCTGGCTTCCAGTCTGCATAGGTCTGTCTGAGGGACCAAGAACTGCCCACAGCCTGCCTGATCTTCCCAGTACTCACGTCACGTGTCTTCCATTAGCCTTGGACACTAATTGACAAGTCTGTGGTTCACTGAGTTATTCATCCACAAGACCATTTCATACCTCTCTTTAAACTCATTCACCCTTTCTGCAGCACCCTTTCTGCAGACAATCTCATTTATTCTCTACAAAAGGTGAAGGCATAGCAAAATGGCCTCTTTTATTTTCAAGTTGTACCATTTACATTGTTCCTTCTAGTCTACCTTCAAACATGCACAAGTAAAAAAAGAAAACCTTTATTTGCCTTGTTGCTTCTGTCAGCTGCTATCTTAGAGTCGTCTTTGGCTCATTTCTCCCCTTCAATTCCTTAGAACCAGTAAAGTCTCAATAATGCTAACTTTGAAAAGTTTTTTGATTCCCATCATTGCATTCATAGTGTAGGTTCTTTTTCTTTCTTTTTTTTTTTTTTTTTTTTGAGATGGAGTCTCACTCTGTTGCCCAGGCTGGAGTGCAGTGGTGTGATATCGGCTCACTGCAACCTCCGCCTCCCAGGTTCAAGTGATTCTCCTGCCTCAGCCTCCCAAGTAGCTGGGATTACAGATGCCTGCCACCATGCCCAACTAATAGAGATGGGGTTTCCCCACGTTGGCCAGGCTACTCTTGAACTCCTGACCTCAGGGGATCTGCCTGCCTTGGCCTCCCAAAGTGCTGGGATTACAGGCATGAGCTACCATGCCCAGCTCATAGTGCAGGTTCTTAAAGTAAGATTCTCACAACTAGTCACATCTATCTGATGCACCTTATCCACAAACGTCAGATTAGTAGTACAATGTTGAACCTTCTGTTAATCAAAGATTTGCAGTAATGGAAACTAGTCAACAAGGTATTAAAAACCTGATAACTGGTTCTACTTTTTCTAACTGATTGTGTTTCCCACTCCTTTTCCCCATAATGTTCTACCTTTTCTTTTTTTTTTTTTTTTGGTCTGTTTTTTGAGACAAAGTCTCACTCTGTTGCCCAGGCTGGAGTGCACCAATGTGATCATAGCTCACTGGAGCTGTGGCCTCCCAGGCTCAGGTAATCCTCTAACCTGAGCCTCCTGAGAAGCTGGGACATGACACCATGCCAGTTAATTTTTGTATTTTCAGTAGAGATTTTGTTCATGTTGCCCAGGCTGAACCATACTTTATACTTCTATTTCTATTTGATAGTTTGTGGTATTCTTCTGACCTTCATTTTAACTCTATCCTTCCTTTCAGGCTGGTTCAAACTCTACACCAAGCCTTCCCTGGCCACTAAACTTGTGGCCCTTCCTATCCTACACAACATTTACTATGGGCTCTCCATCTTTTGGTCCTTAAGGTTCTTCTCAGCCTAAGTCCTTTGTGGTGCAATAGCATTAGGCATTTCTCCAAAAGAACCTAGGCATAGTGTTATATATAGTAGGTACTAATACTTGTTGAACTGAATTGAATTTCTGGGCCTGTTTTCTTATCTGTAAAATAAAAGGTATAGAGACTAGACAGAACAAAGATCTCTTTTGGTTCTAAATGTTATTACCCTATGAAAATACTCAAGGAATAATCAAAACAATTATTTTCTTCTAATGATTTTGCAAAAGCTATGATTGTGATAGATACCACAATTCAAACACTAAGCATGGTAAAAACCATACACATTAAATCCAACTTAAATCAACAACAGCACTTACTACATAAACAAAACACAGGCTGGGCGTGGTGGCTCATGCGTATAATCCTTTGGGAGGCCGATGCGGATGAATCACCTGAGGTCAGGAGTTCGAGACCAGCCTGGCCAACACAGCGAAACCCTGTCTCTAGTAAAAATACAAAAATCAGCCGGGCATGGTGGCACACACCTGTAACCCCAGCTGCACTCCAGCCTGGATGACAGAGAGAGACCCCGTCTCAAAAACAAAAAACAGGCTGGGCGTGGTGGCTCACACCTGTAATCCCAGCACTTTGAGAGGCTGACACAGGCGGATCATGAAGTCAAGAATTCAAGACCAGCCTGACCAACATGGTGAAACCCCGTCTCTACTGAAAATACAAAAATTAGCCGAGTGTGGTGGTGCGTGCCTGTAATCCCAGCTACTCAGGAGGCTGAGGCAGGAGAATCACTTGAACCCAGGAAGCGGAGGTTGTAGTGAGCTGAGATTGTGCCACTGCTCTCCAGCCTGGGCGACACAGCGAGACTCCGTCTCAAAACAGAAAACAAACACACAAAACAACAACAAAAAAACAGTGGGAAACACAGAGAAATCAGATACTGTTTGTACTTGGTGACTTATATATTAGGTAAAGAAACAGGTAAAAGCAGAATTAAATGCTACATATAGGTAGGAGTGATGTGTTCTTCTATTACCTGTTTTTCCAAAGCGGCCTTTCCTACTTCTTTTGTGCATGATGTGAGTGTTTCATTCAAGCACTGTAAGCTAAAGAAAAAAAAAAAAAAAGAAGAAATGAAACTTTATCCTAAGCTCAAGTGAAGACTTCAATAGCAGTTCCATAGGTATACCTTGCCAGTTCAAGCCGATCACAAAGTTTTTCCACTTCTTCCATCATTTTAACCCGTTCTGCCTCATTATCAGAAAAATGATTCCAGGTCTAAAAGCACAAACACAAAAATTATCTTATATCTACTCACACTCAAAAATACATCCATCAACATAATTACAAAGCATGAGCTCTCAGGAGTTCCTGATGTGAACATACATAATGGCCTTCTGCCCATCCCCAGCTGTACTTCCACGGTACCTCCCAGGGCTCTCCCTGATCACCTAGCAATAAAAGGCATTATATACCAAGTTGGAGGTACATACCAAGGAGAAGCATAACAGAAAAAAGAATGCCTAGGGATGTTATAAAAAGTCAGAATGATTCCTTAGAGAATCACTTAAGGATCAAGAAATTCTGTATGATGACTCAAAATCCCTTTGTTTGGCGGCCTGTTGCAATGTGTGCTGAACTGTAAAATCTGGAAATTTTAAATGTGAAATTAAAAAGATGACAGTGTGTGCTTAGGAACAAGAGGTATTAGCAAAAATTTCAATTAACTAAAGACTATCCTCGGAATGGAACAGCATGATGCACAAGAAGTAACTGGCAAGTACTTGCCATGCTTTAAGCTGCTGTTGAGACTTATGTCTCCCATTCCTCACTTCTCCTTGCTTCCTTAATCCATGCAATCTGCCTCTCACTAAGGTTCCAGTGCTTCTATTACTATTCACTCTTCCCTAGGCTTCCAAAAGCACTACTGATTTTCTTCCTACCTGCCTGGTCACTCCTCAGGCTTCTTTTCCTCTATCAGTACCTTATGTACTGGTGTTTTGCCAGAGTCCCAGCCTCCACTCTCCTCACTCTATACCCTCTCCCAGGGTGATCTTCTATATCTGCAGAGTTTCTAGTGCTATCAAGATGTGGAAGAGTCTGTGATAATCCTGTTCTTGAACTTACACACTCAATCATGTGCTGAGTTATCTCCATTTGAGTGTCCCAACAAGCTCAACACACCCTAAACTGAAATCATTTTTGCCAACTCTTTTCCTCTTCCTTTGTTTTCTACTTCCCTGAATGCTACCAGCGTCATCCATCCAGTATTCCATGCAATAAACCAAGGCATATAAAGATCTCACTCCTCCTGTTACCTCCAACACACAATCAATCCCAACAGGCAATAGCCTAGTCTACTTCCTGAATCTCTCTCCCTTTCATCTACCTTTTTCCATCCCTATCATCTCTGAGTTCAGGCCACAATACTCTCTCACCTGGATTGTGGCAAAAGACTCCTAAATTAGTCTCTCTGCCTCTAGTCTTCTCAGCACCCTGACCAAAACCAACTCAGGATCAGAGTAAGCTCTTTAGCAAGACGTATAAAGCCTTTTAAGACCAGGCTTCTCCTTACCTCCTCAGGTGCCCCTGGTTTATTAAATCTCATTTCTCTGGATCTCTGCATTCTCAATACTCCATCTGTCTTATCCTTAATCCTGTGTACATACTGCTTCACCTGGCTAAATCCTACTAGATGCAGAATGCCTTCCTTGACTACCTTTTTGGTACCTTCTCATCCTAATACCTACCTTGAAGTGTTGGAATAGCTTGTTTACTTTTCATCACTAATCAGTAGACTCCTTGAAAGAACTGTGCAATCATTACATTCACATCAATTACAACTGCTTGGTACATAGTAAATGCTCATCAGATATGGATTTACGATAATCTGATGAGTATTTACTCTGAATGAATAAATTATGTGAGAAAGGAGCAAGAAAACAAAGTTTCCAAATGTCAGGACTTTTATTTATGCATAATCTCTAAGAACTATTCAAGCTTTATTTCCTGATTGGCCTTTTAAGGTTCTTGCTGAATGTGCCAAGCACTACATGTGAATTATCTCATTTAATTTTCACAACTCTGTGACTAGGTATCATTTCAACTATAGAAGAGGTGAGGAAAGTGAGGCACAAAAGTGTTGAGGTAATCTCCTGAGGGTCCCACAGCTAGTAAGAGGTAAGCAGAGAATAGCCTCAAACCCAGGTGGCTTGCCCTGAGCCCATGCTCTTTACCACTTTGATAACACTGCATCCTTCTGAAAACAATCTTCTATACAGTGGAATCTGAGAAAAATATGTATGTTTTCAAATTTGGATTTTCTTTTTCCTTATTAAAATGCCTAAAGAAACAAGTGCTTGTATTTTTATTAAGCCTCTTTCAATGTCAGCTGATGGGGCAAGTTAATTTCAATTGTATTATTATCTGAAGATTTAGGATAGCATATATTAGACCATACATGTCTACAGCCTTCTAGATAGTCACATAAAAGATAATTTTTCTATACATATTACGCATTTACATACTTGCTAGATTCAACTACAATGGACAATGATATAGTACACAATATTCTTTGTGTGGCAATCTCTATTATAGCTTGGAATTCCACCAATTTATTCATTCAATGTTGTTTAGTAAGGAACAGTACTGTCCTGTGACTTTACCAGCTTAAAATATAAGAATTAGCTCTTAGTCAAAATTATACTTAAAAACTTTTGGGGTTTTTGGTAAATACTTTCTAGTGGAAACTGTATTTGAATGAAAACTGCCAGTACTCACTCAAATGATACCATTTTAGATAAAATTGAAAGCTTTTAGAACTTTAAAAACAAGTTAAAACTTTTAAAAAAACTTTCTAAGCTAAAAATTAATTTTACACCAATAGGAAGCAACAACCTAAAACCAAATTGTGGCACCTTCTCAGAAAAATGATCTGGTTTCTCCAACAAATCAGTGGCAATGGTGTGAGGTGGGGAGAAGTGGTGATACAGAGGTGTTACAGAACTAGAGGGTCTTAAGAACAACCAGGAGACACAACAACTGAAGTATTTATATTGTATTGACCTTATTTGGGTCCTAATTTGAATACACCAACTATAAAAAGACATTGCTGAGGCTGGGTGTGGTGGATCATGCCTATAATCCCAGCACTTCGGGAGGTCGAGGTGGGTGGATCATGGGGTCAGGAGTTTTACACCAGCCTGGCCAATACGGTGAAACCCTGTCTTGACTAAAAATACAAAAATTGGCTGGGAATGGTGGCAGGTGCCTGTAGTCTCAGCTACTCAGGAGGCTGAGGCAGAAGAATCGCTTGAACCCGGGAGGCGGAGCTTGCAGTGACCTGAGCTCACGCTACTGCACTCCAGTCTGGGTGACAGAGCAAGACTCCATCTCAAAAAAAAAAAAAAAGACATGGCTGAGATAACTGAAGATATGAATATAGACACAGTTTCAGAATATATATATATATATATTTTTTGAGACACAGTCTTGCTCTGTCGCCCAGGCTGGAGTGCAGTGGCATGATGTCTGCTCACTGCAAGCTCCGCCTCCCGCGTTCACGCCTTTCTCCTGTCTCAGCCTCCCGAGTAGCTGGGACTACAGGTGCCTGCCACCATGCCTAGCTAATTTTTTGGATTTTTAGTAGAGACGGGTTTTCACTATGTTAGCCAGGATGGTCTCGATCTCCTGATCTTGTGATCCACTAACCTCGGCCTCCCAAAGTGCTGGGACAGTTTCAGAATATTAACTTTTTTTTTGGTTTGATAATGGTAAGATGATTATGTTTAGAAAAAAACTATCAGGGTTGAAAACTGAAATATGTAAGGTGAAATTTAGAAAAAGTTAAAAACACTTACACTGAGATAAAATTAAACCTGTTTAGTTGTAGTTGTCTGTTCGTTTGTTTTTTTCGAGGAGTCTAACTCTTGTCTCCCAGGCTGGAGTGCAGTGGCGCAATCTCGGCTCACTGCAATTTCCGCCTCCGGGTTCAGGCAGTTCTCCTGCCTCAGCCTCCCGAGTAGCTGGGATTACAGGCACATGCCATTGGGCCTGGCTAATTTTTGTATTTTTAGTGGGGATGGGGTTTCACCATGTTGGCCAGACTGGTCTTAAACAACTGACCTCAAGTGATCTGCTCGCCTTGGCCTCCCAAAGTGCTGGGGTTACAGGCATGAGCCACCACGACCAGACTCGTTTAGTTATAATTGCATAGTAAAGAAAAGAAATACATTTATGCTTGGACAAGTGCAGTGGCTCATGCCTATAATCCTAGCATTTTGGGAGTCCAAGGTGGGTGGATCACTTGAGGCCAAGAGTTCGAGACCAGCCTGGCCAACATGACGAAACCCCTCTCTACTAAAAATACAAAAATTAGCTGGGAGTGGTGCTGTGCACCTGTAATCCCAGCTACTTGGGTGGCCAAGGCATGAGAATGGCTTGAACTGGGGAGGTGGAGGTTGCAGTGAGCCAAGATGGCACCACTGCACTCCAGCCTGAGTGACTGAGTGAGACTCTGCCTCAACAACAACAACAACAACAACAACAACTTAATTAAAAATTGTTCTTTTGGCTGGGCGCAGGTGGCTCACGCCTGTAATCCCAACACTTTGGGAGGCTGAGATGGGTGGATCACGAGGTTAGGAGTTCAAGACCAGCCTGGCCAACACAGTGAAACCCCGTCTCAACTAAAAATACAAAAAATTAGCTGGGCATGGTGGCGGCTGCCTGTAATCCCATCTACTCAGGGGGCCGAAGCAGGAGAGTTGCTTGAACCCAGGAGGCAGAGGTTGCAGTGAGCCGAAATCGTGCCATTGCACTCCAGCCAGGTGACAGTGCGAGACGCCATCTCAAATAAATAAATAAATAAAAATATTTTTTTTTTCAAGAAATATTTTGGTCAGGCGCAGTGGCTCATGCCTGTAGTCCCAGCACTTTGGGAGGCTGAGGTGGGGAGATCGCTTGAGGTCAGCAGTACGAGACCAGCTTGGCCAACATGGCGAAACCCTGTCTCTACTAAAAATACAAAAAATCAGCTGGGCGTGGTGGCATGCGCCTGTAATCCCAGCTACTTGGAAGCTGAGGTGGGAGAATTGCTGGAACCTCGGAAGGGGAGGTTGCAGTGAGCCAAGATCACGCCACTGCACTCCAGTCTGGGCAACAGAGTAAGACTCCGTCTAAAAAAAAAAAAAGAAAAAGAGAACTGTTTTTTGATTAATCAGCAACTTGATTTACTTGTGCCTAGTGTTTGTTCAGTCTGACATACCTTGCATGAGTTTCGAAGTTTTTGCCTTTCCTTCTTAATGGCTTTTTTCTGGAGATCTTTTTCCTTCTTTGCCAACAATGCTTGCTGTCTAACTTCCTCCTCTTCTTTCTCCTTAGCTAACCGAGCAGCTTCTAATTCAGCTTGCCTTTGCTTTAAAAAAAGGGAGTAAAATCATTTTAATAAAGTAAAATTCCTAAATGCTTTATATTTTTTAAAATTTAAACTTTTAATAAATTATATTAGGAAAAAAGGCAACATAAACTTATTGAAAACTGAAGGATGAACTGGGAAAGGCAGCTGGTAAAGATCCATAGACATTTATTAGAAAATGTAAAATTGACATTAGAAATAAACATAATATTAAAGGAACGTATGACACCCTTTTTTTGCTCAATAAAAATTTGCTGGTAAGGAAGATCATGACCAACTTGTCATGATTCATTCACAGTAGCACCCAATTCTCTGCTTTCAAATTATAGTTTTTTAAAAAAATAGATGTGAAGAATAAAGATGTATTTTTAAAATTTTTTATTATACTTTAAGTTCTAGGGTACATGTGCACAACATGCAGGTTTGTTACATATGTACACATGTGCCATGTTGGTGTGCTGCACCCATTAACTCGTTATTTACATTAGGTATATCCCCTAATGCTATCCCTTCCCCCTCCACCCACCCGACAGGCCCCGGTGTGTGATGTTCCCCTTCCTGTGTCCAAGTGTTCTCATTGTTCAATTCCCACCTATGAGTAAGAACATGAGGTGTTTGGTTTTCTGTTCTTGCAATAGTTTGCTGAGAATGATGGTTTCCAGCTGCATCCATGTCCCTACAAAGGACATGAACTCATCCTTTTTTATGGCTGCATAGTATTCCATGGTGTATATGTGCCACATTTTCTTAATCCAGTCTATCATTGATGAACATTGGGGTTGGTTCCAAGTCTTTGCTATTGTGAATAGTGCCGCAATAAACATACGTGTGCATGTGTCTTTATAGCAGCATGATTTATAATCTAAAGATTTCATAAACATTTAAAGTCCACCTTCATTAAATGTTGTCTTACTTTTTCTTTAGCTTCTTGCTCCTTCCGTTTAGCTTCTGCTTTTGCTTTCTTTTCTGCTTCTTTCTTGGCTTTTTCTTCTTCCTTGAACTTTTTTATCCTTGGATCACAGCTATATGCATTGTCTACCAAAAGAAAAAGTTGATCTCATTTTGAATTTCTAATATTTAGGGGACTTAAAAAAAAATCAATTATACTTACCAACTAATGTTCTTATTCTGTTCATTTCTTCTTTTTTTCTTTGTGCTCTTGTTGCTCTGTTCTGCTTTTCAATCCATCTCCTCTCATCACGACTATAAAACAGAAAATACTGGAAACAAACTACTGCTTATAGATACTGTGACTGGAAAATGTAATATTTTATAAAATATTAATATGTAAATAACATCCTAGAAGGTTAAAATGCTGTGTCATTACTAACATTAAACAATGACTTATGTTGGCCAGGCTGGTCTCGAATTCCTGACCTCAGGTGATTCACCTGCCTCAGCCTCCCAAAGTGCTAGGATTACAGGCATGAGCCAGCAGGCCTGGACTAAACAGTGGTTCTATTTAATATTAATTCTGGTTATTTTTTGGGCATTCATGTCAAAAGCATTTCTGCACACATACAAAAACAAACAAACAAACAAAACCTAATAAAACCTAGGTTAAGCAACCAGAAGAAAAAGATTTTGCTGACCTGCGCTGACGTTATATTCCCTGGCAATTTCTTAAGCATATCCTAACCAATTATTGATCTGGGCCCACCTAGTTTAACTTGTGAGAAAGGATTTCAAAATATTAAAAAGTTGTTTAAAAAAGATGTACAAAGAGAAAAATTTGAAAGAAAATTTATGTGACATAGTTTTACATCATCACAAATACCAGAGAACCAAATAAACACCTTCCATTATTAATGATTTGCATACATACCATTCCGCTTTTTCTTTTTCTTCTTCATCTAAATAAGAAAATTCTCTCCAAGAATCAAAATTATACCTAATATAGACAGAAATAATTTACAATCAAGAAAGAACAAATGAAAAAAATTCCTTTTAATGCAAATGGATGAATTTGTTTTAATAGATACCTTTCTTCTCTTCTAGTATTAAACTAAGGTCAAATCTTTCTCCTTTTTAAATGACATTGCATTTGGTATGAAAATCTAAAATGCACGCATCACTCCATAATCAAAACCACACTTCCCTGCTGTCTCTTCTTTGTTAGGTTTTTTGCTTGACCAAGACCTATTTTTAAATTTTCCTTGCCTTTCAGTTTCGCCAGTCTGTCAAGTCTGAAGGTAACCCTAGTAGTGGTTATCTCATCTCCAGTTTGTATCCTCTGAAGGTAAAAGCAATTACAACTGATAGAACTAAATCTTGTTATTTTTGTTCTACATGATTTTGTTTTTGTATTTACTAGGCATTTGATGAGAAAATGTAGCGCATATAAAATGGCCACTATTGTGTTTATTAAAAATTAGTGAATTAGTTACAGAGACAAATAGCACTGTCTCCCTCCTCATGAACTCAAGTACTTTTAGTAGTAACTAAATAAAAATGTACTGATTTTTATTCAAATGACTCCCCAATTTTCCTGTTTTACTACTATCGTGTGCTTGATATCTAGAAATCTCATTAATAGAAAACAGGCTGAAAATCTTAAAAGCCTAAATATCACAAAGATAACAGAGTGCTTTTGTTCAGTGAAGGTTCTGCAATTTGCCCATCTCAATTAATTTATCAACAATCAAGTACTTATTGAATACTTTTCTTTTTAAAAGATGACAGCATCATACAAACAGTATATTCACTTACCAGAAAGAATAAAATATATCTACATCTTCAAATGATGAATTCATATCACCAAGTTTAGGAACATTTTTTTTATTTGACCATCTGAAATATCAAAGGAAATATTCTTAAAATTCTTCAAAAATTATGTACAAAAGTTCAACAAACAACTTAATTTATTAAAAACAATAGTTTTAACTAATCCCTCTGATTTCCCTTCCCTACAAACTCTACAACTCGAAGATGTTGCTGGAAAGTCAGCAGTGGGGTATGAAACAACACAGGCCTGTGAAAAGTGAGGGCAGACATAGACTGGTGAGAGGAGAGAAACACGGGACAGCCTTCTAATCACAGGTTACCTTCAGTTCTATAAAGTACAATGCCATAGCAGCTGCTAGTCAGGCTAGGAAAAATGGCAGCTAGCTCCTTTTGCGAAGCTCCTGTCCCTAAATAGGCAGCACAACAACAACCTGTAGGCCTAGCCCTTTAAAAGTGTTAATAGTCACAGATGGAAGTAATTTCTACCCCATCACCACCACCACCTTCCCCTTAGAGCCAGATTTCTTGGCGCAGCACTTCATCGATCACTGCTGAAAAGGATCCTGAGGCTGCTACTGATCCACGTTTTCTACTCTGTGAAATCATTACACAGAAAAATATACTACTCCTTTTTACCACCTCAGCACTGTTATAAAACAAATGTGGCCAGGCGCAGTGGCTCACGCCTGTAATCCCAGCACTTTGGGAGGCTGAGGCCAGCAGATCACCTGAGGTCAGGAGTTTGAGACCAGTCTGGCCAATACGGTGAAACCCTGTCTCTACTAAAAATAGACAAATTAGTGGTGGCAGATTCCTATAATCCCAGCTACTCAGGGGGCTGAGGCAGGAGAATTGCTTGAACCTGGGAGGCAGAGGTTGCGGTAAGCCAAGATCGTGCCACTGCACTCCAGCCTTGGCAACAGAGCAAGACCCTGTCTCAAAATAAACAAGGAAAAAAACAAAAACAAAAACAAAAAATAAACGTGAAATCCAAGGGAGAGAAGATGGCGGAAATACTAGGCGGCGCCAAACTGCTAACCGAAGTGGTTCTCAAATTTGGCTGCACAGTAGAATCACCTGGGAGCCTTAAAAATCCCCACAGGAATTCAAACCAATAAATCAGAATCTTTCCAGGGGGAATGCAGGCATCAGGAGTTCTTCCTGTTCTCCAGGTAATTCCAATGTGCAGCTAAGATGTGCTTTAAGGGAACCTGCCAACGCAGATGGAAAAAAAAGATGTAAAATAATATTGGTGCACACTATTTTAAAACAAACTTTAATGAAATATGTATGCTTTAATCATAAATATAAATAATGTTTTGTCAAAGAAGCCTTATGATAATCAGATGATCAAATAAAGAACAAAGGCTTTTCTCAACTGACAATGAGTCAGAGTAGTATACCCATTCATAAAGAGGAAATCAAAGAATAGAAAATTACTGTCACCTAAGTGTAAGAATCACACTATAAAAGTCAGATACTGTTATTTCTCTCAAAGTAAATTTTTTTTTTTTTTTTTTTTGAGGTGGAGTCTCACTCAGCCACCCAGGTTGGAGTGTACTGGCACGATCTCGGCTCACTGCAACCACCGTCTCCTGGGTTCAAGCGAAACACCTGTCTCAGCCTCCCAAGGAGCTGGGATTACAGGCGTACACCTCCACGGCCGGCTAATTTTTGTATTTTAGTAGAGACGGGGTTTCACCATGTTGGCCAGGCTGGTCTTGAACTCCTGCTCTCAGGTGATCTGTCTACCTCGGCCTTCCAAAGTGCTGGGATTACACGTATGAGCCACTGTACCCAGCCCAAGTAAATTTAAAAGAGAAACCTCCCATAAATTGAACAGAAATTTTACTATGGAAATGTAGAACTTCTGTTTAGAAAGCAATATAAATGAGAACAATAAGTTCACCAGAAGGGCTCAATATTGCAGAGAAGGAGGAGGAGGAGGAAGAGACAGTGGAAATAATCTATAAATGAAACTATCATCAGAGGGAAAAAAACAGAAACCTGGAAGACTACAAGAAACAAGCCAACAGGGCACTACGATCAAAAGGGATGCCTTAACTCACCTGGAATTCCTTTCAAACACTGGGGAAAACACTTCGAAGAAATTATCCTTTGCTTCACTTTTAGAAGGAACTGAGTTATCAAAAGTAGGATCTACACTGTTAAATGCTCGTCTTTTCACTGGATCAGATAACATTTCATAAGCTGAGAAAAAAATTGTTAAGATCATATCACCATAACTTTACCTATTTTTTTCTTCAAGAAAACAAATATTTCCCTCCTTAAAACATAAAAGTCATTAATTTTCATATTTGAAAATTTTGTTTGCAGGTTGGGGAGGATTTAATTTAGGTAACAACAGCTTTAGCACTACTGGATATAACTGGACTTAACTCTTTCTTTAATTATTTTTCTAGTAGACAAGTGACAAAACAATATCACCCACCCTTCAAGAGAACAGATGACTCTGGGGAAAAAGAAATAGCTAGTAAGTTAACTGTTAGATCCCAAGGTTGTAAAAGATCGAAGGATCTTAGGCTTCTGGAGCACTGTGTAAGAGAGCTGGCAAAGAGTAAATTTGAACGGTGTGCATACAACTGTTTAAAAATTAGCATCAAAATGTAAAATCACATTTAAGGAAACATTTGGAAATGGTGGCAACCTATATTAATTTGCTTAGTGATGTGTATGTAAATAGCAATAAGTAACTGTAGGGTCTGTACTAGGATATAATCAACTTCTTGATTTAAACTAGGCTAGCAAAACATCTGAGGAACAGTTTAGTCCCATAAAGCATCTGAAACGAAAAAAAAAAAAAATCTTAGTATTCTCATCATTAAATAGAACACTTACATGAATTAACTGTAGGATGAGCTTCTGATAAGAATCACCTGGGGATCCTGTTAAAATGCAGATTTTAATCAGTAGGTTTGGGGCAGGGCCTGAGACTGCATTTCTAATAAGCTGCCAGGTGTTGCTGATGCTGCTGGCTGGGGAAACCTCACTTTGTGTAGTGAGGCTCTGGGGTGATGATTAGAAATAACTTGATATAACTGAAATGTTTTAAAATGTCAAAGGATAGTTGAATGAACTACAGTATGCATAAGAAACCCAATCCCAGCAATTAATAAATAACAATTACTATTAGAAATTCCTGACTCTAAAGCATTTTCTTACCTTTAGTTATGCAAGTGAAGTAGTCATTATCTCCTTCTTTTATTGGTTCACCAGCTGCTTTCCGTTTGTCTGGGTGATGTTTTAAAACCATTGCTTTATCTACAAAATCAGTCGGATTGAGATAATTTGTCACTTTAAGCACCAAAACTAAAGATGAGCTACATGTAGACCATTTCTAAAATCATAAGGCTAATATTAGAATCTTTTCTCCCACGGTAAAATATATGATTATTCAATGTGAAAATTATAAACTGATTTATTATTATTATTTTCTGAGATGGAGTTTTGCTCTTGTTGCCCAGGTTGGAGTGTAATGGCGCGATCTCAGCTCACTGCAACCTCCGCCTCCCGGGTTCAAGCGATTCTCCTGCCTCAGCCTCCCGAGTAGCTGGGGTTACGGGTGCCCCCACCACGCCCAGCTAATTTTTTGTATTTTTAGTAGAAACAAGGTTTCATTATGTTGGCCAGGCTGGTCTTGAACTCCTGACCTCAGTTGATCCAACCACCTCAGCCTCCGAAAGTGCTGGGATTACAGGTGTCAGAAACTGCACCCTGCTTGAAATAATTATTTTAAGAACTAGCCAAAGTGCCCCTAGCCAACGACAGTGACTGTTAACATTTTGGTGTATTTCTGCATAGATATTTTTGTTTTCTTAAGCATATGCTTTTAAAAATTCAGGTGTAGGCTGGGCATGGTGGCTTGTAATCCCAGCACTTTGGGAGGCCGAGCTGGGAGGATCACTTGAGGTCAGGAGTTCAAGATCAGCCTAGCCAATATGGCAAAACCTGGTTTCTACTAAAAATACAAAAACTAGATGGGTGTGGTGGTGCATGCCTGTGGTCCCAGCTACTTAGGTGGCTCAGACATAAGAATCGCTTGAACCCACGAGGTGGAGGTTGCAGAGAGCTGAGATGGCGCCACTGCATTCCAACCTGGGTGAGTGAGACTCTGTCTCAAAAAGAAGAAGAAGAAGAAAAAAATTCAGGTGTAATCGTATGTACTAATTTATATTCTGCTTTTTTCAATTTCACATTATAGCATTTGCATTTTCCATGGTTTTTTCCTTGCAAACTCTTCAAATTTTTCTTTCAAATGACTGCTTAATACAGTGTTACAAGTAGATTTGTTGTAATTTAGGCATTTCTCTACTGTTGGACACTTGGGCCATTTCCAATTTTGCATTATTATAAATAATGCCAATTTGAATAATTTTAAATTTAAGTATTTTTCCTTATTTAGGATTCTGTCTTAGGATATAATCACAGAAGTGAACTTTGTGAATGGAAATGGAACAAGTTATTTTCCAAAAGGCATACTATTTCATACTCCTATGTGAATATTCTTTCACCACAGCCTCAGCCACAGTAGGTATAATTATTTAAAATTTGTGATTATCACTGGTAGTCAACAATTTTTTTGTTTTTCATTCTTTAACGGGAAAAAGGAGGGGCTGTCTCAGTTTTTCTTCTGACTCTGTGTGTCACTTTACAATAAATAATGGCTAGCTGTTAACATCTACGGAGTAGCTGACATGTGCAAGGCCTGTTTACCAGTTAATCTTCTCCATGATCCTATGAAGAAAGTACTATTACTGTCTCCACTTTATAGATGAGGAAAACGAGGCACAGAGATGTTACGTAGCCACTACCACTGCAACTTGCTCAAATTGCCGGCCAAGTCGGGCTGTAATCCAGACGGCCTGACTCCTCAGCCTATGTTTGAATGCTGCCTCCTAATTCACTATGTTTATTGCTAATTTTTTCCCAACTGTTTTGTTAAACACTTATGTTTTAAAAAAAATTTAGTCATTTTTATTTACATTTACTGATTATTTCTTTTATAATTTCTTCTAGTACTTATAATAGTTCTAGTTTCATTAATATTTCCTACAGTTAGATTGAAAAAATTTTTAAATCTTTTTGGAATTTTAATATAGCCAAGAAAGTATTTAAACTTGTCATTTTTCAAAATCTTACTGTGATTTAATAATCCTTCCCTATTCCACTGATTTGTGATACTATCTTTATAATAGTAAATTTTACAAGGGCTTGTTTTGGTTACTTATTGTTGCCCTGCGGTTATCTTTATAATGACCACAGCTTTCTTATATATTTGATGGTAACTTACAAAAACTGTAATTTTTGCTTATTTTTCTTGCATCTAGTCCCTTAACTCTCTTTTGCTTTTCTAGGCAGATCCTATATTATCTACAAATGTATTTATTTTCTTTCCAACAGTTGTCTCTTATTTAATAACTTAACTCACTAACCCAAACTCCCAAAATCGCATAAAAAATCAAATGCAGGCTGCTTCACCCCTAGATTTTAGGTAACAGCATTAATGCCACATAGCTAAAAGTTTGCTAGCTGTGGGCCTGAAACAGTTATCAAAGTAGGGAATTAACTACATTTCTTTTCAAAATTCTTATCAAAAAGGAATGGGTGTTAAATTGTGGTATGTGTTTTCACTACCTACTTAGGAAATCACATAGATTTAATATTATCTGAGGTATAATTTTGCTATATTAATATACTTCCTAAGTTGGATACCTGAGAGAAACTGTGTTCATGAACACTATTATTCTTTTAGTATACTGTTAAATTGCATTTATTTTATTTTGAGACAGGGTCTCACTCTGTTGCCCAGGCTAGAGCACAGTGACACGATCTTGGCTCACTGCAGCCTTAACCTCCTGGGCTCAGGTGATCCTCCCACCTCAGCCTCCCAAGTGGCTGGGATTACAGGTGCGCTCCACCATGCCTTGCTAACTTTTTTTATTTTTTGTAGGGAAGGGGTTTCATCATGTTGGCCAGGCTGGTCTTGAACTCCTAGGCTCAAGCGATCCTCCCACCATGGCCTCCCAAAGTGCTAGAATTACAGGCCTGTGCCACCACACCTGGCCACTATTTTTTCATAATACAAGTATCTGTACACACTGACGGGGTACATGTGATATTTTGTTCATAATACACGAACAAAATCCATTTTTTTTTTTTGAGATTGAGTCTCATTCTGTTGGCCAGGCTGGAGCACAATGGTGCAATCTCGGCTCACTGCAACCTCCGCCTTCTGGGTTCAAACGATTCTCCTGTCTCAGCCTCTGAAGTATCTGGGATTACAGCCACCTGCCACCACACTCAGCTAATTTTTGTATTTTTAGTAGAGACGGGGTTTCACCATGTTGGCCAGGCTTGGTCTCGAACTCCTGACCTCATGATCCGCCCGGCTCGGCCTCCCAAAGTGCTGGGATTACAGGCATGAGCCACTGCGCCTGGCCTCATTTTGTGCATAATTCATGATACATGCATAAACCATATAATGATCAAGTCAGGGTATTTGGGTATCCATCAACTTGAGTGTTTATTATTTCTATGTATTATGAACATTTCAAGTTCTCTCTTCTAGCTATTTTGAAATATACAATACATTATTGTTAACTATTGTCACCCTACTCTGCTATAGAACACTGGCACTTATTCCTTCTAACTGTATGTTTGTGTCCATTGACCAACCTCTCTTTATCCCTCTCCCCCCAACACCCTTCCCAGCCTCTGGTATCTATCATTCTATCTACTACCTCCATGAGATCAACTTTTTAAGCTCCCACTGTTCTCAAAAGTGAGAACATGCAATATTTCCCTTCCTGTGCCTAGTTTATTTCACTCAACATAATGACCTCCAGTTCCATCTATATTGCTGCAGACATGATTTCATTCTTTTTTATGGCTGAGTGGTATCCCATTGTGTACATATACATTTTCTTTATCCATTAGTCTGCTGATGGACACTTAGGTGGATTCCTTATCTTTGTTATTATAAACAGAGCTGCAATAAAAACATGGGAGTGCAAGTACCCCTTTGACATAGTTTTCTTTTTCTTTGGATAAATATCCAGTAGTGGGACTGCTGGGCTATATGGTAATTCTATTCTTAATTTTTTGAGAAATCTCCATACTATCTTCTATAGTGGCTATGCTAATTTACATTCCTACCAACAGTGTATAAAAATTCCCTTTTCTTGAATTTGCTATTATTTTAACATTTTAACTGGGTTTTTTTTTTCATTATATTAATAGGAATTGTTTGTAGGATTTTTTTGAGCTCTCTGCTAGGTTTTGCATACTCAGATTACATTAAACTGTACAACTTAACAAAATGAATTATTCCAAAACAGTTTATGATTAACTGATTCTCCAATTACAACATAAAAAATCAAGTTTATATTCAGCATTAGAATTTTTGATTCTTTAACACTCGAAACAATTCACCTGAAAAATGATCTGGGCCTAATAATTGTTTTTAGGAGCAAATCCTTCGGTAACTTTAATGTTTTCATCCTTTTTTTGGTTTCTTTTTTTGGGGAGGGCAGGGGGACAGGGTCTTACTACTGTCCAGGGTGGAGTGCTGTGGTGTGATCATGGCTCACTGCATGGGCTTCTTCACCTCCTGGGCTCAAGCGCTATCTCAGCCTTCTGAGCAGCATGGGCATGCACCACTATGCCCAGCTAATTTTTGTATTTTTTGTAGAAATGGCATTTTGCCATGTTGCCCAGCCTGGTCTTGAACTAGAGAGCTCAAGCAATCCGCCCACCTCAGCCTTCCAAATGCTGGGATCACAGGCATGAGCCACCATGATTAATTCTTTGTGTATTTCACTACGTTGTGAGTATCCTGTCTCTGAAATGCTTGGGACCAAAAGCGTTCGGGATTTCAAATATTTTTAGATTTTGGAATATCTGCATTACACTTACTGGGTGAGCATCCATTCCAAATCTGAATATCCAAAATCCTCCAGTGAGCATTTCCTTTGAAGCGTCATACTGGCACTCACAATTTGGAGCATTTTGGACTTTGGATTTTTGGATTAGGGACGCTCAACTTGTATTTGTTTATTCTTCTTATAAAACCCATTTTGGGATATTGTCTTATTTATTTTCTTCCTGCATCTTCCTTCGTGCTATACTTTTAAACCTCTGAATTGAATTTCCACCTTATCTTTTCCCTCTTTTGAAAAAAGTAACAGAATAGGTTAAGGCAATGAATTTACTTAAGGTACAGCTCTAGCTGCCAGTCCTTAAGTTTTGGTAAAGCAGTAATCTTACTTTTGTGGAAAAAAAGAAGTCTATTGCATAATTTTTATTTCTGTCTAGGCTCAAAAGAATATATTTAATTTCCCAAGTGACTGGTATTTTTGGTTTGTTTAATCATATCTATCTGATTCAACTGAGATAAAATTTACATAAAATAAATGCCCAGATTTTAAGAATTCATTAAGTTCAGTGAGTTTTGACAATCATATACACTCATGTAACTGCTACCCAAAAGAAAACAGAGGCCATTTCCATCATCCAGAAAGTTCCCTTGTACCCTTTTCCACTGGGCTCCCATCCTCTACCAGCTGAGGCAACCATTTTCTGATGCCTGTCACCACTTTTGTATGTTCTTGAGCTTCAAGTAGATGTAACTTACAGTATGTCTGTGTCTGGCTTCTTTTATTCATGGTTTGAAATTCATCCATGTTTTTCTGTGTATTGGCAATTTGTTCTTTTAAAAATTGCTGATTAGTATTACACTGCACCAAAATATATAGCAGTTTGCTTATCTATTTCCATGTTATTAAACATCTGGGTGATTTCCAGTTTCTGGGGTGCAGTGGCATTATCTCGGCTCACTGCTAGCTCCAACTCCTGGGTTCACACCATTCTCCTGCCTCAGCCTCGCGAGTAGCTGCGACTACAGGCACCGGTCACTACTCCCAGCTAATATTTTTGTATTTTTAGTAGAGACGGGGTTTCGCCATGTTGGCCAGGTTGGTCTCGAACTCCTGACCTCAGGTGATCCACCCGCCTCAGCCTCCCAAAGTGCTAGGATTACAGGCGTGAGCCAGCACAGCCGGCTCCTACTTCACACTTAATTAATTTTCATTACTGACATTCAAAATATACTCAACAAAAATAACTTTGCTTGTAATATGAAGCAAGCACTCAAAGGCCCTCAAATGGTACCAGACTTCCATTTTCATTAGGTTTGTTTGTGCTAATAATTACAGATTTGCAAACAGTAACTTTGCATTTTAACTTTTAGAAAGATTTTCAGAAAGCAGGGAGTAGCAACTGTGTTTTATAGTGACAGAGGTGCAAGAATGACAGCTTCTTTCTGAATAAAGACTGATGGAATATTCCGCAAGAGTGGTAGAGAGTAAGTTATAATTACCCTTATTGTTAACAATCTCTGCACTGGTGCTACAAAACTTTTGGCTAGAGAATACATATTCAAAAGCTATATTTCTTTTCTTTTCCTTTTTAATGAGAGAGTCTCACTCTGTTGCTCAGGTTGGACTACACTGGTACAATTTCAGTTCACTGCAACTTCTGCCTCCCAGGTTCAAGTGATTCTCATGTCTCAGTCTCTCAAGTAGTCAGGTTTACACGCATGCACCACTGCACCTGGCTAATTTTTGTATTTTTAGTAGAGATGGGGTTTCGCCACGTTGGCCAGGCTGGTATTGAACTCCAGCCTCAAGTGATCCGCCTGCCTTGGCCTTCCAAAGTGTTGGGATTACAGGTGTGAGCTACTGTGCCTGGCTAAAAATCTATTTCTACAAGGCCAATAAAAAGAGTGGATGTAGGACGGGTGCTGTGGCTCATGCCTGTAATCCCAGCACTCTGAGAGGCCGACGTGGGTGGATCACCTGAGGTCGGGAGTTCTAGACCAGCCTGACCCACATGGTGAAATCCCATCTCTACAAAAAATACAAAATTAGCCAGGCGTGGTGGCACATGCCTGTAATCCCAGCTACTCAGGAGGCTGAGGCAGGAGAATCGCTTCAACCCAGGAGATGGAGGTTGCAGAGAGCCGAGATCACCCCATTGCACTCCAGCCTGGGCAACAAGTGCGAAATTCTGTCTCAAAAAAAGAGAGTGAATTTAACAGAAGCAAATGAATGTTTCTTTTGCAATTTATTGCACATTTTTAATCTTTTGAGAAACAAAGAATTATTTCACCTTAAAACACAAACTACTGCCGGGGCTGCTGTACTCAAGTCCCAGCACTTGGGAGGCCGAGACGGCGATCTCACGCAGGTCAGAGATCGAGACCATCCTGGCACCACAGTGAAACCCGCTCTCTACTAAAAATCACAAAAAATTAGCCGGGCGGTGGCGGCGCCAGTAGTCCCAACACTCGGGAGGCTGAGGCAGGAGAATGGCGTAATGGCAAACCCGGGAGGCGGAGCTTGCAGTGAGCCGTAGAGATCGCCACTGCACTCCAGCCTGGGCGACAGAGCGACTCACCAAAAAAAAAAAAAAAAAACACAAACTACTTTCACAGTTATATATCAATTCTAATTAATTCTAATTAACAAATTTATCTGTACTGAGACATATTTGGTCTTTTTATGCTATTCATTTTTTTTTGGAAACAGTCTCACTCTTGTTGCCCAGGCTGGAGGCAATGATGCAACCTCGGCTCACTGCAACCTCCACCTCCTGGGTTCAAGCGATTCTCCTGCGTCAGTCTCACAAGTAGCTGGGATTACAGGTGCCTGCCACCATGCCCAGCTAATTTTTTTGTACTTTTAGTAGAGACAGGGTTTCACCACATTTTCCAGGCTGGTCTCGTACTCCTGACCTCAGGTGATCACCCATCTCAGCCTCCCAAAGTGCTGGGATTATAGCCGTGAGCCACCACGCCCGGACAACGCTATTCTTTCATATAGTAAAACTTTGCAAACACTTGTACGTGGCAAATGGATTTTTCTGGCATTTATGTATACTGGAATAACTATTCACATGCACTAGCATATGCTTTGTCTAGAATCATGCCAGCCTTTAAACAAATCTGGTTTAAAATAATCTGATAAATTCCTTCACTTTGTTAAAAAATATTTCCTGTGATTTTCCTAAATGTAAGCAGTAATGGGGATGATTTTGAGTTCATCTACTATACTAAGTATTGACTAATAATTTTTAGCATAGGCATTCTTATTCAGTCATCTTCCTTCAAGTATAATTCCTCCTCTTCTTGACAGGCCCTGACTCCCTACTCCTTTTCCATGTGGCCACAATCTTACCCTCTCTGACCTCAATACCCATTCTCTAGAGTGGAGGGCAGAACATTCCCATTCTCCTAAGATAGAAAACTGATCACCTTCATCTCTTACCTCTTTCACTAAACTTTATTAGTTGAACTGATCATGTGTATAAGAAATTATGTCCACAGGATTGCAAAGCATAGGACATTTAGGAGCATTAAGGGATGGTGTTTTATAAGGCATATGAAGACTGGGGTCCCAACATTACCCTGTCCCATGCCAAATTTTAACCTTGTCAATGAAAACAACAATAAAACATCAGACAACTTTCTTGGACAGAAGACAGGGTGATATCTATAAAGGTGTGACCTAAGATTACAAAATAACCTAAAAAAAAAAACAAAGAAAAAGGCAGTATCCACTAAGTACAGCTGGCCATACTTCTAAAGAGAGGCAAAGTATTATTTTTTAAAAGCTTGCCATTGGGAGAATATTCTGTATCCACACACACACACCCATGCTAATTTCTTATCCCTAATGGGAAAGTCTACATGTAAAATGGATCGCTTTCTTCTGATTCTGACGGCAAGGGAGACCATGGTTTTTTGCTTGTTATGACAATATAACGCATGCTGTTAAATGTAGTTACAGCTGCAGACTATGATACCATGTATCTTTTAAAAAGCATAGGGTGCTCCTATACCAGATATGTGATTATTTCAAAATAACTAAGTACTTAAAGCATAGGGTGTTCCTATAACAGATATGTGATTATTTAAAAATAAGTACTTACGAGCTGCTTTGATCTGTCTCTGTGTAGCCTTGTATCTCACATGGCCAAGTCCAAGAACTGCATAATGATCTTGGTTCTGATAAAAACACAAAAGGGAGTCAAATTTGAAATGGAGCCAATATATTCCATCCCTTGTGTTCTGGTACCTTAATACAGCATTTCCCAAAGTGACATTTCATCAGGTGTCTGGTAAAAGGTTCTGTATAAAACAGGTTCTATGGTCATATAAGGTTGAGAAATGTGGATTAGGCTGGGTGCCATGGTTAAAGCCTGTAATCCTAGCACTTTGGGAGGCCCAGGTGGAGGATAGCTTGAGCCCAGGAATATGATGCCAGCCTGAGCAACAAAGCAAGATTCCTGTCTCCACAAAAAAATTTTTAAAAATTAGCTGGGTGTGGTGGTGTGCACCTGCAGTTCCAGCTACTCAGGAATCAGAAATAGGAGGATTGCTTGAATCTGGTAAGTAGAGGCTGCAGTGAGCTGTGATGATGCCACTGCACTCCAGGATAGGCAACAGAGCAAGACCCTTTTTTTCTTTTTTTTTTTTTAAATGATTTTAAGATTTTACTTTTTTGAGAGAGAGTCTTGCTCTGTTGCCCAGGCTGGAGTGCAATGGTGCCATTTTGGCTCACTGCAACCTCCGTCTCCCAGGTTCAAGCAATTCTCCTGCCTCAGCCTCCCAAGTTGCCAGGATTACAGGTGCACACCACCATGCCCGGCTAATTTTTGTATTTTTAGTAGAAACAGGGTTTCACCTTGTTGGTCAGGCTGGTCTCGAACTCCTGACCTCAGGTGATCTACCTGCCTTGGCCTCCCAAAGGGTCAAGGGATTACAGGTGTGAGCCACCGCACCCGGCCAAGACCCTGTCTTTTAAAAAAAAGGCAGGGCGTGCTAGTTCACACCTGTAATCCCAGTGCTTTGGGAGGCTGAGGTGGGCGGATCATGAGGTCAGGAGTTTGAGACCAGCCTGGCTAACATGGTGAAATCCTGTCTCTACCAAAAATACAAAAAATTAGCCGGGCGTGGTGGTGCCCGCCTGTAATCCCAGCTACTTGGGACGCTGAGGCAGGAGAATTGCTTGAATCTGGGAGGCGGAGGTTGCAGTGAGCAGACACTGCACCACTGCACTCCAGCCTGGGCAACAGAGTGAGACTCTGTATCAAAATAAAATAAAATATAAATTTTAAAAAGGGTAAATGTGGACTATTATATAGCCTCCTTGATGATTTATAGGCACAAAAGCCTAAGAAAGGCTCTGAGAAGTCCTGTAATTAGATTTACAAAATAAACGGAAACCTGTAAAACCTAGCATTTTCCAAACCTACTTGACCAAAGACCCCTTTTTTCTCTTAGCACCTGCTGATAGCTTATGGTTATCCTATGGCACTTACGGCTACATGTTCTTGTTTTACTTATTGTGTCACTGGAATATAAGCTATGTGGAAGCAGTAATACTGTCTTGTTCAGTACAGTATCCTCAGCACCTAGAACAGTATCTGACATGGTGTTTGATCCATATTTGATGAATGAAAATAAACCGAACAAGCGAATGAACCCTGCTACCTTACTCTGATACAATCTACTTCTTTCTATACCAAAGACCTTCTCCCTCTTATAGATCTCGACACTCCCCAGTTCTGTCTTTTCCCGACTCTGCCTTCTTCTCAAGTTACTATCTTCTCTCATTTTCTTTACTACCCAGCTTTGAAAGGGTATTTTACACTTTGGTCCTACTTCATCACTTCCTAATCACTCCTCATCCACTGTAATCTCTTGCCTTCCCAATCATTTTACTCAACCTGCTTTCAATGAGAGCACTGAAGTAGTTTGTCAAATCCAATGTTTTTTGTGTTTTTTTTTTGAGATGGAGTTTTGCTCTTGTTGCCCAGGCTGGAGTGCAGTGGCACGATCTCAGCTCACAGCAAACTCTACCTCCCAGGTTCAAGCGATTCTCCTGTTTCAGCCTCCTGAGTAGCTGGGATTACAAGCATGTGTCACCATGTCCCGTACAATGTTTTTTAAAATAAATTTTCATGTTATGTGATTGACCTTTTTCTGAAGCAGTGACACACTTGACTCTTTTTCCCTTTTTATTTTTTGAGATAGAGTTTTGCTCTTGTTGCCCAGGCTGGAGTGCAATTGTGTGATCTTGGCTCATTGCAACCTCCACCTCCTGGGTTGAAGCGATTCTCCTGCCTCAGCCTCCCAAGTAGCTGGGATTACAGGCATGCGCCGCCACGCCTGGCTAATTTTGTATTTTTAGTAGAGACGGGGTTTCACCATGTTGGTCAGACTGGTCTCGAACTCCTGACCTCGGGTGATCTGCCCGACTCAGTCTCCGAAAGTGCTGGGATTATAGGCGTGAGCCACCGCACCCTGCCTCTTTTTCCCCCTTGCTCCTCCCTTGGTTTCTGGAAGAATACGGTGCCTGATATTTAGGAAGTCTTTTTTTCAAATAACAAAGTGTCTTTTTCCTTGTTTTCCTTCTACTTCTGTTACCCTTCTTAGTATCTTCTGCTGTTTTTCCTCCTCTTCCTACCCTGGAAATATCCATGCTCCTCAATGTTCAGTCTCTCTCTTTTTTTAAATGGATGAGGTGGTGGGAGAATCAGCTAACACTTTCTGAGTGCTTACTTTTCCAAGTGTTTTATACATATGCCTTAGCTCATTTAGTCCTCTAAACAACCAATGACATAGGAACTCTTTTTATCCATTATTTGTTTGGCATTTATCATGTGGCAAGTACTAACTTAAGTGCTTTATAAGCATCCTTTTATTAATCCTCAAGATAAACCTCTGAGCTGGTAACAATCTCACTGTAGCAACAAGGGAAACGAAGTACACACATGTCCGGGAACTTTCCCAAGGTCCAAGTGCACCAAATGGCAGAACCAGATTTGAATTCAGGCACTCCAATTCCACAGCATACACATTTAACTATTATAAAAGTAGCTACTAAAGCATTATCTATTTGTTTATACTTTTGTCCCTTGCTGATGTCATTCAATTCCCCACAGCAACCACCACTATGTGCCAATGACTTCAAAAAGTCTTTGGCTCTAACCTCTTTTTGGAGTCATAGACCAATTTCTAACCAACTACTAGACAGCTTCACCACTATGGTACCAAACCTCAGTCTTCACATAGCCAAACCTGGACACAAACAGCACCTCCCACAAATATTCTTATCCTCATCCCAGCACTGGTTACTGACCTCACACTCTAGCAGGTCACTCAAGCCCTAATGCTGGGGAGGACCTCTGAATATTTCCCTTTCTCTTGTGCCACACAGCCAGGGTCACCAAAGCCTATCAATTCTACCTCCAAAAAAGGAAATCTGACCCTTCTTCCTCAAAACCCAGCCACACAGTAAGTTCAAGGATTCAGTCACAGGTCTGCCTTAGTGCACCAGCCCTATAACAGTAAACTATTCACTTCCCGTCCAGTCCCTTGCCCCCTTTCAAGCAATTTTCTGTACTGCCAAGGGAATTACTTTTCTAAAATTAGCTAAGAAACTTTTGATGGCATCTTACTGTCCCCAAAATAAATTTTAATTCCTTCCTTAGCGTGGTGTAAAAAGGACACAACAGAGTTTGGTCTAGAGTCCAAAAGATTTTAAGGACACTAGATTTCTCACCACCATACTGCATGTACCCTATACGACTCATCGATCCCTCAAGAGGCACTACATATTCTTTTACTCCTTTGTGTCTTTGTATATCTTACTCCGGCCCAGAATACTTCTCTCATTTCTCTGCTTCACTAACTGCCGCCTGTCCTTTTAAGACCAGTGCAAACATTATCTTTTCTGTGAACTCTTCCTGGATTTCTCCAGCAGAGACAGTATCTCATGGCTAGTGCTAACCCACTCAAGACTTAGTAATAAACAGATGCTAAATTATAGTCATCTTGCTGAACCATCTTAAAACACGGTTTATTAATGGAAAACTCCCAAGAAAACTATGTCTAACAAAGCATCTGACTGAACAAAATATTCAGATATTAAATACCTTCCAGTCTTTGGGATCAAGTGTTTTCAGCATGGCAAACTCTTCCAACTGCAATTCTTCATCTTCTGATTCCTCAGATAACTCTTTCTTATCCTCCAGTTCCTGAAAAGAGGCAGAAGCATTTCTGTTTCTCCTCTTAACAAAAGCTTCAAACCATCTTCCCACAGGTTCAACTCGACAAAGTGTAGAGGCTGTGATTGAAAGTGTTAAGAGAGGCTTCAATGTACTGCATGGAATAAATCTGTTTCAAGACAATTAACTTTTTCAGGAAATAAAATCAAAACAGTGATACAAGAATATACTTTTAAAACCACCAACTAAGAAAATAATTGCAGTCATCCAGTTTACATGAGGGTTAACAAGAAATTATCCTTTCCTAGTATTAAAGAGTATTTAATCAACCTCTTCCAGTTATCTGACAACATAAAAAACCTTAGTAATGTCAACAATAAATCAGTACTTTTCTCGGGATATGAGAGTAAGCTGAGGAACAGGAAGAAATGTTGCAAACTGCTTGACTTTTAGACGAATTATTTTATTTATTTATCTTTTCACTTTTTTTTTTTTTTTGAGATGGAGTTTTGCTCTTACTGCCCAGGCTGGAGTGCAATGGCGAGATCTCAGCTCAATGCAACCTCCACCTCCTGGGTTCAAATGATTCTCGTGCCTCAGCCTCCCGAGTAGCTGGGATTACAGGCATGCACCACCATGCCCCGCTAATTTTGTATTTTTAGTAGAGATGGGGTTTCTCCATGTTGGTCAGGCTGGTCTCGAACTCCCGACCTCAGGTGATCCGCCCCCCTGGGCCTCCCAAAGTGTTTGGATTACAGGTGTGAGCCACTGCGCCCAGACAAATAATTTTAATAAAGTAATAAATAGTGATAAATTGTCACGAAGAGCTAGCCTCACCAAAAATAAAAAATCTAAAAGCAACGCAAACTATCTTTTTTTTTGAGACGGAGTTTTGCTCTTGTTGCCCAGGCTGGAGTGCAATGGCGCAATCTTGGCTCACTGCAACCTCTGCCTCCCGGGTTCAAGAGATTCTTCTGCCTCAGCCTCCCAAATTGCTGGGATTATAGGCGCCCGCCACCATGCCCAGCTACTTTTTTGTATTTTTAGTAGAGACGGCGTTTTGCCATGTTTGCCAGGCTGGTCTCGAACTCCTGACCTCAGGTGGTCCACCCACCTCGACCTCCCAAAGTGCTGGGATTATAGGCGTGAGCCACCGTACCCAGCCAACTCAAACCATCTTACTTATTAAAATCTTGAACTATAGCTCTTAAAAATTTTAAGGATTCACTAACAAGAATTTGTACTGAAAACAATTTTCCAAGCAGCAAACGGGGATTTACTAATGCAGCTAAGCTGTAGCGGAACAAGCTCTCAATCTGAAACCAGACACTCTGGGTTTCAGACTAGGTCTGACAGTGGCTGTGTGGCCTGAAATGAATTAGGATGTCTTCACCTATAAAATGGGAACAATACCTATTTATCTCATTCAGTTCCTAGGAAGCTTGAATGAGACCATAAAAACTCTCTGAAATTAAAAACTTGTAGTAAAGATATCATCTATTCCTCGGAAATGGCGGTAAATCACTGTACATGTGTATATTAGCAATTCGAAAAAGGAAAATCCCTGAAAAATTTAGTTTAAGATTTCCTCCACCTTACACTGGAGAGGATTAAAACACTGTCAAAAAGGTACTACCTTGTAGTACGGGGTGTGTGTGGCTTTTAAAAACACTGCCTTTTAAGCCTTTTCCTCTAGTTGTAAGAGGCACACGGAGACACACAAATGCAACATGTGCCGTAGGTAATGTTCAAAATCACATTCAACAAACGCTTATGTACCTGGCTATGGGAATTACTGTAGATGACTGGAACTGGAGACTCTTAAGTTTACAATACTCATGACTGTACTGGGCCATAAATCTAAAACCTACAGCAGCAGGACAAGTTTCACTTGTAATAACTGCCTTTCAAAATCTACGCGGATCTTTTCAGCAGCACAGTCTTTTAACACCGAATATGAGGAGCGGTGTCTGAGTTGTGACATTTAAAAAATAAGGCCGGAACAAACGTAGAGAGGGAGAAAGGTGTTTAAGAGACCGCCAGCAGCAAAGCTTTGTACGACCCCAGGCACGTGGGGTGCTGGCTGCGCGTAGTCTTTCCGCCGTAGGCAAAGAGAGGCTTATGTGAATCTTTCTGGGGTACTGGGGGGTTCGGTCCCGAAATGTTCAGCCCAATCCATGAGTCAGCAGCGGCGAAAGGAAGCAGCAACGGTAGGAGCAAAAGGAAGGCACCCCTCACCCTCCTTCCTTCTAATCTAGGGTAGGATTACTTTAAAACACGGAGCAAAAACGCACCCATTACGGCTCCACACGGCCCCAGGGCTAGTCGCCAGGGTCAAAGGTAGAGACAGCCCAGGGTTGCCAAGGCTGAGGACTGAGGCAGGGGCGGCTGAGGTGGGAAGGAGCCGGGGTTGGGTGGGCGCTTACCAGAGGTCAAAGCGTGGGTGATGGCGGTGCCCCGGCCGTCCGCGGGGCTTGGCAAGAGCAGCATGATGGCGCCGGGTCTGGCCCGGTGGGAGCAGCGATTCACGTCCCAGGCGGAGGGCACTTACGGTCCCCCCAGCTCTACCTCTCAGTCCGAGCCTCGCGCCTTGACTCTACGACGCCCAGGAACCGGCGCATGGAGACGACCAGTAAGCACTTCCGGGATGGATCCTCCGTGGTGCGGAGGCCAGTCTGACACCCTCCTACCCCCGCCAACGTGTGCGGCAACCTAGTTCCACACTGACTGAGATCCGGCTGGAGACCAAGTCGCACGAGAGAATGGTTCCTAGGCGCGTTAATTTTCCTATGAAAACGATTATATTCCACGTCCCTGTGCAATACATAGAACATAATCTTTAAAAGCAGCTCTTTTTATATTATCTTTATTTTTAAGTTCTTACTGCTTTATATGTTAATCTGAGCCTAATCAGTGATTTTCCCAGGAACGCTACACTTTTAAGTAAAAAATGAAAATAGCTGTATGAACCAGTATCGACGACTAGTATATACATTTGCGGAGAATTACGTACGTGTATTTGTGATACGTTTGTGTTTAACTTGATGATGATAATAGCAGCTAATATTTGTCGTGCTATTACTAATTTACCTGCATTATATATTTTAATACTCACTTGGAGAAGAAACTTCTCTCTGGTGTTAGATTGTATTCCAAAGCCAGCAATATTTTACCCTGTTCTAATGGAATGAAGTTTTCATTCAAGATATTCCCAATCAGAGGACTCTGGGACTTGTTTAATGTGTAATAAAATCAATTGTATTCTTACTATAAGCTTCCTTCTAAGACTGTAGTTAAAAGCAAAAACTAGAAAAACAAAAAACAGTTGGGGGTAAAGGCTCACCCCCAACAGCAGTATCTGAAACACGTTCAATAAAATAAACTTAATGTGCCATTCTTCAGCAAGGACCACCAGACATTAGTAAATTATCTTCTAATTTACTAATTTCATTATATTTTCACAATTAAGCAACTTTTTAAATATATATATAGAGAGAGAGAGAGAGAGAAAGACAGGGTCTCACTATGTTGCCTAAGGTGGTCTTGAACTCCTGGCCTCAAGGGATCGTTCTGCCTCAGTGTCCCAAAACTCTGGGATTAGAGGCGTGAGTCACCGTTCCAGGCCAATTAAATACATTTAATTGACCTGTATATCTGCTGCATTATAAAATCGTCACTTCAAAATTGACATTTCAAAAATTGAACTAAGGGAGGCTGAGGTGGGAAGATCGCTGAGACCGGGAGGTGGAGGTTGCAGTGAGCCGAGATCTCACCATTGCACTCCAGCCTGGGTAACAGTGAGACCCTGTCTTCAAAAAAAAAAAAAAAATTGAACTAATCTTGTGCCCCCAAACCTCTTCCTGATCCCTGTTAATGCAACCACTGTTAAAACATGCTCCAAGGTGCAAAGTAACCTGACTCCACTTTCGTCATACTAATATATGTTTTTCCTCACACCTCCTCCCGTTGAGTTTTACCATTAACTCTAAGGTCATAGGGTGTTTTGTTTTGTTTTGTTTTCTGAGACGGAGGCTTGCTCTGTCTCCCAGGCTGGAGTGCAGTGGCGCGATCTCGGCTCCCTGCAATCTCCGCTTCCCAGGTTCAAGCGATTCTCTTGCCTCAGCCTCCCGAGTAGCTGGGACTACAGGTGCGTGCCACCACGCCCAGCTAATTTTTGTATTTTTAGTAGAGACGGGGTTTAGCCATGTTGGCCAGGCTGGTCTCCAACTGCTGACCTCGTGATCCGCCCGCTTCGGCCTCCCAAAGTGCTGGGATTATAGGAGTGAGCCACCGTGCCCAGCTGGGGGTTTTGTTTTTTTAAAAAAATTGTTCTAAAATACACATAACATGAAATTTACGATCTTCACCATTTTTAAGTGTACAGTAATGTTAAGTACATCCACATTATTGTGCAACTACCCTACAGAACTATTTTTATCTTACAAAACTGAAACTATAACCATTTAATCTTACAAAACTGAAACTCTGCCGGGCATGGTGGCTCATGCCTGTAATCCCAGCACTTTGGGAGGCCGAGGTGGGCGGATCACCTGAAGTTGGGAGTCCGAGACCAGCCTGACCAACATGGAGAACCCCTGTCTCTCCTAAAAATACAAAATTAGCTGGGCGTGGTGGCGCATGCCTGTAATCCCAGCTACTCGGGAGGCTGAGGCAGGAGAATTGCTTGAATCCGGGAGGCGGAGGTTGCGGTGAGCCAAGATTTAGCCATTGCACTCCAGCCTGGGCAACAAGAGCAAAATTCCGTCTCGAAAAACAAACAAACCAAACTGAAACTCTATACCAGTGGAGAAAACTCTCCACTGGAAACCATCCTTCTACTTTGTCTTTAGGAATCTGACACCTCTAGGTACTTCATATTTGTGGAATCATATAGTATTTGTCTTTTTTGTGACTGGCTTATTTTCTTAGCATAATGTTCTCAAGGTTCATCTGTGCTGTAGCTTATACTAGAATTCCATTCCTTTTTAAGGCTGAATAATATCTGTGTGTGTGTGTGTGTGTGTGTGTGCGCGCGCGCGCGCGCGTGCATCACGTTTTGTTTGTCCATTCATACGTAGATGGACACTTGGGTTGCTTCCACCTTATGGGTGTCGTGACTGATGCTGCTTATGAACATGGATGCACAAATACCTCTTCGAGATCCTGTTTTCAATTGTTTTGGATACATATCCAGAAGTCGAATTGCCAGATGGCATGGTAATTCTATTTTTAATTTCCCGAGGAATCATCGTACTGTTTCCCACAGCAGTTGTACTATTTTATCATTTTACATTTACATCGACAGTGCACCAGGATTTCATTTTATCCAGCAGCACATGCATGGGTCTGCTGGAACCAAGGGTCACCCTTTCCGACACTCATTTCCTGTTTTGTTTTTGCTTGTTTTTAATAATAGCTATCTTAATGGGTGTGTGGCGGCATCCAACTGTGGTTTTAATTTGCATTTCCTTAACAATGATGTTGTCCATTTGTATATCTTCTTTGGAGCAATGTTTATTAAGGTTATTTGCTCATTTAAAAAACTAGGTTGTTTTCTTGGGTGGTAGGATAGGAGTTCTTTAAATATTCTGGATATTAACTCTTTACCAGAAATAGATTACCTTCACTATGTTTGTAGATGTGGCCACTACTTATTGTGTCTAATATGACAGGCGTTTTACAAACACTGTAGTTTCCTTTTCACAGGTAATCAGTCCAAAAACCAGCGTGCCACAGCGTTTCCCCTAGCGCTCTCTCCGGACTCTCTAGCACTGCGTAAAGGGGCCCGTCTGAGCCCAATATACTTCCGGTGGGGAAGGGAAAGGGAAGACACCACCGGAAGCAAGGAAGGTGCTGTGTAATCATTAAGGAGAGGAGGCATTTGGAGCTGCTAAAATGCCGGATTACCTCGGTGCCGATCAGCGGAAGACCAAAGAGGATGAGAAGGACGACAAGCCCATCCGAGGTCAGTTGACATGGGCAGGAGCTCGGAGCTGGGGCGGGACTGGAGCGGAGCTGCCTTGGCACAGGAGAGGAGCTGGATTCCCGCTCCTGGCTCTGTGCTCTGGCCCTTTTGTGCCCCTAGTAATTTAGTCTGCGCCGGCCGGATTAACTTGCCTGCCTTCTCAGTCTCCCTTATCCACTACAAGTTCTGTATTCATCTGCTGATGGACATTTTTATTCATTCTCAGCTTTCGGGTCTTGAAGAAGTCACGCACCCTGGTTGGCATAACAGGCCTTGAAAAGTTCTGCTTGGCGGTGCTGGGTCACCTGATCCTCCTTCCTCTCCTCCTCCTTCCCCCTGTGACAGCTGGGAGCTACCACTGTGTAGCTATAATTCTGAGACGTAATTTTCTTAAAAAAAATTATTTGACCAGATAATACAGCCACAGGGTTCACAGTTCAAGAGGCAGAAAAGATACATTTGGAAAGCCTGGCATCCTTGGCCCCAGCCACCAACTTCTCCACAGAGGCAACTAATGTTGCCATTTTGCATATCTTTCTAGACATACTCTATACATATAGAAGCAAGTCCGCTTATATATTCCTTTTTTTTTTTTTTACAGAAATGTAGCATGCTGTACATACTTCAACATCTCGATTTTAAACAATTTTAATATAAGAGATAATTTCCCATCATGTAGTCACTTTCTCTGCATCTGCATAGTATCCCGTTTTATGGGTATACAATAATGTATTTAACTATTATTGATGAACATTTGGATTTTTCCAATTTGTTGCTGTTATAAAACAATGAATACCTTTTACCTCGTTGCACTCTGAGAGCAAGATGGGTCACCAGCAGCTGTACTGGAGCCACCCGCGAAAATTCGGCCAGGGTTCTAGCTCTTGTCGTGTCTGTTCAAACCGGCACGGTCTGATGTGCCTCAATATTTGCCGCCAGTGTTTTCCTCAGTATGCGAAGGATATTGCTTTCATTAAGTTGGACTAAATAATCTTCCTTCAAAGGATTATCCAAGGCATCTACCCAATGAAGAAGCATGATAGTTCTTTGTACTTAAAATAAACATTTAAAAAAATGAATAATCTTGTTTATATAACTTTTACCAAGTGCACAAGTGCGAATTGTAGGATAAATTCTAGAAATGGAGTTCTGATTTTGTAAGTGCCAAATTACTCTCCATGGAGATTGTACCAGTTGATACTTTAACTTACAGTGCATGAGATATGCGCACCATTTTTGGATATAACTTCTTCCCAGTAGTCCCGTTTGTAATCTCATCTTTATGCTGTTTCTCCTTTTGTTCCTTAAGCTAGTTTTAAATGTTCTTTTGGTATTTCTTATGTTTCTTCTTACTTTTCCCTTTCTTAACAACTTCATCTTTTCCTTGCACCCTGTTCCATTTACACCCTCCCCCAAAAGAAAGCATTTCCTTTCTACCTTCATCTCATTCTGCTGTTTCTTTTAAAAATATTTTAGGACACTGAAAATGTCAGAGATACTCAGTATTTATTGGAAAAGTTAGACACAGAGATTTATCATTTGATCTGTGCACAGTGATCTGTGTGTTTCTCTGGGTTTGTTATTCTGTAAAAATATTAACGCATTTATTCCTTGGATACAGTTATGACTAACATGTATATAGGATCTTGTGCGTTTATTCATACATATCCCCCCGCCTTTTTTTTTTTTTTTTTTGAGATGGAGTCTTGCTCTTGTTCCCCAGACTGGAGTGCAGAGGTGTGATCTCAGCTCTTCCTCCTGGGTTCAAGTGATTCTTCTGCCTCAGGCTCCCAAGTAGCTGGGATTACAGGCGCCCCCACCACGCCCAGCTAATTTTTGCATTTTTAGCAGAGATGGGGTTTCACCATGTTGGCCAGGCTGGTCTCGAACTCCTGACCTTAGGTGATCGCCCGCCTTGGCCTCCCAAAGTGCTGGGATTACAGGCGTGAGCCACCGCGCCTGGCCTGATTAAGTTACTTTCAATTTAAGCTTTCAGATCTCAACTTGGTCCTAATTGCAGTTAAGTTTTTGTGAATCTCCTGTTGACTCACTTTGTTTGAGTGGTTATTTCAAGCCTTTTACAAGTTTTTCAGGTCCTCAGTTCAGTCTCTTTCTTCATGACTGATGACTTTTTTCTCTCCTGAGAAGATTGAGAATCCACTTAAGAGTTCTCTTAACTTCTCTGACATTTTCCATTTTCTGTTTTAATTCTGCCTTAGAGGAAGTGGTATCACTTTTTGTTATGTGCAACCTTCCCGTCTCTGTTTTTGATCTTATGCCTTCCTCCTCTGGGACTTTGTTTCTTCAGTCAGTACCTCTTCTATTTGTTGTCCTATGGAATTTTTCCCTTTTGTTCTTGTAAACATGCTAATATCCATTTTATCTTAAAAACATAGTTGAGAAAATCTTCCTGCTCTCTGAAGTTACAAGTCATTTTCTTTTTTTTCTTTCACTGCCTAAAAGTGGCAGAAAGGACAGGCTTGGGAGTTAGAAAGACCTAGGTTTGAATTTTGGCTTTGAGTTTTGTCTAATAAATTCTGTGAAACTGTTGTTCCTATCTGTAATGTAGAAATAATTGTATTTACTTCACAGGTTTATATAGAATTAGATAATAATATATATCTCTAATCACGGTGTCTCATACAATGATCATCTCGATTTATAGCAGCTAATACTATTCTCCCACAGTACATTTCTTTACTACTTATTTATTTATTTTTAGAGACAGTCTTGTACTGTCGCTCAGGCTGGAGTGCAGTGGCACAATGATAGTTCACTGCAGGCTGGGAATTCCCGGGCTAAAACCATTCTTCTGCCTCAGCCTCCCTAGTAGTTGGGACAATAGGTGTGCACCACCATGCCATGCTAATTTAAACAATTTTTTCTTTTTTTTGTAGAGACAGGGTCTTGTCACGTTGCCTAGGCTGGTTTCAAACTCCTGGGCTCAAGTGATCCTCCCACCTTGGCCACCCAAAGTACTGGCATTTCAAGGGTGAGCTACCATGCCAGGCTCTTATTTTATTTTTAAACTTCTTGCACTTTAGTTTCTATCTCTATAAATCTGTTGAAACTGATCAATAGTTTCTTAATTCCCAGATCTTTAGTATTTCTCAATCCCAATCCTTGTGTTTTTGACATTGTTGAGCCTTTGAGCCTATCTTGGTTTCTCTTGCTGAACCTTCCCGTTTATCCTCCTGCTTCTTTTCTTTCCTTCATTGTGTCCTCACGTAGTTTCTCTAAAGTTTTGTTTCTGTTAATTTCATCCATTCTGGTCTTGGACTCTATATGCTTCCTTAGTCAATCTTTTTATCCTCAAGCTAGCATCTGACCTCTAAAGCCAGATTTCTCTCCGCCTTTTAGAATGCTGCATCAGGATATGCTGGCGTGTTGGATAGTCTCCACGCCTACTCTCAGGCTCAGGAATATGCTAAGAGCATTCCCAAGACTCAGCATGTAGTCATCCTCATGGCTATGATGTATTTTAGTGAAAGGATACAAAGCAAAATCAGCAAAGAGAAAAGACACATGGGGCCAAGTCCAGGAGAAACCAGGCACAAGCTTCCAAGGGTCCTCTTCCAGTGGAGTCACACAGGATGCGCTTAATTCCCCCAGCAACAGGTAGTGACAGTTTGTGTAAAATGTTGCAAACCAGGGTAGCTTGTTAGGGTTTTTATTATGGGGTGGTAATGTAGGCATCTCTGCCTAGCACATACCAAAATTCTAGACTCCCTGAAGGAAGATAAATGTTCTGCATAAACCCTATAGTTTGTATAAACATTTTAAGCACAGTGAACCACCTTTTTCAGTTCTGGGAATGGTAGGAACCCTCTGAAATCGTTGTTCTCAGACAAGAGCCAAGAACCAACCTTATAAGCAGGCTTTTCAAAGGATAGCAATTATTCATGCTATGTTAACTCTTTTCTGCTCTGGTAATAGTACCACAAACTTAAGAAAATTAAAACTGAACTTCGTATCTCCCTGCCAACCACTTTCTATTGTGACATCTATTGTGTAGTACCTAGGTCCGAAGCCTGGGCATCAGGTTTGATCCTCTCCCCTCAGCTTCTCACATTTAGTCATTTGCCATGTGCTGTAGATTCTACCTCTGAGGGTTTTTTTTTTTTTAATCCAACCGTTCCTTTCTCTTTTCATTACTACCATTTTTATTTAGGTTCTTATGACTTCTGAGTGGCCTCACTCCAATCTGTTGTTCATATCTTGGCGAACTATTTCTTTCTAAGGCACATTTCCTATAATGTCGACTGTAGTGGCCCTGATTACCTCATTCTGGAATTTATGGTCTACCTCACTAGAGCCCCAAACCTCCATCTACTTAATTTCCTATTACTGCCTAATGTGTATACTGTGTTTCAGCTTACCTGGTCTAGCTGCTATTATGTAAGCATGCTTTTTCCTACCTCTATTCATACCTAGTTTAAAAAAAAAAAAAGGCCTGCCGTTTTTTTCCTTAAAATATGTATGATCGTATGATTGGTTCTTGTTTTTCATGATAGATATGTTCTATACAGTTGCTGTGAACCGTGAATTAGGAAGTACTGAACACTTGCTCCTAGGAGAAATATATATATACATCTCACATAGATTATAATCCTTTTTTTTTTTTTTTTTGAGACAGGGTCTCACTTTGTTACCTAGGCAGAAGTGCAGTGGCACGATCTCAGCTTGCTGTAGCTGTCACTTCGTGGGCTCAAGCAATCCTCCTGCCTCAGCCCCCACAGTAGCTGGGACTACATGTACACACCACCATGCCCAGCTAATTTTTGTATTTTTTGTAGGGACACAGTTTTGCCATGTGGCCCAGGCTGGTCTTGAACGCCTGAACTCAAGCAATCTGCCTGCCTCAGCCTGGGATTACAAGTGTGAGCCACAGCATCCGGCCGATTATAATCTTAAATCCTAAAAACAACTCATCCTGGTAGATTCTTTTTTTCTTTATTTCGCAAAAGAGAAAACAAAGTTCAGAAGTGTTAAGTGACTTGGCTGAGGTCACCCCACTAACAGATGCCAGAGCTGGCATTCAAACCCTGTCCACCTGGCCCCAGAGCCTGAACTGCTTGGATTACATTACGTTTCCCCTACCGTCTCCATCTTCTAGTCATCTTTGTAAAGCTGAAACAAGAAGTTAGAGTGACTTGTTCTTAGCTGTGAACTTAAATTTTTTACCACTCTGCCTATTTGCAAATGACCATGAAAGCACATGAGTATTGATTTGGGGATTACAAATAAATTTCAGCAACTAAGCAAATTCAGGAATGCAGAATTCGTGAATAGAAAAGATTAACTGTAAATCACTTGAAATCCCGGATAACCACCGTAGAACACCATTTCAGGTTACTCTCCACATGTGTTTTAAGTGATTTTTATATAAAAACAAAATATATGCACATTATATGGTTTTTTTTAAACCTATCTGATTCACTGAATAGCATTTGTTGGATTGCTTTCTATGCCTGTGTTCTGTTACCATTTTAAATTGCTGCATTGGATCTCCTTTTTCTTTTTGAGACAGAGTGTCTCTTGGTCACCCAGGCTGGAGTGCAGTGATGTGATTTGGGCTCACTGCAACGTCCGCCTCCTGGGTTCAAGCAATTCTCCGGCTTCAGCCTCCCGAGTAGCTGGGACTACAGGCATGTGCCACCATGCCAGGCCAATTTTTGTATTTTTGGTAAAGACGGGGTTTCGCCAGGTTGTCCAGGCTGGTGTCAAACTCCTGACCTCAGGTGATATGCCCGCCTCGGCCTCCCAAAGTACTGGGATTACAGGCATGAGCCACCACACCTAGCCTGCGTTGTATTTCATTGTATGAATATGGTATAATTTAACCAAGATCCTTAATGGATGTGTTTTACATAATACTATAGAAAATAGGTAATCATGTATATTATGTACTTTTAAAAATCTGTCTTCCTCCCAGTTAGATAAAAATTACTTGAGTCCAGGAACTATTTGATTGGATTTATATCATCATAATCTTGCTTGAGTTTTGGCCCTCAATTGAAACAATTTGAATTGAACAGAAAAGTTGATCAGCTCTAGTTTCTTTTTTTTCTTTTTGTTTCTTTTTTTGAAAATGTTAATTGTAGTTTCTTTTTGAATCTCATGTATTGTCTCTCTCCTTTCAGCTCTGGATGAGGGGGATATTGCCTTGCTAAAAACTTATGTAAGTCCTTTCATTGTCTACAAACTATAGATGTTTTATGTTGAAATAAAAGCTGTTTTGGTATTGTCCTTCCAAAATAATTAGAAGAAGTTAAGAAACCAAAATTAAAAAACCAAACAAAAAATAAAAAGAAACGAAATACTTAGAATGTTTGGCAGCTCTTTGTAATTTTCACTAAATGAAGTTACCTACCTGAAGTTTATAGAATAGATCAGAGTATTTGGCATGTCTCAGTTTATGTATTATTTTAATCCTATTCATGATTAAAATGTGATACTATATTGAAAGATACTTAAAATAATTTACATGTGTTTACTATGTTTAACAAGTATTACTGAATTAGTTGGAAATGAAGTTTTAATGCATAGAAGTCAGTAGTTTTGCATAATTTCACACAATTTTTTTTTTTTTTTTGAGACAGAGTTTTGCTCTTGTCACCCAGGCTGGAGTGCAGTGGCGCGATCTTGGCTCACTGCAACCTCCACCTCCCGGGTTCAAGGGATTCTTCTGCCTCAGCCTCCTGAGTAACTGGGATTACAAGCACCTGCCACTGTGCCTGGCTAATTTTTAGTATTTTTAGTAGAGAGGGGTTTCATCATGTTGGCCAGGCTGGTCTTGAATTCTTGACCTCAGGTTATCCACCCGCCTCAGCCTCCCAAAGTACAGGGATTATAGGCGTGAGCCACCGTGCCTGGCCATGATTTTCATTTGTTATCTTGCATAATAGTGGATTGTGTATTTAGGGGGAAATACTGGCTCAGGAACACCTCTCTACTTCACAAGTTTTGGGATAATGATAGCTATTGAAATTGTAACTTAAAAATAATTTTTGCCTGTAGTTTAATAAATTGTTGATATCCTCATATTCTAACTAAACTGACCTTCATCACCTAGGGTCAGAGCACTTACTCTAGGCAGATCAAGCAAGTTGAAGATGACATTCAGCAACTTCTCAAGAAAATTAATGAGCTCACTGGTATGTATTTTTAAATTCCCATTTCCTTCCTTTAAATGTAATGTGGTAATAATATCAAAAGAGTTTAACTACAGATTTTACTCCTTTATGATTACAGATTTTAAAAAATCGTTATTCTTCCTTTCTGTTAAGAAATTTGATCTCATTTAACCATATCTTTCACTGCTTTTTACAACCAGGTTTAATGCTTATGCAGTTAAGAAATAAGAAACAATACCATCTTCTAAGCCAGTAATGTTTCTGTTGGTCAAAACCCAGTTCTGTAAACTTCAGTTAACAAGTCGAAAAACTTTTTTCGATAAAAATAAGATCCACAGCATAGTTTTGCTCGAAGTAATTGGGCTCTTTCCTGGAAGTTGGAAACATTTTTTGGGGGAACTTGAATGATGAAGTTTTACATTTGACTTACACAAAAATATCAAATGTGGCATTATATTTTTGGCTTGACAATTACTTTAGGGCAGGGTAGTAGTTTTCAGCTGGGGTGATTTTGCCACACCCCCCACCCGCTCCCGGAGGACACTGGGCAGTGTCTGGAGACATTCTTGATTGTCATGACTTTGAGAGAGGGTGGTGCTGCTGGCATCCAGTGGTGAGAGGCCAGGGATGCTACTAAACAGCCTATAATGCACACAACGATGCTTGCAATGAAGGATTCAGTGCAAAATGTCAGAAGGGCCAACGTTCAGAAAGCTTATTTTAGGGCGATGCATTACATTTTAGTAAATTTTGTCATCTTTCTTTATGTAGGTATTAAAGAATCTGACACTGGCCTGGCCCCACCAGCACTCTGGGATTTGGCTGCAGATAAGCAGACACTCCAGAGTGAACAGCCTTTACAGGTTGCCAGGTATGCACAGGTGCTCTGTGGCAACTTCCCTTTGTCTGTATTTTCAAGCACTTAATGTTAGAGTCTCGGGGATAATATAATAGTTCATAAAGTATTTTTATTCCAAATTCCAAGTAAATAAAGCTTTCTACAAAACTGGGGTTAAAATTTTACGCCTTAAACAATTATTCAAAAATACATGAAGGTGTATTCATTTAAAAGATTTAAATGATACAAAAAGATGTAGAGCAAGATGTGAAAAACTCCCTTCTCCTACTTGCTTTCCTGTTGCCTTTCCTCAAACATAAGTACTGAAATAGTTTGGCCCTCCTAATCCTCTTTCTGTGTATCTTCCTGTGTGTATTTGCATGCAAGAAACATACCTGGATTTTTTTTTGTTTTTTAGACATAACTACATGTTTTGGGAATCTGTGTCTTTTTTTTTTTTTTTTTTTTTTTTTGAGACGGAGTCTCGCTCTGTCGCCCAGGCTGGAGTGCAGTGGCCGGATCTCAGCTCACTGCAAGCTCCGCCTCCCGGGTTCCCGCCATTCTCCTGCCTCAGCCTCCCGAGTAGCTGGGACTACAGGCGCCCACAACCGCGCCCGGCTAATTTTTTGTATTTTTAGTAGAGACGAGGTTTCACCGTGGTCTCGATCTCCTGACCTTGTGATCCGCCCGCCTCGGCCTCCCAAAGTGCTGGGATTACAGGCGTGAGCCACCGCGCCCGGCCGAATCTGTGTCTTTAATATAGGTACACTTATTTCTTTTTTCTCATGTTTTTAAAAAATTGCATAATATGTAGATGTTAGGCTATAACAATTTCTGTTATTATACACAGCACTGGAGTGAACATTCATGTTAAATGTTTCTCAGTGTATGTGCATACATTTCTGTAGGCTAGCTTACTACAAGTGGAATTCTAGGGGTCGAAGATATTACAGTTTTAAAATCCTGTGACAATTGCTTTGACCAGTTTATACTTTTACCGAGAGGATTTGAGGCAAATATCCATTTGTCTGATGAATGTAAGATATGCAGTTTTCAATTTTTACACTTTTGTCATTTGAGGGAAAATAATTTTAATTTGTACTGTGCTGATTACTAGTGTGATAGCTACTTCTTGTGTTTACTAAACCTCTGTATTTCTTTGACTACTCATGTTCTTGGGTTGTTTCTTGTTAATTTTAGAAACAGTTCATATATTGTACATATTATCTTTTCTTAAGTAATGCTACAAGTATTTTTCCCTAGTCACTTTTAACTTCTTGGTACCTTTTGTTGTACTAATATTTTACATTTTTAGGAGATAAAATATACCAGTATTTCCATTATACCTTTTGGGTGTTAATGTTGCTTAGAAAAGCCTAGCCCAATTCAAGGCTATAAACATATTCTCTGTTTATGATCCTTTTAAAAATCTTGTTTTTATTTTTAGTTCCTAAAAGCTAAAGATTATTTTTCTTTCCCATCTACTCACCCTTCCTACCTCCCAATTTCCATCTTTTCTCCCTTTATTTATTTATTTTTTTATTTATTTATCCATTTTTTAGTTTTATTATGGTTTTTGAAGGGTTAAATAGTTCAGGCTGGGCACTGCAGCTCATGCCTGTAATCCCAGCACTTTGGGAGGCCCACGCGGGCAGATGACTTGAGGTCAGGAGTTTGAGACCAGCCTGGCCAACATGGTGAGACCCTGTCTCTACTAAAAATACAAAAATTAACTGGGTGTGGTGGGCGCTTGTAATCCCAGCTACTGGAGAGACTGAGGCAGGAGAATTGCTTGAACCTGGGAGGCGGAGGTTGCAGTGAGCCGAGATTGTGCCACTGCACTTCAGCCTGGGCGACAGAGTGAGACTCCATCTCAAAAAAAAAAAAAAAAGAGTTAAATAGTTAAATAATAACAACTGTATTTCCCAATTTCTCTTCCCTACAGACACTCATTTTCACCTTTTTTAGCTGATTATTTTGGTTTTCGCCTTCATGGTTCTAATGGATATTGCTATATCTTGTGTATTGTAGATTCCTGCTTCTTGATTTTTTAGTTTTAGGTATTATCTTTTGGCTTCCCACCATGGAAGATGAGGATTTTGTTTTGTTTCCTCTGCCTTCATGTTGAAGGCACATCCTTCCTATCCCAACATCCTTCCGGTGTAATTCTGTTATAATTTTGGTTAGATCAGTATTCAGTGTTTATATGATTATGGCTATGTAAATACTATTCACAAAGAGCCAAGTGGTAAGCTGTGATTGCTTTTCCTTTCTTGTGCCACTTATTTTGGTGGTGGTTGTTTTAATGTCTTGTTTCTTCATTTGCCTGGTTTTCTGTGCATATGTTATAAACTCAACCTCCCACTTTCTCTTGATTGTCTAAGCTGCTCTTCAGATGCATTAGATCTGTTAGTTTTCTCTCAATTATACCTCAGTTGCATCTGGTGTTCTCTCGGTTTCATTTTCCTTAAGTTTTTCCCAGCACTTCCTGAACTGCTTTGGTTTGGACCAGTTGTCCTTTATGCCTATTTAATGACAATCGTTGTCTGACTTCTCTACTGTGGAGATTTCCCTTTGCCTCCCTCCTGTTGCTTGTGTACTGTTAGTCTTTCTTCCTTGGTTTCCTTACACCTTTATTTAGGTCTAATACATCCTCTGGTAGCTTCCTGGAAAAGGGTCAGTTGGGAGGTAATATTTTGAGACTGCATGTGTCTGAAAGTATCTTAGCCGAGTGTAAAGTTCTTTTCTCTTCAAAATTTTGAAGGTGTCGTTCTGTTGTCCTTTGCCTCCCAGTGTTACTCTGAAGCCATTCTGATCCTCAGTCCTGTATATGTGGCCTATTTTTTCTCTGAAAATTTTAGAGTCTTCTCTTGTTCTCTTTTTGAAATTTCATGGTGATGTGCCTTGGTGTTGGTCTGTTTTCATCCGTTGTGCTGGGCTCTCTTATCCTTTAGTAAGGCAAATCTTCTTGAAACTATTTGTTAATTTCTTTCCGTCCATTTCCTTGGACCTTTACTCCTGAATTCTCTTATTTGGATATGGGGCCTCCAGGATTGCTCCTCTAATATGCTACTCTTTCTTTCCTGGTTTCCTTTGTTTTGCCTTTTTACTTTACTTTCTATGAGCTTTTCTTTATCTTTGAATTCTTCTGTTGATGTTTTTTTCCTCTCATTTTTCTTCTCGTAGGTTTTTAATTTCTCAGGTAAAAAACTCAGGTTTTTAATTTCTCAGGTAAAAAAACTCAGGTTTTTGATTTCAAGGATCTCATCTTTATTCTTTCATTGGTGTGTGTGTGTTGAATGTTCTGCTCTTATATCATGGTTGTAATATGTTCTTATCTCTCTATGGGAAAATAAAAAATTTAGGTACGTTTCTCTAGTCCGTATGAGGGGAATTTTTTTTTTCGTAAAGCAGTTAGAGGGAAACTTTTCATATAGATTTTTCATAACAGACAGACTAGCTAAAGAGCCCCACACTCCTGCAAGATCCCAGGCCTTAAAGAAAGCAAAGATTGGCCGGGCGCGGTGGCTCAAGCCTGTAATCCCAGCACTTTGGGAGGCCGAGACGGGCGGATCACGAGGTCAGGAGATCGAGACCATCCTGGCTAACACGGTGAAACCTCGTCTCTACTAAAAAATACAAAAAACTAGCCGGATGAGGTGGCGGGCGCCTGTAGTCCCAGCTGCTTGGGAGGCTGAGGCAGGAGAATGGCGTAAACCCGGAGCTTGCAGTGAGCTGAGATCCGGCCACTGTACTCCAGCCTGGGCGGCAGAGCCAGACTCCGTCAAAAAAAAAAAAAAAAAAAAAAAGAAAGAAAGCAAAGATTATTTGAAAAAGTTTCCATTGATTTTAGTCTCATACTCTTTGCTTAAAAATCTTGATAAAATTTGTGTATGTGTAATTTTTAGCTTGTGATTTTTTTTTTTTTTTTTAAAGACGAGGTCTCACTTTGTTACCAAGGCTGGAGTGCAGTAACATGATCTCAGCTCGCTGCACCCTCTGCTTCCTGGGCTCCCACCTCAGCCTCCCAAGTGGCTGGGACCACAGGTGCACACCACCCCATGCCCGGCTGTTTTTTATTTTTATTTTTATTTTTATTTTTAGTAGAGACAGGGTCTTGCCATGTTGCCTCGGCTGGTCTTGAACTCCTAGGCTCAAGCCATCTGCCCACCTCAACCTCCCAAAGTGCTGGGATTACAGGTGTGAGCCACCTTGCCTGGCCAGCTTATGAATTTTTAAATAACAATCTTATTGATATAAAATTCACATACCATGAGGTTCACTCTTTTAAAGTGTACAATTTAGTGATTTTTAGAGTATCTAGAAAATTGTGCATTGATCATCACTAATTCCAGAATAGAATATTTTTGTTACCCCAAAAACAAACCTGATACCCATTAGAAGTCTTCATTCCCCTCTCTTCCCAGCCCCTGGCAACCATTAGTCTACTTTCTGTGTCTATGAATTTGACTATCCTGGACATATCATCTAAATGGAATCATATAGTATATGGCTTCCTTCACTTAGCATATTTCAAGGTTCATCCATATTCAAAAATGGCTGGAAGTTTTTTTTATGGCCAAATAATATTCCAGTCTAATTTCTCTATCTGTATTCACTATTTGGTGACACATTCTTCTCATCATTCTTATTAACTCTTTAAGTATGGTTTCCTTTAGCTTTTTGAAAATATTTCTTGTACTGATTTAAGGTTTTTGTTTGGGCACAGTGGCTCATGCCTGTAATCCCAGCACTTTGGGAGACTGAGGCAGGTGGATCACTTGAGGTCAGTAGTTCGAGACCAGCCTGGCCAACATGGTGAACCCTGTCTCTACTAAAAGTATAAAAATATTAGCTGGGCATGGTGGCAGGCGCCTGTAATCCCAGACACTTAGGAGGCTGACGCAGGATAATTGCTTGAACCTGGGAGGCGGAAGTTGCAGTGAGACAAGATCGCACCACTGCCCTGCAGCCTGGGCAACAGTGAGACTCTGTCTAAAAAAAAAAAAAAGTTTTGTTTAATAACACCAACATCGAGGCTTCCTAAGGGACGATTTCTATTGACTGCTTTTTTCCCCCTTAATGTATGAGCCATAATGTCATACATAAGGGAAAATGCATCTCATAATGTTTTGCATCTCATAACTTTTTGGTGATAACTAGACATTTAAAATAATGTAATGTGTCACCTCTGGAAATCAGATTCTTCCTCTCCCCGGGGTTTGGTATTATTGCTGTTTGTTGTTCTTGTTATTCCTTTCAGGATTTTTGGTCAGCCTCTTTTTTTTTTTGGTAGAGAATAGGCATAATTCTTCTTCCATAGCAAACGTGGTTGGTAACAGAAAACAGAGTCCTTCAAACAATTATGCTGTCAGGACAAAGCATTCTTTTTTAGCTTTGACCTCCTGGGCTCAAGTGATGCTCCAGCCTCAGCCTCCCCAGTAACTGGGACTATAGGTGCATCCCACCACACCTGGCTAAGCCAAAGCTTTCTTTACCTTACTTTTAACTCTACCTACGTGTGCACTCCACAGGCTATTTTTGTATTTCTCTGTAATTCTTGCATATGTAGCAGCTTTCTAATGTGATTTCTGTTTTTTGCTTTTGTTTTTCTTTAGTAGATAGATACTATAGAAGGGGAAAGGCAGTTGACTTTTATACTGTGATGTACGTGGCATTATCAATTCATTTTTACCAGGCCATACGGAAATGAATATAATTAAGTTAAAAGTAGCTTCTACTGGCTGGGTGCAGTGGCTCATGCCTGTAATCCCAGCACTTTGGGAGGCTGAGGCAGGTGGATCACTTGATGTCAGGAATTTGAAACCAGCCTGGCCAACATGGTGAAACCCCTTATCTACTAAAAATACAAAACAATTAGCCGGGCGTGCTGGTGCGTTCCTGTAATCCCAGCTACTTGGGAGGCTGAGACAGGAGAACTGCTTGAACCTGGGAGGCTGAGGGTGCAGTGAGCTGAGATCATGCCACTGCACTCCAGCCTAGGCTACAGAGCAAGACTCTGTCTAAAAAAAAAAAAAAAAAAAAGCTTCCACTGCCTCAGTTAAAAAAAGAAAAAAGTAGCAAAAACAATAAAAATGGATTTAAAGGCCGGATACAGTGGCTCACGCCTGTAATCCCAGCACTTTGGGAGGCTGAAGCGGGCAGATCACCTGAGGTTGGGAGTTTGAGACCAGCCTGACCTTGGGAGTTCGAGAGGAACCCCATCTCTACTAAAAAAAAAAAAAAATACAAAATTAGCCAGGCATGGTGGCGCATGCCTGTAATCCCAGCTACTCGGGAGGCTGAGGCAGGAGAATTGCTTGAACCAAGGAGGTGGAGGTTGCAGTGAGCCAAGATCACACCATCGCACTCCAGCCTGGGCAACAAGAGTGAAATTCTGTCTCGAAAAAGCACTTTGGGAGGCCGAGGCAGGCGGATCACGAGGTCAGGAGATCAAGACCATCCTGGCTAACATGGTGAAACCCCGTCTGTACTAAAAATTAAAAAAAAAATTAGCCAGGCATGGTGGCAGTTGCCTGTAATCCCAGCCACTCAGGAGGCTGAGGCAGGAGAATTGCTTGAACCCAGGAGGCGGAGGTTGCAGTGAGCCAGGATCACGCCATTGTACTCCAGCCTGGGCAACAAGAGTGAAACTCCATCTCAAAAGAAAAAAAAGAGAAAGAGAGAGAGGGAAAGAAAATAAAAAGAAAAATGGATTTAAAGTATAAACTCAGGAAAAGAATGAAAACTCATTTATTACTGAATTTGGTGTAAGACAAGACCATCTTTTTATAGGGAAAATAAAAACGAGAGCAACTTAAGATATAAAGGAGCATCACTAACAATAAAGGAATATAAATTTTGGAAATCAAGAAATCAGATAACTTCTTAATGATGAGATATTTGGGTTTAATTTTCCAGGAGAATGTATTTGAAAATTTTATGGCTTGGCTAAAGTCGAATGGACTTTCAGAGTTGAGTATAGAAAACGATCTTTAACAATGTCCCAGTTTCTGTAGTTCCAGTTTATACGTATATTTTGCACACTCAGGATAGAATCTAGTGGGTTGAATTCATTATTAGTGGCTTAGGTTCCTTATTCTAATCAAGCTTTTTGCTGTGTTAGGTGTACAAAGATAATCAATGCTGATTCGGAGGACCCAAAATACATTATCAATGTAAAGCAGTTTGCCAAGTTTGTGGTGGACCTTAGTGATCAAGTGGCACCTACTGACATTGAAGAAGGGATGAGAGTGGGGTAAGATTTCTATTTACAATAAATACTTTTCTTTCACTAAGGATGCTGTCTCACATTCACATCCTTGGCTTTGTGGTGAATAAATGAACTGAGTTCCTTGGAATACCAAGGGATGATCTAGTAATGTACTATAGTTGAAAATTCTTTCTTCTGCATCTGCTTTCTAACATCCCATCAGCTTCCCTGACTCCCCTACTCCCACGGTTGTTTATTATGAATGGCTTCAAATTTCAGAGTTGAGGTTACCAGTCTATTTATGGTAACAGGGTATAGGTTGGGGGACTACTTGCTTTAGGATAGTTATGATGCCAAGTGTGTTAATGTCTATAGAATACATAACAATTCACTCAGTAAATTAAAAAAAAAAATCTCCCCTCCCCCCTCAAGGGTTTGGTTGCTGTTAGGACAAAGCGTTCTTTTTTAGCCTTGACCTCCTGGGCTCAAGTGATGCTCCAGCCTCAACCTACCCAGTAGCTGGGACTACAGGTGCATCTCACCACACCTGGCTAAGCCAAAGCATTCTTTACCTTACTTTTAACTCTACCTATGTGCGCACTCCACAGGCTATTTTTGTATTTCTCTGTAATTCTTGTTTGCCACATTAGACATATAATTTAGTATCCTCAGGTTTCATGCTCTCTTTATTTCTTTTTATATAACCTTAGGGATTCTGTCTCTCTCTTGTTTTCTTAAATATGGTTTTGGGGATAAAAGACTAAACATAAAATCACTTTGAAAGCTTAAAGAATGTATTAGTGACTGTCTTTTTTGCTTCCTTAGTGTGGACAGAAATAAATATCAAATTCACATTCCATTGCCTCCTAAGATTGACCCAACAGTTACCATGATGCAGGTAAGAAACTATGGGAGGGAAAAGGAAGGCTATGTCTTTTTGTTGTTGTTGTTGTTGTTTTTTGAGATGGAGTTTCACTCTTGTCATCTAGGCTGGAGTACAGTCATGCGATCTTGGCCCACTGCAGCCTCTGCCTCCTGGGTTGAAGCGATTCTCCTGCCTCAGCCTCCCGAGTAGCTGGGATTACAGGCGCCCACCACCATGCCTGGCTAATTTTTGTCTTTTTAGTAGAGACGGTGTTTCACCACGTTGGCCAGACTGGTTTCGAACTCATGACCTCAAGTTTTCGGCCTGCCTCAGCCTCCCAAAGTGTTGGGATTCCAGGTGTGAGCCACTGAGCCTGGCAGTATTTTTTGTTTTTTGTGAGACAGAGTCTCACCTGTCTTTATTTTACTAGTTTGTCTTTCATTCATTAGTGTCATAATAAGTAATACAGCAGGTAGTACCAGGGCACTGGGCAATGTATTCAATTTTTATTAAGATTCTCACTTGTGAGTTTGATTTTTCTTTTAAGGTATTAGGTCTATTCTACTGAATTTGGACGGTATCCAAAAGGCCTGTGACTGTATGTTGTACATTTCTGTCCCTCTCTTAGGTGGAAGAGAAACCTGATGTCACATACAGTGATGTTGGTGGCTGTAAGGAACAGATTGAGAAATTGCGAGAAGTAGTTGAAACCCCATTACTTCATGTAAGTAGCTGAGTGTTGTATTTAAATTTCTTTGTATAAATTTTTGTGTATTGAGCACTAAAATTGCTTGTATATTAGATGGCTTTTACTATTTTCCCTAATGAGAATTTTTTTGAGAGGGTGGAGAGAGGAGGTGTGGAGAGTTGGTAAGTTCTAGGGGAGAGCAAGCAAAAAGGATTGAATGGTCAAGTATATTTAAAAAAGAAAGATCTGCTGTTTACAGTGACAGAGGAGGCTCAGTGTAACCTTTAGCAATATGTTAAATATGTTACAGGCTATTATAGAAGAAACTGGTTCTTCAAAAGACATCGAGAAGAAAGGGGCTTAAGTTGAAGCAGGTTAAACTTGGGAGGATAATGGAAAACTAGGATACTGAATACCAGATAATTGTGTTCCTTAAACACCATAATTTTTTAAAATTAGGAAAATATTTTAAGACTGGATAATAGAAGCGCTTTTTAAAAGCCATTCAGTCTTATGTATTGATATGAGTCCAGTTTAGAACTTATGTCTTAGAATAAGTAAAATTTCTTACTTAGTCCAAGTATGTAGAATGTGGACTTAATAATTTTGATTTAAATATTAAAGTATGGTTTTCAGGATAAAAGACTAAACATAAAAGCACTTTGTTGATGTAGAAGTAGTCTGATTTTTGTTATACAGAAGTGGTAAGTGTGAAAATTGTGTCTCTATCACAGCCAGAGAGGTTTGTAAACCTTGGCATTGAGCCTCCCAAGGGCGTGCTGCTCTTTGGTCCACCCGGTACAGGCAAGACACTCTGTGCGCGGGCGGTTGCTAATCGGACTGATGCGTGCTTCATTCGAGTTATTGGATCTGAGCTTGTACAGAAATACGTCGGTGAGGTAAAGTCAATTTATCATAATCAAAGAATATATAGCCCTGTGAAAGATTTTACAGTATGAATGAAATTAAAAATGGCACTTCTGCATCGAGGGATCCAGACCTGAAATTTCTGTTTTCTTTTTTTGAGACAGTCTCATTGTGTTGCTCAGGCTGGAGTGCAGTGTTGTGATCTCAGCTCACTGCAGCCTCTACCTCTCTGGGCTTAGGCGATCCTCCCATCTCAGCCTCTCAGGTAGCTGAGACCATGGCTACATGCCACCATGCCCAGCTAATTTTTCTATTTTTTGTAGAATGGGGTTTTGCCATGCGGCCCAGGGCTCAAGCGATCCATCTGCGTTGGCCTCCCAGAGTGCTGGGAGTATAGGCATGAGCCACCACACCCGGCCTGAGACCTGAAACTTCTTGATTGTAATTAGTAGTTTAGAAGCTGCCTTTGTGGTCATTTGGAAATAGGCAACCACATAAAATTTTAACCAGTATGCCCCCTCCTTAGAAGGATGACATTTTCTACAGATGTGGCTTTTCTATGGAAATGCCTGGTAAGTGAATTCAAAAGTATACTTTTACTTCAGGGGCAATGTTTTCAGTCCTAATGAGAAAGTGAGAGCATATGGATGTCTGTATGTTTGTAGACATCCATATACATATATATATATTTAGAGAATATGTCTAGGGCTATACGTATTGTATCTGAAACCTGTTGATGATTCGTATATTTACAGTAAGAATTAGATACAGAGCTGCATGAGTTGAGGTATCCTTTTATTCCCTAATTAAAACTTACAAGTCAAATTCAGTGATCAGGAATTCCAAGTGATAGATCAGATGCTTTTATTTACTAAAGTTTTACTGATTAAAATGGTTCCTTTATTTAACTATTAATTTGACCTCGTCAGATCCGAAACCTATTGCTATTTAATAGATACAGAATCATGCAAATGACTTAATATTTTAAGGCTAGCAAGATTAATTTGGTGGACTGGGGAGCAAACTTCAGTTTTTTAAAAAAAAGTTTAGGTAGACTGGGCGCGGTGGCTTACACCTGTAATCCCAGCACTTTGGGAGGCAGAGGCGGGCAGATCACCTAAGGTCAGGATTTCAAAACCAGCCTGACCAACGTGGAGAAACCCCATCTCCACTAAAAATAGAAAAAGCTGAGCGTGGTGGCGCATGCCTGTAATCCCAGCTCCTCGGGAGGCTGAGGCACGAGAATCGCTTGAACCCAGAAGGCGAAGGTTGCAGTGAGCCAAGATTGTGCCATTGCACACCAGCCTGGGCAACAAGAGCGAAACTCTGTCTCAAAAAATACACAATAAAATAAAATAAAAACAGCTGGGCGTGGTGGCTCACACCTGTAATCCCAGCACTTTGGGAGGCTGAGACGGGTAGATTATGAGGTCAGGAGTTCAAGACCAGCCTGGCCAAGATGCTGAAACCCTATCTCTACTAAAAATACAAAAATTATCTGGGCTTGGTAGCACATGCCTGCAATCCCAGCTACCCGGGAGGCTGAGGTAGGAGAATCGCTTGAACCCAGGCAGAGGATGCAGTGAGCTGAGATTGCACCACTGCACTCTAGCCTGGGCGACAGAGGAAGACTCCATCTCAAAAAAAACAAAAAAATAAAAAAAGTTTAGGTAATAATGAGTGAGAATACTGTTAAAAATAAATATTGAAAAGTTTGAAGTGTAACTTTTTATTTACTTTAAAATATTTTAAAATCAATTTTGAATTAATAAATCATTTTTCTTGTTAGGGAGCTCGAATGGTTCGTGAACTCTTTGAAATGGCCAGAACAAAAAAAGCCTGCCTTATCTTCTTTGATGAAATTGATGCTATTGGAGGTGAGAATGATATGTTAAGAGAACTGCTTTAGGATTCGGTTTCATGAAAACTCTAAAGTGATATGTTAATTCTTATACAGAATTTTAACAATAACTCTTCTATGAGCTCTGAAACACTGGCGCCACAGATCTATAAGTAGTAGTGCTAAACTGTAAAGGGAAGAAGAAACATTATATACCATTGCCATTTTTCAGAGCCTTTATTTTTGTGCAGTGGGTTGAATATCCCTTAGCTGAAATGTTTGAGAATTCAGGTATTTTGGCTTTTGGCTTTTGGAGTACTTGCATTATACTGATTGAGTATCCCAAATATGAAAACCTGAAATCTAAAATGCTCCAATGAGTATTGCCTTTGAACATCATGTTGGGGCTCAAGAGTTTCAAATTTTGAAGCATTTTGGATTTTGCATATTTGCAAATATGGGATGCTCAACCTATATGTGATTTCATTCATACAACACCTATTTCCACACTTTAAACAACTCCTAAATTGAGAAGTATCATCTAATGTCATAAGAAAGCACTGGGGCATAATTTAATTGGTGGTGGTTTTTCTTAGTGCACAGGAAATACAGTATTAGCCATGAAATCTAGACAAGTTTTTTTTTTTTTAAAAGACACAGTCTCACTCTGTCGGTCAGGCTGGAGTTCGGTGGCACAACCTTGGTTCACGGCAACCTCTGCCTCCTGGTTCAAGCCATTCTCATGTCTCAGCCTCCCGAGTAGCTGGGATTACAGATACCTGCTACCATGCCTGGCTAATTTTTGTATTTTTAGTAGAGACGTAGTTTCACCATGTTGGCCAGGCTGGTCTCGAACTCCTGAGGACAAGTTGATTTTGACTAATCTCTTAGCCTCAGTTTTCTTATCTTATAAAGGGAATAATTCTTGCCTTGTGTACTTCATGGGGTTTTGAGAGGTTCAAATTAAGTAATAAATGTGGTAGACTTTGAAAACATAAAACTGCCCCATAGGCAGTTTAAAAAATGTTAAGTAAATCTGTGATGAATACTTTTGAAAGCAAAGGTTCACTTTCTAATTAGTTTTGTATAAAGCAGGCTGTTCTTACAGGATTTGCTTCAAAGTGGGATGTGCACTTATTCCGGAGGGCATGATTTGAGCTGAGATTTATGGTACTTTCAGGTCATGCATAGTGCTACTCTGAGTGGACTTGAAGAGCTTATCTTTTGTCTTCTCAGGGGCTCGGTTTGATGATGGTGCTGGAGGTGACAATGAAGTGCAGAGAACAATGTTGGAACTGATCAATCAGCTTGATGGTTTTGATCCTCGAGGCAATATTAAAGTGCTGATGGCCACTAACAGACCTGATACTTTGGATCCAGCACTGATGAGGCCAGGGAGATTGGATAGAAAAATTGAATTTAGCCTGCCCGATCTAGAGGTAAGAAAATAATTTCATTTTAGGAAAGGGATTTTTGAAGTTTTTTCTTCCTGTGATGTTTTTTGCATTTTCATATTTATCAATTCTCTTCATTTTTAGGGTCGGACCCACATATTTAAGATTCACGCTCGTTCAATGAGTGTTGAAAGAGATATCAGATTTGAATTGTTAGCACGACTGTGTCCAAATAGCACTGGTAAGTAGAAAGTTCTTGCTTATATTTGCTGGTCTGTCTGCTCAGGCTGCTTTAATTAAGCCTGTTTATTTTCTTTTTGTTTGAAAGGTGCTGAGATTAGAAGTGTCTGCACAGAAGCTGGTATGTTTGCCATCAGAGCACGGCGAAAAATCGCTACCGAGAAAGATTTCTTGGAAGCTGTAAATAAGGTCATTAAGTCTTATGCCAAATTCAGTGCTACTCCTCGTTACATGACATACAACTGAACCCTGAAGGCTTTCAGGTGAAAACTTTAGATTGGAATCCTAACCTTACATAGACTTGTTAATAACCACTTCATAAACAAATAAATGGCTTCAAAATTGTATGTTTCCATATCTCTTCTTATAATAAAAGGTGATCGCTAATGTTATTAGACAGAAAAGCTTGTTAGAATATATTTTGACTGTTTTTTGACCCACTCCCATTTAAGGGTTTCACAGCAAACAAAGTGCTTGCTTAGATGGCTTATATCCTGGGCATATGCTGGCTGGGTGCTCTACATAGAAATTCTCATTGTATCCTCCCATCTGTCCATTGAGGAAGATTATCAAATGGATCTTCATCTAATGGATTCATAAACTTTCCTACTTACTTGTAGTGGCAGAGCTGGGTTTCTGGTCCAAGTTTGTCGGCTCCATTACCTATGCTCCTATTATCCTCTTCTGTCCCGCATCAAAGTAGCTCACTTAGGCTTATGACCACATGCATTATGATAGTTTCCCACCACCATGTTGAATAATAAAAGCTTTGGCCAAATCTTTTTTAAAGTAAGAGAAACATTGGATGTATATGTTTTACATTGCAATTTGATTTCAAATTAATCAGGAAGAATTAGTGATTTTAATGAGCAGTAAAGTAATACAATAAAGCAGAAAGAAAAATGTTCAGCCAGAGGTGAAAGAGTAGTAAAAAAGACAAAAAAAAAAAAAAAAAAAAATGTGTGTACATATGATCTAATTTAGAAAATCCGGAATTGGCTTCATACAGAAAAGTGATTACTTTCATTTTACAAATTAGTTTAAAATTTTGGTAAAATGTCTGTTAGGCTTCTGGTCTACAGTGAGGTATTTTAAAAATAAAGGTTATATTAGAATCCTCAACAGATCTTTTTAAAATTATCTCCTGTGTAACCACCACCAAATCCTATCTTCTACCACAGTTACCCCTTCCCCCAATGCCAAGACCAAAGCACAATAATGAGTATTTTTATTGAAGTTCGATATTCATAAATAAGTTGCAAAATAAAGTTGGACACATTTTAAATTTACAATAGAAAAAGTTGACAACGTAGAAAATGCTGTGTTGCACTGAAATATGGAAAATTATGAAAGTTTTCAAGAAATTAAAGCCCTTTATAAAATCCAACCAACATTCTTGATTTTTCATTTTTATGAACTTTATCAGAAAAATTCATCTTTTTAAACCCTGCTCTAGTCTTTCTTGAGGAATTAAATAGACCAGACTATTTTCAGGTTATGCTTACAATAAAATACACTCAAGAAAATGACTGAAGATGTATGTTTTTGAATGTTTTGATTAAATAAATGTATGCATTTAGAACACACTCTCAAGTCTTTCCACTTTGTCATGGCCACATGCTCATATATACCAATTAAAGACAACTCAAATTAGATAGTGTTGAGCACACTCTGTTCTAACGATACAGAGTGACTATTGTGATAATTAATTTAGGTCCATAAGGAAAATCTAATTGGCTACACATCAAATATAAAATCAACTATTTGAAAAATTTGGGTGTTTCTGTCAAGGCATATTTATGCAGGTAGCATCAACATTGTCTAGGTCAGCATGTTTGTACCCTACTTAAAAAGATGAAAGACATTTACCAATAACTTCTTCCACCTAAAATAGATGTGTCTATATACATGTGTGTAGATGCACACACACACACATACATATATGTGTCAGGGTGCTAAGTTAGAATACAAAGGATTTATGACTTTAGAAATATATATTGTAGAATCCCGTTTAAAAACTTAACATTAAAATGTGATTAGGTTTATTAAAAAACTCAATTTTCATGATGCTTCTGAGGTTTATTTGTTAGGTAAAGTGAAATGCAATATACCAGTACAATGAAAAGCCTGGTACACCTTTCTCAAAGGCCAGGTGGAGTTTTAAGATGCTCAAACTTGATAAAATCCAAGTCACTAAGCAGGCACGTTACCTGGTGTGGGGCTAGCTTTTACCATTGTGTTGTTGGGATTGGAGGGGCTTCAAAACCATTGCCTGCATTTTGGTTTGAAGAATTCCATAATACTTTCACAGTTCTCAAACTTTTATGAGCATTCAGAACAGTAAGAATCCAAACATCCTGAATCCTAAAGGCACTCCTGAAGGGTGAGGTGCACTAAAAAGGACCAATAGCATTTTTTGCACTCAGTAAAGCATACAGGCTCACACCGAGGAAGTTCTGTTTGATTTTAGAATTTAAATTGATTTACTATCTTTAAAGGGGCAGACATAATAGAGCCTTCCCCACCACATACTCTTCCCTCCCTCATCCCCACACAAGGGCACACCCCCACCCCCCAACACACACAAAAACACACCCACCCACCCCAGGACAGATTCACTGGGTTTGCTACCCTCTTTTCTTCATCTACACAAGAGAGCAGACTCATTTTCTCAAAAAGTGTACGCTCAGAGGCTGGTACTGTCTTTCTCTGCTAAACAGGTAAGGACACAGGATCAAACCACACGGAGTGGATGTTTTAGATGTTTCCTGCGAACTACAAAATGAGCTATTCCAGGGCTTGAAGAGGATCCATACCCTTAACAGTTTCTTGGGTTCCACTGCAGATGAGATTGGCAATTGGGATCCCATTATCAGCTGCCATATACTTATACAGAGTCAGTGTCTAAGACATAGATTGGAATTTCCTGGGCTCTGTTTCACAAACGTTTTCAAACATATTCCATTGATTCATGAGACAGAGATCAACCACTGTCATACCGCACAGGATTTGAGAAGGTCAAAGGACTTTTCTTTACGGGACCTTCTTCAAAACAGTGCTTTCCCATATATTGCCATAAAATAAGGCTAGTCCTTAGATTATGTAGATTATACCCATTTTGATAGGACCATATGAACCTGAATTTGAATCAGGGTGGAAAAACATAGAAGATACAGTAGCAGCTATTAAGGCCCAGAAAGAACAGGTGGGCTTACACATTATTTCCTTGAAAGGCAGAGATAAGCCTGTAAGACAAAAAAGGTCAGGAAATTTTCACTGTACGAAATAATTCTAAGTAAAACATTCTGACATATTTATATACGGATGAAATGTATTTTGAAATGCACTCGTTCTCAGATGCTAAGCAAAATGATAAAACAAAAATATATTTCCCTCCTTAAGACTTGGTGCTTTTAATATACATAACAATTCTATTCAAAACAGTTTAAAAGTTTAACAGTAAAGCTAAATACAAATGTGTAACAGACAAATACCTTTTTTTGTACACTACTTTCTTTTTTTTTTTTTTTTTTTTTTTTTTAGATGGAATCTCACTCTTGTTGCCCAGGCTGGAGTGCAGTGGCACGATCTCTGCTCACTGCAAGCTCCACCTCCTGGGTTCATGCCATTCTCCCGCCTCAGTCTCTCGAGTAGCTGGGACTACAGGCACCCGCCACCACACCCGGCTAATTTTTTTGTATTTTTAGTAGAGACGGGGTTTCACCGTGTTAGTCAGGATGGTCTCGATCTCCTGACCTCATGATCCGCCCGCCTCGGCCTCCCAAAGTGCTGGATTACAGGTGTGAGCCACCACGCCCAGCCTGTACACTACTTTCAATCTATCAAGCATGGTATCTGCTGGTGCTAAAGAATGTGCAATGAATTTTTTTTTTTTTTTTTTGAGACAGAGCCTGGCTCTGACACCCAGGCTGGAGTGCAGTGGCGTGATCTCAGCTCACTGCAACCTCCGCCTCCCAGGTTCAAGCCATTCTCCTGCCTCAGCCTCCCGAGTAGCTGGGACTACAGGTGTGCACCACCATGCCTAGCTCACTTTTGTATTTTTTAATAGAGACAGGGTTTCACCATGATGGCCAGGCTGGTCTCAAACTCCTGACCTCGTGATCTGCCCGCCTCGACCTCCCAAAGTATTGGGATTACAGGTGTGAGCCACTGCGCCCGGCCAAAGTATTTTAACATAGTTTAAAATCCTTAAATTCTACTTAAATGGCTGAAATGATATGGGCTCTTTTACAAAAGTTTCTAGTGTAAGCTGAAGTTCTACAACTACATGCTCTTTCAGAAGGCAGTCTGTATCAGAATGCAGATGTATCTGATCTCATGTGAGGATTGCAAAGGAAATAACTAAGCAAATCTAAATTCCACTCTAGAATTAGCTAAAGTTTTGATTAAAAGGAGGAGTTTATTTTGAATTAAATTAGTAAAGACAGTGAGAAACCTGATAGGAGTTAACATGAACACATACACAGGGTTTGGTTGCAAGTAGGCCATGCTAACAATTCCACTGGGATCTGACTACTTTCTCCTGGTAGTATCTTATTCATGAAAACTATAACAAGATGTCAATAAGACAACATATTAAAGAAAAAACAAACTCACTATCAGCAGGAACTCTTAGCAGAGGAGGCTTTAGACAGGTTGGCTAATACCTATGCTTTGATTTATAGTGAGCTGATAGTTACAAACAACTGAAAGTGACAAATTGGTTTAAAGGTATCCTCCAACCTTTGACATTCCTTGTTTCTGTGGAATGAGTATGATGAGCATTATGCTTATTCCTAGGCTGAACATTGAGTTTGATGTGTAATGAACTGATAGTTGTTATGAACTTCTAAGGAAGATTTAAGTTACACCTGGGGGTTAGTTTTCTTAAAAACATGGTCTTTAATGCTACTTCATGCTTAGCAACAATAACAAAGCTTTTAAGGACTTATACTGGCCACAGTCATGACACTTTGAGCATCAAAAAGAACATAATGGATTGAAACCCATTAAAACTTTCAAAATTCACAAGACCACCATCACACCAGAAAAGGGAAATCTAAAAAACCCCCACTAATTTGTCACCATCTAATAAACCAGTTATTTACTTTGAAGTTCATAATTAAATGAAAATAATAAAGCATTCAACCTGCCCTGCTAGTAGAACTATAGGTGGGTAAGGATGACCAATAGCTCAAGTGGAGAAGGGAAAGCTATAGTTCACATAGAACGATCAACTAATAAACACAGAAGAAATGAAAAAACTAGACAACCTACTCACAAACCTTAATAAAGTTAATGATTTAGCAAAGAATTACCACCCAATGTTAAAACTCTTGGTAAATGGCTAGTGGGGGACTGGACATTCATTCAATGCCAAAGGAATACCACACAGCTAAGTCTGTAGTCACAAAGCGGAAAATCTAACTGGAGGATCAGACTCATGCTGATCCACTCATCTAGCTTAGATCACTAGATTAGTTAATGGTACATCGATTAGATATTACGTGTTTTCTGAAGTGATGCGATATGAAGCATGTATCTTATCTATGATATAATCTAGCACAAAATGCTCTAATTTGAATCTATAAAGGCTTTAGATATAACTTTCAGATTGCAGGTAGTAAAGGCAATATAAAAATAAGTTAAACAACACCATGAAAAAGCATCTAGGCAAATTCACAAGACAGGATTCTATAGGACAGCTGCCCCAGTCTCTTTAACAAGTCAATGTCATAAAAAAGGAACCGTGCTACATTAAAATAGACGTAAGGGACTTTAAAGGACATGACCAGTTGCAATGTAAGGTCATAGAATGAATATCAGTTTGCACAAACCAACTGCAAATTTGGGGACAATTGGGGAAATTTAAATATGGTCTAAGGCAAAAAAATGTGCTGGAATGAGAAAGTGGAGATTGTTGATTAAAGAAAAATCGGTTATAAAACACTATAGATGTGGTCTTACTTTGGTTAAAAATGTAAATGTATATGCATGGAAAAAGATCTGGAAGGACATTAAGATGTTAACAGTGGTAATCTCTGGTGGAAATACAATGTTTTATCTTCTTATTTTTGCTTGTCTATTTTTTCAAAAATGTCCTCAATGCATTTATATTGCTTCTATAATAAATAAAAGGTTATTTTAAAACAAGAACTTCTAGAAAATTGCAGTTTCTTTCTTCTGTTACATAACTAATTATAGACAGTCTGTAGACCAACAAGTACAAAAACAAAGAACCACTAATTATCTGGCGACAGCATATCCTATTCATAGGTTAAAAGTACTTAACTGAAATAAATTTTTCAGTGCTTAGCTTACAAAGATAATACTAAAATGTAGCAGAAATGCCTCTCCATAATAAATGCAGGCAACAGGCCAATTTATCTTTGAAATATTCAATTAAAAAAACACAAGTACGATACATCTTGCTAGGCGTCATTCACCCTCCAAATCAAGCCTCGACTACTAGTATTTACCCTTAGGAAAAAAAAAATCTAGTGTCTAGTATTTAAAACGTGTAAATTATGAACTTCACGAGAGGCTTATAACCCCATCCTAGGGTGAGGTCCTCATCTATGCCTCAGGAGTGGCAGGAGTGGCATTGGGCTCCAAGTCCTCCTGGGGAGGGGCAGCCAAGGCTTCCTGTTCAGCAAGTGCCTCTCTACGTTGGCTGCCTAAAACCGCATCATGAATGCTGTGGAACAGCAGCTCCCATAGGGCAGGATTTTCAAAAAATCTATTCCGAGTGAGGTCATTCACAACTTGTGCTATTAAAAGAAGAAAAGAAAATTAGTCCACACTCTGGGTATCAGTCTTCAACAATTAAAAAAAGGTAACACTTCCATATAGTGCTTTTTTTTTGTTACTGCTTTTTTTTTTTTTTTTTTTTTTTTTTGAGACAGAGTCTCACTCTGTTACCCAGGCTGGAGTGCAGTGGCGTAATCTCAGCTCACTGCAACCTCCACCTCCTGGGTTCAAGTACATATAGTTTAAATGTTAAAATGCTATAGGAAAAGTTTCACTCCAATTCCTGTCTCCACCCATCATACCCGCAATCCCAGGAAACTACTTTCTGGTGTGTTCTTCCAGGATTTCTCTATGTAAATACAAATAAATGCGTATTATTTATTTCTCACTTTTCTTATCCCCAAAACAGCATATTTTATATATTTGGGGATAAGAAAAATGGGAAATATATATATATAAACACATACACATATATAAACATATATAAATATACACATACATACACATATATATATACACACACACATATATAAAAAGCTGTTTTGGGGATAAGAAAAGTGGGAAATAAAAATATATATATTAATGTTATAAATATCACATATATATCTAATTCTGAACCCTTTTTGCTTAATTTTTTATCACTACATCATATTCTATTGTATAGATGTACCCAGTTTATTTAACTAGTCCCTTTTGTTTGGTACTTGAGTTTTTTCTTTTGTTTTATAACAATGCTGTGATGATCAACAACATACATGTGTCACTTTGAACATATGCAGCATGTTGCTGGATTTTCTGTGTTGAAAGGTAAATGCACTTATAATTTTGAAAGCTAGTATCAGTCTGCCCTCCATAGGGGCTGTTGCATTTTGTGCTACCATCAGTAAAGTCTGAGAAAGCCCGTTTTCCCACCATATGCCTATGGAGCATGTTGTCATTTATTTTTGATTTTTGGTAATCTTACAGGTGAAAACTGGCATCTTTATGCAGATTTCATTTTCAAGCACTTTTTCTATTATTAATTTTTTTTTTTTTTTAAAATAAAGATGGGCTCTCACTATGTTGCTCAGGCTGGTCTTGAACTCCTCCTACCTTGGCCTCCCAAAGTGTTGGGATTATAGGCGTGACCACCACACCCAGCCTCAGGCACTGTTTTACTTTTTTTGTTTTTCCTTTTTATGAGACAGCGTCTTACTCCTCACCCAGGCTGGAGAGCAGTGACGTGATCTTGGCTCACTGCAACCTCCGCCTCCCAGGTTCAAGTGATTCTCCTGCCTCAGTCTTCCAAGTAGCTGGGACTAAAGGCATGTGCCACCAAGCCGGGCTAATAGTTTGTATTTTTAGTAGAGACGGGGTTTCACCATATTAGCCAGGATGGTCTAGATCTTCTGACCTCAGGTGATCCACCCGCCTCAGCCTCCCAAAGTGCCGGGATTACAGGTGTGAGCCACCATGCCTGGCTCCTTTTTTAAAAATTCTTTTTCTTTCTTTTTTTTGGAAACAAGTTCTCATTCCTTTGCCCAGGCTGGAGTGTAGTGGCGTGATGTTGGCTCACTGCAACTTCTGCCTCCCAGACTCAAGACACCCTCCCACCTCAGCCTCCCGAGTAGCTGGGATTACAGGCATGCACCACCATGTCTGGCTAATTTTTGTATTTTTAGTAGATGGGGTTTCGCCATGTTGCCTAGGCTGGTCTTGAACTCCTAGGCTCAGGCAATCTACCTGCCTTGGCCTCCCAAAATGCTGGTATTACAGGTGTGAGCCACCACACCTGGCCTCAAGCACTGTTTTAACCAAAACGTAATATAAAACAAAAATAGCAGGCAAAGTATTCCCAAACCATTGGACAGAGAAACAAGCAACCTGAATGATTATATGTAACTGTTTATGGCAGTCATTAGATAATTGTTACTGTAGTAATGTATATATTATAATTACTATATTTATAGCAGCCATTAATATTATATTAAACTATGGCTTCTTGGCTCCTTTCCTCCAACTCCAGTTCAGGAGGTTGTCACAAGTAACTTGTAATGCCTCCATGTGGCTAATTTCAAAGCTGGCCTTAGAGTGATTTTTCAGAGGAATAATTTTCATTTTTATAAAATAATTAACATTCAGGACATTTCCAAGTGCAATTGTTTAAATAAGAGAAACAAAACTGAAATATTAAGCTTCACCCCATCTTAGAGGTATACTCACCACTGCATCCTGCTAAGTATACATATATACCAACGTCTCCATATTCTTTTACAATCTGTAATAATGTTGAAATAAAGTTTAGTTTCTCTTTACTCTGTGCCAGATGAAAGTCTCTTTTTACCATTGTTTTTCAGTGATAGAAGACACTCTAATTCATTCACTTGAGCTGCTTTGCTTCAATAATGATGTATTTTGAGCTAATCAATTAAAAATAATTTTGTATTTCTTTTGCTTTTTATGTGGGCAGTGATAATAAGGGGTAGCAAAAATACTGTTAAATTTTACTTAAGTATAATAAAACTATTATATTAACTTAAAAATATTATAATTTTAAAATTATAAACAATTTTTTTTAAGAGACAGCATCTCACTATTTTACTCATGCTGGTCTTGAACTCCTGAGCTCAGCAATCCTCCTGCTTCAGCCTCCTGAGTAGCCCAGCATATTACAGCAATGTTTTCTAAAACGAATATTCTTGTAGCAATAGATATTAAAATATTTACAGATGATGTTATGACTGGGATGTGTTTCAAAATAAAAGAAGAGAAAGTGGATATCAGCTATAAAGGAAACCAGATTGACCATAAGTTGATAATTGTTGAAGCTGAGTGATAGTTCATGGGGGGTCAATATACTAAAATCTTTACTTCTATATATTTTTGAAATTTTCCATAATCAAAAGGTGATAAACGGCAACAGAAGAGAATTTTAAGAGTTGAGAAGAAAGCCTAGTCCACCTCCCTGATTTTGCTGATAGTATGACATTGGACATACAGGTGTTAAATGACTTGTTCAAGAGGATGCTTACCCCTGCCAGAGTTTTCACTCCAACAGAATCAATAAAATTGACTTGAGTGAAATCCAAAATGACAGTGTGGATGTTATCCCCTGGGGGCATAAATCTTTGCATTTCCTCAGGAAATGTGCTTTTGATCACTATTGGGGGATATTTTACTTCACCATCCTCTTCTTCCGGCTTGGTAGCATCTTCTCCATCTACTTCTGCATCCTGTGTCAAAAATTAAACCAAATCAGAATTCTATGAACAACTCACATTTCTGGTTGTGAGAAAGATTTATAATGGAAAATCTATCCTTGTATTCTTAAGCTACTGACTCTACCAGACCCCTTGTAAAATATTTGTCATATTCCAGCCTTGTAACTGAACAAAAAAAGGATGTATGTATAACTTTCCATTTTAACTCAATTTATTTTCTCTTTTTCCTCTCCTCCTCTTTTTTTTTCTTGTCCAACAAAATCCACTCTCCTCAGTTATCTATCCATTTGCCGCTAACTTCTAAAATAGTTCCATTAACTTTAGTACGACGGCTCACACATTAGCATGCCTGAACAGCAAAAGCCAGCCTTTGAGCTTTTTAAACTATCAGCTGAATCAATCTACGACAAAGTGCTAATGGTAAAATCTGTTAAAGTACTGCCTAATTTTTATTTTTTCAAATGATGTTTCCTTACTTTTTTCAGAAACATCCTCATAACTGACCTTATCAGGTGCCTATAAAATATAGAGGATACTTAGGTGGTTTCTAAACCTTCCTCTTTTAGTAACTTCATACTGTGTTTAAACTTCAGTCATGAGTAAAGATGGAGGTCACTGAAGAACAAGACAGAAGGGAATATTTCAATGAAAAGACCACTCACCGCTTTGACAACAGTCGCGTTGGCCATATTTGCATTTCCGACTTCCTTAGCATACTTCCGCATGGCCTTTCTCCTTGCTCCCATGATGACTGCTGGGTTCACTCCAGTCTTTACAGAAGAGCAACATAAGCAAAATCACTTCATGGCGCTCAGAGACCCACCCCAATGCCACTCCCTTTCAAATCTCCCCATTTAACTGCTTTCTGTGTCAGGTTATCACCCCAACCCTTGCACTGCTTTTCCCTCAGAGGCATTAGTAGCCTTTCTTATTCTCAGTCTTTATTCAAGACAACCAGAAGCTAAAGTATTAAAGATAATTTTTAGAGCAGTCTTTATCAGGCTCAGATCTGTCAGGTTGTTATATTTAAGACACTCTGTGGGTTGATAGGGAGGTTTTCCTATATACTGGGTGGTGTAGGGTTGAGTTCTAAATATGACCATAGGAATCTATATGATCCCAAGAGTAAGAAACCTAAACTTATTTTCTCACTTTTTCTTAAAATTTTTTTGGAAAGTTATATATATATATGATAAGAGAGAATGAACAATGGTGATGGCTGCACAATGTTTATGTACTTAATGCCACCCACTGGACTGTATATTTTGAAAATGCTTAAAATAGTGTATTTTATGTTATGTATCTTTTACTACAATAAAAGGGAGAAACAAAGTGAAAATGAAATAGTATATACAAGGGTATTCTAGTGATCCTTATATCCCTGTCAACCCACAAATCCCATTCTCAGAAATAATCAATTTCTCATGACTCACCTTTCGTTTTAATGCATTGCTATACAAGTCACTATTTGCATAGTAAATTGGTGCATTTATTTGAAATATTTTTATTCCAGGAATTTCTTTCACCTGAAGAGTAAAATATTGCTGAATTTAACACATGGAAATATTTCAGAATGAAAACTGCATAGCCTCCCCACTCCAAATAGAAAATGAATGCAGAAGTTGCTAAGGTCTCCTTTTCAGGGCTTAGCTAAAATAGTGTCACTCTAGCGCGCGCACACACACACACACACAAAGATAAAAAAAGAAAAAAAAAGTCACTCTTATCTACTCATGCTCTGAACAGAACTGACAGAGACCTTTTAAACATGCACATCTTTCCATTTGTTTTAAAAGTCAGTCTTTGTTTTATTTTTACCATTAAACACAAAAAAGAAACTGAAAAATACTCAAAAACAGAAAAGAAAATGGATAGGAGATGGAAGGCTGCTGCCCAGACTGTGAGAGGCAGGCAAATAAAGTGAACAAGGATCCTAAATGGACACAAGTGAAACTGAGTGAATATTTGATCAAGAACCCTCGTGGAACTCTGGGAGGCAGGCTGGAAACAAGTAATCCTGCATATAATTCTTTGGATTGAGGAAAAAAATAGCAATCCTAACACCTTTACCTTAGAGTGAATTTTGTTTCCTCATTTTCTACTACCTTAGCGTGAGTCTGAGAATTTCTTCCCAAGCATAAGACAAGACAGACAGACAAAACTAGTTTTAAAAGATTTTGTAAAAATCTTTGAGATTCCACAGAAGAAAAGAACATTCAAAATCAAGGAAATCTGAAGCCATAATTTTAACCATTAAAATGAAGTGGGAGAATTCCACAGCCCCACCACCTACATTTTACACGGTTAAAATTATTTTACCATTGGTTTACATTCATCAGAAAAAAACCATGCACACACAAACCATCCTTTCAGTTTCAATACTGTATAAATATATACTTTAATTTCCACAATATATACTTATTCCCATTAAAAAATGAGGAAAAATAAATATTGGAAATTGAGTAGTTAATGCATAGTATAAATTATAAAATTGAATCCATACAGTAGATCAAAGCTCAGACTTTTCACTTTGACCATTATGTCTCCCACCTTACCCCTACTTTTTGTCCTGGGTAAAAATGGTACTTAGCCAAGCACATCACATGCTTACAACCTTTTTAAATGATAGAAAAAGGTCCTACCTCCTCATATGCGTCTATATCAATATACACATCAGTTTCAGGAAGCTGTCCAAGGACTTTGTAGCTCGGACTGAAGACAGAGAGTGTTAAATACCATTGTGTTGAGGCACAGCGTGTGATTTCAACAGGAGGTTGTGTATGTTTGCGTCAGGTTGGGGTTTGCTAGTGCATTTGGGAATGCTTGATCAACCTATGTTGCCAGGTGCCATTCCAAACCTAACCTTACACGTCACCGCATACGCATCACGTACCGCACGCACGCTTTATACCACCTTGATCGCTTTACCATGTACATCTCCTTACTACATATGCATCCCAATACCTACCTCACACACCACACACGCTTACAATACACACTTGTTACGCCATACCACACTGGCGCGTGGTGCGCTTTCGATCGGGCCATTAACCGCGCGCTGGATCTTCAGTTAATGGATAATAACCGCGCATTAATCGCATGCTGCTGCGGTCGTGCTGCGTGTCGTGCTGATGTATCCCACGATATTTTGCCTGATCATTGCCAAATGCGTCCGTATCGCGTCGCGCGCGATGTCGCCAGGATCGTTAACGCGTAATATTGGATCATTACGCCATCGGATCAATGCTGGGTCTTTTGTCGCTTACGTGCATCCTTGCGCTGGTAAATGCGTATACGCACGTGATGCCTGGCGTATGCATTAACATCATTATGCCTGCGGTAATCTTGCACGTGCCTGATCTTTTTCTTGCGCCGCGTATGGTGCGTGCTGGTCTTCCGATCGTCGCGGTGCGTCGTGGCATCGCACTGGGACGTAACGCCGGTCGTGCCGCGCCTTTCCATTTCCTTCCATCCTTCCTTCCATTCTTCCATTTTCATTCCATTCTTCCACGTGATTCTTTCCATCTCCTGTCACTGCCACCTAGTTGTTCATCTGCAATCATGCCTTCCCTACTGTCGATCTGCACCTGATCATAGTGCCTGGTCTTGCCACTCATCTTATCATGCTCCTGCCACTCCCTGCCATAGATCCACATGCCTTATCGTGTCTAACCTTCATAAGAGACGCAATGCACATACCACACACATGCATACACATAATACACGTACATGCATCCGCGCTTATGCATTATCACATACACCTCACATATAACATCACACACACACACACATTATACCTCACACCATACACAATCATTATCACACCCTATACCTCCCTTCCCTGCAACACCATACCTAGTACTGATCTGGTCGGGACGGGCTCCAGGCATTTAGGGAGCAGCTCTGAATATCCATGGAGTTCAAGTTATGCCAGGGATATATGTAACACAAGTTCTCCTCATGCCACTCAGTAGACAGAACTGTCTTTCTGCTCTAACTCTAAAGTAGGAGAGGGAATTTTTGTTTGTTATTAGCAAGAATCACTGACTCATGGTAGGGGAGTAGTCAATTGAGGGCGTGGAGAGAAAATGAAAATCTCAAATTAGCATAGAAGTTTTCTTAATTTAGTCTGAATGGATTTTAAATATTATTTTTTGAGAGTCCTAATTTCTTTTTTTTTTTTTTTTTTTGAGGCAGAGTCTTACTCTGTTGCCCAGACTGGAGTGCAGTGGTGCAATCTTGGCTCACTGCAACCTCTGCCTCCCGGGTTCAAGTAATTCTCCTGACTCAGCCTACCAAGTAGTTGGGATTACAGATGTGAGCCACCACGCCCAGCTAATTTTTGTATTTTTAATAGAGACGGGGTTTCATCATGTTGGCCAGGCTGGTCTCGAACTCCTGACCTCAAGTCATCTACCCACCTCGGCCTCCCAAAGTGTCAGGATTACAGACAGGCATGAGCCACTGTGCCCACCCCTAATTCCTAACTCTTTGTAGGACCATCTGGCTCAAATTAGACACTGTAATAACGACAGATACATCTTGAACACCTGTTATTCTATCCTTTGAACAATGCTACTGGGCACTATTAATAATTAATATTATAATAATAGTTAACATTATTAACAATCCTGCTGTCATGTAAATGAGCAATTGAGGCTCAGTGGGATTAGGTGAGTTGTTCAAGGTGAGAAAGCTTGGCAGAGCCAGAATATGGCTCAAGGTCTTTGATTTGACATTCCACAGTTTTGCTACTATGTCCTGGTGCTTCTTAGCATGAATGTCAAAGTACTTTGTAAATTAGAATATACCACACAAGTGTTAGCTATTTTGCTGTATAGATTCCCTCCATAAGCATTCAGAGAACACAAATGATGTGCCTGGTACTAGACTCCAGGAACATCACTTTTACAGACAAGACGCTCACAGTCTAGTGATATCTATGGACAAATATGGTTCTGAGGACTGATACTGTAGATAAGGAGCCAAGGCTCTCAGCTGAGTTTGCGATTATGAGAAAACCTCTAAGAGACTCAAAGTGCCGTCCATGTGTTGCAATCCAGTGCCGCAGGGGAGGCAGAGCAGGAGATAGGCACATGGATCACAAGTACACAACTAGCTGAGATGGACACATGCAAGGTGCTGGGGAAGGATCAGAGCATTGCTGTGGGTACCCAGGGGAAGTTGAGGTCCCTGACTGGGCCTTAAAGGATGAGGATTTCAAATGTAGAAGATAAACAGGCCTTCCTGATGATCTGCAGTGCCCTGGCACACCATTTCTGCAATACTATTGCTCCCAGTGAAGGCCAAGTCCTCACTACTTCCCTAATGACACCAAGAGCAAGAAAGTCTCTTTTAATGAAATCCCATGGGGTTTTATTTGGCATTTCTTATGCTTATCACACTGTACCTTGCTTACACCTGTTGAGGCACTTATAACTGTGTATTCTAAGTCTTTAAAAATTTACTTTTGTTTTATTATTTGCTTATTTCTTTTTTAGAGATGGGATCTTGTTCTGTGGCCCACGCTGGAATGCAGTGGCCTGATCATGGCTCACTGTAGCCTTGAACTCCTAGGCTCCAGTGATCCTTGTGCCTCAGCCTCCTGAGTAGCTGGGACTATAGGTGTGCACCGCTACACCTTGCAAATTAAAAAAAAAATTTTGTAGGTTGGGTGCAAAGTCTGACACCTGTAATCCCAGCACTTTGGGAGGCTGAGGTGGGAGGAACACTTGAACCCAGGAGTTCAAGACCAGCCTCAGCATGATGGTGAGACCCCATCTCTACAAAAAATTTAAAAATTAGCCAGGTGTGATGGTGTGTGCCCATCATGGGAGGCTGAGATGGGAGGATCCCTTGAGCCCAGGAATTCAAGGTGGCAGTGAGCTGTGACCGTGCGACTGCACTGCAGCCCATGTGGCAAAGTAAAACTCTGTCTCTAAAAATAATAACATAAAAAATAATTTGTTTTTTTGGTAGAGGCAGGGTCTCATTATGTTGTCCAGGCGGGTCTCAAACTCCTGGCCTCAAGCAATCCTCCTGCCTTGGCCTCCCAAATTGCTGGGATTAGGGGCATGAGATGAGCCACTGTGTTTGGCCTATATTCTAATTTTTTGAAGATGGATTATGAAATGCTGATTGAGGCCAGGAGCGGTGGCTCACGCCTCTAATCCCAGCACTTTGGGAGGCTGAGGCAGGTGGATCACGAGGTCAGGAGTTCAAGACCAGCCTGGCCAAGATGGTGGAACTCCATCTCTACAAAAATTACAAAAAATTAGCTGGGCATGGTGGCAGGTGCCTGTAATCCCAGCTACTCAAGAGGATGAGGCAGAGGCAGAGGCAGAGAACTGCTTGAACCCCGGAGGCGGAGGTTGCAGTGAGCTGAGATCACACCACTGCACTCCAGCCTGGGCGACAGAGCATGATTTTGTCTTAAAAAAAAAAAGTGCTGATTGAGTCAGCTTCTGGATTTGTAAAAACTCACATCTGAGTCATTGCCTCACCACGTACTGTGATCTTGGGCAAGTTACCCAATCATTCTAGACTTCAGCGTCCACATCTGTGAAACAGGGTTGCTAACTGTCATTGGGTTATAAGATTATATGAAACGACATAAAGCATTGATCATTGCACAGAGCCACGCACATAAGTAATTATAATAATTTGTGCCATCCTTACTTCATTGTCCTTATTAACACCATCATCATGATAACGTGTTTGTCATCCTTAGGACAATGCAACCTTTGAGGGGAAGGACCATGTCTTATATACTGCACTGTCCCCAGAGTCTAGCATCTCCTTGGGAATATAATAGGCCTCAACAAGTATCTATTTAGTGAAATTATAATTTTTTAAATTTTATAATGCTAACCAAATTGTGAGCTTTGGGGGGCAGAAGCTGAACCTCTGTCACATTTATAACACTTGCAAGTGCCCGAGTTCAGGAACTATCTGCAGAACGATGTGATTTGTCTCTCTTTTTTTTTTTGTTGTTGTTGTTGTTGTTGTTGAGGCAGACTCTCGCTCTGTCGCCCAGGCTGGAGTGCAGTGGCACAATCTCGGCTCACTGCAAGCTCCGCCTCCTGGGTTGACGCTATTCTCCCGCCTCAGCCTCCCCAGTACACCTTCCACTGCAACCTCTGCCCCCCAGGCTCAAGTGATCCTTCCACCTCAGCCCTCCAAGTAGCTGGGACCACAGTGTGCACCACCATGCCCGGTTAATATTTTGTACTTTTGGTATGGATGGGGTTTTACCAGGTTGCCCAAACTGGAGTTTTTTAAGTTTTTTTTGAGATGGGCTCTTACTCTTTCATCCAGGCTGGAGTGTAGTGGTGTGATCTTGGCTCACTGCAACCTCAGTCTCTCAGGTTTAAGCTAGTCTCCTGCCTCAGCCTCCTTAATAGCTGGGATTACAGGTGTGCGCCAACACACCTAGCTATTTTTTTTGTATTTTTAGTAGAGATGGGGTTTCACTATGTTGGCCAGGCTGGTTTTGAACACCTGACTTCAAATGATCCACCTGCCTCAGTCTCCCAAACTGCTTGGATTACAGGTGTGAGCCACTGTGCCCAGCCCAAACTGCAGCGCCCACCACCACGCCTGGCTGACTTTTGTAATTTTAGTAGAGATGAGGGTTCACCATGTTGCCCAAGCTGGTCTCGAACTCCTGACCTCAACTGATCTGCCTGCCTCAGCCTCCCAAAGTCCTGGGATTACAGGAGTGAGACACCACACTTGGCCAAAAGTTACAGATATTTTAAAACCATAATGTTCACCAAAGTTCTGAGATAAAGAACTCTTATATATACTAATAATGTTCTTTATAAAAATGGGAAACACTTCTTTTAGATAAATATGGGCAACAGTATTGGAACTTGTTATTAAAAGTAGTTAAATTCTTATCTTGAGTTTAGAATCCCACATATTCTTAACATTTTTCTGTTATGTCATTTGTGATGATGAAAGAGCTCATCTCCCACCCTTGAGGGTAGGGAGCATCCTGACATCCTGCAGATAAGGGGTCAACATCCTCATAAAGTGCCCTTTCAACACACCGCCGTCACAACTTGAAGATTTCATGTGATTTGCAACCACAGGCAAAACACACTAGCTTCATTTTCATTTCCCTGTGTGAAAGCGGGAAGGGCACTGGCATTGGGAGAGTGCGTGGCACTTCTCAGGCACTGTGCTGGCTGTTTGTAGGCCTTGTCATTTAAACCTTATTGTAACTATATGAGGTAGAAAGTATTAGTCCCATTTTATAGATGCAGAAACAGGCTCTGAGAGGTATGCAAAATCACAGAGCTTACAGAGGTGCTGCCAGGACCTGACTAAAGTCCAGGCTATTTCTATTTTATTTTTGAACTTTGAGATGGAGTTTTGCTCTTGTTGCCCAGGATGGAGTGCAATGGCAAGAACTCAACTCACTGCAACCTCCGCCTTTCGGATTCAAGTGATTCTCCTGCCTCAGCCTCCTGAGTAGCTGAGATTACAGGTGCACGCCACCACACTCAGCTAATTTTTTGTATTTTTAGTAGAGACGGGGTTTCACCATGTTGGCCAGGCTGGTCTCGAACTGCTGGCCTCATGATCTGCCCACCTCAGCCTCCCAAAGTGCTGGGATTCAAGGCAAAAGCCACTGCACCTGGCCAGTCCAGGCTATTTCTATGACAATGTTTCCTTTTCACCTTTATGGTGATTTATCATAAAAAGTTTTTGTTTTTGTTTTTGTTTTTTTGATAGAGACAGAGTTTTGCTATGTTGCCCAGGCTGGTCTTGGCCTCAAGTGATCCTCCCACCTCAGACTTCCAAAGTGCTGGAATTGGGATCACAGGTGTGAGCCACCACGCCCAGCCCATAAATATATATATATATATATATTTAGATGGAGTCTTGCTCTGTTGCCCAGGCTGGAGTACAGTGTCTCAATCTCGGCTCACTGCAACCTCCACCTCCTGGGTTCAAGCAATTCTCCTGCCTCAGCCTCCCAAGTAGCTGGGATTTCAGGTGTACGCCACCACACCTGGCTAATTTTTTTTTTTTTTTTGAGACCGAGTCTGGCTCTGTGGCCCAGGCTGGAGTGCAGTGACACGATCTCAGCTCACTGCAAGCTCCAGCTCCCGGGTTCACGCCATTCTCCTGCCTCAGCCTCCCGAGTAGCTGGGACTACAGGCGCCTGCCACCACGCCCGGCTAATTTTTTGTATTTTTAGTAGAGATGGGGTTTCACCTTGTTAGCTAGGATGGTCTCAATCTCCTGACCTCATGATCCGCCCGTCTCAGCCTCCCAAAGTGCTGGGATTACAGGCTTGAGCCACCGCGCCCGGCCTTTTTTTTTGTATTTTTAGTGGAGACAGGGTTTTACCATGTTTGTCAGGCTGGTTTTGAACTCCTGACCTCATGTGTTCTGCCTGCCTTGGCCTCCGAAAGTGCTGGGATTACAGGCGTGAGCCACTGTGCCCAACCATATTTTTTCAAAAGTTATTTTATACTTTCCCTAGTGGGCTCAGCTTCCTACTAGGGAGAAGAGATAACAGGGATAGTGGTTCAGGGTGGAGGAAAGGACAATGGAAGGACTGCAAATGATAACTTGGTGTCAGAGTTTGCTTCATGTCATTGAAACCCATGTCCGTACCTGGTGCCAAAACAAACTACAAGAGGGTAAATAAACCTGCATAGCACTAGACCGGGAATGGCAGAAACAATGATGGAAATTAGGCTCTTTTAACATAACCATTGATAGGAGCATAAATTGTGACACAGTAGAGCATTTGGCAAAATTATATGGAATTTTTTAATTGGCATTTTGTTCATTTAGTCAACAGGCTACATGAGTGTTACAACTCCCTCTCACACTAACTAGAAATCATCAAAGGGCTCCACTTTTACCAACTTAAACTTTGGTCTACACTCAAAGTCAACATTGTAATCTCTGCTGGGATACTCACACCCATTCAAATCTGGGCACTCACCTCTGTGTTCTGTAAATCACAGTCAGCAGAGCAATGATCACAGCAGTGATCAAACCATAGTCCAATCCCAGGAACAAGGAGGACACAAAAGTGGTAAGCCAGATGGTCTAAGTAAAAGACAGAAAGCTTGATGAAGAACCATGTTAAACATCCCACAAGAGGCAAACACGCAACTAACTGTGCACACACACATGCTACTTTTACCTTGCCTAACTGGATACTGCACATAACAACTGCATTAACTTATCTTTCTCACATTTTTCTTAGCATAATCATATTTGCTCTATGACATATTAACACAGCCATCACCTTTGTTACTTACCAGCTCTATTTTGCTGGTTCTCCAGAAAAAGGGGAGATCTGAGAACTGCATAAACATTCCCTTCAGGTTGACAATCACAATGGCGGACAGCACAGCCTGAAACAGAGCACATCCCCCATGCCTCTCCTCTTGTGTCCACAGAGTACCCTTTGCTGGTTCCTCACTGTCCTCCTGCTGTCCCCCCCATGTCTTCTCACTACTCACTTCCTATATGGCACTGATGGTAGCTTTGAAGCCATGGACACCTGGATTTTCAGGACCTGGTTAGCTAAAAGGGACCTTGGAAAATCAGTCTGTTTTTTTTTTTTTTTTGAGATGAAGTCTTGCTCTGTCACCCAGGCTGGAGTGTAGTAGTGCAATCTTGGCTCACTGCAACCTCTGCCTCCCAGGTTCAAACAATTCTCCTGCTTCAGCCTTCTGAGTAGAGTAGCTGAGACTACAAGCACATGCCACCACACTCAGTTAATTTTTGTATTTCTAGTAGAGACAGGGTTTCACCATATTGGTCAGGATGGTCTTGAACTCCTAACTGCAGGTGATCCGCCCGCCTCGGTCTCTCAAAATGCCAATTGCAGGTGTGAACCACCACACCCGGCCGGAAATCAGTCTGATATCCTAATAGCAAACCTGCATGGTGGCCAAGAGGTTCAGAATTAAACTTGGTACTCAAGGAATTATTTCACCTATGGTCTTTCTACATTATGATCGTCTCTACTCTATATGGTTTCTGATCTCTACTAGATTAAATGTATCATCATGTAACTATCTTATGAGTATAGGCCACCTCAGATTTTTTTATGAAAGTATAAGGTCATAGAAGGTCAAAGAGAGAAGGGACGTTCAAGATCAGCCAGTCCAAACTCTGACGCTGCAGATAAGGAAACTGAGACTCAGAGGAGTTAAGATGGCTTTCCCCAGTTCCTGCAGGCAGCTGTCAGTAGGTTACAGAGCAGGATCTTGGTCCTAGCCTTGGCCCTTTCTCATGCCATCCTGTGAGGGTTACAGTAAATAACCCTAATATAGCCATAAAAACATAAACAAATAAAATAGCAAAATCTCTACACATGAAAAAAACTTCACCCAAGTCCACATTATACACACCTGGGGCAATGATTCAAAGAGGAATCCAGTTGCTAATATGACCAGCAGAATCATTAATGAGGCCAAACAACCTGCAAGCTGAATGGGAGAAGACACATGGAGGGGGCTTTTAGGAGACCTGAATAAGAGGCAGGGCACAAGTTGGTTTTATTCTTTTGATAATTACTATGGGAAGATCAAGAAAATAAGCATTCAAATAAGTCAACTAAACCACTACATACCTATAGCTCCATCCCACTCCCTCTCTGAAGTTTTGGTTCTTCTTATGGCTTTTAAATGGAAGCTGAAATGCTGAAATACCCTAATTAAAATGCCCTTTCCAGAGGTAGGGGAAAGATATCTGGTGTCAATCTGAGACCCACAAAGGCCACCAGAAGAGTTCAGGTGTCTGTTGTCCAATATAGGAGCCAGTAGCCACATGTGGTCATTTCATTTTTTTTTTTTTTTTTTGGAGACAGAGTATCACTCTGTTGCCAGGATGGAGTGTAGTGGCGCAACCTCGGCTCACTGCAACCTCTGCCTCCCGGGTTCAAGTGATTCTCCTGTCTCAGCCTTCTGAGTAGCTGGGACTACGGCGCCCGCCATCACGCCTAGCTAATTTTTGTATTTTTAGTAGAGACGGGGTTTCACCATGTTGGCCAGGATGGTCTCGATCTCCTGATCTCGTGATCCACCCGCCTAGGCCTCCCAAAGTGCTGGGATTACATGTGTGAGCCACTGCACCCTGCCGGCCATTTACATTTTTAAAAATTAAAAGTCAGGTCTTGGTCGAACTAACCACATTTCAAGTGCTCAAGAGACACATGTTGCTAGTGGCTGCCATATTGGACAGTGCAGATATTGAACATTTCCATCACTGTGGAAAGTTCTACTGGATGGTGCTGGCATACCGCTCACACTCAGTCTCAGGCTTTCATGAACAACATCCCATGTCTGAACTTTGAGGTTTACTGTTAGCCGAGCATTGCATAACTTTCCAATTTAACTGGAGAATACACCTCTTTCCTATAGATTCAGTTTCTTGTGATTCACTTCAACCAATCATGCCTTTCTCTGATTCACTATACAGCTCACTGGAGCATGGATCTGCAGGCAGAGTAGCTTTGTTTGGGTTCAGAATATCATCAAAAGATTAAAATTTAATTACCACCCATATCACCAGGTCTTAGAGGCCTGTTAGGTACACACCTGTGTCTTCCCACCAGTTCCCTCCTGAACAAGGCTTCGAGACAAGGAGCATGAAATTGAAAAGGTCTGGAAGAGTGAGCCAATGGAATTGCACAGTCCCAGGGCAATGAGCTCCTTTTCCATGTAGAAACAAAACACAAAAGAGATAGGTCATTCTTCAGGAAAAAAAGCATAATAGCCCATTTAATACACATTGTCAGCACTACAGTCTATCTCTTCATTTTCCTTTCAGATGTAAGAATTTGTTTAGCATGAGTTCAAAATAGGAATTATGGCATATTTTATAGTGGGGGGGAGGAAACACTTTGAATTTTTATGTCAGAGATAAATGCTGGGCTCCCTGCTTAGCCTCCTTCTTTCCAAACACATCCTCTACAAAATCTTCTTAATGCTTAAGAAGAAAACTGCACGAAAAGGGACAAACTATTTTTATTGAGAAAGTTATTGTTGTGTAGGACTCTTGGCATCTTTTTAATGCCTGGGCTATTGCTCATCAATGAATACATGCCAGTGTCTTCCTGGGGCGAGTCTTGCTCTTAGGTTTACTTTGGGTATTTCTAGTTTGACAACTGCATCTCAGATGAACGTAGAGCATCTAGTTTCTCCTTAGAATACATAAGGTATTGAAATAGACATTGTCATGTCAACATTATAGGTCACAGTGTTTGGATTAAACACCTTATCTATGGCTGTGTTATAAAGTAGGTGACAAAGAGAATATTGTGGAGTTAGTGATGAATCATATACCCAACGTTTAATGAACAAAGATAAACCTTCCTGGGGAGCAAAAACGCCCTGGAAAAACATTTAATTCTAAGCTGTGAGCTTTAAGAATAGGGATAACATTACAGGTTGAATAAATACATGCTTCAGATACATCAATCACCAGTAAAAAAAGTTTTTCTACCAAGATAGATTAGTTCTTGTGCCTTCCACAACTGACGTTGGTGATTGTACAGCTATGAAACATCTGCAGGAAACTGATTATCTTTACCTGATTGCCGTCAACCTGGTAGCCATGTTTATTTGCTAAGGTCTTGGCCATGGAGATGGTCACTGAAAATCCAACGATGGCTATGGCAATGGCATCTACGTACACAAGGTGGAAGAGGCTGGTGTCCGGATTGGCTGGAGGTAGCAGCCTGAAAAGTCAAGCTGACTTTAACTTGTGTTGTGACCACAAGGGAAAAGAAAAAAAAACCCTGCGACTGCAGGGAAGCATTTTAGGGGGGTATTATCTGCAAATGAGGTGATCAATGTTTGGGTACTTATTTGCTCTGGTTAGCAAAAAGGAGGGCCCTCCTTGACACAGAGAGGATCTTTTCAGGCTCAAACTGCAGAGTGCAGCTTTCTACCTGGATGGGTTATCAGAAGACATCAGATGCCGTTTTATTTATAAAAGGAGTAACCTCATATCTCATGGTAACGTAATGGCAAGTGTAAGACACAGAAAGCAGGAAGAAGAGAGGGTCACCAAAGTGCTCGGATGCCACCAGGCATCTGAACCCAAGTCCTGGGGTGGGGAGGAGCGTAGTCTAAGGGCTACCTTAGAGGAGAATTAATGTCCTGGCAATGCTAGGCACCCCATACTTCTCCCCCTTGTCATCAGATGTAAGGACTCTGAGTCTGCTACCTCTTCCTTTTTTTTTTTTTTTTTTCCTAACCAATTAGCTGAGTTTGTAACACAGGAAGGGAGCAGCAGAAGACTATACTCCTTGGGTGTCACCTAGGAATCTTTTGAATTTGGAGGAGACAAAAGTATGACTCCTGGAATCCCACAATGGAGAACCCAGCTTTTGTGGTTACATACTTGTAGTCTGGGATTCTTATCCTAAAGAAACAGAATAGGGATTCCCTAGCATGTTATGGGGAGAAGTGGGCAATAGGAATTTTCAGACATTCTGCTCCAATTCAAGGCATTGGGCTAAACAATAATAGCAATAACTTAACTGATACCAATAATTATAATTATTACAATAACAAGCATTCATTACGTGCCTTCTCTTTGCCAGGTTCTGTGCTCATTTAATTATTTTCAATGGCCCAGTGAACTAGGCACCATTATAATTTTACAGATGAAGAAAATGAGGCATAGTGGGGTTCAGCAACTTGTACAAGGACAAGCAGCTCATCTACCAAGTACAACAAAACCATGAAGAACCTGCTTGGCTACAGCTATTTCTCTTACTATGTCATAGCGCAGTGACGGAAGGGATGTTTCAGGTCATGGAGTAAGGAAAGAGCGGAAGAAAGGGAAAGGAACCTAGTGTCTATTAAGGTGAGTTTACCTGCTACATACTTTACATAAGTCGTCTCATTTTTCCTCACAGCACTCCCATTACATAGGTTCCACTATTATCCCAATTTATAGGTGAATAAATGGATTTTGACAGACGTTAAGTGATTTTCCAAAATGGAGCAGGGAGTCAAACCTGGGGGGTCTGACTATAAAATCTGTTGTCCTTCCCTGCTGTTTGCTGCACAGGCATGAACTAAGAGGGAAGGCCTAGGAGCAGGTTTGGGCCTAAGGGAATAAGAATATAAGAAAAGGACATATTTTGGAATGAGTTAAGGAAAGTAAATAAACAAACAAGAAAACAGGATACAGTGCTATGACTGGGATCTTTAATAGTCAACTGTCACTTTCTGGGCACTGCAAAATGCACTGCTCATCTACCAAGTATGACAAAACCACGAAGAACCTGCTTGTCTATAGTAGATGCATTTATATGTGTATGTATGTGTACATAGAAGCATGGTAGTTTGCTTCCATTCCTCCCATACGTAATTACATGTGCATGACACTCCCCCAGTCTAGATGTGGAATCTGTTTCCCCTCCAGCTATATCTGGGCTGGCCTCATGATTTGCTTTGAGCAACAGGATGTGGTGGAAGTGATGCTGTATGAGTGCCTTAAGAGGCCTGGTAAATTCTCTGCTTTTCTTTCCTGTTGCTCTGAGCCCCCATGTAAAGAGGTCTGGCAATGCTGCTGAAGATACCACTTGTAGAGAACATGCCAGCCAGCCCTCACCTGTTCCAGTCACTCCAGCTGAAGTGTCAGACATGTGAGTGAAGCCTTCTTGGATCCTCCAACACTAGTCACACCTGCAGACATCTGCAGATGCATAAAAAACCCCAAGTGAGACCTGCCAAAGAACCACCCAACTGAGCCAAACCTAGACTAAATAATTATGAGCAAATTAATGGCGGCTATTTTAAGTCATTGTTTTGGGGTAGTCTGTTATCAGTGGAGCAATAAGACTCACAGGTAACTGAAATGGTATGATTGTATGTAGATAGGTAGGTAGGTATTTGTTACCTACTTGGTTTTGGGCAATGTTCCAGAAAGATAAGGTTTCTGGGTAGCCAATTTCCAGAAATGTAAAGTCTTTTTTTTTTTTTTTTAAGTTAAGCTGTCACATATAGAAGGGAAGCAGTATGTTTGAGTACAATGCAATAGGAAAAGGAAGGTATTAAGTAGAAATTATAGTGACAAGTAGAGAGAGAGATATAGAGATATATATATATATATTTTTTGCGATGGTGTTTCACTCTTATTGCCCAGGCTAGAGTGCCATGGCATGTGTGATCTTGGCTCACTGCAACCTCTGCCTTCCAGTTTCAAGTGATTCTCCTGCTCAGCCTCCCAAGTAGCTAGGAGCGCCTGCCACCGCACCCAGCTAATTTTTGTATTTTTACTAGAGACGGGGTTTCACCCTGTTTGCCAGGCTGGTCTGGAACTCCTGACCTCGTGATTCGCCTGCCTTGGCCTCCTAAAGTGCTGGGATTACAGGTGTCTGCCACCATGCCCGGCCAATAATATGTTTTTAAAATGTACAGTTAGAAAATATAGATGAAGCAAAGAAGTAACATGATTAGAAACTAAAAACTCATTGAAATAACAGTCTTAGAACCCATTACTAATAAGTAATTCACACGACTTGAATGCTGTGTGTTCAGGTGTTCACTCACTGCCTTCCATGCATTATCTCCTGTAGTTCTCACAACTGCCCTTGAGATAAGCACTAATTACCACGCCCACCTGGCAGGTGAGGAAACGAGGCTTTGAGAAGATAAGTGGCCTGCTTAAGGTCACACAGCTAGTACGTGGAGGCTAGGATTTAGGTTGTTTTGCTCTTAAATCCTATGTCACTCAAGGAGAGATTTTAAAAACTATTAAATTTAGGAAAACAAAAGAAAACAGAAAACCACTTGCCACTATTGGTGGGATTGTAAAATGGTGTAACTGTTATGGGAAACAGTATGAAAGGCTCTCAAGAAAGTAAAAACAGATCCAGCAATCCCACTTACAGGCATATACCCAAAAGAACTGAAAGAAAGGTCTCAAAGACATATTTGCACACCCATATCCACAGCAGGAATATTCACAATAGCCAAGAGGTAAAGGCAACCCACATGCTCATCAATGGATGCATGGAGAAATAAAATATAGTATATATCCACAATGGAACATTATTCAGCCTTAAAAAGGGAAGAAAATACTGTCATATGCTACAATATAGACAAACTCTGAAGACACTATGCTAACTGAAATAAGCCAGTCACAAAAAGACAAATGTTGTATGATTCCACTTACATGAGGTATCTAGAGAAGTCAAATTCATAAAAACAGAAAGATGAATGGTGGTTAGTAGGGGCTGGGGGAAGAAGAAAAGAGGAAGCTCTTGTTTCAGGGGTACAGAGTTATAGATTTGCAAGGTGAAAAAGTTCTGGAGATCTGTTTTACAATAATGGGAATATATTTAACACTACTGAAATGTACACTTAAAAATGATTAAGATTGGCTGGACATGGTGGCTCATGCCTATAATCCCAGCACTTTGGGAGGCTGAGCTGAGTGGATCACTTGAGGTCAGGAGTTCGAGACCAGCCTGGCCAACATGGTGAAACCCTGTCTCTATTAAAAATACAAAAATTAGTCGTGTGTGGTGGCACATATCTGTAATTCCAGATACTCAGGAGGCTGAGGCAGGAGAATCATTTGAACCCTGGAGGCAGAGGTTGCAGTGAGCCGAGATTGTGCCATTGCACTCTAGCCTGGGCAAAAGAGTGAGACTCGGTCTCAAAAAAAAAAAAAAAAAGCCAGGTGCAGTGGCTCACACCTGCAATCCCAGCACTTTGGGAAGCTGAGGCGGGCAGATCATCTGAGGTCAGCAGTTTGAGACCAGCCTGGCCAACATGGAGAAACCCCATCTCTAATAAAAATACAAAAATTAGCCGGGCGCGGTGGCTCACGCCTGTAATCCCAGCACTTGGGAGGCTGAGGCGGGTGTATCACGAGATCAGGAGATTGAGACCATCCTGGCTAACACGGTGAAACTCTGTCTCTATTAAAAACACAAAAAATTAGCTGGGCGTGGTGGCGGGAGCCTATAGTCCCAGCTACTTGGGAGGCTGAGGCAGGAGAATGGCGTGAACCCAGGAGGTGGAGCTTGCAGCGAACTGAGATCGCGCCACTGCACTCCAGCCTGGGTGACAGAGTGAGACTTTGTCTTAAAAAAAAAAAAAAAAAAAAAAAATTAGCCGGGTGTGACAGCACACGCCTGTAATCCCAGCTACTTGGGAAGCTGAGGTAGGAGAATCGCTTCAACCAGGGAGACGGAGGTTGCAGTGAGCCGAGACGGTGCCACTGCACTACAGCCTGGGTGACAGAGCGAGACATCGTCTCAAAAAAAGGTTTAGACAAAATTTTGTTATGTGTTTTTTACTACAATAATACTAAAAATAAAATGCACCCAATGATTATTTTTCATTGCAAGAGTACTAAAGCAAGAGGTAGAGGCAATAGATCCATTGATTATTTCAGTCACATGGTTACTTAAAACTACTTTCCTACCCTAGAGGAAGTGTTCCAACGACATCCACATTGTATGATTCTTTCAAGTTAAACCCAGCTGAAATGCCAGTTCCCATTACCACCTAAAAAGACACAAATCCAAATGCACCTTTAGAGATGAATGTTCAAATACTGCAAAAATCAGCTTCAAATATGTTAGTCAAGTCAAATCTATTCTCACTTTTAATATTCAGATTTAAAAAGAATTACCATTAGCTTCAACAATTCTAACTTCTCTTAATGACCCACCCCACATAATTAAAATGAACTCTACAGTTTATGACCTGGAATTTTATTCATGCTTTCTCCTTTTCTCCACTGAAGTGTCTGGCTAGTTGACTGCAACAGAAAAAGGTCATAAAACCTTTCAAACGTTGACCTTACCTTTAGGGTGGTGAAATGAGTCTGTGGCCACAACGTTATAAATAAAGGATATTTAACTCTGTGCTTTGAGGGTGGTAAAATGACACTGTATGATTACAAAACGTACGTCTGGATTTAGAATCCTCCTGGTGATCCTGTTTCCAGGACAGCAGCCCCAAGTGTGGTGATAGGGCCCCAGCAGCAACCCATAGCTGTCTCCTCCCATTTCAGCTACAAAGTCAGGGTAGAACTGTACATCAAACAGAGGGTCACGGTACATAAGGCCATCCTGGATTGGCAGGGCATAGATTTACTTGGGGTGTAAAGTACAATCCCTCATGAGTTACAAGAGAAACATAACAAAAGGTGAGATAGCAATTTGCTCCATGCCCAGGAACTATTGCCTATAGAGCTTTCTGAGAGAGTTATCCAACAGAGAAGAAATCAGAGCTGGCCAGGGAAGGAAGCCAGTCCCTCCTGAGGAGGGCCACTGCAGGAAACAAATAATAAGGTAAGCTTATTATCAGAAACAGCAGCCTGGGAGACCAGGGGCATGGGGGATTCTGGCTCTTTTGATGGAAGGATCCTTTTCTGTTGAAGACAATTATTTTCATCACCCTTAATTGCATTTTTTGTGCATCTCTAACTAGGGGAGTGCCTCGAATATTTAAATCCACACAATATATATGGCTTAAGCTCCTGGAGCTTTACTTTTATACAGTGGTAAGTAATTTAAACCATTGTTTTCTTATTAACACAAATAGATGTATTATAAAATTGAATGCAAAACTCTAAAAATATTTTTATAATAAAAAATAAATTTGACAGTTAAAGGGAGTCATAAAGATGCTGTCCCTAAGCTTTCTATAAGTCTGGGAAACCATTACCCTGGGAAACATGGAAAAGTCTTTAAAGGGAATCTAGGAAACAGAATTAGTAACCCAAAGCAGGAGAGGCAAGCTGTGTCATTTACTTCATAACTAGGGCTTGCCTGCCTTCTTTCCCTCGCAAGGGTGCTCAGAACCTTTTGCTGTACTCCAAGTCAAAACGGGAACTCTGTGCCTAGCCCCAGTGAGAGAAGAGGTTTTGAAACTGTTAGAGATATATTTTGTTTTGTTTTGCCTGTTAAAAGGTACTAATGCCATATAGACAAGACTGAAAAAAAGAAAAAGTTTGAAGGTATTGGTTTCCTTGTGAGCTACACCAGCCAGTTGTTTTCATAGCTAGAACTTTTTCTATAATTTGGATCAGACACCTATACTCTTCATTTCTTTTTTAAATTTTTAAATTTTTTATTTTATTATACTTTAAGTTCTGGGATACATGTGCAGAACGTGCAGGTCTGTTACATAGGTATACATGTGCCATGGTGGTTTGCTGCACCCAAACCCGTCATCTACATTAGGTGTTTCTCCTAATGCAATCCCTCCTCATGCCCCCTACCCATGGACAGGCCCCAGTGTGTGATGTTCCCCTCCTTGTGTCCATGTGTTCTCATTGTTTAAATCCCACTTGCGAGTGAGAACATGTGGTGTTTGGTTTTCTGTTCCTGTGTTAGTTTGCTGAGAATTATGGTTTCCAGCTTCATCCATGTCCCTGCGAAGGACAGGAACTCATCCTTTTTTATGGCTGCATAGTACTCCATGGTATATATGTGCCACATTTTCTTTATTTAGTCTATCATCGATGGGCATTTGGGTTGGTTCCAAGTCTTTGCTATTGTGAATAGTGCTACAATAAACACACGTGGATGTGTCTTTATAGTAGAATGATTTATAATCCTTTGGGTATATACCCAGTAATGGGATTGCTGGGTCAAATGGTATTTCTAGTTCTGAATCCTTGAGGAATCGCCACACTGTCTTCCACAATGGTTGAACTAATTTACACTCCCACCAACAGTGTAAAAGCATTCCTATTTCTCCACACCCTCTCCAGCATCTGTTGTTTCCTGACTTTTTAATGATCACCATTCTAACTGGCATGAGATGGTATCCCATTATGGTTTTGAGGTGCATTTCTCTAATGACCAGTGATGATGAGTTTTTTTTCATATGTTTGTTGGCTGCATAAATGTCTTCTTTTGAAAAGTGTCTAATTCATATCCTTTGCCCACTTTTTGATGGGGTTATTTCTTTCTTGTAAATTTGTTTAAGTTCCTTGTAGATTCTGGATATTAGCCCTCTGCCAGATGGACAGGTTGCAAAAATTTTCTCCCATTCTGTAGGCTGCCTGTTCACTCTGCTGATAGCTTCTTTTGCTGTGCAGAAGCTCTTTAGTTTAATTAGATTCCATTTGTCAATTTTGGCTTTTGTTGCCATTGCTTTTTTTGTTTTAGTCATGAAGTCTTTGCCCATGCCAATGTCCTGAATGGTACTGTCTAGGTTTTCTTCCAGGGTTTTTATGGTTGTAGGTCTTAACGTTTAAGTCTTTAATCCATCTTGAGTTAATTTTTGTATAAGGTGTAAAAAAGGGGTTCAGTTTCAGTTTTCTGCATATGGCTAGTCAGTTTTCCCAACACCATTTACTAAATAGGGAATCATTTCCCCATTGCTTGTTTTTGTCAGGTTTGTCAAAGATCAGATCGTTGTAGATGTGTGGCATTATTTCTGAGGCCTCTGTTCTGTTCCACAGGTCTATATCTCTGTTTTGGTACCAGTACCATGCTGTTTTGGTTACTGTAGCCTTGCAGTATAGTTTGAAGTCAGGTAGCGTGATGCCTCCAGCTTTGTTCTTTTTGCTTAGGATTGTCTTGGCTATGCGGGCCTTTTTTTGGTCCCATATGAAATTTAAAGTAGTGTTTTCTAATTCTGTGAAGAAAGTCAATAGCAGCTTGATGGGGATAGCATTGAATGTATAAATTACTTTGGGCAGTATGACTATTTTCACAATATTGATTCTTCCTATCCATGAGCATGGAATGTTTTTCCATTTGTTTGTGTCCTCTCTGATTTATAGTTCTCCTTGAAGAGGTCCTTCACATCCCTTGTAAATTGGATTCCTAGGTATTTTATTCTGTTTGTAGCAATTGTGAATGGGAGTTCACTCATGATTTGGCTGTTTATTTTTGGTGTATAGGAATACTTGTGATTTTTGCACATTGATTTTGTATCCTGAGACTTTGCTGAAGTTGCTTATCAGCTTAAGGAGGCTTTGGGCTGAGATGATGGGTTTTTCTAAATATACAATAATGTCACCTGCAAACAGAGACAATTTGACTTCCTCTCTTCCTATTTGAATACCCTTTATTTCTTTCTCTTGCCTGATTGTCCTGGCCAGAAGTTCCAATACTATGTTGAATAGGAGTAGTGAGAGAGGGCATCCTTATCTCATGCTGGTTTTCAAAGGGAATGCTTCCAGTTTTTGTCTATTCAGTGTAATATTGGCTGTGGGTTTGTCATAAATAGTTCTTATTATTTTGATATGTTCCATCAATACCTCATTTGAGAGTTTTTAGCTTGAAGGCTGTTGAATTTTCTTGAAGGCCTTTTCTGCATCTATTGACATAATCATGTGGTTTTTGTCATTGGTTTTGTTTATGTGATGGGCTATGTTTATTGATTTGCGTATGTTGAACAAGCCTTGCATCCCAGGGATGAACCTGACTTGATCATGGTGGATAAGCTTTTTAATGTGCTCCTGGATTCAGTCTGCCAGTATTTTTTTGAGGATTTTTGCATTGATGTTCATCAGGGATGTTGGCCTGAAATTTTCTTTTTTTTGTTGTTGTGTCTCTGCCAGGTGTTGGTATCAGGATGATGTTGGCCTCATAAAATGAGTTAGGGAGGATTCCCTCTTTTTCTATTGTTTGGAGTAGTTTCAGAAGGAATGGTACCAGCTCCTCTTTGTACTCTGGTAGAATTCGGCTGTGAATTCGTCTGGTCCTGGAGTTTTTTTTTTTTTGGTTGGTAGGCTATTAATTGCTGCCTCAATTTCAGAACTTGTTATTGGTCTATTCAGGGATTCAACTTCTTTCTGGGTTAGTCTTGGGAGGGTGTATGTGTCCAAGAATTTATCCATTTCTTCTAGATTTTCTAGTTAATTTACATAGAGGTGTTTATAGTATTCTCTGATGGTAGTTTTTTGTTGTTGTTGTTATTGAGACGGAGTCTCATTCTCACTCAGTTGCCCGGGCTGGAGTACAGTGGTTTGATCTTGGCTCACTGCAACTTCTGCCTCCCAGGTCAAGCAATTCTTCTGCCTCAACCTTCCTAGTAGCTGGGACTACAGGCGTGGGACACCATGTCCAGCTAATTTTTTTTATTTTTAATACAGAGGGGGTTTCTCCATGTTGGCCAATACGGTCTTGATCTCTTGACCTTGTGATTCACCTGCCTCAGTCTCCCAAAGTGCTGAGATTACAGGCGTGAGCCACTGTGCCCGGCCAGTAGTTTGTATTTCTGTGGGATCAGTGGTGATATCCCCTTTCTCATTTTTTATTGTGTCTATTTTATGCTTCTGTCTTTTCTTCTTTATTAGTCTGGCTAATGGTCTATTTTATTAATCTTTTCAGAAAACCAGCTCCTGGATTCATTGATTTTTTTGAAGGGTTTTTCTTGTCTCTACCTCCTTCAGTTCTGCTCTGATCTTAGTTATCACTTGTCTTCTGCTAGCTTTTGGATTTGTTTGCTCTTGCTTCTCTAGTTATTTAAATTGTGATGTTAGGGTGTCGATTTTAGATTTTCCCACTTTCTCCTGTGGGCATTTAGTGCTATAAATTTCCCTCTAACCGCTGCATTAGCTGTGCCCCAGAGATTCTGGTATGTTGTGTCTTTGTTCTCATTGGTTTCAAATAACTTATTTATTTCTGCCTTAATACTGTTATTTACCCAGTAGTCATTCAGGAGCAGGCCCCTTTTTTTCAGTTTCCATGTAGTTGTCCAGTTTTGAGTGAGTTTCTTAATCGTGAGTTCTAATTTGACTGCACTGTGGTCTGAGAGACTGTTTGTTATGATTTCTGTTCTTTTGCATTTGCTGAGGAGTGTTTTACTTCCAATCATGAGGTCAATATTAGAATAAGTGTGATGTGGTGCTGAGAAGAATGTATATTCTGTTGATTTGGGGTGCAGAGTTCTGCAGATGTCTATTAAGTTTGCTTGGTCCAGAGCTGAATTGAAGTCCTTAATATGCTTGTTAATTTTCTGTGTCACTGACCTGTCTAATATTAACAGTGGGGTGTTAAAGTCTCCCACTATTATTGTGTGGGAGTCTAAGTCTCTTTGTAGGTCTCTAAGGACTTTGCTTTATGAATCTGGGTGCTCCTGTATTGGGTGCATATATATTTAGGATAGTTAGCTCTTCTTGCTGCATTGATCTCTTTATCGTTATGTAATGCCCTTCTTTGTCTTTTTTTGATCTTTGTTGGTTTAAAGTCTGTTTTATCAGAGACTAGAATTGCAACCCTCTGTTTTTCTTTGTTTTTTTTTTTGTTTGTTTGTTTTTTGCTTTTCATTTGCTTGGTAAATCTTCCACCATCCCTTTATTTTGAGCCTATGTGTGTCTTTGTACACGAGATGAGTCTCCTGAATACAGCACACTGATGGATTTTGACTCTTTATCCAATTTGTCAGTCTGTGTCTTTCAATTGGGGCATTTAGCCCATTTACATTTAAGGTTAACATTGTTATGTGTGGGCCAGGTGTGGTGACTCATGCCTGCAATCCTAGCACTTTGGGAGGCTGAGGCGGGCGGATCACCTGAGGTCAGGAGTTCGAGACCAGCATGGCCAACATTGTGAAACTCCATCTCTACTAACAATACAAAAATTAGCTGGGCGTGGTGGCAGGCACCTGTAATCCCAGCTACTTAGGAGGCTGAGGTAGGAGAATTGCTTGAACCCAGGAAGTGGGGGTTGCAGTGAACCGAAATCGCGCCATTGCACTCCACCCTGGGGAACAAGAGCAAGACTTTGTTTAAAAAAAAAAAATTGTTATGTGTGAATTTGATCCTGTCATTATGATGCTAGCTGGTTATTTTGCCCATTAGTTGATGCAGTTTCTTCACAGTATCGACGGTTTTTACATTTTGGTATGTTTTTGCAGTGGCTGGTACCGGTTGTTCCTTTCCATATTTAGTGCTTCCTCAGGAGCTCTTGTAAGGCAGGCCTGGTGGTGACAAAACCTCTCAGCATTTGCTTGTCTGTGAAAGATTTTATTTCTCCTTCGCTTATGAAGCTTAGTTTGGCTGGATATGAAATTCTGGGTTGAAAACTCTTTTCTTTATGAATGTTGAATTTTGGCCTTCACTCTCTTCTAGCTTGTAGGGTTTCTGCAGAGAGATCTGCTGTTAGTCTGATGGGCTTCCCTTTGTGGGTAACCCGACCTTTCTCTCTGGCTGCCCTTAAGATTTTTTTCTTCATTTCAACCTTGGTGAATCTGATGATTATGTGTCTTGGGGTTGCGCTTCGTGAGGAGCATCTTTGTGATGTTCTCTGCATTTCCTGAATTTGAATGCTGGCCTGTCTTGCTAGGTTGGGGAAGTTCTCCTGGATAATGTCCTGAAGAATGTTTTCTAACTTGGTTCCATTCTCCCCGTCACTTTCAGGTACACCAATCAAACATAGGTTTGGTCTTTTCACATAGTCCCATATTTCTTGGAGGCTTTGTTCATTCCTTTTCATTCTTTTTTTTCCCTCAAATTTTGTCTTCAAGCTTTATTTCATTAAGTTGATCTTCAATCTCTGATACCCTTTCTTCTGCTTGATTGATTTGGCTATTGATACTTGTGTATGCTTCACGAAATTCTTGTGCTGTGTTTTTCAGCTCCATTAGGTCATTTATGTTCTTTTCTAAACTGGTTATTCTAGTTAGCAATTCCTGTAACCTTTTTTCAAGGTTCTTAGCTTCCTTCTATTGGGTTAAAATATGTTCCTTTAGCTCGGAGAAGTTTGTTATTACCCACCTTCTGAAGCCTACTTCTATGCATTCATCAAACTCATTCTCCATCCAGTTTTGTTCCCTTGCTGGCGAGGAGTTGTGATCCTTTGAAGAAGAGGCATTCTGGCTTTTGGAATTTTCAGTTTTTTGCACTGGTTGTTCCTCATCGTCATGGATTTATCTACCTTTGGTCTTTGCTGTTGGTGACCTTTAGATGGGGTTTTTGTGTGGACGTCCTTTTTGTTGATGTTGATGCTATTCCTTTCTGTTTGTTAGTTTTCCTTCTGACAGGCTCCTCTGCTGCAGGTGTGCTGGAGTTTGATGAGGTTCACTCCAGACCCTGTTTGCCTGGGTATCACCAGTGAAGGCTCAGAACAGCAAAGATTGCTGCCTGTTCCTTCCTCCAAAAGTTTTGTCCCAGAGGGCACCTGCCAGATGCTAGCCAGAGGTCTCCTGTATGAGGTGTCTTTGGCCCCTACTGGGAGGTATCTCCCAGTTAGGAGTTATGGGGGTCAGGGACCCACTTGAAAAGGCAGTCTGTCCCTTAGCAGAGCTTGAATGCTGTGCTGGGAGATCTGGTGCTCTCTTCAGAGATGGCAGATAGGAATGTTTAAGTTTGCTGAAGCGGCGACCACAGCTTCCCCTTCCCCCAGGTTCTCTGTCCCAGGGAGATGGGAGTTTTACCTATAAGCCCCTGATTGTGGCTGCTGCCTTTCTTTCAGAGATGCCCTGTCCAGAGAGGAGGAACCTAGAGAAGCAGTCTGGCTACAGCAGCTTTGCTGAGCTATGGTGGGATCCGCCCAGTTGGACCTTCCAGGTGGCTTTGTTTATACTGTGAGGTGAAAACTGCCTACTCAAGTCAGTAATGGCAGGTGCCCCTCCCCCTACCAAGTTTGAGCATCCCAGGTCGACTTCAGACGGCTGTGCTGGCAGCGAGAATTTCAAGCCAATGGAGCTTAGCTTTCTGGGCTCTGTGGGAGTGGGATCCGCTGGAGCTAGACCACTTGGCTCCCTGGCTTTAGCCCCCTTTTCAGGGGAGTGAACGGTTCTGTCTCACTGGTGTTCCAGGCACCACTGGGGTATGAAAAAAAACTCCAGCAGCTAGCTCAGTGTCTGCCCAAACAGCTGCCCAGTTTTGTACTTGAAATCTAAGGGAATCTTGGTGGTGTAGGCACCCAGGGGAATCTCCTAGTCTGTGCATTGTGAAGACCATGAGAAAAGCTTAGTGTCTGGGCCAGAATGCACTGTTCCTCACAGCACAGTCCCTCACAGCTTCCCTTGGCTAAGGGAGGGAGTTCCCCGACTCCTTGTGCTTCCTGGGTGAGGTGATGCCCCACCCTGCTTCATTTTGCCCTCCGTGGGCTGCACCCATTGTCTAACCAGTCCCAATGAGGTGAGCCAGGTACCTCAGTTGGAAATGCAGAAATCACCTGCCTTCTGTGTTGATCTCGCTGGGAACTGCAGACCAGAGTTGTTCCTATTCGGCCATCTTGCCAGCCCTTTACCCCTAAACATACTCTTCATTTCTTTTGAGACAGAATCTTGCTCTGTCACCCAGGCTGGAGTGTGAGGTGCAATTTTGGCTCACTGCAACCTCTGCCTCCCAGGTTCAAGCAATTCTCATGCCTCAGTCTCCCAAGTAGCTGGGTTTACAAGTGCATTTCACTACACCTGGCTAATTTTTTGTATTTTTAGTAGAGACAGGGTTTCACCATGTTGGCCAGGCTGGCCTCGAACTCCTGGCCTCAAGTGATCTGCCTGCCTTGGCCTCCCAAAGTGCTGGGATTACAGGTGTGGAGCCACCACACCCAGCCTACTCTTCATTTCTTCTCCTTGTAGCTCCCACACATGTGCAAACAAGTCCCAGGATGCCAAGGGCACTCTATGGGACACTTTGGATATTAAAAGGTCCCCAGTGAAACAGTGACATCTATTGGGCACTGTGCAAACTTCTAGTTGGCAATAGTTCACAGTTTGAACACTGTGTTCCTTTCAATAATGCCGTATCTTTGCAAAGCTGGGTGTTCAGTGGTTGCTGTGATGAAAAAGCAGGAACCACATACATATTCATGTGAACAGGAAATGAGGGTAGCAGTGCCCTTTTTGATTCTGAGATTTGAGGATCTATGCAGTTCCCATCGGGCATATGCATTCCATGATTAAATAATTGTGGTTACTTAACATAATAAAATATTTTTATTCCAATTTCTGTGCATATTTTTAAAAACAACTATGAAGTTGTTAATCATAAATATTCTTAAAGTGTTTGGAACTAACCACTTAATAAATGGAACTGTGAGGTATTTCTTTTGGCTTAGGAGTGTCAAGGGATGGAGAAAGTTTGGGAACCTTTGCTCTGTCAAAACGGAAATGGATTTTTTTTTTTTAGGTTACAAAAGTAATATGTGCTCATTACAAAAGAATTAGCCAACAAAAATTTGAGGAGAAAATCTTCCATAACCCCATCACTTATAATTAATGTTAAAATTTTCATGTATAGTCTTACATATAATTTAAAAAATCATCTGTGTCTATGTTTTAAGGCTTTTTCTTTTTACTTTCTTGTCAATGAATTTGTCAAATTTCTTTGACAAATTGTAACCTTCTTTTGGCAGAATTGAGAGCAAAAAATTCCTTTCATCCACTTCAAAATCCCTTACAGAAATAAGTAAATGCAGTCGTAGAAGTTGAGTAGGTCATTGACCCAAGGTGACTTACCGCAAAGAACTCTAAAGGAATAGGCGCCGGCAATTTCTCTTTAAATCTCTCATTAAACTCCTTGCCACCCAACAGCAAACCAAAAACCATCAGCCCGACGCCTAGGGAACACACGTTGAGGTTTTTAACATTCTGCAACACAGCAACTGTACTCTGTAACACAGTGAACGCTGGATGTTTACATCAAGAAATTGCCCCTGAGAGAGACAGAGACTGTCTAGTGCACTAATTCACATCAACCATTCCACTGGGTATTTCTAGTTAAAAGTTCTCAGGCTGAAATCTCTCTTTGTAGCTTCCACCAATTAGGAGGTATTTTTACCCAGTCTACAACTTTACAGTTGTTACTCTTTTTTTTTTTTAAATAGTTGTTATTCTTTTTTTTTTTTTTTTTTTTTTGAGACACAGTCTTGCTCTGCTGCCCAGGCTGGAGTGCAGTGGCATGATTTTGGCTCACTGCAACCTCTGCCTCCCAAGTTCAAGTGATTCTCCTGCCTCAGCCTCCTGAGTAGCTGGGATTATCGGTGCCTGCTGCCACGCCCAGTTAATTTTTGTATTTTTATTAGACATGGGATTTCAACATGTTGGTCAGGCTGGTCTTGAACTCCTGACCTCAAGTCATCCGCCCACCTCAGCCTCCCAAAGTGCTGGGATTACAGGTGTGAGCCACTGCACCCAGTCTTATAGTTATTCCTATCAAACAATTATTCTTATCATATGCTGATGTCTCAATGTAATATTATAAAATTCAGAAAAGGAACCCTGAAGCTGAGTCCTGAGCACTTGGAAAGAATTAAGGGTTGAGAGCAAAGTACTCCAAAGGTAAATACATAGAAAAGCTTTTAGGAGCTCAAAGAAGGAGAAAGTATTGTTAGCAGGACTTTGAAGTCAAGAGTGCTGATGTCTGGGAAAGGAACCTAGGAGAACTAGAGAAGAAATCCACTTAATTATATCCCAGGGTTACCAACCGGGCACCTCAAATATAGTCAATTCTCATTTGAAATCCAATAAAGTAGACTTCCTGCTCAGCCCAGGCCATGCACCCTTTCCTATCGATGCCTAGAGTACTCAGTATGTTTATTTCCTTTGTGACAAGGCATTTCGAGAAGTCTCAGAGTAAGAAGTACGGTAACAGCTATTATGGGAGACTAAGAATTTTGTTATTTAGAGAATATTCCTAAAGTCTGATTCCATTTTAACCAGTCAATGACTCAATCTAAATGTCACTTCCTCAAAGTGCCTTTCCTAGACCCCTAATCTCAAGGTCTCCCTATTTAACTTTCAGAGCAGCTGGTACTTCTCCTTCATAGCACGCAACACAAATTGTAATTGATTACACATGTATGCAATTAAAGGTTTACTATCTTCCCACGGGACTGAAAGTTCCCGAGGGAAAGGCCTGTATCTTCTCAGCTCACAGCTGCATCTTGGCACCCAGTGCCTAGCACATAAATACCTACAAAGACTACAGGCCTCTTTCCAAGGACAGCTTTAACAGCATCTCAGAGGTTTTGATATGTAGTACTTCTATCAATTAATGCTAATTATTTCCTAATTCCCTCTTTATTCATGGGTCATTTAGAAATGTTTTTTGGTTCCTAAATATGTGGGAGTTTTAAAACTATGTTTAGTTTTTGATTTTTAATTATATTGCACTGTGTGAAAAAACATTGAATTTTTAGAATTGGTGATCAGTTTCACATGATCAATTTCAACATGATCAGTTAGTACCATTGTTCCTTAAGTGCTTGCAAATAATTTATATTTTCTCTGAGTTTGGTAAGGGGTCTATGTAACTAAAAGATTTATGTTAGTTAAATCTTTTACAGCCTTATTTTTTTTTGCCGGTTTGAATTAGCAGTTGGTATTTTTTTGAGACGGAGTCTCACTCTGTCGCCCAGGATGGAGTGCAGTGGCACGATCTCGGCTCACTACAAGCTCCGCCTCCTAGGTTCATGCCATTCTCCTGCCTCAGCCTCCTGAGTAGCTGGGACCACAGGCGCCTGCCATAACACCAGCTAATTTTTTTGTATTTTTAGTAGTGATGGGGTTTCACCGTGTTAGCCAGGATGGTCTTGATCTCCTGACCTCGTGATCTGCCCATCTCAGCCTCCCAAAGTGCTGGGATTACAGGCGTGAGCCACGCACCCAGCCTGAATTAGCAGTTTTTGAGAGAGAGAGAGATGTTCTCCCCTCATGCCTTTAAATTATTTGTTAGTTTCCAAAAAGACTATGATTTGGTTGTAAGAAAAAGCTCTCTCTTCACCTAATTAGAGTGATGGTGTAGTCACCAAATAAAGACCTAGCGAAAAATTCCTTGTGAAGTGGGCAGTATCACATATTAATAATAGAGATTTTAAGGTTTAGTCCTCTTTGTAACACTCTTTTCAGAAAACCTTAGAATAAATGAATTTTTCCTTTTTTATGGAAATTACTGGAGAAAAAGAAAAATGAGTCTTGAAAGTAAAAAGAGATACAGAAGAGAAGTGGGGGAAATAAAGAAGAAAAAACAAGTACCAGAATGTCAGGGAGTTGCTTACTTACATACACCACTGAAAAGATTCCACTGTACCGCTTTGTTTTAACTCCAAACAGATATTTTAACATGGAGGTGAAGACATGCACAGCTGCTGCAGTGGTAAACCCACGGACCAGAGGCTCTGTGAGATATATGGCCACAAATCCAAACCTACAGACACCTAGGCAAAACTATTTTTTTTTAATGACAAAGAAACAAATGAATCACATGATAGGTCAGGAAGTTAAGACCCACAGCAAATATACAAGTTCTTTCTTGACCATTTTCTTTTTTTTTTTTTGAGATGGAGTCTCGCTGTGTCACCCAGGCAGTGGCACGGTCTCGGCTCATTGCAACCTCCGCCTCCCGGGTTCAAGTGATTCTCCTGCCTCAGGCTCCTGAGTAGCTGGGACTACAGGTGCATGCCACCACACCCAGCTAATTTTTGTATTTTTAGTAGAGACGGGGTTTCACTATGTTGGCCAGGCTGCTCTTGAACTCCTGACCTTGTGATCCACCTGCCTCAGCCTCTCAAAGTGCTGGGATTAAAGGTGTGAGCCACTGCGCCCAGCCTCTGGACCATTTTCTAATACTGCAAACTTGTACATGAAGTGGGTAAGTAGCTAACAAATCAATCACTGGTTATACAGAAAACAGAGGAAAGTCTGGAGTGTCTTGGTGTCCCACAGTGCACTGGCCACACTAATGCCTTCCCTGTCTCTCATGGAGCTGGGGGCATGCTTCATCATGTAGACTAAAGTGCATGATCATGATCATTGGCTGTTCCCTCCAAGCAGAGAGGAATATCCTCTCCCAGCACTAATCAATCCTGCTGTGTCAAACTTGTCTTGCTTTTGGGATCTTTAAAGCATCCACCTGAAGCTTGCTTGCTGGTCACTCATAGTTGTGAATAAGGCATGCAGTTGGTCTGCAGTTACTCCCAGAGCTTTGGGGTTTCTCCAGCAGACCCCACCCACCGTGTAGGAAGACCAGCTAAGAGCTCTCAATAGATACCTGTTAGGTTAACAAATGAGACAGTCCATTTCCCCATCTTTGAGCCTTACCTGAATGATTCCTGAAAGTAAGGTCACAGACATGGCGACTTTCACTCTCAAGGCATCTCTGGCCTCTGTGCCATTGGTTGCATTTACTCCTCCTGGAATGACTATATCATCTGGTACTAATCGAACAGCCACACCACCAATCATCAGGCTAATAACAGCAAAAGGACCTGAAATAATGAAGCATGAAGATCCCTGTTCAGGGTTCAACGACACTATCTAATTCAGAGTATCTGATAGGGTTTTTGCCAGTACACCAAGAGACAAAGTTGAGGTCAAGAAGTCATGCTTGAAAGAAGGCTATGCTCCCTTCTTTAGTGTCCTGCCTCTGGTGTGTGAGCAACCGTGTGTGTGTGCATGCGCATGTGTGTGCATGCAGACTGTATTTTCCAAAAATAGACATAGCAATATCTTCCATCCACCTACTCTTCTTGATATTTCCCCATCAAGAGGTGGAGTCTAATTTCTCCTTGAATCTGGGTTGGCTTTGACTTGTTAGTAAACAAAAGAATGCAGCAGAAGTGAAGCTGTGTGACTTCCGAGGCTTGGTAATAAAAGGGCTGCAACTTCCACCTTCTGCTGAAGCCGAGTCACCATGTGTAAAAAAGCTCCAACTAGGCCAAGTGGAGAATTCCTGGGACTGCATGGAGAAAGGAAGGCAGGGAAGAGGGAAGAGGGGGAGGAAAAAGGGAGAGAGGAAGAATTATCCAGACCAGGCCTTCCCAAGTCCTGACCTGTAGGCACTATGGAAGATACAAACATGATTGTTGTTGTAAAGCTGCTACATTTTGAGGGTATTTGTTACCAAACACTAGATATCTGGAAAGTGTGTGTGTGCTAGGTGGTAGCCTTATGCAATACCAGGACTATTATGAAATCCATATGCCTCTGATAAACTGCAAATATCTACAATTCAGAGCCCCAAATACGACAAAAATGAAATACGTGAAGAGCGATTAGGAACTTGAAATACTACCATTAGTATAAAAATAAAAACCAGATGCTGGCAAATTACATTATGAAATGAAGCATTTATCTCATTTCACAGATTTCAACAATTGCCCTTTTACACAAGAAAATTGTCTTTTTTATTATTCCAAGATTATAAGAAAGTTGTAAGTTCTAGAAATCTTGGGAGGCGTGTAGTTATTTTTTTTTTAGACGGAGTCTTGTTCTGTTGCCCAGGCTGGAGTGCAGTGGTGCGATCTCAGCTCACTGCAAACTCTGCCTCCCGGGTTGAAGCAATTCTCCTGCCTCAGCCTCCCGAGCAGCTGGGATTACAGGCACCCGTCACCAAGCCTGGCTAATTTTTATATTTTTACAAAGAGATGGGGTTTCACCATGTTGGTCTGGCTGGTCTCAAACTTCTGACCTCAGGCAATCTGCCCGCCTTGGCCTCCCAGAGTGCAGGGATTACAGGGGTGAGCCACCACACCTGGCCGAGTGTAGGTTTTTAAAGCACCTGTCGTGCATGCAGTAACAAAAGTTGTTATTAAGACAATTTTTAATAATGACCATGCTATTTCTTTGGCACATTGCAAAGGCTGGAAATACACAAGGGAAGGTAGTAGAATATCAAGTATAAGCTTTTACCTATTGATATGTGTCTGGAGGTTCCAAAAAAACAATACATGATAACAGGATAAAATGAAGAGTACAGGCCGAATATCGGAGGCACAGCTGCCAGCATTGCAAAGGCTAAGCCTGTGGGATTAAAAACCGAACAGAAATGGGAGATCATTAGAAGACAGAGGGGTTACATGTGTTTTTCTCTTGGTTCTTTATTTCTGATGAACGAGTGAAGCCCATCTTAATTTAAGCTGCAACCTACCCTACCCCAATCCTGCACATCATCTTACCTTGGTGCTGATAGAGTCTAGGTTGAGACAGTTTCCATTGTCATCTCCTTTTTGCCAGTGGGTGATTTTTTTTTTTTTCTGCTTTATTCTTTCACAAATTAGATAAAAGCAGAAAAAAGTCTTATCTTAGTGGGTGCCATTGTAATTTGGTGTTGATGCACAAATGCGAGCTCTTTCTCCAATGGGGTGATTTTGTGGGTTCTCTGGAGACCCCTTTGCAATAAAGGACTCCCGGTTACTATGCCCTAACTATGTAATGCTCCTTCCTCCTGACTGTTAGATATCCTCCCTCCAACTCTTATCAGAAGGTACGGCTTTCCAGGTAATTTCGGCTGGCGTATGCTCATCCTGTAGGCAGACTTCTTGGGCAGGTACCTATCAAATGAGCCAAGCCTCGTTACCTTTCAGGATGCCCAGTTATCCAATGGGAAAGCTTGGCATTTAACTCCCAAGAAACTTTGGAAGTGCAGGTCAAACCCTCTGGAGGACTCTTTCCCTCACTCTGCTGTCGTAGGCAGTTCACATCATCCTTGACACATTTTTTTTTAAATAGACTTTTTAGAGCAGTTTAGGTTCACAGCAAATTGAGCAAAAGATACAGAGATTTTCCATATATCCCCTGCACTTATGTATGCATAGCCTCCCCTACTATCAACATTCCCCTCCAGAGGGGCACATCTGTTACGAGTGATGAACCCACACTGACCTATCATTATCACCCAAAGTCCACAGTTTACATTAGGTTTACTCTTGGTGTGGTACAATCTATGCAAATGTACAATGACAGGTAGCCACCATGATAGTATGATATAAAGTAGTTTCACTGGTTAGAAATTCTCTGTGGCCTATTTATCCTTCCCTCCCCCCGTCCCCTGGAAATTAATGATCTTTTTACTGTCTTTTTAAAGACAGTCTTGCTCTGTCACCCAGGCTGGTGTGCGGGGGCATGTTCACGGCTCACTGCAGCCACAACCTCCCAGTCTCAAGCAATCCTCCCACCTCAGCCTCCCTAGTAGTTGAGACTACAGGTGTGCACCATCACACCTGGCTAATTTCTGTAGAGACCGAGTTTCCCCATGTTTTCCAGGCTGGTCTTGAACTCCTAGGCTCAGGCAATGTGCCCACCTCAGCCTCCCAAAGTGCTGGGATTACAGGCATGAGTCACTGTGCCTGGCCAGTTTGGCCTTCTTTAGAATGTCATTCAATTGGGATCATACAGTATTAAGCTACATCAGGTCGACTTCTTTCACGAAGTAATATGCATTTAAGGTTCCTTTATGTCTTTTCATGGCTTGATAGCTCATTCCTTTTTAACACTGAATATTTCATTGTTTGGATGTACCACAGTTTACCCATTCATCTACTGAAGGCCATCTTGATTGCTTCCAAGGTTTGGCAATTATGAATAAACCTGCTATAAACATCCACGTGCAGGTTCACTTGAAAGTTTTTAAAAAACTTTATTTTTTAGAGCAGCTGGACTTTTTCATGCAAGAATTAGGCAGCAGTCTCCACAAACTCCAGGGGGTGGGGCTCAGCGCTCTGAGTAGCTTTCTTGCAGTCCTTCCTTACTTGACTGCAGGTGGAGGGGAAATGGATAGGGTTTTAACCTCTCCCTGGAAAATTCTCATTCCAAGTCAGTCTTCTCGTTCCCTCATATATTCTGTTAAAAGTGACACACTCAAGAGAGCCTGGGTCATTCATTCATAGTTCCGGATAGACTGACTGGCATCCCTCTTCCAAATGTATAGGCAATAAGCACTCTTTGTTCTCAGCTTTGGGGGCTCAGCCAAATTTCTGGGACAACTAAAAAACTCATTTAATGCACTGTTACGCTGTGGAGGAGACAGCTTTAGCAAAACAAGAGTTGGGAAAGCATCCTAACTTCATGTATAATAACACGGTCACTCGAATGTTGTTAACAAAATTTATTTCTAGCAAAGAAATGCATGCATACGATTTAAAAAGCCAAGCAGCAAAGGCTCTCTGGAAAAGCCAGCTCTTTTCTGCTTACCCCTCTTCCTCCAGGTTTTGCTCCTCAGAGCCAATGACTTCCAACTCGTGGAGCTGTTTTTCTCTATTTACCTCTATTTTCCTAAATCAGCATTCTCAAAGGAGAGCGCTCCCCCACCCCCACTTCTGGCAGGAGACATTTGGGGATGTCTGGAGACATTTTTGATTATGATGATGGGGGAGGGGGTGAGTATTACTGGCAACTAGTGGGTGAAGGCCAGGGGTACTGCTAAACACCCTACCCTGCACAAGACAGGCCCCCAAAAACAAACAGGGTAAATGGCATGAAGTTGAGAAACACTGTTCTAAATATGTTTGTATCATGATTTCTCAATTTATCCATTTTAGATGCAAACTTAATTTCCCATTATGTTTACCTTTTCAGCTTTTCATTATGTGACTTTTTTTCTTTCTAGTTTGAGATCCTCTATTGATTCCTGGTGTTCTATATTTTACTATGGTGTGCCTTGTTTTATTTTTCATTTATTCTGCTGGGTATTTTATGATTCCTCTCAGTCTGAAAACACATGTATTTCAGCCCTGGGGATTACTCTTTGATCATTTCTTCCTTCTGTTTACTCTCTTCTTTCTTTCTGGGAGTCCTATTAGATGTACGATGGGACATCAGGCTTGATCCTCTGGTCTTCTTATGTTTTCTCTCTTACTGTCTTTTTCTTCTACTTCCAGATTTCCTCTACTTTGTCTTCCAACCCTGACTAAATATTTATTCCAGCTATCACATTTTTGATTTCTATGAGCTCTTTCTTGTTCTCTGAATGCTCTTTTCAAAATAGCATCCTGTTTTTGTTTCAGAGACTCAATGTGTTTTTGTTAGGATACTATAAAGTTTTTTATTTTGCCCTGTTATTTCTGTTCCTTATGAATTCTTTTTTGGATGATTTGGTCTCTTTCTTGAAGCTTCATGTGTATTGGCTCTCTGTTTACTGATGGGCCTTATTGTAGGACAACTGGGTGGCCAGCCAGCATCTTTACTGGGGGACCTCTATTTGTCACTATGGGTCTTTTATAGGTCACCATCTGCTTTGGGCTATACGATTTTTTGCAGGCACTTTGAAGCAAACAAAGTAGAGCAAGGGAACAGCCTTTGTTGACTCACAGTTCAGTGTACAGACTTTTAGGTAACTTTCCTGACATCTCTTGGTATTTTTATCCTACCATCCACTGCATCATGTAGATGTGGGGACCTGAGTGTATTGATGCTACTGATTGCAAAGATTTTGAACTAGTTCCCTTGCTTTTAGCCTTCTGCCTGACTTACAGCTTTCACAATACTTGGAGCCTCCAATTTCCCAGTGTTTTGTAGTGTACGTACCTACATTTAAGCTTCTCTACTCTAATGATTCAGCTGCCACTTGTCCATCTGCTTGCCATATATACATTTCTCCTGTTCCACTGTGTCTGCTCTCTCATGCTCTTCCTCCTTGCTAGCTTATACCATTTCCCCTTTCATTGTCATTTTAGAGGAATTTTTAAGACAATTCGAGATAAGAGCATACTTTCACTCTGACATGCTTAACACAAATTTTTTTTGGTAATTTAAATTATTTATTGTCCGGAGCTGCACGCCCCGGCCATAGCGAATAATAATTGACGATTAAAAACGCCTGAGCTTTATTCATTTCCACCTTACACCTCCTCCCTATCTTTGCCTTTTCCCCTGTATTAATACCTCATAAAAGATGGCGCTCTTCCTGCTTCTTCTTCACCCATTTTTCCCGCACCCGCGAAAATTGCTACCTGACAGCGCAGGCGCCACATGACGTTCGACCAGAGAAACCAATACCTATCTGGCCACACCCTCCGCGATGAGATCATTTTCGCCTTGGCCCAACCCCTTCCCCTCCAAGTGTATATAAGGCACTGCATTACCGCCATTAAAGGAGAGACTTGATCAGAGCACTGTCTTGTCTCCATTTCTCGTATCTCTTGTTCCCCAAATTCCCACCCCCTCTTCCAGGGCCTGCAGTGACGGTCCCGCGGGCCGGGATAATTTATCAATCACAAGAAATGTATTTACTTCCTTTTAGACCTCTATCTTTGCTATATTGTTTTTCATACTTATCTATCTTCATTAATAATGAGCAGAAAAATACCTTTCCAATGCAAATTTGATTGTGGGATGATCTGTGTCTCTCAGCAGTGTTCCACCTACTGAATCATTCCCTGATTTGAAATAATTTCTTCCTTTCTGTAATAATATACACTCCTAGTTTTCCTTTCCAGATACTTTTCTATTTCTTCTGCTGTTTCCTCCTTCTGTATTGGGTCTTTAATGTTGGACAGAGCTTGATCTTAGCTCCCTTCTCTTTTCACTCCACATTCTCTCCCTAGGTGCCGTGGTCTATTGCCATGGTTTAAATGCTTTCTATAGGTCAAAGATTCCACACTTGATATCTCTAGCCCCTCCCTCTCTTTTGGGCTCATCATATATTAAATACAAACATGAAATATCTACTTGTCTATCTCACAAGCATCTCAAATTTAACATAATCAGACTTATTCTTCAATCCTATTCCTGTCATCTTTTTTATTATTTTTTATGTTTTGAGATGGAGTTTTGCCCTTGACACCCACGCTGGAGTGCACTGGCACAATCTCAGCTCACTGCAACCTCCGTCTCCCAGGTTCAAGCGATTCTCCTGCCTCAGCCTCCCAAGTAGCTGGGACTACAGGTGTGTGCCACTATGCCTGACTTACTTTGTATTTTTAGTAGAGATGCGGTTTCACCATGTTGGTCAGTCTTGAACCCCTGACCTCAGGTTATCCACCCACCTCAGCCTCCCAGTGTTGGGATTACAGGCATGAGCCACCATACCCAGTCCTGTCATCTTTATTATGTCTGCAATTGACACCTCCATCCCTCAGGTGTTTGAAACCGCAACCTGGAAGTCATTCTTGACCATCCCTCTTCTTCATCATCTCCACACATCCAACCCATAAGCCCAGTTGTCTTAAAGTTATTGTTGACACGCCCTCCTCCTTCTTTCTAAGTTAATCCAACAGCCAGTTTTGCTGATCTCACCTACAAAATATATGTCTTTCCAATTCTCTCCATTCTTACAGCCAGCATTCTAGTTCGAGATGGAAGAAGGTCAGCTGGTTGAAGATAAGTCTGCAGAATGACGGTGAAAATTCAACTAGGCAGAATCCTCAGGAGTTCTTCGAGTGTGAGCTTGCGTGGTTGCCGGCAGACATTCCTGCAGCTCCGTCAGTCCAGCTTGACTGAATGTCAGTTTGACTTCTGCTTCCTGTTTTGGATACTGAGCCCTTATCTGCTTCTCACCCTGCCCTTGCCTCTGCCTTTGAATCTGTCCATTTATCTATTCTTGGGGTGATGGCACCAAAATGATTGTGGGAATCTGTCCCAAATCTGCAAGATTTTGTATAACAGATTTAATAAATATGGTAAATCAGTCACTTGGAAAATTAAAAACAAAGCCAATTGCTCATTAGGGGAAGTGATTTTTTTTGACAATTTTTTGGAAACTGGCTACAAGGGAATTGATTTTTGGACAGCTGACCTAGAGGTGTTCAAGCCGTTATCACCTTTGCCTACCATGAACTGCTGTCACCTCTACCTGGTCTCCTCACATCCATTCTGGTACCCCTCCCACTACCCAAATCCATTCCCCCCACGGCAGTCTTCAGTGACCTCTTACAGAGTGATATGGTTTGGCTGTGTCCCTCCCCAAATCTCTTCTTGAATTATAGCTCCCATAATTCCCATGTGTTGTGAGAGGGACCCAGTGGGAGGTAACTGAATCATGGGGGTGGGTCTTTCCCTTGCCGTTCTCATGACAGTAAGTCTCACGAGACCTGATTATTTTATAAAGGGCAGTTCCCTACACAAGCTCTCTCTTGCCTGCCACCATGTAAGATGTGACTTTGCTCATTTGCCCTCTGCCATGATTGTGAGGCCTCCCCAGCCACATGGAACTGTGAGTTCATTAAACCTCTTTTTCTTTATAAATTGCCAAGTCTCAGGTATGTTTTTATTAGCAGTGTGAGAAGACTTATGCACAAAGAAAACCTAAATAAAAAGTAATGCTGATAGCTTTTCACTGCACTCAGAATGAAACCCAAAAATGGCCTAAGAAGACTCTGCAGGCCTGCCTGTGCCCACCTCACCTGCCACTGCCCCCTGCTCCCTCACACTCCTAGAACAATGCTTTTCCATTCATTCTTTGTCCCACACCCAATTCTTTTCCTGCTCAGTGCCTTCACACATGCTATTCCTTCTGCCTGAAATGCATTTTCTCTTATTCTTGACCTGAGTCAGGTCTCAGCTCAAACCTCATTTCCTGGATCCACTATTTTTTTTTTCCCAATGGAGTCTTGCTCTGTTGCCCAGGCCGGAGTATAGTAGCACGATCTCAGCTTACTGCAACCTCTACCTCCCAGGTTCAAGCAATTCTCCTGCCTCAGCCTCCTGAGTAGCTGAGACTATAGGCACATGCCACCATGCACAGCTAATTTTTATATTTTTAGTACAGATGGGGTTTCACCATGTTGGCCAGACTGATCTTGAACTCCTTACCTCAGGTGATCCACCCACCTTAGCCTTCCAAAGTGCTGGGATTACAGGCGTGAGCCACCACAGCCAGCCCTAGATCCACTATTTTTATTTCTTTTTTTTTTTTTTTTTTTTTGAGACAGAGTCTTGCTCTGTGCCCCAAGCTGGAGTGCAGTGGCGCGATCTCGGCTCACTGCAAGCTCCCGCGCCCCCCCGGGTTCACGCCATTCTCCTGCCTCAGCCTCCGGAGTAGCTGGGACTACAGGCGCACACCACCTCGCCTGGCTAATTTTCTTGTATTTTTAGTAGAGACGGGGTTTCACCGTGTTAGCCAGGATGGTCTCGATCTCCTGACCTCGTGATCCGCCCGTCTCGGCCTCCCAAAGTGCTGGGATTACAGGCTTGAGCCACCGCGCCCGGCCCACTATTTTTATTTCACAATACCTTATCTTTTCCTTCATTGTGCTTATCATTGTAATTAAAATTTTTCTATGTGCTTTTTTCTGCTTAGCATCTCATGCCTTGATTGGATGGTTAGTGAGCTCCATGAGGACAGTGAGCCAGGTAGATGCCTAATAAACATGTACTATTTAGAATACATGAATAAATTAATGAATAAGTTAATGAATATTTTCTTAAGTTCTTATATGACATATAAAATCACAGGGTTGGTGCAATATACTACAGGAATTTAGCATATCATGGTCCCTTGTAATTAGAATATGGACTCAGAAGCCACAAACCTTCAAAACAACCATAACAACAAAATGTTTCTTGAGTGACTGACTTAGCAAGTGGCAAGATAATGCCCAACCAATGTACTGATCTGCAAAACAGTATCACCATTTTCTACTATTAATATCCCTGGAGCTTTCTTTTGGAGATAGGGTCTCACTCTGTCTCCCAGGCTGGAGTGAAGTAGTATGATCAGAGCTCCTCACAGCCTTGAACTTCAGGGCTCAAACGCTCCTCCTGTGTCAGCCTCTCAAGTAGCTGAGACTACAGGCATGCCCAGCTGTGTTTTTTGTTTTTGTTTGTTTTTTCAAAGGTAGAGACAGTGTCTCACTTTGTTGCCCAGGCTGTTCTCCAACTCCCAGTCTCAAGTGATCCTCCCACCTTGGCCTTCCAAAGTGCTGAGATTACAGGTTTAAGGATTACATGTTTCTGAAGAATACCTTTAGACAGGTAAAGGTTACTAGAAAGATATGATAAAAATTATGAATTTGCAATCATGATGAAATAAACAGATGGTCAAGCATTTGTTTGAGGACAGCGAGGGGGGAAAGAAAGATCTACTAACCTTGAGGAAGCTGAAGCACCCCTGTGCTTATGCCTGAGACCAAGTCACCCAACACATATTCCTTGAATTTGTATGCTGGCAGCCATTTAGTTATGGGTAGGAACATATAAATGATATTTCTTATTTTTTTAGGAGTACATCTGAAAGGACAAAGACAGACAGAGATAAAGTTATAAATGAGAAACATCTCTGTAGAATTCAAACCAAAGCACTTTCCATTCCTTATTCCCAGGAGCAATCTGGAAAAATTTCCAATTGGTGATTCAGGATGTTGCCAGACAGGGTAGGAGTCAGGGGTGGGGAAAAAAAGAGAGTGGCTGGAATATTCCTGGGACACAAAAGGTATTTTGAAGGTGGGTGGAGAATTAGAAAGCGTGCTGGTTATGTTAACATTTACACAGACAAAAGGCATAGTAGGAATTCAATAAATATGGTGAAATTCATGATGAAGCCTGTGTACAGATATCTAACACTGACTGAACCTCGTGAACAGCTTTGCAAACCATGATGGCTCAGCATTCATTTTTTTCTCCACTTCACCAAACAGATTTTCTTTACACATTTGACCTTGCGCCTCTCATAACTAAATGATACAATAACAGAAACAGGTTAAAATGCAACATACGTGAATGCCTGTTTCAGCTTATCCGCAATGGAATCTGGAACCTTGTCCTTAGTGTGTAGTCTTTCCTGGAGGACCGGATGACTAAAGATAGGCCTTTCCACATAGTACCTCTGGGTTGCTGCAAGGATTTCATTTTCTTCAGCATGATCCATAGTACTCTGAAATCACTCATTAACAGCAGGAGACAAGCATTTCCTGAGTGTTACTAGGGGAAAAAAGAAAAAATCCATTTTACATTCCAAAATCCTACTGATGACTTTTCCTAAGCATCTCTTCTTTGTGGTGTTCCAAGCTCTTCTGAGGCTTTCTTTGGACACCCCAGAGGACCTAATGGATTGATCTGTATATAGGAGGCAGTAATTAATGAAATAAAAATCAATAAAAAAAATAAACGTGACTTATTGCCTCCCAGGGCAATAAATGGTTAATGTGTGTACTTTTAACAAAAGCTCATATTAAGTGCAATGGCTAAATACTACAGTCAGTTGCCTCTAGGTCCATATAAGAGGAATTGCAAATCAGGTCAATTTTGACCAGCTATATGTCAAGGAAACAGAAAAAAAGTGTACGATCAGTCCTTAAATTGACTCAATGTTTCTTAAAGCTATATTAGCCTCCCTTCCAATTCTATATTTATGGTTGATTACTCTTTAAATTATTCTATGGTTCAGGGCTGAGGCTTATATGTCTGTTTGAGGGAAGTTACTGGTGACCTTTGTGAAAGGCAATAAGTTAAAACATCAGCACACTATTCTAATATTGTTTTGAAGTTGATTACATTGTCATGTTTTTGATTATTAGAATGACTGATAGTTTTTTTCATTGCTACATAGTGATACTACTTATATGAGTAAAAGAAATGATTAAAGAATAAAAATACAACATATTTGTGCATATGGAGATGTGTACAAGAATGTTTTCCGCAGCCTTATAACAGTGAAACATTGGAAAAAATCTAAATGTCTACTTGTATGCAGTAAAAATACATTTTGGTATATTCATAAATTTAATTCTATATAGTAATTAAAAGAAACACACTACATCTATATGTGTCATCAACAAATCTCAGAGACAATTTTCAACAAAAATGTAAGGCACAGATGAATACTGAGAGGATTCAATTATTTAAAGTTTAAAAACAAAATAATAGTATATGTTATTACATATATTTGTAGTAAAAGTATAAAACCACTCTTGACAACAATAAACACTGAGATCAGGTTGGTTTTACCTCTAGAGAGAGGGAAATGAGACTAAGAAGGGATAGTAGAGGGCTTCTACTAACTGTATCTGCAATGTTTTAGTTTGTAAAAAAAGAACTGGCACAAAGACAGCAAAATATGAAGATTTTATTATGCTGCTTAGTAAGTAAACTGGTGCTTGTTACATGATTGTTTGCACTTGTCTGTACATTCAAACTACATACCTCATAATAAAATATTAAAAGCACAACAACTAAAGCCAGTGTTCCCAACTGAAGGAAGTTAATGGCAGAGCGGGCAGAGGTTAACGTGAATGCATGGTTAAGTGCTTGTGTGGTGACTGTGGAATTGTGAGGGCTATTAATGTTGGTCAATACAACTCCTTCACAGTGAAAACTCAGGTTTTCATCAAAATAAAGTCACATTCAAATTTAAATCAAGGCTGGGTATACTAGCTCACACCTGTAATCCCAGCCCTTTGGGAGGCTGAGGTGGGTGGATCACCTGAGGTCAGGAGTTCAAGACCAGCCTGGCCAACATGGAGAAAAACCTGCCTCTACTGAAAAAAAAAAAAAAAAAAATATTAGCTGAGAATGGTGGCACATGCCTGTAATCCCAGATACCGGAGAGGCTGAGACAGGAAAATCACTTGAACCTGGGAGGCAGAGGTTGCAATGAGCTGAGATTGCACCATTGCACTCCAGCCTGGGTGATGAGAGCGAAACTCCATCTCAAACAAAACAAAACAAATTGAAATCAGGGTTGTGTATGATCTACCACAAAATATTATGCAAAATAAATACCTATGTTGAAAGAGGTTGAAAATTCAAGAGCCTATAAAAAAATTATGGCAGCAAATGCAACCAATTACCATTAAGGATGATATTAAAATGTTACGGTTTGACTGTTTTTGTCTCTTTCAAATTCAAGTTGAAACTTAACCCCCAATACAACAGTATTATGAGGTGTGGTCCTTAGGAACTGATTGATCATGTGGGCTCCAGAACCCTCACGAATGGGATTAAGTTATAAAAAGACTTAGCAGAGGGGGCTCACCCCCTTTCATCCCTCCTGTCCCTTCTGCCATGTGAGGATACAGCGTTCCTCCTCTCCAGAGGATGATGCAATAAGACAACATCTTGGAAGCAGAGACACCTGGCCCTTACCAGCTGGTGCCTTGTTCCTGGACTTCCCAGACTCCAGAACTGTGAGAAATAAATTTCTATTGTTTCGAAATTTCTGTCTGTAGCATTTTGTTATAGCAGCTCATATGAACTAAGAAATGGTAAATCTGGAGAAAGAGAATATTGCAGAACCCGAGAAATAAAGATTATACGTTTTTTGTTTCAGACTAGCAAGGTGGGTTGGCCACCTCTCATCCAGCTCTTTAGGGCCACTCTAGGAACTCATCAAAATACAAGAATGACTGGGATGATGTGTGAGTGGAGTTCGACACATCAAAACCCTACCACTGGCTTCCACCTGCCCTAACTCCTCCAGATCATTACATGACATCATTATAAAACCATCTGTCATCCAGGCAACATACCATGCTGCTTTACGCCTCTGTGCCCATCTAGAGTTTCAATTCATTCTAATAAGAGATGTTGTTTCTTTCCCTTCACTCCTTCCATTTTCCCCACAGCCTAATCATTCTATCTTCCAAACCCTTGTTCTGTCTTCTGCTTCTCTGTGAAGTCTCCCCTCACTTACAATCCTTTATGAAATGGGCCTATGCATGTTACTTTGTATACTCTTCCATTCTTCTATTCTAATAGAATCATTAATGTACTCTTCTAGACTGTAAATTCCTTGAGACAATATCATACTCTGAATTCCCAGGACCTATCTCAGCACTTGTATCCTAGCAGGTGCTAAGTAACTGGGGGGTGAATGAAATCTTTGAATGGGTATGTTATGATTATTGATAATGCATGCCATGCTTCCTGTCTAATCTTTCATCTTATAGATTACATCTGCTTTAAACTTTTATTATTATTCTTTGTAGGCATCATCTTCTTAGTCTTCTTTTGTCCTAGTTCAGAAAGGTAATTTCTTCCTTCATGTGGCCACTCGAAGAGAAAAGGAACCGGTAGACCTGAGGAAGGTTTAATAAGAATCAGACTCTGGTTTTTCTCCTGCTGCAGAAACTCAGTTTTACCATTGATTTTCCTGTTACCCCACAGGAGTTTGCTCAGCTGTCGACTGAGTGAATTATGATGATCATGTCTAGGGATGTTTTATCACCTACAAGGCAGTGGTGACCAAATGTGGCCAATCATCACAGTGGTCTGGGGAGGGCTTGAATTACTGGGTTCAGGGCCTTACCCTGAACGTACACAGTTAGGATTTCCACTGGGTGAGGCCCGAACAATGGGTATTCACTACTTGTGGGTGTAAGCATGTGTCCCTTACCCATGTATGTGGCAATCTTTTCTGGAGATTTCAGGGCAATAGAATGGTTTACACTGAAGCATAGCAAACACTTAAAATAGGAGGCATCTCTATCTTTAGTCTTGAGAGTCCTTTGGCTATCCCCAACATCAGGAATTCCTCATGACACCCATGAATCTGAGAGTATAAAGACAAGAGGGTGGTCACTTACCACTCCCTTATTTCTCCTTCTCCCAGAACCTCAAAATTTCTTCTATTTCATTAAGCAGAGCAATTATATTTATGTATTAAAAGTTCCCCAGGACATGCAGTTGATCAGCTAGATAGGTACTTGACATATTGAAAACGCTGACTTTCAACTCTGGCTAAACCCAGAACTTCCTCAGGTACTTAAACACTAATGCTTAGGCTCCACACCCGACCAATTATAGCACGGCCTTCAGGAGGCAGGCTTGGGCATTTCTCTATAGCATCCTAAGATGGTTCTAATATGCCGTTTAAGTTGAGAATCACTGGCTTAGAATCTGAGAGAGCGAGAGAGAGAGAGAAATTCATATGAAAAATATGTAAGAAAAATCACAAAGAAATATTTGAAAATGAAAGCCAATTATAGATGTTGAAGAAACTAATACTGAATCAGTGACATGACTAAAGCCACCTGAAATCATTTTTAAAGTAAGCTTTATGATATTATACATCATATATAGAAGATATAATACAAAATAATAAATGTAATTGCCATAATATGCTGACTGAAAAGTACATGAAATGAGTTTGGAAGAGGATTAAAATAAGGACATAATTTAGTGGTAAAAAGAGCTTTTTCAAATTTGCCATTTTCATTTAGGGCATTGGTTCTCAGCCATGGCTGCACATTGGAGTCACGTGGGCAGTTTTAAATACTGATGCTTGACTCTATTTCCAGGGATTCTGGTTTAATTGGCCTGCAAAGCAGACACGGATTGAGAGCTTAAGAAGCTCTCAGGTGATTCTATTGTACAGCTAAGGCTCAAAACCACTGACTCAGGAGATGGCAAAACAAACACCCTCACCCACCCATCCATGTGCCCACCGCCCAAACAAACAAAAAGAAAAAAAACTAAATAGCGTGTACATAAATTCTGCACAATGCATCGTAGCACTATCTTTACTTATGTGTGTCTGCAAAATAATACAAATTACAAAACAGTACTATTTGGCTTAGGTTTCTCAAGCAAAGTCTTGTTTCTATGCTTATATTCTCACAACAAAAGAGAGTTGTATGGAGGTGGGCCGTGTAACATCCACTATACTTTAGGCAAATGCAGTCTTAACTGTCACAACCATTTCCTTGTGGGTTTCAATTAGGAGCAAATCTCAAATTGAGATCTCAAAACATTAGATGGATTTTCTAAAGCATTAAGATATGCACTATCTGTAGGGTTGCCAGAGAAAATATAGGAGGCTCAGTTAAATTTGCACGTTAGATAATCAAGAAATAAACTTTTAGTATAAGTATGTCTCAAATACTGCATGGGATATAATTATATTAAAAATATTCTTTGTTTATCTCAACTTTAACTGGGTATCTTGTATTTTTCTTTGCTAAATCTGGCAACCTTAACTCTCTGTAGGTTAGGAAGAGACACAGAGACGACTTCTCAAATATTTTTGAGATACTGGCACCCTGGCTATTAATCTATGTCCTTTTTGAGAGAGCTGGTTGGTAGTTCAAGGACGTTTCAACTGGAAAAGGAAAGGAGAAGAAGATATAATGAAAGGCTGTCCTTTTGGGGGAATTTTTATTTGTATCAACAACGATTAAATAATTAAGGCCTCGAAGGCTATCAATAACCATCTTATCAAAGGCAGAGAGGCAAAGTAACCAAGGAACCAATACTAGGAGATCAAATAACCAGACTCTCATACGACAGATAAAGAGTTTCCAGTGTGCTGATTGAAATTATAAATCACCAAATTGTAAAAGTACACAAATCCTTACATGAGAAAAGTCACTTACTAGGATTACCTAAATGGACACATCTTCTGGCAGGTCCTCAAACACAAAATTCTAATGATAGCAAAGCAAACTGACCTAGAGCTTCAAGGTCCATTTCCCCACAGCTATGAAGGGAGGAATTTTAAGGTAATGTAGAACATTTTTCATCATAGTTTTTTATTTTTTTTGAGACGGAATCTTGCTCAGTCGCCCAGGCTGGAGTGCAGTGGTACTATCTCGGCTCACTGCAACCTCTGCCTCCTGGGTTCAAGTGATTCTCCTGCCTCAGCTTCCCAATTACCTGGGATTACAGGTGCCCACCACTATGGCCGGGTAATTTCTGTATTTTTAGTAGAGATGGGGTTTCACCATATTGGCCAGGCTGGTTTCGAACTCTTGACCTCAGGTCATCTGCCCACCTCAGCCTCCCAAAGTGCTGGGATTACAGGCATAAGCCACTATGCCCAGCCCCCTCTAGAGATTCTAATTTAGTAATTCTAGAATCTGTATTTTTTTAAAGCTCATGGAGTGAGACTGATGCACAACCTATTGGGAAAATAGTTGTGAGCCTCATGAAAGGAGAAACGCAATACTACTAATTTCTGTACAGTGATTGGTACTTAGGGCTGAAAAATGTTTGCTGAATTAACATACAAAATTTGCCTCTGAGTCTTAGTTTCCTTATCTTTATTAACTTTTAAACCACTTTATTGAGATATGACTGACATACAAAAAGCTGTATATACTTAGTGTATACAAATTGATGAGTTTGGAGGAATGTATGCCATAAATATATCCATCACCTCCAAAAGTTTGCTTTTCTCTTTATGTATTATTATTATTTTGTCATAAGAACACAAGACCCACTGTCAGAATTAAAAAAAAAATTTTTTGAAACAGAGACCTGCTCTGTTGCAGGTCTGTAGTGCAGTGGCACCATCTTGGCTTACTGCAACCTCCACCTCCCAGGTTCAAGCGATTCTCCTGCCTGAGTCTCCTGAGTAGCTGGGACTACAGCTGTACGCCATTATGCCAGGCTGATTTTTGTATAATATTTTTACTAAAGATGGGGTTTCACCATGTTGGCCAGGCTGGTCTCGAACTCTTGACCTCAAGTGATCCATCTGCCTTGGTCTCCCAAAGTACTGGATTACAGGTGTAAACCACTGTGCCCGGCCTGTTAGTGCATTTTTAAGTGTACAGCAGTGGGTGGTCAACTACAGGTACTATGCTGTACAGTGGATCTCTAGGATTTCTTCATCTTGCATAATTTTAACTTGATTTCCTTTGATTAATTTCTCCCCATTTTTCTCTCCTCCCAGTCCCTGGAAACAACTATACTATTCTCTGCTTCTATGTTTCCTTATCTTTAAACGTTTCCAGTGACAACATTCTGGGAACAGTATTTGGCAAGTTTCAAAATGCCAATTAAATCTCTTGGTGCTTAAACTAGCTAGAATGGATTCAGTTGTCTGAAACTAAGAGCCATCATCAGTAAAGTAATGCTTTTCTTTAAGTTTTGAAATAGTATTTTTCTCTGTGAACTGGAGGCATCAGAAGAGAGTAAGGACCTTCACCCGTCTACTCAAAATAATTTACACATTTATAACTTTAATAATGCATATATTAACTTTTTAATCCCAAATATGCAAGCACATGCCCAAGCTTACTATATCTTTCACATGACTTCTCTGTGGGCCTCAATATAAACAACAAAAATAAATTTTATTATGAATTTTTTCAACATTGCCCTGAGTAAGAGGATGTGAACTTTTCTATAATGTACACAGCAAATAGCAAAAGTCTCATGAATTAGAATCCAGAAAAAACATATTTTCACTTATGACTGTATCAGCCTTTCCTAAAAGGAATTTGAAAAAGCTGTTTTCTATTCTTATTACTTTTTGGACTGTTAGCATAACCAGAATATATTACCTATCTGTTTTCCCTTATTAACTATCACTGATTAATCATAATGGCTCAAAATGTAGAAAGAGCAAAAGGCCCTAAGACCTATGCAAGCTGGTTTTGAATGTAGACTGTAAGCTCGTTAAGGGCAGGACTGTTCTTTCTGAGCATCAAGTACACAGCCTGGCATGCGGCTGTCTCCCAGACATTTGTTGGCTGAATGATCTTGAGTGAGTGGCAGGGGCCAAGGTTGCCATAGCCTGTAGCCTTGTGCTGTATCCATACTTTCCCTCTTCTTTTATATTATGTTGGTGCAAAAGTGATTGTGGTTTTCTCCCCTTAAATTCCTCTACCAAAGGGCTCTTACACGTTAATATCCATAGAGGCAACTCCTTATGCATAGCTTAGGGTTCAGGAGGACTGTGTTTGAAGGCTGGAACTGGCACTTTTTTTTTGAAATGGAGTTTCACTTTTGTAGCCTAGGCTAAAGTGCAATGGTGCAATCTCGGCTCACTGCAACCTTCGCCTCCTGGATTCAAGTGATTCTCCTGCCTCAGCCTCTCAAGTAGCTGGAACTACAGGCGTGTGCCACCATACCTGGCTAATTTTTTTTAAGTAGAGACAGAGTTTCATCATGTTGGCCAGGCTGGTCTCAAACTCCTGACCTCCGGTAAGCCGCCTGCCTTGGCCTCCCAAAGTGCTAGGATTATAGGCATGAGCCAACGCACCCAGCCAGAACTGGCACTTTACAGCTGCATGTTTTTTTGCAAGATATACAAGCTTTCTGTATCCTAATTTCCTTATCTGTAAATGGCAGCCGGGAGTACAGGCTGTGGAATCACATAGATCTCAATTCAAGTCCTGGTTCTGCCACTATGGTGGGACATCTGGCGAGTTACTTGATCTAAGTAGGGTGACCACAGGTCCTGGCTTCTGCCTGCTGTTCCAGAGGATGGCTTTGGAGAGGATGCTAAATTTGAAGTGGCTCTCAAATAATGAATAGAAGACAAAAAGGCAGGCACGTGATTTTGCACAGAGATGTGAAAAGGTAAATGCTAATAGGACATGTTCATGGAATACCAAAGGTACTGGTAGAAATCGTGCTTTGGGTGGTTACAGGAAATAAAACTGGAGAGGTCAAGTAGGATTAGATTTTTAAAGTCCATGAAAGGCAGGATGCAGGTTCCAATTTGCAGCCATGGGCTCTTGCTATTTGACTGTATCCCAGTCCTCCTTTGGCCTATACAAAACTACTGCTCAAAATCATTCTGCCATGGAGAAATTATTCCATACCACTAAATAAGTTGAATCCCTTCCAGCACTAATTTGCTGTGACTCCGTAAGTTAATAAATAGCAAGATTTATTTTCCAGCTAGAAACGCTTGAAAGATCTTTAATGCTCACAAGATATGCCCTTAGAATTTTCTTCGAGGTAAAAAGCTCAGTAATTCAAAGTGGTGCTTAGGTTTGAATGACAGATACTTTAATAGAAAAAAGTTCTCTAGTTTAAGCAAAAATGAAAGGAAAATCTACTGGTTGATTAGTTATTTCCTTTTCTAAAATAATAACCTTTAGCCAAAATAATATACACATGATAAAACTGCAAGTATTATGACAGAACTAATAATGAAAATAGTTTTCCATCCCATTCTTCCCAATGCGAGTTCTATTTCCTGAAGCAACCATTTTCTTTCTTTCTTTCTTCCTTCCTTTCTTTCTTCCTTCCTTCCTTCCTTCCTTCCTTCCTTCCTTCCTTCCTTCCTTCCTTCCTTTCTTCCTTCCTTCCTTTCTTTTTCTTTCTTTCTTTCTTTTTTCTGTTTCTTTTTCTTTCTTTCTTCTTTCTTTCCTTTCTTTTTCTTTCTTTCTCTTTCTCTCTCTCTCTCTCTCTCCCTCCCTCTCTCTCTCTCTGTCTGTCTCTCTCTCTCTCTCCTCTTTCTTTTTTTTTTTTTCCTCAGACAGGTCTCACTCTGTCACCCAGGCTAGAGTGTTGTGGTGTGATCATGGCTCACTGCAGCCTCAACCTCCTGCACTCGAGCTGTTCTCTTGCCTCAGCCTCTTGAGTAACTGGGATCACAAGCATGTACCACCACAGCTGGCTAGTTTTTAAATTTTTCTTCATAGAGAAAGGGTCTCATTATGGTGCCCAGGCAGATCTTGAACTCATGGGCTTCAGTGATCCTCCCACCTTGGCTTCCCAAAGTGCTGGGATTACAGGTGTGAGCCACTGTAGCCAGCCACCATTTTCTTAGAATCATTTTTGATATTAATTCTTCTGGTGAGTTTATTATTAACTCTAAATCAGCAATTCTCAGAAAGGGAAACTGGTATTTCAGGTGGGATTTGTGTGGGATTGTTCTATGCATTTAGCATCTCTGTTCTTGACATTAAATGCTAGTAGCATTCTCCATCCCCAGGATACATTTCCCAATCTTTTCTGGAATCGAGAACTACTGCTCTAAGTAATAAAATCATATGGCTGTTCTTTTTACTTATCAAGTTTAGACATTATTCACAAACGCTTACCATGAACAATTAACTTTTGTTTTTGAGACAGGGTCTGGCTCTGTCACCCAGGCTGGAGTGCACTGGCATGAACTCGGTTCTCTGCAACTTCCACTTCCTGGGTTCAATAGATTGCCATGTCTCAACCTCTTGAGTAGCTAAGATTATAGGTGCATGCCACCACACCCGTCTAATTTTTGTATTTTTTGTAGAGACGGGGTTTCACCATGTTACCTAGGCTGGTCTCAAACTCCTGAGCTCAAGTGATCCACCCACTTTGGCCTCCCAAAGTGCCGGGATTACAGGTGTGAACCACTGCACCCAGCTGAAATATTAGCATTTAAGTCTCCTTACTCACTTATATTTTTGCTAAATTATATTACTATTTTTAATTCCTTTACCTATAAAACCAATATATAGCAATTTATTCTCCCTTTTCTCTCTCCTTCTGGAATTTCTATTAGACATTTGTTGGAGCTTCTCATGTCATTGTGTGCTTTAACCTCTTACACTTTCCAGCTTTTTATCTCATTGGGTTGATAGTCTTCTCAGATTTAGCTTCCAGTTTAATAATCTACTTTTGGCTCTAATACGTTGTTTAAGTAGGACATTATGTTTTTAAAAAAATTTAATGTCTATATTTTTCATTTCTATACTTTTTGAAATCGGCTTGTTCTAATTTCATAGTGTTCCATTTTTCCTTTTGTTTTCAATTCTCTTTATTCTTTTAATAATTTTTAACACACTTGTGATCTTGTTCATCTATTTCCATTGTTTTAAATTCTTGGGGATCTGATTCTTCTGCTTGTTCTGTTTGCTGACACTCCCTTGCAGTGATTTGTAGGTTTTTAAAATTGTGAGCTCGTATTTAATTGTGGAAGGGGAGGAGTGGTTCTGTGGATGTTCCATGTACACTTAAGTTGTGACGTGTCTTTAGAAGCTTTCATGTCTACTCTGCCAGGGTTCTGGCGGTTTTAGTGGGTCCTGGACCTTTTCACTACTGTTGGTGTTTGTTTAATATGGTTTGAGTCTTCTTATTCATAGAGGAAGTATAATTTTGAACCCAATTTCTGAATGAGGCACTGGCCCAGGGTTCTGATTGTTCAAGGGTGACTTTCTTTTTTTAACTTTCACTCAAGGCCTACAAGACTTCCTTGTTTCCCTAAGTAGTGGTTAGACTTTGCCTAATACTCTATTAATGGACTAGACAGGTCTTTAGAGCTCCAGGCTTATCCAGTGTTTCAGTTCCATGGTCCTGGTCTCCTGTGGGCCTGAAGCCAAATTTTCTGCCAAGGTTTGAATGATACAACCTCATCATTCAACACTCCAGGGTCTATATCCCACAGAAAAACTCCTACAGTTCGGGCTGCATGTGAGATTTCTTACTATTACTGTTCTTTCTTAAACATTTTTCTCTGCATCTTTCTGACAGTCTTTATTTCAAGGTTATTTGAACATTTGTTGTGTTTTATCCTTTTTTTGTGTGTGTTTGTCCTGGAGGAAGATCTGAATGAGTCAGCTTAGCCCTCTAGGTTGCTAGAAGTCCCAACATCATCATCATCATCATCATCATCCTCATCATCATTTTTTTAGGCTAGTCAAGTAAAGCAGTGGGAATGTAGAAGGAACAAAGAAATCAGTAACTGGTTGTGATCAATTAGTTGTAAATACCACTGCACTTGGACCAGGAAGAATTCCTATTATTTCTTTTTTTTTTTTCTGAGATGGAGTTTTGCTCTGTCGCCCAGACTGGAGTGCAGTGGCTCGATCTTGGCTCACTGCAAACTCCACTTCCCAGGTTCACGCCATTCTCCTGCCTCAGCCTCCCGAGTGGCTGGGACTACAGGCGCCCACCACCACGCCCAGCTAATTTTTTGTATTTTTAGTAGAGACGGGGTTTCACCATGTTAGCCAGGATGGTCTCGATCTCCTGACCTCGTGATCTGCCCACCTCGGCCTCCCAAAGTGCTGGGATTACAGGCGTGATCCACCGCGCCAGGCTGAATTCCTATTATTTCTATAACTATGCAAATATTGTTCATTGCTACTTCTATCTATAAAAGGAAATTTACTTAATTCTTCTTAAAGTCATTCTTCTTGAGCTCACTATCTGCCCTAATTTGTATTAATTTTTTTCTAAGCCTGGTGAACGTCTGTCAACCTACAATTCACTTCATTGGAATTGTGGATTAGCTCCACTCTTTCTAATTCCACATCTTCCTCCTCCTTGCTTTATACCCTCATTTCTGGAGCATATCCTCAGGCAACTGCTTTAGAAAAGGTACTCAGAAGTAAACGGCCTGAGTCTTTGAATGTCTGAAAATGTCTTCATTTCACTGTCACACTTGATAAGTTATTGACAATAGGATTCTAAGTTCGAAATCATTTTTCCTTACAAATTTAAAGCCATTGCTCTATTAAAATCCAGTTTCCTCATGAGATGCCTTAAACGACTTCAGGTTTGCTCCCCACTGATAGTTGAAACCCAAACTGCTACGCATCTACCAAAGGAATCACAAACCAATACCACCTACAAGGAAGTAGGTAATGAAAATGACAGAAGTGGACGAGGTGTCCGAGCTAATCTAGAAAGCATGTGCCAACCCCGAAGTGGTCAGTTGCTATCCAGGTATTGCTGAATGTTGCGTAGGGCTTCCATTTAAAACTTTCCTTTAGACAGTCTCTTCAATAAATGGTGTTGGGAAAACTGGCTATCCACATGCAGAAGAATGAAATTGGACCCTTTTCTCATACTATATGCAAAAACCAACTCAAAATGGATTAAAGACTTAAATGTTAAGACCTAAAACTATAAATCTACTAAAAGAAAATGGGGGAAAGCTCCATGATGCTGGTCTAGGCAATTATTTTCTGGATATGACTCCAAAGGCACAGGCAACAAAAACAAAAACAGACAAACGGGATGGCATCAAACTAAGGTTCTGCACAGCAAAGGAAACAACAAAATGAGGAGACAACCCACTGAATGGGAGTAAATATTTGCAAACGACACATCTGACAAGTGCTTAATATCTAAAATATACGAGGAACTCAAATAACGTGATAGCAAGAAAACAAACAACACAATTAAAAGTGGGCAAAGGACCAGAATAGACATTTCTCAAAAGACACAGAAATGGCCAAGAGGTACATGAAAAAATGTCCAGCATTACCAATATTTAGGAAAATGCACTTTAAAATCACAATGATATATAACCTCACCTGTTAGAATGGCCTTCATCAAAAAGATGAATGATAACAAGTGTTGGTGAGCATGCAGAGAAAAGGGAACTCCTATATACTGTTGATGGGAGTGTATATTAGTACAACCATTATGGAAAATGGTATCACAGTTCCTCAGAAAACTGAAAATAGAACTACCATATGATCCAACAATCCCACTTCTGGGTATATATCCAAAGGAGTTGAAATTAATATGTCAAAGGGATATCTGCATTCCCATGTTCATTATAGCGTTATTCACAATAGCCAAGACATGGAATCAATTTAAGTGTTCATCAATGGATGAATGAATAAAGAAAATGTGGTATATAGACACAGTAAAATATGATTCAGCCTTTAAAAAGAAGGAAATCGTGTCATTTGTGGTAACACGGATGAATCTGGAGGATATCATGCTACATGAAAAAAGCCAGGTACAGAAAGACAAATACCACATCATCTCACATTTAGAATCTAAAAAACTCACCGAAGTAGAGAGTAGAATGGTGTTGACCAGAGGCTAGGTGAGGGGTGGGAGGGAAGGAGTGGGGAATTGTTAATCAAAGGGTACAAAGTTTCAGACAGACAAGAATAGGTTTTGAGAGCGACTGCACAGCAGGGGGACTGTGTGTTTTGTTGAGTCTGCACATTGCTTCATGAACATTTGCATTGGTTTCCAACATTTAAAAATTGAGAAAGTTTTTATTAAAATGTAGTTTCAAGTTCTCCTTCCAAACTCATGTTCTATATGAAGTTCTAGAATAGGCAAAACTAATCTATGGTGATAGAAATCATAACCGTGATTTCAGCCCTCTATATCCACAGGAGAGTGGTGCCAGGACCCCACATGGATATGAGAATCTGCAGATGTTCAAGTCCCTAGTTGGCCCTCTCTATCTGCAGAACCTGTGGAGACCAATGGTTGACTATATATTTTAAAATAACTAAGAGTAAATTTCAAATATCTTATAAAAACCAGGTAAGTAAGCAAGTTGGTGGATATGTTAGCTTGATTTAATAATTCTCCATTTTATACATATATCAAAACATCACATTGTACCCATAAATGTATAAAATTATAATTTGTCAGTTAAAATATTAGTTATAATTTTTAAAAAATTTTCTTTTTTTTTTGGCCGGGCGCGGTGGCTCAAGCCTGTAATCCCAGCACTTTGGGAGGCCGAGGCGGGCGGATCACGAGGTCAGGAGATCGAGACCATCCTGGCTAACATGGTGAAACCCCGTCTCTACTAAAAATGCAAAAAACTAGCCGGGCGTGGTGGCGGGCGCCTGTAGTCCCAGCTACTCGGAGGCTGAGGCAGGAGAATGGCCTGAACCTGGGAGGCGGAGCTTGCAGTGAGCCGAGATCGCGCCACTGCACTCCAGCCTGGGTGACACAGCGCGAGACTCCGTCTCAAAAAAAAAAAAAAAAAAAAAAAAAAAATTTTCTTTTTTTTTTTTTTTGAGATGGAGTCTCACTCTCGACTCACTGCAACCTCTGCCTCCCAGGTTCAAGCAATTCTCCTCCCTCAGCCTCGCAAGTAGCTGGGACTATAGGCATGTGCCACCACACCCTGCTAATTTTTGTAATTTTAGTAGAGACAGGGTTTCACCATGTTGGCCTGGCTGGTCTTGAACTCCTGACTTCAAGCCATCCACCCACTTCAGCCTCCCAAAGTGCTGGGATTACACGTGTGAGTCACCAAGCCCACCTATATTGAGATTTCATGTACACATAGTGAACTATACAGATCAGTGTATGGTTTAATGAGTTTACGGTGCATTTCAGACTACTAGAAATGGAATCTTTCATTATCTAGAAATTTCCCTCGTGTCCCTACCCAGTCAATCTCTGACATGTCGGCAACTATAGTTCTGATTTCTATCACCATAGATCAGTTTTGCCTATTCTAGAACTTCATAAAGGACATCAATTTGGAATGAAAACTTGAAAATATATTTTAATAAAAAATTTCTCAATTTTCATTAAACATTGGTTTAAATGTTGGAAACCAATCCACATTTTTGTGAAACAATCTGCAGACCCAACAAAACACACAGGCTCAACTCAGCTCAACAATAACACAACCACTTTGTGTCTGGTCTGTAGTGTAAACAAGGAATATATTTTGCATAAGTTTATTAAGATTTCTTTCATGACTATTGGTTGGGGTGCTACCTGACAGTTTTTATTATTTAGCAACTAGCAGCACATTTCTTAGAACAGGAGGGGCAGGCTTATCTTCAGGGCAACAAGGAGAAAGGGAAACCGAAGCCCTCTCTGCAGCCAGCCTAGGGGGAAAGGAAGCACAAGGGGAGGAATGGGAAGAGATTAATTTGGAGAGGAAAGGAAAGCTGGGGGGACTATCCAGGAGGTATAACAAGGAAGAAAGAGAACACAGGCTGCTGATGTTTCAACTAAACAGTAAGAAACCCCATCTTCACATCACTTTACAAGTATCCCACTGAAAATGGGTCCTGTATGATCTTTAGCACCCTCTCAAACTCTTGTCCACTGCTCCTTTCCTTGCTGGGGTCATTTTCTTCACCTTCCCACCTTGTCACTCTGCTCCAGCCACATGGACTTCCTTGCTGTCTGTTACTACTGTTTGTTTGTTTGTTCGTTTTGAGACACAGTCTTGCTCTGTTGCCCAGGGTGGAGTGCAGTGGTGCAATCACAGCTCACTGCTACATCTGCTTCCTGGGCTCAAGTGATTCTGGCACCTCAGCCTCCCGAGTAGCTGGGATTACAGGCGTGTGCAACCACGCCCAGCTAATTTTTGTGTTTTTAGTTGAGATGGGATTTCACCTTGTTGGTCAGGCTGGTCTTGAACTCCTGGCCTCAAGCAATCCGCCTGCCTTGGCCTCCCAAAATTGCTGGGATTATAGACATAAGCCACCGCACATGGCCTCCTTGCTGTTTTATGAACATGCCAAGCACATGTCTGCCTCAGGGCCTTTGCACTGGCCAGGATGCTGTACTCCCAGACAGTCTCATGTTTTTATGAGCTGTATGTTTCTCCATAGCACTTAACACTATGTAACCTACATGATGGTTTACTTCTTTATTTTCTGTCTCCCTTCCCTTCTTCTTAAGAATGTAACCTACATGAAGTCAGCGGCATGGGGGAACTCATTAGATATTTGTTGGATAATGAATGACTCTAGGAAGAAAGGAAGGAAACAAAAATGCAAGAAAGGAAGCAATGAAAACCCTTGTTACCTTTGAGGATGTTGTTAAAAGTGTTCAATAAACAGGGACTGGCTAAGAAATTTTACCATTTCTAATTATTTTGCAAAATTGTGTTGCTTTTTGGAAGTAAAGATTTAAAAAGCAAACTAATGATAGTCCTAAGGACTAGCACGACCCTATTCTTATTATCTTAAGAAACTAGATGTATGGGAGGATACATTTTTATTTATAAACACATAAATGGGCCATTGAGTTTAGTAATAATTAAGTTTCCAGTAGAGTTGAAATTATGACAAATCTACCTTTTCCTGGTATATTTCTTCCTACTTTAATTCATTTTAAGAAGTAGGTCAGGAATAAATTATGACATAACAGAACATGTGCCCAATACTACTAAATCTTTGGGAACAACGATCAGCAATGAACATATAAAACGACTCCAATCCTAGAATTTTGTTTTCTTTTGTTTGTTTTTTACTGGCAATGAGTACAACCAGCTCTAGGCAGCTGGAGAGGTGGGGGCTGAGCTGGTTTTGTAGGTCTGCATTGGATTTTTGACATCAGGTAAAGGCCACTTCTCTGAGATACAGAGGTAAAAACTTTACTGTCAATAGCTTTCCACTCCAGGAAAAAATAAAATATGCTCCAACCTAAGCTGTGATTTAGAATTAAGTCAGGCCCTGGGATTGGCCAACGCTGGATTAGACCAAGTGTGTCCAGGCTGCCAGTTCACCCCTGGAGACAGTACTGCATGCACTGTGTATGGAAGGCTGCAGGGAACATGCGGGAATCAAGGGCCACAAGCCCACATTTGTCAACACGGAGCATGCTGAGACAAGCTCGGTTGGGGAGACCCTAATCCAGTGGCGCTAGAGGAATTAAAGACACACACAGAAATATAGAGGTGTGAAGTGGAAAATCAGGGGTCTCACAGCCTTCAGAGCCGAGAGCCCTGAACAGAGATTTACGCACATATTTATTAAAAGCAAACCAGTCATTAGCATTGTTTCTATAGATATTAAATTAACTAAAAGTATCCCTTATGGGAAATGAAGGGTTGGGTTGAATTAAAGGAATAGGTTGGGCTAGTTAGCCACAGCAGGAACGTGCCCTTAAGACACGGATTGCTCATGCTATTTTTTGAGTCTTAAGAATGCCTTTAGCCGGGCGTGGTGGCTCAAGCCTGTAATCCCAGCACTTTGGGAGGCCGAGACGGGCGGATCACGAGGTCAGGAGATCGAGACCATCCTGGCTAACACGGTGAAACCCCGTCTCTACTAAAATACAAAAAAAATTAGCCGGGCGTGGTGGCGGGCGCCTGTACTCCCAGCTACTTGGGAGGCTGAGGCAGGAGAATGGCGTGAACCCTGGAGGTGGGGCTTGCAGTGAGCTGAGATCCGGCCACTGCACTCCAGCCTGGGCAACAGAGCCGGACTCCGTCTCAAAAAAAAAAAAAAAAAAAAAAAAGAATGCCTTTAAGCGGTTTTCCACCCTGGGCGGGCCAGGTGTTCCTTGCCCTCATTCCCACAACCTTCAAGCTTGGGCGTTAGGGCCATTATGAACATGTCACAGTGCTGCAGAGATTTTGTTTATGGCCAGTTTTGGGGCCAGTTTATGGCCAGATTTTGGGAGGCTTGCTCCCAACAGAGCAGATGGGATATGGTAATCTGCCTGCATTTCAGCAAGTTGAGAATAGGCTTATAGCAGAGATAAGACTAATCGAGAAAGAAAAGAGAGAAATTAAGTGTAGCTCCTGGTAACCCACGTGCCTCTTACCCTTGTCAGTTTTTCCTCCTTTCCATTTTTGGTCAACTGATGTCTGTCTCTCTTACTGATCTGACAGTCACATATACACACAGTTTTTTGTCTTTGGGATATGAAGAGTATTAGGAGATTAAAAGAAGAGTAGGGTAAACAAATACGTTTCATGGATTACAATATAGTAAGTGCTAACTCTAGAAGAATTTTCCAAGTGTGAAAATCTACAGAATTTACAGTGTAATGGCAACATGATTAGGTCCCAAGAAATAATTAAGGTAAACAATGTGCTCTTTTTCTCCTCTCCCTGGTAACTCAATAGTCTTCAACTACTTGAGAAGGTGTGAGGATCATTTTTTATCTAAGTTTGGACACTGAAGCTCACATTTCAGCGGCGATCAAGGTGATCATGCTTATCCCCTGCTGACACCTTTCTTCCCCACCTCAACAAGTCACAGATCACTTCAAGGAGAAAATTTCAAGAGGTTATTAAACACTGGCATGGATACCCAGAGCAGAGATGTTATCGTCTCTGGGGACCTTTAGGAACAGCTGATCATCCTGGATAGGCAGAGTTACACCTAATTCAGACTGTCAAAAACTACCAGGTGCTGCAAAGTCAGCAAAGCATTGTGGGAATATCAAAAAGGTGAGCAGGCACAGCAGCTCCCCTGAATAACCTGAAATGGCTTGATCTGGACTGCTTCTGAGAAAGACATGTTTAGGTTTGGTTACCACTGAGGAGGTGCAATGCTGGGCCAGGTTATGTTTACCAGGGATTTTGTGGGCCTGCTTTTCTCAATCCTGACTGGATATTAGTATTTGCTGGGGGGACTTTTAAAAAATAAAGATGCCTGGGCCTATGCCAGTCCATTATCTTCTCCCCACCTTCATCACTCTTCTTTTTCTCTTTGAGACAGAGTCTCGCTCTTGTTGCCCATGCTGGAGTGTAGTGGCGCAATCTTGGCTCACTGCAACCTCCACCTCCTGGGTTTGATTCTTCTGCCTCAGCCTCCCAGTAGCTGGGATTACAGGCATGCGCCACCATGCCTGGCTAATTTTTGTATTTTAAGTAGAGACAGGGTTTTGCTATGTTGGCTGAGCTGGTCTTGAACTCCTGGCCTCAAATGGTACTCCCGCCTCAGCCTCCCAAAGTGCTGGGAGCACAGGTGTGAGCCACTGAGCCTGGCCTACACTTTCACTATTGAAAACATTTGTATTCTGGAGGACTATGAAGGAGGGGACAGGTCTTTTTCAAAATCTAGGGAACACTAAGGACTTTATCCTCAAAATAAATCTGATTAATTAATCAGAATCTCTGTTGGGTATTTTTTTTCTAAATAAACTCCCAGGCAATGCAAATGCAATGGAATTATACATTAGTTGCTGAGAACCACTGGTGCCATATAGCACTCTCATTTTATACATAGAAAAATTAAGGTCCAAAGAATTTAACTGACATGTGACTTGCCCAAGACCACATGCCTGGTTAGTGGCAGAGCTTGGCTTAAAACCATGATCTCCATTAATTTACAAATCCAATAAGCATCTTTCAAGGACATTCTAGGGTTGTTGGCCCACCACCTAGTTGCCACTCAAGAATACGGTAAGTCAAAGCTGGTTGATAGCTAAGGATATCTTAGGCTGATCCCGATCCAAGTTAAAAGGTAAGTGTAAGGTGTGATGGTTCTGGTATTCTCTCTTATAGTTTTCTTCCAAGTAGTGGTGTGTGATTCAGATCTCTGGAAATTTTGAGGAATCCTTTGATCTGGATAAAATCCATCACTACCTCTGACCCACTCTCCAATTTACTAGTTCGAGGAGGCTGTCTACTTACCCAGATCCAATGTGCAGCACAAAAGTCAGGACAGGGGACAAGATCCCCCACTGGGAGCTCCAGTGAAGTTCACTGAAACCTTGATTACTGGGGCTGAGAGCTAGAGAAGGTAGAGCTCACTCCTTGGCCCTATATATAGAAGAAGAAAAGTAAGTTAATTCAGCAGTTGCTGGTTTGTGTTTTTGAAAGAAGCTATGTCTAAAATATTTCTTAATGCTGTCCTTTCATTCCTAATATCAACCCACTCCCTTCCAAGGCACAGCTACTGCTATCAGAGTGGCTTACATGGGATAGGCTAATTATATATAATTATATCTTCTTCCTAAGGGTGAACTGCTAGGGTGTGAAAAACATATATTTCAATTTTTGAACTCGACCATTCCCATATGTAGCAATTCATGACTACAAGTTTGCATATGAGAGATTGTGTCCCGAATGGGGCATCATCAGTACTGGGAGCAAATCCTCCTAGAGCACTTGCCTTGAAAAGAGCAAGAAAAGTAGAAAAATGAGAGACTCATAATGTTCAAGATAAGAGTTGACCTTGATCAATTAAAAAATTAGGCCAATCTGTCTTTAGTCTTTTACAAATAATACAATTATTCCTTCCCATTCACAGAATACTTACTCCAGGGGCCATGTATTTATTCCATTTGAAAGTAAATTAAGTCATATCCACTCAGTTTGTGAATTTACCCACATCTTGCTTCACTTCCCTTTCCCTCCACCTACCTACCCTCTGACTAATTCGCTGACCCGTTCTAAAGCAAGCTCTCACAACCTGGGCACCAGGAATCCTCTGAAAGGTGTACAAGATTTTGAATGGGTGTGCTTTTTTATTTTTGGGGGGATAAAGTCCCTAGTGTTCTCCAGATTTTGAAAGAGACCTGTCCCCTCCTTCATAGTCCTCTAGAATACAATTGTTTTCAAAGGTGAAGGTGGGGAGAAGATAATGATGTTGACAGTTGTTGGTACCTACAATAAAACATTTTATGAAGTTGGTCCTGGAACTAGCCTTCAAAAGGATTAAGAGTTCATGAAATTAGATCTATCCTCCAAAAGAATAGACTTACATAAAACATACTTTGAGGCACAAAATTATTAAATTTATTCATGCTGTGTCTTCTTTTGTGCAAGATTTCACTAGTTTGAAACCAAAAGAAAGGAAAATCATCTCATTTTTCTTGATTTTAACTTTATTAATGTAATGGTAATGAGAACACCTGGGAATATGGATGTACTTCTTATTTATCATGATTTCCCTCGAAAACTGTTTCACTTGGGTTACTAAAATGCAGACTACCTGCAACGGTAGAAAAATTAAGATACCAGGGGGCAACACATGATATTTAGAATGAGATGAAAACTCAACTGATTTTGATTGTCAGTTAAATAGGCAGTGCACACCTGCATCTACACCTCACAAGATAATCCACTGATTGTTAGAAACTTCCTTAGTCTTCCATTCTTCTGTTCTTAGCAAAGCGCCTCTACTCGAAAGGCGCTCAAATACTTGTTGGATTGAGTCAATTCTTTTGGTTTCGCTCATAAATTAATGAGGAACGTGTAACTCTGTACAGTTTCAGAGTAGTTAAAGAGAGAGAAAAAAAGAAATGCTACGTAAGAGAATTGGGGCTTCAGGTGTTACCTAATAGACTAGAAAGCTTTCCAACAGTGCACTTAAGATATGAGCTATAGCAACCTTACCTAGGAATTCCTCGCCCTAACTTTCTTTCTAATGCAAATTAGTTTGAATTTCTCTCTCCTCCCTCCTGTCCTCTGTCTGAAAGTCTTCTGATACAAAGCAATACTACAGTAATTAGAAGGAATGCCTGACAAAAACACATTTTAAATTTCATTTTCAAAAAGGTTGATACTTCCTATTGCATACTCCGAATTCCCCTGCATTTCTATGCTGTAGATTCCTACACTTTAGACAATACATTTGTATCTAGTGCACACTGTTCACTTTTCAGATAGGAAAAAGCTAAATCTCAGTCAGTCCCCGCAAAAGGTTGCCATTTTTTTTTGTTGTTTTAAGAGTCTCCATGAATGTGATTTAAATTCTAGAATCTACAGTACTCATCGAAGCTAGGAAAAGAATTCTGCCCACCTACAGCGTATCCGAGGCTTTTTTCACAGCTAGCAGATCGGATCCTTGCAGCTGTTTCTTCTGTAGGTCTCGGAGCTCATTGAGAACGTCCAGCACGCCTTCCCGGCTGAGCCCGGCGCAGGTGCGCTCTACATGAGGCAGTTAACCAAGTCAATTGGTTCCTGATCAACTAAATCTCTCGTAAAAATAAACACTGCCGCGAGCTTCGAGAGTCCAGAGTGTCAGAGCCTCTATGATGGCAGAGCAGCTGCCGCGATGCCTGATTAGTAGGGAGAAGGATTTCCCGGCAGGGGGCCAATACCAAATTTTAGGGCTGTTAGGCTCTGACCAGTCCCTTCGTCAGCGGAGAAGTAGGAGACCCGGGGTTCGAGCCTTGCCCGGCACTTAGCGGAGGGCCCAGTCTCGGGACCACAGCCTCGCTCCCTGGGAGCTCGGGGCAGCCAAAGCCGGGCAAGCCCGGCCCGGCACAGGAGGAGGCACGGCCAGTCTCCGGAGAGAGGGCCAGAGGCAGAACTGAGGGCCTAGTTTTGGGTAATTCGGTTTGGATACAAATCAGGCCAGACCCAAGGAGTCTGGTGCCGGCCACCGTAGGGCAAGAGGAGGGTGTTTCGGAGCAGAGCCAGGGCGCGCGGGAAAAAGATGAAAACCAAACTGGAAACGGCAAAGGGCTGGATTAGCGCCGAAGGGATTCGAGGAGGCAAACGTGAAGTAAAAATGCTGTGTGCAGCTGCAGAGGGCGAGGGGACGGGGATTGCAAAGGAAAGCGCTTCGTGAGACTTTCTCCTTCCCGGCGTAGAGATAGAGACCAGCAGAGTGCGGGCAGGTCAGCCCTGTCGTCTGTTCGTTTAGGGAAAGGGCGCGGCATGGAGCCCGGGAGAGAGGGGCAGAGGCAGAGGCGGTGACAGCGAGGGCCCCTGCTCGGGTGGGCCCGCGGGCCTCAGCTCAGCCCCCTCCCGAGGGACCGCGACCCCCGGCCCCGCGCGCACTCACCAGCCCGGGCTGCCCTGGGCGGAGCCGCCCCGCCGCGCTCCCCAGCCGCTGCCTCTTCGACGGGCGCGCTGCCTCCAGGTGCGGCTCTAGGAGGAGGCGCCGCGGGCAGTGGTGGCTGCGCCCGGTGCCTCCGGGTAACACAAGCCCGCCCCGCCCCACCAAAGCCAGGCCCCGCAGCCACCCTCCGCTGTGGGACGCCGGGGCGCGGGCATCCCTGCCCCCTAGGGGCCTCTTCCCAAGCACCTAGAACTTTCCAAAGTGTGCTTGGAATTTAACACCTTGTTCTTGACGAGCAAAAGTACCCTGATGAGACCGGCTTTCTTCCTCTACGGCCCAGGAGTTTCTCCAGGTGGCATCTTGTCGCCTTGAGGTGGAACGTCAGTAGAGGCTCGAGGCTGAAGCAAGCACAATACTCAAGGTATAGCGTTCAAGTGGAAAACATTGCGTTTTATGATTTTAAAATGGAAAAGAACCAAAAGAAAACCCTGACTTATCTTTTCAATTACAGTCATTATAGAGACTCGGATTCGTACAGGAACATTCGAAAACTTAGGAAATCCTTAGGACAATGTAAGTGTGGGATTTTTTGTTTTTGTTTTTTTCAAAAAGTTTTGATGAACTGCCTTTGGTTAACACTTTGTTTGCAAATATTGACTATTTATTGCACAACAAGGCAATGCATGATAGGTTATTTTCCGGGCATTTAAATTAGAATTTACAAAACAACGCTTGCGTTTTATTAAGTAGAATAACGTAACATGTTACCCCAAAGTGGGAGAATCGCTTGAGCCCAGGAGTTTGAGACCAGCCTGGCAACAAAGCGAGACTCCGTCTCTTAAAAAACAAATTAGGAAATAGCTTGTTTTGCTTCTAAAAACTGGGATACAAGAGAGCGCCGAAGCCAGAGTGCCGGGATCCAGGAGGGTGAAGTGTAGAAAATGATTTCAAATACACACTTCCCTCTGGCCTTGTCTTAGTAAGGATTATAGTTGGTTCATTAAGAGCATCTGTTTTTTGCTTTGTGCATTTCTGCGCGTGCACACTGTAGTGACTCATGTGGTGGACAAGGTCTTTGGTCTTAAAGCTGAAATGCACGCCTGCAGACACCAGAGGCTTCTGCCAAGGAGACCCCACCTCCAGAACCCAGGCCAGGCCTTCGGCTTGGAGCGCTGGTGCGGTCCTTCAACCGGGAGGAAGGGCTGGAGATTCCCTCCCTACTCCACACGAGGGCGATCTCTTCAAGGGCATCAGACCACTCTCCATGTCCCTAGCTGAGGAAACCAAATTTGCTTTTCTCCACGCTTTTGAATATCTCTAAACAAATCTTAACAGGATAAGTTACTAAAGAGGAGTTGGGCTCCTGGGACGTGCATTTCTGGTGTCCTTCATTTGCCACTTGGCCTTTGCCATCCTATGAAATTATTTTGCCACATACATGTCTGTACCCTAGTGCTTCTTACACTAATGTGCATAGGAATCACCTGCGGATCCCGTTAAAAATGCCGATTCTGATTCAGTAGGTCTGCAGTAGGGGCTGAGATACGCATTTCTAACAGGCCCCTGGGTGATCCTGGTAGGCTGCTGGAGGACCGAACTTTGAGTAGCAACACTGGAGACAGTTGGATGATAAACTGCCTTTGCTGGTAGTGTAGCAGGACCAGCCGCAGACAAAACTCCTCAGACGCCGGAATAAAGAAGGAAGAGGTTTTTTATTCGGCGGGGAGCGTAGGCAGACTCGCGTCTTAAGAGCCGAGCTCCCTGAGAAAGAAATACTTGGCCTTTTTAAAGGTTTACAACTTTAAGGGGTCCACCTGAAAGGGTCATGATAAATCGAGCAAGCGTGGGAAACGTGACTGGGGGCTACATGCATCAGCTAACAGAACAGAAAGTTTTACAATGCTTTTTTCATACAGTGTCTGGAATTTACAGATAACACAAGTAGTTTAGGCCAGGGGTTGATGTTATTATTATTACGTTGTTTAACTCCTAGGGTCGGGTGGTGGTGCCAAGGTTGTCTGGTTATTTATCTTTTGTTTCTTTCTCGCTTTCCTCCTGTGTTGTGAACTAGGCAAGGTGGGGGGAGGAGGGCAGCAGGAGTAGTAGTGGTCTCCTTCCTTAGTAGCACCAGGTACCTAATACACTAACACAATAATAGCAATGTTGTTAATACCTGTTCAGTGTTTACATATAGTAGGCACTGTTCTGAGCACTTTACATGGATTTACTTGTATAGATACTGCTATTATTTCTAATTTAGAGATGACTTTACTTTTTTTTGAAGGAAAATTTGTATTTAAATTATTTTTATGTACAGAAAACTCAACAGTGTACATTTAACCCAGCTTAGTGGCAAGTTCTTTAGCCTTTGCCTTTTCGAGCTTGGCGATACGAGCCACAGACTTGGGACCCAGGACATTGCCGCCCCAGTGACGGCGGATCTCATCGTATCTGTCGTTGTAATTGGTCCTGATAGCTTCCACCAGCTTAGCCAAAGCGCCTTTGTCTTCCGAGTTCACCTGTGTGAAGGTGACAGTGGTGCAGGTCTTCCTGTGGACTAGACGGCCCAGTCTGGCCTTCCCCTTGATAATGCAGTAAGGAACCCCCATTTTACGACACAGGGCAGGCAAGAAGACAACCAGCTCGATGGGATCCACGTCATGTGCAATCACCACCAGCTGAGCCTTCTTGTTCTCCACCAAGGTGGTGACGGTGTTAACTCCTGCTCGAAGGACAGGTGGTCTCTTAGTGGTGACATCCCCTTTGCCAGCAGCTTTCTTCTCGGCCAGGGCCAACAGCCTCTGCTTCTTCTCTTGCTTTGTCTCTGGTCTGTACTTGTGGGCCAGCTTAAGCAGCTGAGTAGCTGTTTGGCGGTCCAGGGCCTGGGTAAACTGGTTAATAGCAGGAGGCACTTTCAGCCGCTTATAGAGGATGGCTCTCTGCCGCTGCAACCTGATATAGCGAGGCCGTTTCACAAAGCGGGTGAGGTCTCTTTTGGGCTGGATGTCCTGTCCAATGCCAGAATTCTTAGGTCTTTTCTCAAACAGGGAATTCACCACTTTCTTGGCCTCCTGCTTTTTCACGACAGCAGGGGCCGGAGCCACCTTCTTTCCCTTGGCCTTCTTTCCTTTCCGCATCTTGGGCGGCGGGAGGAGAGAGCGAGATGACTTTACTTTTAATATGAGTCTTCCCCACCCTCTACCCGCTTCCCATCCTTGCTGGCTTAATTTCATTTCTTTGGTGTTAGAATATTAGGGAGAGCATCAGGAAGAATAGCTAGTGGATGCTGGGCTTAATACCTAGGTGATGGGTTGACCTGTGCAGCAAACCACCATGACACACGTTTACCTGTGTAATAAATCTGCACATGTACTCCAGAACTTAAAAGCTGATAAAAGAAAAAACAAAATTAAAAGATCTGAAAACGTATATTCAGAGAATTGTCTTCCTTCTTTTGTTCCATCCATTCTACCCAATCCTGTGTGAGTAAACAACGTCATTACTTCTCATCTATTCTTCCTGTGTTTTTGTAAAGCCACACAGATATTTGTTATGTATTCTTGCCTGCCTTCCTGTCTGCCTGCCTGCCTACCTTCCTTCTTTTCCTTCCTTCCATCCTTTTCTTTTTTTTTCTTTTTTTTTTTTTTTTATTATACTTTAAGTTCTGGGATACATGTATAGAATGTGCAGGTCTGTTACATAGGTATACACGTACCATGGTGGTTTGCTGCACCCATCAACCTGTCATCTACATTAGGCGTTTCTCCTAATGTTATCCCTCCCCTAGCACCCACACCCCTGACAGGCCCCGGTGTGTGATGTTCCCCTCCCCGTGTCCGTGTGTTTTCATTGTTCAACTCCCACCTATGAGTGAAAACATGTGGTGTTTGATTTTTCTGTTCCTGTGTTAGTTTGCTGAGAATGATGGTTTCCAGCTTCATCCATGTCCCTGCAAAGGACATGAACTCATCCTTTTTTGTGGCTGTATAGTATTCCATGGTATATATGTGCCACATTTTCTTTATTCAGTCTATCGTTGATGGGCATTTGGGTTGGTTCCAAGTCTTTGCTATTGTGAGTAGTGCCACAATAAACATACGTGTGCATATGTCTTTATAGTAGAATGATTTATAATCCTTTGGGTGTATACCCAGTAACGGGATGGCTGGGTCAAATGGTATTTCTGGTTCTAGATCCTTGAGGAATCGCCACACTGTCTTCCACAATGGTTGAACTAATTTACACTCCCACCAGCAGTGTAAAAGTGTTCCTATTTCTCCACATCTCCAGCATCTGTTGTTTCCTGACTTTTTAATGATCATCATTCTAACTGGTGTGAGATGGTATCTCATTGTGGTTTTGATTTACATTTCTCTAATGACCAGTGATGATGAACTTTTTTCCATATGTTTGTTGGCTGTATAAATGTCTTCTTTTGAAAAGTGTCTGTTCATATCCTTTGCCCACTTTTTGATGGGGTTGTTCGTTTTCTTGTAAATTTAAGTTCTTTGTAGATTTTGTATATTAACCCTTTGTCAGATGGATAGATTGCAGAAATTTTCTCCCACTGTGTAGGTTGCCTGTTCACTGTGATGATTGTTTCTTTTGCTGTGCAGAAGCTCTTTAATTAGATCCCATTTGTCAATTTTGGCTTTTTTTAAAAAAAATTATACTTTAAGTTCTGGGGTACATGTGCACAACGTGCAGGTTTGTTACCTAGGTATACATGTGCCATGTTGGTTTGCTGCACCCATCAACTTGTTGTTTACATTAGGTATTTCTCGTAATGCTATCCCTCCCCCAGCCCCCCACCCCCCCACCCACAGACCCCAGTGTGCGATGGTTTCCCCACTGTGTCCATGTGTTCTGATTGTTCAGCTCCCACTTATGAGTGAAAACATGCAGTGTTTGGTTTTCTGTCCTTGTGATAGTTTGCTGAGAATGATGGTTTCCAGCTTCCTCCATGTCCCTGCAAAGGACATGAAGTCATCCTTTTTTATAGCTGCATAGTATTCCATGATGTATATGTGCCACATTTTGTTTAGCCAGTCTATTATTGATGGACATTTGGGTTGGTTCCAAGACTTTGCTATTGTGAATAGTGCCATAGTAAACATACGTATGCATGTGTCTTTATAGTAGCATGATTGATAATCCTTTGGGTATATACTCAGTAAGGGGATTGCTGGGTCAAATGGTATTTCTAGTTTTAGATCCTTGAGTAATTGCCACACTGTCTTCCACAATGGTTGAACTAATTTACACTCCCACCAACAGTGTAAAATTTTTCCTATTTCTCCACATCCTCTCCAGCATCTGTTGTTTCCCGACTTTTTAATGATTGCCATTCTAACTGCCTTGAGACGGTATCTCATTGTGATTTTGATTTGCATTTCTGTAATGACCAGTGATAAGTATTTTTTCATATGTCTGTTGGCTGCATAAATGTCTTCTTTTGAAAAGTGTCTGTTCATATTCTTTGCCCACTTTTTGATGGGGTTGGTTGTTTGTTTTTTTTTGTAAATTTAAGTTCTTTGTAGATTCTGGATATTAGCCCTTTGTTAGATAAATAGGTTGTAAAATTTTTCTCCCATTCTGTAGGTTGCCTGTTCACTCCACTGATAGTTTTTTTTTTTTTTTTTTTTTTTTTTTTTGCTGTGCAGAAGCTCTTTAGTTAGATCCCATTGGTCTATTTTGGCTTTTGTTGTCATTGCTTTTGGTGTTTTAGTCATGAAGTCTTTAACCATGCCTATGTCTTGAATGGTATTCCCTAGGTTTTCTTCTAGGGTTTTTATGTTTTAGGTATAAGATTTAAGTTTTTAATCCCTCTTTAGTTAATTTTTGTATGAGGTGTGAGGGAAGGATCCAGTTTCAGCTTTCTACATATGGCTGGCCAGTTTTCCCAGCACCATTTATTAAATAGGGAATTCTTTCCCAATTGCTTGTTTTTGTCAGGTTTGTCAAAGATCAGATGGTTGTAGATGTGTGATGTTATTTCTAGGGCCTCTGTTCTGTTCTGCTGGTCTGTATATCTGTTTTGGTACCAGTACCATGCTGTTTTTGTTACTTTAACCTTGTATAGTTTGAAGTCAGGTAGCATGATGCCTGCAGCTTTGTTCTTTTTGCTTAGGATTGTCTTGGCTATGTGGGCTCTTTTTTGGTTCCATATGAAATTTAAAGTAGTTTTTTCTAATTCTGTGAAGAAAGTCAATGGTAGCTTGATGGGGATAGCATTGAGTCTATAAATTACTTTGGGCAGTATGGCCATTTTCTATTGTTTGCAGTAGTTTCAGAAGGGATGGTATCAGCTCCTCTTTGTACCTCTGGTAGAATTTGCTTGTGAATTCATCTGGTCCTGGACTGTTTTTGGTTGGTAGGTTATTACTGCCTCAATTTCAGAAACTGTTATTCGCCTATTCAGAGATTCACCTTCTTCTTGGTGTAGTCTTGGTAGGATGTATATGTCCAGGAATTTATCCATTTTTACTAGATTTTCGAATTTATTTGCATAGAGGTGTTTATAGTATTCTCTGATGGTAGTTTGTATTTCTGTGGGAATCAATGGTTATATCCCCTTTATCATTTTTTATTGTGTCTATTTGATTCTTCTCTCTTTTCTTTTAGTCTTGCTAGTGGTCTATTTTGTTGATCTTTTTAAAAAACCAGCTCTGGATTCATTGATTTTTTTTTTTGAAGGGTTTTTCGTGTCTTTATCTCCTTCAGTTCTGCTCTGATCTTTGTAATTTCTTGTCTTCTGCTAGCTTTTGAATTTGTTTGCTCTTGCTTCTCTAGTTCTTTTAATTGTGATGTTAGGGTGCTGATTTTACATCTTTCCTGCTTTCTCCTGTGGGCATTTAGTGCTATAAATTTCCCTCTACACACTGCTTTAATGTGTCCCAGAGATTCTGGTACGTTGTGTCTTTGTTCTCATTGGTTTCAAAGAACTTATTTAGTTGTGTCTTAATTTCGTTATTTACCCAGTAGTCATTCAGGAGCAGGTTTTTCAGTTTCCATGTAGTTGTGTGGTTTTGAGTGAGTTTCTTTCTTTTTTTTTTTTTGAGACAGAGTCTCCGCCCCCTGGGTTCACACCATTCTCTTGCCTCAGCCTCCCGCGTAGCTGGGACTACAGTGCCCGCCACCATGCCCAGCCAATTTTTTCGTATTTTTAGTAGAGACGGGGTTTCACAGTGTTCGCCAGGATGGTCTCGATCTCCTGACCTCGTGATCCGCCTGCCTCGGCCTCCCAAAGTGTTGGGATTACAGGCATGAGCCACTGTGCCCGGTCCTTGAGTGAGTTTCTTAATCCTGTGTTCTAATTTGAGTGCACTGTGGTCTGAGAGACAGTTTGTAATGATTTGTTTTTTTTTTTACATTTGCTAAGGAGTGTTTTACTTCCAATTATGTGGTCAATTTTAGAATAGGTGTGATGTGGTGCTGAGAAGAATGTATATTCTTTTGATTTGGGGTAGAGAGTTCTAGAGATGTCTATTAGGTCTGCTTGGTCCAGAGCTGAGTTCAAGTCCTGGCTATCCTTGGTAACTTTCTGTCTTGTTGATCTAATATTGATAGTGGGGTGTTAAAGTCTCCCATTGTTGTTGTGTGTAGTCTAAGTCTCTTTCTAAGTCTCTAAGAACTTGCTTTATGAATCTGGGTGCTCCTGTATTGAGTACATATATATTTAGGATAGTTAGCTCTTCTTGCTGAATTGATCCCTTTACCATTATATAATGGCCTTCTTTGTCTCTTTGGATCTTTGTTGGTTTAAAGTCTGTTTTATCAGAGACTAGGATTGCAACCCCGCTTTTTTTTTTTTTTTTTTTTTGCTTTCCATTTGCTTGGTAGATCTTCCTCCATCCCTTTATTTTGAGCCTATGTGTGTCTTTGTACGTGAGATGGGTCTCCTGAATATAGCACACTGGTGGATCTTGACTCTATCCAATTTGCTAGTCTGTGTCTTTTAATTGGAGCATTTAGCCCCTTTACATTTAGGTTAATATTGTTCTGTGTGAATTTGATCCTGTCATTATGATGCTAGCTGGTTGTTTTGCCCGTTAGTTTATGCAGTTTCTTCATAGCGTCAGTGGTCTCTACGATTTGGCATGTTTTTGCAGTGGCTAGTACCGGTTGTTCCTTTCCATGTTTAGTGCTTCCTTCAGGAGCTCTTGTAAGGCAGGCCTGGTGGTGACAAAAATCTCTCAGCATTTCCTTGTCTGTAAAGGATTTTATTTCTCCTTCATTTATGAAGTGATATGAAATTTGCTGCATTTGAAATTCTGGGTTGAAAATTTTTTAAGAATGTTGAACATTGGCACCCACTCTCTTCGGGCTTGTAGGGTTTCTGCAGAGAGATCCGCTGTTAGTCTGATGGACTTCCCTTCGTTGGTAACCCGACCTTTCTCCCTGGCTGCCCTTAACATTTTTTCCTTCATTTCAACCTTGGTGAATCTGATGATTATGTGTCTTGGGGTTGCTCTTCTCGAGGAATATCTTTGTGGTATTCTCTGTATTTCCTGAATTTGAATGTTGGCCTGTCTTGCTAGGTTGGGGATGTTCTCCTGGATAATACCCTGCAGAGTGTTTTCTAACTTGGTTCCATTCTTCCAGTCACTTTCAGGTACACCATTCAAACATAGATTTGTTCTTTTCAGTTAGTCCCATGTTTCATGGAGGCTTTGTTTCTTTTCACTCTGTTTTCTCTAATCTTGTCTTCTTGCTTTATTTCATTGACTTGAACTTTAATCACTGATATCCTTTCTTCCACTTGATCCATTTGGCTACTGAAGCTTGTGTATGCTTCATGAAGTTCTCATGCTGTGTTTTTCAGCTCTATCAGGTTATTTATTTTCTTCTCTACACTGATTATTCTACTTAGCTATTCCTCTCACCTTTTCTCAAGGTTTTTAGCTTCCTTGTGATGGGTTAGAACATGCTCCTTTAGCTTGGAGGAGTTTGTTCTTACCTACCTTCTGAAACCTACTTCTGTCAATTCATCAAACTCATTCTCCATCCAGTTTTGTTCCCTTGCTGGTGAGGAGTTGTGATCCTTTGGAGGAGAAGAGGTGCTCTGGTTTTTAGAATTTTCAGCCTTTCTGCTCTGATTTCTCCCCATCTTTGTGATTTTATCTACCTTGGGTCTTTGATGTTGGTGATCTTCAGATGGGGTTTTGGTGTGGATGTCCTTTTTGTTGATGTTGATGCTATTCCTTTCTGTCTGTTAGTTTTCCTTCTAACAGTCAGGTCGCTCAGCTGCAGGTCTGTTGGAGTTTGCTGGAGGTCCACTCCAGACCGTGTTTGCCTGGGTATCACCAGCGGAGTCTATGGAGCAGCAAATATTGCTGCCTGATCCTTCCTCTGGAAGCTTTGTCCCAGAGAGGCACCCACCAGATGGCAGCCAGAGTTCTCCTGTATGAGGTGTGTGTAGGCCCCTACTGGGAGGTGACTCCTAGTTAGGCTGCATGGGGTCAGGGGCCCACTTGAGGAGGCAGTCTGTCCGTTATCAGAGCTCGAACACGGTGCTGGGAGATCTACTGCTCTCTTTAGAGCTGTCAGGCAGGGATGTTTAAGTCTGCTGAAGCTGTGCTGGCAGCTGCCCCTTTCCCCAGGTGCTCTGTCCCAGGGAGATGAAGGTTTTATCTATAAGTCCCTGGTTGGGGCTGCTGCCTTTTGTTTAGATATGCCCGGCCCACAGAGGTGGAATCTAGAGAGGCAGTCGGCCTTGCTGAGCTGTGGTGAGCTTCGCCCAATTTGAGCTTCCTGGCAGCTTTGTTTATACTGTGGGCATAAAACCACCTACTCAAGCTTCAGCAGTGGCGGATGCCCTTCTCCCCACCAAGCTCCAGCATCCTAGGTCGATCTCAGACTGCTGTGCTAGCAGCGAGAATTTCAAACCAATGGATCTTAGCTTGTTGGGTTCTGTGGGTGTGGGACTCGCTGAGCTAGGCACTGGAGAGAATCTTCTGGTCTGCCGGTTGCGAAGACCATGGGAAAATCGCAGTATTTGGGCAGGAGTGTAGCATTTTTCTTTCTCTCACAGCTTCCCTTGGCTAGGAAACGGAAATCTCTGACCCCTCATGTCTTCTGGGTGAGGCGATGCCCCCGCCTTGCTTCTGCTCTCCCTCTGTGGGCTGCACCCACTGTCTAACCAGACTCAATGCAATGAATCAGCTACCTCAGTTGGAAATGCAGAAATCACCCGTCCTCTGCATTGATCTTGCTGGGAGCTGCAGACTGGAGCTGTTCCTATTTGGTCATCTTGGAAGTCCCCTCAATTTTGGCTTTTGTTGCCATTGCTTTTGGTGTTTCAGTCATGAAGTCTTTGCCCATGCCAATGTTGTGAATGATATTGCCTAGGTTTTCTTCTAGGGTTTTTATGGTTTTAGGTTTACGTTTAAGTCTTTAATCCATCTTGAGTTAATTTTTGTATAAGGCGTAAGGAAGGGGTCCAGTTTCAGTTTTCTGCATATGTCTAGCCAGTTTTCCCAACACCATTTGTTAAATAGGGAATCCTTTCCACATTGCTTGTTTTTGTCAGGTTTGTCAAAGATCAGATGGTTGTAGATTGTGGTGTTATGTGTGAGGCCTCTGTTGTGTTCCGTTGGTCTGTATATTTGTTTTGGTACCAGTACCATGCTGTTTTGGTTACTGTAGCCTTGTATAGTTTGAAGTCAGGTGGCATGATGCCTGCAGCTTTTTTTCTTTTGTCTTAGGATTGTCTTGGCTCTATGGTCTCTTTTTTGGTTCCATATGAAATTTAAAGTAGTTTTTTCTAATTCTGTGAAGAAAGTTAATGGTAGCTTGATGGGGATAGCATTGAATCTGTAAATTACTTTGGGCAGTTTGGCCATTTTCACGATATTGATTCTTCCTATCCATGAGCATGAAATGTTTTTCCATTTGTTTGTGGTCCTCTCTTATTTTGTTGAGCAGTGGTTTATAGTTCTCCTTGAAGAGGTCCTTCATATCCCTTGTAAGTTGTATTCCTAGGTATTTTATTCTCTTTGTAACAATTGTGAATGGGAGTTTGCTCATGCTTTGGCTCTCTATTATTGGTGTATAGGAGTGCTTGTGATTTTTGCACATTGATTTTGAATCCTGAGACTTTGCTGAAGTTGCTTATCAGCTTAAGGAGATTTTGGGCTGAGAAGATGGGGTTTTCTAAATAGACAATCATGTCATCTGCAAACAGACAATTTGACTTCCTCTTTTCCTAATTGAATACCCATTATTTCTTTCTCTTGCCTGATTGCCCTGGGCAGAACTTCCAATACTATGCTGAATAGGAGTGGTAAGAGAGGGCATCCTTGTTTTGTGCTGGTTTTCAAAGGGAATGCTTCCAGCTTTTGACCATTCAGGATGATATTGGCTGTGGGTTTGTCATAAATAGCTCTGATTATTTTGAGATATGTTCCATCAATACCTAGTTTATTGAGTGTTTTTGGCATGAAGAGCTGTTGAATTTTATTGAAAGTCTTTTCTGCATTTATTGAGATAATTATGTTGTTTTTGTCATTGGTTCTGTTTATGTGATAGATTGTATTTATTGATTTGTGTATGTTGAACCAGCTTTGCATCCCAGGGATGAAGCCGACTTGATTGTGGTGGATAAACTTTTTAATACGTTGCCGGATTCGGTCTGCCGGTATTTTATTGAGGATTTTTGCATTGATGTTCATCAGGGATATTGGCCTGAACTTTTCTTTTTTTGGTTGTGTCTCTGCCAGGTTTTGGTATCAGGATGATGCTGGCCTCATAAAATAAGTTGGGAGGATTCCCTCTTTTACTGTTGTTTGTAATAGTTTCAGTAGGAATGGTACCAGCTCCTCTTTGTACCTCAGGTAGAATTCGGCTATGAATCCTCCTGGACGTTTTTTGGTTGGTAGGCTATTACTGCCTCAATTTCAGAACTTTTTATTGGTCTATTCAGGGATTCGACTTCTTCCTGGTTTTGTCTTGGGAGGGTGTATGTGTCCAGGAATTTATCCATTTCTTTTAGATTTTCTAGTTTATTTGCATAGAGGTTTTTATAGTATTCTCTGATGGTAGTTTGTATTTCTTTGGGAATCAGTGGTGATATCCCCTTTATCATTTTTTACTGTGTCTATTTGATTCTTCTCTCTTTTCTTATTAGTCTGGCTAGCAGTCTATTTTGTTGATCTTTTCAAAAAACCAATTCCTGGATTCATTAATTTTTTTGAAGAGTTTTTTTTGTGTCTGTATCTCCTTCAGTTCTGTTCTGATCTTAGTTATTTTTTGCCTTTTGCTAGCTTTTGAATTCAGTTGCTCTTGCTTCCCTAGTTCTTTTAATTGTGATGTTAGGGTGGCGATTTTATATCTTTCCTGCTTTCTCTTGTGGGCATTTAGTGCTGTAAGTTTCCCTCTAAACACTGCTTTAGCTGTGTCCCAGAGATTCTGTTACATTGTGTCTTTGTTCTCATTGGTTTCAAAGAACTTATTTATTCATGCCTTAATTTCATTATTTACCAGTAGTCATTCAGGAGCAGGTTTTTCAGTTACCATGTGGTTGTGCAGTTGTGAGTGAGTTTCTTAATCCTGGCTTCTAATTTGTGTGTACTGTGGTCTGAGAGACTGTTTGTAGTAATTTCCATTCTTTTCCGTTTGCTGAGGAGTGTTTTACTTCCAATTTTGTGGCCAGTTTTAGAATATGTGTGATGTGGTGCTAAAAAGAATGTATATTCTTTTGATTTGGGGCGGAGAGTTCTGTAGATGTCTATTAGGTCGGCTTGGTCCAGATCTGAGTTCAAGTCCTGGTTATCCTTGTTAATTTTCTGTCTCATTGATATTTCTAATATTGACAGTGGGGTGTTAAAGCCTCCCACTATTATTGTGTGGGAGCCTAAGTCTCTTTCTAGGTCTCTAAGAACTTGCTTTATGAATCTGGGTGCTCCTGTATTGGGTGCATATATATTTAGGATAGCTAAGTCTCTTGTTAAATTGATCCCTTTGCCATTATATAATGGCCTTCTTTGTCTCTTTTGATCTTTGTTGGTTTAAAGTCTGTTTTATCAGAGCCTAGTATTTCAACCCCCCCCTTTTTTTTTTTTTTGCTTTCCATTTGCTTGGTAAATATTCCTCCATCCCTTTATTTTGAGCCTGTGTGTGTCTTTGCTGGTGAGATGGGTCTTCTGAATACAGCACACCAAAGGGTCTTGACTCTTAATCCAATTTGCCAGTCTGTCTTTTAATTGGGGCATTTAGCCAATTTACATTTAAGGTTAATATTCTTATGTGTAAATTTGCTCCTGTCATTATGATGCTAGCTGGTTATTTCGCCTGTTAGTTGATGCAGTTTCTTCATAGTGTCATGGTCTTTACAGTTTGGTATGTTTTTGCAGTGGCTGGTACCAGCTTTTCCTTTCCATATTTAGTGCTTCGTTCAGGAGCTCTTGTAAGGCAGGCCTGGTAGTGATAAACTCTCTCAGCATTTGCTTGTCTGTAAAGGATTTTATTTCTCCTTCATATGAAGCTTAGTTTGGCTGGATATGAAATTCTGGGTTGAAAATTCTTTAAGAATGTTGAACATTGGACCCCACTCTCTTCTGGCTTGTAGGGATTCTGAAGACAGATCCACTGTTAGTCTGATGGGCTTCCCTTTGTGGAAAACCTGACCTTTCTCTCCGGTTACCCTTAACATTTTTTCCTTCATTTCAACCTTGGTGAATCTGACAATTATATATGTTGGGGTTGCTCTTCTTGAGGAGTATCTTTGTGGTGTTCTCTGTATTTCCTGAATTTGAATGTTGGCCTGTCTTGCTAAGGTGGGGAAGTTTTCCTGTGTAATATCCTGAAGAGTGTTTTCCAATTTGGTTCTTTTCTCCCCCTCACTTTCAAGTACACTAATCACATGTAGGTTTGGTCTTTTCACATATTTCCATATTTTTTTGGAGGTTTTTTTCATTCCTTTTCTTTCTTTTTTCTCTAATCTTGTCTTCACACCTTATTTCATTAAGCTGATCTTCAACCTCTGATATCCTTTCCTCCGCTTGATCTATTTGGCTATTGATACTTGTGTATGCTTCACAAAGTTCTCGTGCTGCATTTTCCAGCTCCATCAGGTCATTTATGTTTGTCTCTAAATGGGTTATTCTAGTTAGCAATCCCTCTAACCTTTTTTAAGATTCTTAGCTTGCAGTAGGTTAGAACATGTTCCTTTAGCTTGGGAGGAGTTATTACCCACCTTCTGAAGCCTACTTCTGTCAATTTGTCAAACTCATTCTCCATCCAGTTTTGTTCCCTCACTGGTGAGAAGTTGTGATCCTTTGGAAGAGAAGAGGCATTCTGGCTTTTGGAATTTTCAGCCTTTTTGGGTTGTTTTTTTCCTCATCTCCATGGATTTATCTACCTTTGGTGTTTGATGTTGGTGACCTTTGGATGGGGTCTGTGAGTGGACATCTTTTTTTGCTGATGCTGATGCTATTCCTTTCTGTTTGTTAGTTTATCTTCTAACAGTCAGGCCCCTCAGCTGCAGGTCTGTTGGAGATTCCTGGAGGCCCACTCCAGACCATGTTTGCCTGGGTATCACCAGCGGAGGCTTCAGAACAGCAAAGATTGCTGCCTGTTGCTTCCTCTGGAAGCTTCATCCCAGAGGGGCACCCGCCAGAGGCCAACTGGAGCTCTCCTTTATGAGGTGTCTGTTGACCCCTGCTGGGAAGTGTCTCCCAGTCAGGAGGCATGGGTCAGCGACCCACTTGAGGAGGCAGTCTGTCCCTTAGCAGAGCTCGAGTGCTGTGTTGGGAGATTAACTGCTCTCTTGAGAGCTGGCAAGCAGGGATGTTTCAGTCTTCTGAAGGTGTGCCCACAGCTGCCCCTTCCCCCAAGTGCTCTGTCCCAGGGAGATGGGGGTTTTATCTATAAGCTCCTGACTGGGCTGCTGCCTTTTTTTCAGAGATGCCCTGCCAGATAGGAGGACTCTAGAGAAGCAGTCTGGCTGCAGTGGCTTTGCTGAGCTTTGGTGGTCTCTGCCCAGTTCGAAGTTCCTGTTGGCTTTGTTTACACTGTCAGGGGAAAAGTATCTACTGAAGCCTCAGTAATGGTGGACGCTCCTCCCCCCACCAACCTCGAGTGTCCCAGTTTGACCTCAGACTGCTGTGCTGGCAGTGAGAATTTCAAGTCAGTGGATCTTAGCTTGCTGGGCTCCGTGGGGGTGGGATCCGCTGAGCTAGACCACTTGGCTCCCTGGCTTCAGCCCCCTTTCCAGGGGAGTGAACGGTTCTGTCTCACTGGCATTCCAGGTGCCACTGGGGTATAAAAAAAAACTGCAGCTAGCTTGGTATCTGCCTAAATGGCCACCCAGTTTTGTGCTTGCAACCCAGGGCCCTGGTGGCGTAGGCACCTGAGGGAATCTCTTAGTCTGTGGGTTAAGAAGACTATGGGAAAAGTGTAGTATCTGGGCCAGAGTGCACCGTTCCTCACGGCACAGTCCCTCACAGCTTCCCTTGGCTAGGAGCGGGAGTTCCCTGACCCCTTGCCCTTCCAGGGTGAGGCAACACCCCACCCTGCTTTGGCTTACCCTCCATGGGCTACACCCACTATCTAACCAGTCCCAATGAGATGAGCTGGGTGCCTCAGTTGGAAGTGCAGAAATCACCTGCCTTTTGTGTTGATATCGCTGGGAGCTACAGACCGGAACTGTTCCTATTTGGCCATCTTGTCAGCCACCTCCTTCCTTTTCTTTTTTTGAGACAGAAGTCTCTGTCATCCAGATTGGAGTGCGGTGGCACAATTATGGCTCACTGCAGCCTTCAATTCCTGGGCTCAAGCGATCCTCCCTCCTCAGCTTCCTAAAGTGCTGGGATTACAGGTGTGAGCCACTGCGCCCGGCCTCCCCTTCTTTCTTACACAAAAGGTGGCATTCTTCATATATTATTTTACACTTAGTTCTTTCCACTGACCAGTATCTATGGAAATCACTCCACATTACATCACAGAGATCGTCCTCCTTTTTTTTTTTTTTTTTTTTTTTCGAAATAGCTACACAGTAGTACGTTGCATGTAGGTACCATAGTGTGTTGAAGTACTCTGCTATGTTTGGCTAGTTATGTAGCTTACAATATTTTGTGGTTACAAATGATGCTGCAATTAATAACTTTGTACATGTACATTTTCATATTTTTGGAGGTGTATCTTTAGGATAAATTCCTAGAAGTGGGATCAAGTGTTTGGTGGGTCAAAAGGTAAATGCATATGTAGTTTTCTTAGCTATTGCCATAATCCTCTCCTTAGGGCTTATGTCATTTTGCATTCCTACCAGCAAGGTATGAGAAGGCCTATGTTTCACAGCCTTTCCAAGCTTATATTGTCAAGTTTTTGAATTTTGCCAATTTGATGGGTTAGAAGTGGTATCTCAGTGGGGCTTACTTAATACTTCTGTTATAATGAGTGATGCTGCACACCTTTCGTATGTTGAAGGGCCATTTTTTGTATGATTTTCCTGAATTATCTATTCATATCTTTTGCTCATTTTTCAATATAATTTTTGGTCGATGTTTACCTTCAATTTAAAATAGCTTTCTATATTAGGAATATTTGCTCTTTGTCTGTGATATGTTACAAATATACTCTCTCAATTTCTTGTTTGTATTTTGTCTTGAAAGCATTGTTTTTGCTGATAGAACTGCTTATTTTTTAAGAGACTCATATATTTTTACTTATAATAGTTTTATGAGTGGCTATTATTCCTCTCGTATTACAGACAAACAGACAGGCTAATGTTAACTGACTTGCCAAAGGATGTAAAGCTAATAAATAGCATAATATAAATTTTTAAAAAATACTTATGGATTCATTTATTATTTTAATAACTGTTAATTTTTCAAATACCATGTGGCAGGCATTGAGACTGCATGGGTAAGCTGCTCACATGGAATTTACAGACTAACTGCAGAGGAGAGGCCAGAGTTTGGTTAGATAATCACACTGATAAGACTGTAACTACCAACTTGGATAAATGCTCTAAAGGCAAAAAAAAAAAAAAAAAAAAATCCAGAAGTATGAGCACATTTAAATGAAAAAACTCAATCCAGATCAGGAAAGGGTGGGATGTCAAACATTAGGAGTCAATTAGATAAAGGGGTGGAGGTAGGATGAGGAGCCAGCACCTGCAAACGCTCTGTAAGTGCAAGTGGCATGGCACATTGGAAAGACAGAAACAAGCCTGAAGAAGGCTCAGGTGGATGGAGCACAAAGAGTAGAGTGGCATAAGATACAGCTGGAGAGCAAGGCAGGGCCAGTTCTTGGCTCACTGCAAACTCTGCCTTCCAGGTTCAAGTGATTCTCCTGCCTCAGCCTCCCGAGTAACTGGGATTACAGGCACCCGCCACCACGCCCAGCTAATTTTTGTATTTTTAGTAGAGACGGGGTTTCACCATATTGGCCAGGCTGGTCTCAAACTCCTGACCTCAGGTGATTTGCCTGCCCCAGCCTCCCAAAGTGCTGAGATTTCAGGCGTGACCCACTGTGCCGGGTCAATGTGAACTCTTTGAAGAGGTTGAACAGGAGATGACATGATCGTACTTACAGTTTGAAAAGATCCACCACATCACTGCTTGCAAAAGGGATTGGAAAGGACCAGAATGGATGCAGCAGGGGACCAAATGTTGGCTACTCTAGTGATTATTATCAACAAGTAGACTGAGAAAATACAAACAAAACAGTAGGCAGAAAACCAGAAGAAGGAAAGGGCAAGGCCATCACTAGAGAATTAGAAAGTGGTGCTTCCTCCAGGGAAGCCAGATTTTAAAAAGGTTTCTTTGTGTTTATCCTGATTGAAGTTTGCTGAGCTTTTTAGATCTGTAGATTTATAGATCCTTTCAAATTCAGAAACTTCTAGTTATTAGTTCTTCAAATAAGTAATAGGGAGTTCATTGGGTGTGTAAATTTACGTATTTTATATGTATATTGGATGACATCTTTGGTTCTTTGGTTTCTTTTTCTTTTTTCTTTTTTTGAGACAGGGTCTCACTCTCACCCAGCTTCCAAGCTGGAGTGCAGTGATGCAATCTTGGCTCACTGCAACCTGCGCCTCCCGGGTTCAAGCGATTCTCATGCCTCAGCCTTCCGAGTAGCTGGGGCTACAGGCGCCCACCACCATGCTGGGTTAATTTCTTTCTTTTTTTTCTTATTTTTTTTTCCAGTATAGACGGGGTTTCACCATGTTGTCCAGGCTGCTCTCAAACTCCTGACCTCAAGTGATTTGCCTACCTCGGCCTACCAGACATCTTGGTTACTGGTCCATTTTTTTCTTGATGAAGTCTGGCAGTTCCAGATAGTATTTATGAAATTTGCCAATTTTTCAATATTTATAAATTTGTAACATGTTGCGATTTCTTTTCTCATTTTAAATATTCACGTTTGGACCTAATTTTTTTCTCATATTGAGGTTTTTTTTTTTTTTTTTCCCTTACAGAGATTCTACCAAATTGTGTAAGTTAATAGCCCACCAAAACCTGGATCTGCCCCAATCCCAAGCAGCATGGGAGGTAATAATGACTTGGGATGAGAGTGTTGCCCAAGGAATAGGTGTAACTAACACATTATCTCTGGCTTAGGCAGCTCCTCAGTATCTCTTTTAGCTGAGAATCAGGTCTATTTTCCAGGTTTTAGAGGCTTGTCTACCAGGCCAGCATGAGCAGGGCAGGGCAGATGTGCCATAGGAGGTATTTAAATGATCAAATGTTGAGCGTTTGTGTGCACTGAGTTTGAAAGAGATCTAGTGGACTAACCTGTAGGTCAAAGTCTTACAGGAAGGTGGGCCCTGGAACTTGTCACTGGACTAGCAACTCAGTGTCTGATCCATCCAAATGGAAGACTTCAGTTGCCATGGTGATTGACAAAGCTATTTTGCTAAAATACCCACCTCAATTACCTAAATACCCACCTCAGTTACCTAAATACCCATCTCAATTACCTAAATATCCAAAGTTTCTCCATTAAAAACTCATTCTTTTGGATCTTGAGACAGTTCTGGAAGTTTAACACTACTTGCTAAAATATAAATCCCTCAGGGAAAAAATTACAGTTACGTTATTATGTAATCATTATATTAACAATTTTTGTGAGATATGTAAATGCCTACCACTGTAAGTAAATGCCTACCTTTTCGCTTTCCATTATGAGAGTTGGTTAATCTGTAGGACTGGGGATGAAGCTGGTTTTCATGGTGTGGGAATTTGAACAGAGTTCTGGCTGCATGAAGGTGTGTATTAGTCCATTTTTATGCTGCTGATAAAGACATACCTGAGACTGGGCAATTTAGAAAAGAAAGTGATTTATTGGACTTACAGTTCCATGTGGCTGGGGAGGCCTCACAATCATGGTGGAAGGTAAAAGGCAGTCTCACATGATGGCAGACAAGAGAAGAGAGCTTGTGCAGGATCACCTTTTACATCAAATCTCAAGAGACATATTCACTGTCACCAGAATAGCATGGGAAAGACCCACCCCCATGATTCAGTTGCCTCCCACTGGGTCCTCCCACAACAAGTGGGAATTGTGGGAGTTACAATTCAAGATGAGATTTGGGTAGGGGCACAGCCAAACCATATCAGGGTGTGTCTTAGGTAGAGAGACCAAAAGACAGCTTTCCTTCTCTGGTATTTTATCAAGCTCCACACACAGAAGGTGCTAGAAAATAAGTATTTTGTTACAGTTAGGAAATTTAGAGGCAGAGCAAAGAACCAACTTGAAAGCTCTTAAAGTGTCGATATGAAAGAAATTGTGTTAGAATTAATAGTGACTGAGTTTCTTCCTTAGCCTTTAAGGGAGCTGTTTAGTTTCTGTTAAGGTGATTGTAGAGGTGTTAAAAAATGTCTGACTTGTCTCATTATGTCTGCTTTCTATGGTTAGTAACATTAAGGGGGTATCGTAAAAACTTTTATATGAGTTAGTTTACTGTTTGTAGGTTTATGAGGCAATATTTCTTACACACATTTCGGTGCCTTTTTATTATTCACTTATATATCTCCATATATTATTCTACCAGTACTCTCTCCATAAAAAGTTGTATTTTCCAGACATTATCTTCTCCTTCTCAGCTGCACTGGCATGAATTCTGGGACGGGAGATCCAGGCACTGGAATATGGTAGTAGGGCCACTGGAGAGTGGCAGACACTCCCATTGTCATTGCATGGTCTCCCACGTCTATAAAGGCAGCATCAGTTTACAGCCATGGTGGATTATTATTAAAAAAAACAACAACAACCAACTGTACCCATTTATTTATAGTAAACACCCAAAGGACTACATGGAAGAAACAGTAATCATGACAAACCCTCTCACCTCTGAACTGGAATTCTTTTAATAACAGCTGATTTTTTTTTCTGAACAATACATACATGCGTAGTTACTTTTTGTCTTTATTACTATATTTTGTAGGTGAGCAGTTTGAATCCTATGTTGCCCAGGTTGGTCTCAAACTCTTGGGCTCAAGCTATCCTCCTGTCTCAGCCTCCTAAAGTGCTACGATATAGGTCTGAGCCACCATTCCTGGTTTGTCATTTTAATTATTAATCACTTCTGCTATTACTTTGGCTCACACTTAATATAAATTAATAAATGTTTAAGAAGAGTTTTAAAAAAACATTTGTTCATTGCTAGTATATAGAAATACAATGATCTTTTCAACTAGCAATAATTGTGCTTTGGATAAATCCCACTGGCTATGATACTGCCATTGCACAAAGTTGCAATTGATCTTTTGACAAATCATAGTTGTACACATTTATGGGGTACAGTGTTTTGATATATGTATACAATGTGGCAGGATTAAATCAAGCTAATTAACATATCCTTCACCTCAACTATCATTTTTCATAGTAAGACATTGGAAATTTACTGTTAATTGTTTTGAAATATACAATAATTATTGACTATAGTCACTTTGCTGTGTAACAGATCTCAAAACTTATTCTTCTTGTCTATTTGAAATTTTGTATCCTTTGGAAAGAGAAAAGGTAGGCATTTACTTACAGTGGTAGGCACTTACACATCTCACAAAAATTGTTAATATAATGATTACATAATAATGTAACAGGGAACAACTCTGCATTCCCTCCCTCCCCACCCCGTACCCAGCCCCAGCCTCTAGTAACCATTGATCTACTTTCGACTTGTAGGAGTTCAGCTTTATTAGGTTTCACATATAAGTGAGATCGTGCAATGTTTGTCTTTCTGTGCCTGGCTTATTTCACTTAGCATAATGTTCTCTAGATTCATCCAAAAGCTGTCACAAGTGGCAGGATTTCCTTCGTTTTTAAGGTTAAATAGTATTCAATTGTGTATACATACCACATTTTCTTTTTTTGGGGGGAGGGAGGTGGGGAACAGAGGCTAGCTCTGTCACTTAGGCTGGAGTGTAGTGGTGCCATCTTGGTTCAAGGCAACCTCCACCTCCTGGATTCGAGTGATTCTTGCACCTCAGCCTCATGAGTAGCTGGGATCACAGGCCCACGCCATCATGCCTGGCAAATTTTTGTAGTTTTAGTAGAGACAAGGTTTCACTATGTTGACCAGGCTGGTCTCGAACTCTTGGCCTCAAGCGATCTGCCCGCCTAGGCCTCCAAAGTACTGGGATTACAGGCATGAGCCACCACGCCCAGGCCGACGTTTTCTTTATCCATTCATCCATTGATGGACGCTTAGGTTGATTCCATCTCTTGGCTCTTGAGTGAATAGTGCTACAATGAACATGGGAGTGCAGATATCCCTTTGACCTACTGCTTTTAGTTCCTTTCGATATATACCTAGAAGTGGTATTCTTGGTCATATGATAGTACTATTTTTAGTTTTTTGAGGAACTTTTATACCATTTTTTGTAATGGCTTTACTAATTTACATTCCCATCAACAATGAAGAACAATTGATCTTTGTATATTGATTCTGTATCCTGTAATCTTAGAAAGCCCAATTATTAGTTCTAGTAGTTTTTCATAGATTCTGTGGGCTTTTCTATGCACATAATCATGTTGTTTTCCAATAAAGAGTTTGACGTGTTACTTTTGAATCTGGATGCCTTTTCTTTTTCTAACCTTATTGCTCTGGCTAGACTCTTTAGTACAATGTTGAATAGAAGTGGTAAAATGAAATACCTTGTTTTGTTCTTCAATTTAGAAAGAAAGCATCCAGTTTTTCACCACTAAGTATGATATCACTTGCAAATTTTTTATTTTTTACTTTTCTTTGGGACAGGATCTTGCTCTCTCGCCCAGGCTGGAGTGCAGTGGCGTGATCACTGCTTACTGCATCCTCTACCTTCTGGGCTTGGTTGAGGCCAGATCCTCCCACCTCAGCCTCCTGAGTACCTAGGACTACAGTGCATGCCACCGCGCCCAGCTAATTTTCTGTTTTTTTTTTTGTAGAGACAGGGTGTCATTATGTTGCCCAGTCTGGATGTTTACATGTGCCCATTAGACCCAAAATACATGTCTATGGCAGCACCTTCTTCTTAGTATTGTATGTATTAGTTGGTATTTCTGAGTTTCGGTCTAGACTATACATTGAGAAAGAGAACCATGTTTCATTCCCAAATAATGTACATTAGTATAGCAGATGTTTAACAGATGCTTATCTAAAGATTATTTAGTGCTTAATGAGGTATTTACCCAGTTATCCGTTTATTTGTGTGATTATTAGTAAATACCTTCCTCCTCTACTGTGACTTTCCTTAGTGCAGCGACGGTGTCTCCTTTTGTTCACTAATCCATCTCTAGTGCCCTTGCCTGTGCTTGGCACATGGTATCCCTTAATAGATATTTGATGAAGGATTGCATACATAAAATGACTAAAGTGGGCCATGGTAGGACGAATCTTCTGAAATCAGTTATTTCTTTCACATTTAAGTGTTTTAAAAGGTGCTGTTCTCCAGTGGGTGTATTTGTTCTTTAAAATATTAATTTATTCACTGTAGGAGTATTTAGGCTTAGCATTAGAGGGGTCAAAAGTATTGAGAAAGTTTGCCATTGCTGAAAACTCTAGTTTTAACAGTTTTTTCTTACTTTTTCCTCCTATTGAAAGTAAAAAAAAAAAAAAAAAAAAAATCAATGATATTAACATACTTTTTATTTTGTAGATGTTAAAATCAAGAAGGGAAAATGTTTCAATGACCATTTTATCCTCAACACTTAGCACAGTGCCTGGACCATAGCAAACACTCAATAAATATTTACCCAATGAACACATGAGTGCTTATGATCAGATAAGCGTTAGCAGTAACAAAATTCTCAGGAGTGAAGTCACTATTGGAATTATCTATTGACTTTTCTTAGCGTAATTACAGAGTAATTAGCAGAAAAAGGTGAATAAGAGAAAAATGGCTAAATTGAAAGTGTGGCTTCATAATTGCTATTATCAATGATGAAACAAAAAACTGGTGCAAATATTTGACATCATAATTTCCAAACTGACCAGGCTTACAAATCTTACATAAAATTTAATTGAAAATGAATGAAGACCAATGAACTTCAGTGGCTTTTGGACATAATTTTTATTTAAGCATGGGCTTTTAGCTTGGTTCTCCCTAGAGTGCAACCTTTCAGTTACACAAATAGCGTTCAGAGCTACAGGGCCATTATAATGTTGCTGGTGTTGGTACAGCTTCATCAGAAGGCATGAATATGACCCGCAGAAAAAACAATCCACGAAGAAAACACAATGAAAAAACAACCACTGTTTTACAAATCACTCTGTTATCACAGACACAAAATGGCAGTTACTGTTAGTAAATCAGCCACAGAACACTTAAAAAAAATCTTTAGGCAAGGAAATGGGAACTTATTTGTGGGAGATAGGGTCTTCGTCCACAATTTAAAGTAGAAAATATTTCAGGGTCAAGCATTTTTCTTATCCACAAAACAACGCTAAACCAACATACATTTTTAAGGAGTATATTAAAGGAGATACAATATCTTTACCACTATCTTCTTGAATAGGCATTTTAATTAATTTTCTGCAGAATATAAGTAGCCCCAAATTCAGCAGCAAAATATTACAACATAACAAGTAAATACAGTTTCAATGTGTTATATTGTAGAATAGAATACATAAAGGACAAACAATGATAATTTAATCATATAAAACATGAGACATAGCTGAAATACAGTCCACTTAAATAGCTTTGTGACCAAGAATGTTAAATACTGTGCTAAATGCCATTTTAAACATAAAATCTCTTAATTTTTTTGTGCTTAAACTTTTTTTTTCTGTTAAAGTGTTTCTTATTGTCAATACTGCCACTGTAACCGATATTATGACAGATCACAACTTTCACGGACACATCAACATGAAGACATTTACTTATGAGCAAATAAGTCACTTGTCATTAGTTCACAGTGTGGGAAAGTGGTGTACACTCGGTCTTGAGAAGGGCTTTCAGGTAATCACCAAGTCCTTCACAGATATTTCCTGATATCAGATGCAGTGCGAGATGTAAAAGAATGGAGAGCAACACATCACATGTTGGAAGAAAAAAAATAAACTTTTTGATTCTTCATGGGTATCGCCTAAGTGACCTTCGTCTTCTGTTGTAGAAGTGCCTGAGCCCATGTTGTCGTGAAAAATTCATCATGTAATTTTGTTTGCGAGTGCTGTTAAAATCAAACAGGATAGAGGCAGGGAGGGAAAGGAGAAAGAGCATGTAAGTCCCATCATTGAACGTGCAATCTATTCTAGGTCCTAAGTTACTCTGATATTTATTTGAAAATGTTCAGGGTTAATAGGTCAAGCTCACATGACCACCCAGGGTCAGAGGAACTGAAGGCTGGGACCTATGCTTACTGCCTCTGGCCTTGAAGAAATCCCTGTCTTTTCATGAGTGAGCTCTGAACCAGACAATATGCCAAATTCTCTTGATTCATAGCAAACTAAAACTGTTTTGAATTTTATTTCATTCTTGAATGCTTCCTGAAAATACTTACTTGGGTACATTTCATTTGAGAAGTGTGAACTATACCCATTGCCTTATTTAAATATATCTTTAACAAGGAGGAAAAATAATCTGGTTCCTTTAGCAAACATTCTCATTTAAAGCTTAAAAAACAAACAAACAGAAACAGACTGTTAGCTGGATCAGCTTGACCTCCTAGTTCATGCAGTCTCATGGAACAAAATAAGGAGATCAGTTTTTCTCAGAATGTTGGATTCTCTTGTCTTCCTCAAACCATAAGCATCTGGGTTATATTTTATAAACATGGCCTCAGGAAAGAGACACTCCACTGAGAAGAGGTCATAAAATACTAAGAAAGTGTAACCAAACGTATAATTGTAAATATGTATGTATCCTCCCACATATGTGCATACATACATTTATACATACATGCTGTGTGTGAAGCTGATAAAAATACTGAAGATGGATTTCAGGATCCTGTAGGAAACTGTACAATACTAGTAGTGATAGCTGTTAATGTTTTGGCATGGTCCTTTAAAAAGGATCGTGAGCTATAACATCACTGAAAGGATCATATTCTCACACTCTGACCTGAGTGACAATATATCCATATGTGGCATCAATATGTGGTTTATGAGAGTGAGCCTATCAGTATTTTCCAAATTCACTGAGTTTCCTCTTGGTCCCAAAGACTTTTCTTCCTAATTCCATGAAAACATAAAATGCATATAATGTCATGTGATGCAATTCCAACATAAAGATCGATATGACATGAACTTGAGTTAGGGTAAGAGAGAGGGAAAGGGTAATTTGGTCCTGAGCAGTATAATCTGCATTATCAATCATCAATATGCTGGTAAGGTGTAAAATGATGTTTTACCTAGTATAATAGATATTATACTTAGGTATATTATACTAGCACTTGTAAAATATAAACTTTAAAACAAGATACTTTTATAGTTTGATCATTAGAAAAGAAAATTTATAATAAAACATTTCAAAGGAAAAGACATAAATTGAATTTCATCAAATATGTATAATCAAAAGGCAATAGCATCTGTGCTAAAATACTGATAGATGTCAAATTGATACATATTTTATAAAATAAAGGTACTAATAACATCCCCTCCTAGATTTCAATAATATAAAAATGCTAGAAACAATAAAATGGAAACAGAATATATCCTGAAGACATTGTAGAGAAAAATATTTTAAAAAATCAAGTTTTGTCTTTATGCAGATTTACTGTCCTCCCCCTCCTATCCCCTCCATGTGACAATACTACATGTATCAACTAAGTTGATCAGTTTCAGTGTCATAGTTGAATGACACAAATTTATCCATTTATTAGCTGCTATAAGTACTAACTGCTGCCTGTGTAAAATTGAGTTACCAAAAAAAAAAAAAAAAAAAAAACCCAAGGAATTAAGGTACTGAACTAATCAAGTGTCAAGAAAAATTATCCTGTTGCTCCTTTATTCACAAAATCTTGGGACTGGCACTTGCTGTCTTACTGCCAGCATCCTCGGTCACCTTATAGTTCTTTTCCCGAGCTATTATAGTGGCCCCTCGAACTAGCCTCCTTAACTTAATTTTTTTCCTTTTATGAAGGAAAAAAAAACTCCACTGAAAGGAAACCCCTGAAATACTAAGAAAGTATAACTGAATGCATAATTGTATACATGTGCATGTATACCTTCCTACACATACATGCAACTGATTTTGCACACCACCAGATTCAGTAAACTTTTCATGAAACACTGGCCTCACTTTGCCCAAAACCATGCAGAATCCTCTTATCTATGGAGCAACAGCTAAGCCAACTTAAACAGACATTTCAAGTCCTCTTCATGCTTAATCTTATTCTGCCCTTTCTTTTTCTACATTCCTATACAAACAGCTCTACTCAAATGCCTTGAGTCCTTTCTACCCGCCTCATTGGCCAGCTGTCAACATCACTTCCTAGATTCCACGTGTTCAAGTATTACATTTTCTTTATTGTTTACTCCCTCCATAAGTGAACTTTTTTTTTCTACTTTGAACTCTCAGAGTGCTCATATCCTGCTTTGAAGGAGTTTGTATTCGTATCTTGGCTCCCCACAACTAAACTTTTGTTGGTATGGGGGCCAGTTCCCCAACTCCCCCCACCCCCGCACCATAGCACTGAGCCTCCTGCCTGACTCATGCGTGTGTGGTCAAGGCATGTTTGTTGAACTTATGGTGACTTACTGATTGGATTCCTGTGGTAAATCATTACTCTTTAACTATAAGGAATAATTGCAAAGTTAAAGCAATGAACATTATTCTGTTAAAACACGTTTAAAGATATAAGGTACTCAAAGAGAATTTAAAATAGTTAAAATATTTTACATCAAAAAAAGATAAACTTAGAACACTGAAGATATTTTGTTATCTCAATGCAACCTAGATTGACATGACAGTTATCTTAATATATGGGAACAAAATAACATTTAGTTTTAACAAAACTTGATGTGCTTACTTAACAGCTTTAAAGCAACGTCTCCATATAATTACTTATTATGGAGCTGATTGAAAGTCTCTGTCTTTGTAGGTGAGAAAATAAATAGTAGCAGGTTGCAGATCTTTAGTGCCCTAAAAACTACTCCCAGGTGGAAGCTTACAACCAATTTAGGGCACATTTTGAGTCATTGGATATTCTTTTTTTAATAATATTTTTTCTTAGAAGATTTTAAATATATTTCTTATTTTTTTAATATTTTTTTTTTGGTAGAGGTAGGGTCTTGTTATGTTAGCCAGGCTGGTCTCGAACTCCTGGCCTCAAGTGATTCTGTTTCCTCTGCCTCCCTAAGTGCTGGGATTACAAGCATGGCCACTGTGCCTGGCCTGGGTGCTCTTTAATTCTGAATAAGTTTATGCATCAGTATCATATCTTTGGATCCCTGGGAATGTTGATATACATATACTAATGGACTTGCTATAGATGCCTAGTGTTTATACAGTCATATTAAAAATGGCGGCGGGGTGCAGTGACTCATGCCTGTAATCCCAGCACTTTGGGAGACTGAGGCAGGTGGATCACGAGGTCAGGAGATCAAGACCATCCAGCTAACACAGTGAAACCCCATCTCTACTAAAAATACAAAAAATTAGCTGGGTGTTGTGGCACGCCTCTGTAGTCCCAGATATTTGGGAGGCTGAGGCAGGAGAATTGCTTGAACCTGGGAGGAAGAGGTTGCAGTGAACTGAGACCGCGCCACTGCACTCCAGCCTGGGGCAACATGGCAAGACTCCGTCTCAAAAAACAAACAAAAAAAACAAAAAAACACACTATCAAAGCATCCTGGAAACTAGCTGGTAGTTTGGTATGTGAAATATAAAAATCTTTTGAGTCAGTTGAGTCAATATAAAAATGTAATGAAGTGGATATTTCCAGTTTATGAGCCTTTCAAAATCAAGCACTGTGGCAAGCTATACCAAAATGCTGTCTGCCTCTAAGACCACTTAATAAATTGACATGGTTCCCACAAGTTATTGTATCTTCTAAAATGTCTAACAGCATTGGGCATTAGGGGAATTTTTAACAAGTTTATCTTATATTTACTCATTTTTTGGTGTGCAGTATATCTGTGAGCCTATTTTTTGTTTTTGATACATTTAGATGTACAGCTATAGATAACCTTATAACTGAAATAAGTGCAATGAACTTTTAAAGATTTATTTATTCACTGCAATTACCAGAGAAAGTAATTTTTATTTTCAGTTCAATAAAAAGAGGTAATGTTCATCCCAAGGCACATCAGCTATGCCACTTGACATATCAATTTGCTTTGGTTGTGGATAGAACTAGGTCCATGTTTAAATTCTCCCATTATGAATAAGTCATTGGAAGAAGGGAGAATGAACAACAAAGGCTTCTTGGAAATGATAATGTAAATTTCCTTTATTGCCAAGGGAGTTTAGGGACTTAGATGGCATAAAGAATTATAAAGTGTTTCCTTGTTTCTGCATAGGAAATATGGCCATTGCAAGATCTTTGAGTAAATAGTGACTCTGTGCTCTTTTGAACTGTTACTCTTCAAAGGAGACACAATCTTAGCTCATTTATTATTATGAAAACAATTCAATTGATTTTTTAATAGATTCTAAAGGAAATGGAGGAGATAGAGAATTGATACTAACTTGAGCTCATAGAAATATAGTCATTTCTACTTGTCAGTAATTTATCAAAACGTGGTAGAATGATTTATATGAATGCAGACATAAGAATCCAGTGGACTATTCAACATATCTTAGAAATATTGGTGAGTGTTAGATGGGAAGCTGCCATTCAAACTATCACTGAAACTTGCCTGCATAGAGGATGCCACACATTTGACTTAAGGGCCATGCATTTTCAGGAAGGCTACACACAAGTAAGTGCAGGCACAAATATCTCACACATATGGAAGATTTCATATTTCTTTGCTAAATGGGGATGAGAATAATATCAAATCATGTGCACCTCAGGAGCTGTAAGGATGAAATGAAAACTTCTAGCACTATATATAGATGTTCAATAAATTATAACCATTTTGCCTTCTTAAGTTTTAAAGTATCTCAGAGGACAAATATAAGTATATATTAAAAGTGGCCAATCTTACCTAAGGACAAGATCTAGAACTCGTAAGTATTATGAACACATCTACTCCATCTGCCAATTCAGTTAATAACTTAGAGGAGAATTGGTAAGTCAAGGGACCCTCATGCATCTTCAACATAGTAGGTCTTTCAAAAGACATTACATGTAATCAGAGTCCCTAAATCTTTTGCACACATTTCTATTTTCCCCTGTCCCTCATAACAAATTTGTCAACTGGGAGTACTTCAGAGGCACCCAATACAGTGTAAAGCACAGAGGAGAATCTAGGTCAAATCTGTTGCCCAATGACAAAATGCTGACTAGCACTCTGGTCTATGCTGTTGTGCCCAATATTGTATATATTAGGGACTTATCTCAATTTGACTGGCTCTGAATTTACATGGATATAAGTTTCGAATGTTCCAGTATGTACCAGTATCATTTATTACTGTTTTCATAGTTTTTTTTTAGTTTTTTTTTTTTTAGTTGCAAAGGTGTTTTACAAAACTTCTCAGTTAAGTTTGGTGACACTGATGAAACTATTTATTAGTAAACAGTTCCCCAGATTTAGTAAGGAGGACTTACCTTACTCTAGTGGAAAACCAATGACAGCAAATAATGAAATATAACACAAGTTAAAAAATGCCTTTCAATGCATGCAGCACTGTGATTAGTCATAAAAGTCTGATCAGGTTTAGACGCAATATAGGATTTTTCATCTCTTTTGAAAATAAAAATTAAAGAAGTTATTTCTTATTCTTCTATACCCAATATATACATATACTTTTCTATGTAATGCAACATGCAATATTTGCTCATAACCATATGTTAAGATACATGTAGCTGTAGTACTACATTTGGCATAAATGTTGCATATAAATTATAAATATTAATAGCTTAATAACTACTAATTTTATTATCTGATTTTCAATTATTTTACATTGTAGGAAATACTAATTCCTGAATATATTAAGGAATGGACTTTAAAAAATACAGAAGTCTTCTATGTCAGATAACACAATCAAATTTAATAAAGGACAAATATGCTTTGCAACAAATGTAATATGCTCATCTCCATAAATCATTTGTGCCAAAAATGTGACAGTATCTTGATAATGAATAGCATGAGGGGATGGTCACGATGGAACTCATTTTAAAAACTGATAAATGCTTTTAAGACTATAGTTAGCAACATAAGGTTTGCAGTTCTCCATAAATGTGGTAATAATTCACTTTTTAGTCAATTCATTCACGAAGGCTTTTTACTGAGCAGTTTGCTTTCAAGGTACACATGCAAAAATTGGCCCACTTCATTATACACATGACAGGTGTGACTTAGACACGTACGCAGGAAATGTGATGTGTGAATGAAATGCGAGTTGGGTGAGGGAGATTCTTAGGATAGAAGTATGAGTGCCCAACAAAAATGGTTAAGACAACAAATTCTCTTTTATCCTAAGAAGAACCTCACCAGCATGGATCTTGTGAGGGATCTGCCCAATGTATTCATAAACATATACTGAAAAATAAATATTCTATGCTAGCTAATGAATTCAGAGAAATTATTTTTCTGACACTTGATTGTCAATGATCGTGTTATGCCACATCATTCAGACTTTATGGAATGAGGACTTTTTGTAAGCTAGTGAGGCTGGAAAAATATTATCTGTCAATTCGGTTCTTCTGTTACACGGCAGATTAGCAGGGGCTAATCATCGTGAAATGCTTTTCATGTGTAGATTTTATTGGAAAATATGAGAGTGGGAAGATTACACTCTCAAACAAGCATAAGAGACTGCTTGTTAAATGCTAAAAGGGAGGTTTTCATCTTTTTGGTGTGGGACTTGTCATTCTGTATGTCCATATTTATGAAACTCAAATCCTTCCACATGTAGTATTTTAGAATTAAACCATTTAATTAAAAAGATATTACAAATCTTGTTCATTTAGGATACACTCTTAAATCCTGAAATATTGTTGAAAGTGCTAAATTTGTTCTCATTAAACTTGTGTTTTCTTGGTTAATATGGGCAGTACTGAGCTTAAACTCAATATAAGATACCATGCATCACCATAATTTTTCTTTCTAGGGGTTTTTAGCATGTGTCCTTGGTGCACATGCACAAAAGCGAAACTATGGTAATAAAGTTAGATTAAAGCCAACCTTCTCTTAAAAAAATAAGTACATTTCTAAAAATTCCTAAGTGAAATGTATGCCCCAACCATTAGTTGCAAAAACATATCAGTAGCCCTGTTTGTAACATACAGTTAGGTAGGGTTTGTATCTCTTAAGATACAAGCCTCAGTCTGCTACTCTCCCCGCCATGCTTGAGGAGTTAACATTGCTAGTTCAAATAATCAAGTGTTCTGATACAAAAGTGCAGTTAATTAAGAGAACGCTTTCAGTTAATAGGGGTTTATGGAAGTATTCCACCTATTTCTAAATATACATCCTTTGGAGCAAAGTTATAATTAGGAATATTTGTGATCATGACATGAACCTTGGCTCTAGCTTCTTTGTGCCTCATGTGATTGAAAGACGCTCTGGAAAACTATTATATTTAATTTTTTGAATTATCTGGAACTTGTTTATTTTGAGCTCATCACATAAATGAATGAATTGAAGTAATTATTTTGTAGAGCTACTAATTGCATATTAATGAATGAATGCCTTAAAACTGTTTGTGGCTCTTTTGAAAAGAAGTGCTTTGAAAGGGTAGAGTGATATAGAAATGTTAAACTATAAGATCAGAGCAAAACATCAAAAACATAGTTCTGGAAATATAACATCTTATTATACATTTTTTGAAACAACTCATTTATTGAACTCGGCTTTGTGAGATATTTCTTTTCTTCAAAAAGCAGGAAAATAAAGGAATTCCTTTAACAAATTTTTGAAATGTCATTGAAGAGACTGCATTTGCTTTTGCAATTATATATACATAAAAGCATGTGGTGGTATATATAAAGTTATAATTTTTAAGTTATTCCTGAAAGAAGACTTGGAATAAAATTCAAAGCATACAACACCATGCAAATGTAACAATGCGCTTGTCTCATTCAAAATGTTTTAGTGCTCTGAGAGTTTGAGATAATAATGCAGGATAAGAACAGACTTATAAGGATATGAGCCTGGTAGATGACAAATTCTTCAAAGTGTTTAAAATACGGAGCTTGATGCTGGTAGTTGCTTATAAGCATTAATTCCAACACCAGGTGACCTGGGAGATTCCTTGGGTGCTGTGTGCTGAGGCTTTCTGCCGGTGCTGAGAACCTCTGAGGCAGCAGGTTGACAGGGAGCAAGGAATAGAGTTCTGTTTCCAATATGTGAAGGGGTTGCTTTTACACTGGCTGGTATATTGGCACCTCTGAACCCTTCGCCCCTGCTTTTTAATCTTAGTACAAGTGAGGAAATTACTGGTGATGATATATCTCTGAAATCCAAAATAGATGAGTGCAATTGATTGTTTGGGCAGGATGAAAATATCTACTTAAATGTGTGATACGTTAAAAATTATTGTGTTTACTCAAGGGCAGGATTAGTATCCTGCCGTCTTTTGAGGACTGTCAGGTTTTGAAGTTTCTATAGGAGTTGGTAATGCTTTGTCAGGCACAGGGAGCCCCATTAATGCAATTGTATTGGCAAGCTGCTTGAAAGGTAAGAAGTGGTTATTGACTCTAATTTTATTCTCTACCAGTTTATTAGAATCACCTGAGCTGCTTTTAAAACAAGAATGATGTCCAGTTCCCATTGCAGATCAATTTAAAGCCTCATCCAAAGGGATGGGCCTGGGCATTGGGACATTCGTTGATGTTTTCAAAAGCTTCCCAAGTGATTTTGACGTTCAAACAGATTGAGAAGTACTGTCCTGAAAGGCAAATAGCCAGGGCAAAATGGTTCCAGAGTTGGATTTTGGTCTATGTAGACATCTCTCTATGACCTTACTGTACATAGATTCATTTCAGGACCCAGGCTATTCTGCTGGAATAACGTAGTCTGAGGAAATCAGTATCTAAGTAAAACATCAGCCTCATATTTAGATTCAAATGAGTCTGGACTGTTACTTTAAACTTCAACTTTGTCTTGTGGAGGCAGAGCCCAGCAAGTTGTCCAAAAGCAGCAGCGCGCACAGGAGGCTAGTGTGGGGACCAGGTTGCTCTTGGATTTGGGGGTTGATATGGATGCCATGCAAGCAGGTGCCTCAGTGAAAACTAAGACGAGGGCTAGCTCAAGACTGAAAAATTCAGCTCATGGCTATGACTGAACGAAAACAAATCTGGTAGTTTTCCTACCAATTAATCACTTAAATTTGCTTGCAAAATGACTGAAATCAGCCAAGGGACTGATTTCATTTTGGATTTGGTAAACAGAATGAACATTTGAACCTATCTACCGAGAAGATTCGCTTCTCCTTGCCAACCATTTGGAGCCATCAGTCCGAACCCGTCGAGACATAAGCATTCCAGTTCTACAGGAACTAGATCGTTAGAGAAAAAGCAAGTCATCTCTCTGTGAGTGAACAGTCAACCCGGCCAGGTGAGAGTGGTGACAGCTTTATTATATAGAGGGAAAAACACCTTTAACTTGTTAGGTGCTGAGATTGGTCAGGAGGAATCTGAAACCACAAATTCTTTGTTCTAGTTGCAGCCCCCACATCATTAAATGGAGAATGTCTGTAATTGGGCACATTAGTTAGTAACACTTCAGACACTGCCCACTACAGATCCTTCCTCTTCAAGGATGTCATTTCATTTTATAAGGCAACCCAGATCTGCCTTAAGACATGGTTTCTCATTTACCTGGAGACTTTTGTTTTATCCAATTTAACCAATATTGTCAATCCTTAAATAAATGTTGTGCTTATGGAGGTTTTCTAAGGTACATTTCATTTGGGGCTTTGCTATTTCACTGATGACTTGAGCTATAGCTTGCAGTTGCAAAAAGTGTAAGCCAAAGTGCTCCTGTGGGGGCTTCTCATCAAAAACGGTTCTTACTGAATTAAGGAGCATGCCATATCAAAGGAATTTCAGACCTTTCTGAAATGGACATGGGATGCCATGAATCAGATACTCACAGGACGACCTCTACATGGTCCAAAGCCCACTGATCATGACCTGTTCCATTGTGGCGTGGTTGCCACCAGCGCAGTAAGACTCCTTTCATTCGTGCCTCCCTGGGTCACAGACAGAGGGGACAAAGAGATTATACATTAGGAAGCAGAACTTTTTGGTATTTGACTTCTAGATGTCAAATATTATAATAGGCTAATCTAAATCAACAAAATGTTGTGCATGGAATTCAGATTTGCTTAAGTCATAGTATTCTGAGCAGCATCAAATTTTATTGGCTACTCAAGGACTTGTAAAACTTTTCCATCTCTCTCCCTCCTTTCACTTGTTCCATTAATGTCCAAAGATATTTAGTCAAGCATGGAGTGCTTTCTGTGTGACAGACACTGTGCTAGAAGCTGGGCTTACAATGCAAAGCAAAACTGACATGACTACTTAACCTCAGTAAAATTTCAAACTAGCACGCCAGCAGAAAATAAATGTTTTCTAAGACTAGAAAAACTAGTTAAAGCAAGGGAAATAGGCAAAAACTGCCCTTGCATTTAGTTATTATTGTCTATTTCCTCTTGTCTCTATTCCTTGTTTTAATTTGTGCCTTTCTTGTCCTCATCAAAAATAGTAACACCACTTTGGAGATCTGGGTTAGTCTTGCTTCTGCCACCACCTAGTTTTGTGGCATTGTGATTCCCAGGGATTCACAAAGGGATTGTGCATGAGACCATGCCTTTCCATTTGAGCCACTTACAGGGGGACATTGTAAGACACTCTCTGAGCTTGTGTGAAGTCCTTTGGCTGGTGCTGGGCGATGACGTGCCAGGTGATCCCGTTGTTGACGCTATATTGCAGCAGCACCGCCTTGTCCACAGTGTGGGGGCCACTCAGGTCACTGTTGCAGCTGTCCGTCTGCGACGTGCTCCCAATTTGCAAGACAAACATGATTTTGCTGAAAAACACAGGGAAACCATCTTCATTTTTATTTATTTATTTTTTGAGATGGAGTCTTGCGCTGTCACCCAGGCTGGAGTGCAGTGGTGTGATCTTGACTCACTGCAACCTCTGCCTCCTGGGTTCAAGTGAGTCTCTTGCCTTGGCCTCCCTAGTAGCTGGGATAACAGGTGCTCACCACCACACCTGGCTAATTTTTGTATTTTTAGTGGAGACGGGGTTTCAACATGTTGGCCAGGCTGGTCTCGAACTCCTGACCTCAGGCGATCCACCCACCTTGGCCTCCCAAAGTGCCGGGATTACAGGCATAAGCCACTGTGCCCGGCTGGGAAATCATCTTTAAATTCAGGAAGTATTAAAGGAGTTATACTTCCTTAGTCTTTTCTTGTTTCTAAAGTCCATAATTTCCAAGTTCATAATATAGTAGAACCAGAAGCAGCCAGTCTTGAGAGCTTGTTTGGAGGTTCTAGCAAGGGAGCACAGTTACTTGTATACCCTTCACCAAAGACTGGTCCTCCTCTATTGGGGATGGTCATCCTATTCACCCAGCATGCAGCTTTGGGAGGGATGCATGTGGAGTGGTGAGGGAGGAAGGGGACACCCACCTAGCTAGCCAGATCAGCTGAATCAACCCTGGTGATCAATGGAGCAACAGATGTCGCAGCCAGATCACCCTCACATCTGTGAAGCAGCCAGTCTTATGACTACATCACTGTTAGTAACAAAATTTATTCATATTGTCTTCTATATTATACATGTGAAGACCTCAGGCTGACTTTCTATACAAAGAAAGTATTTTTGACTTTCAAAGATGTGCCCTCTTTTCATGATGTTGGAAATCTTGTTAGAGTATTTCATTGAAAACATCTTCTTTTCTCTGAAAGGTAATATGGACCAAACAGACAGCTGAGGACATAGAATACAACCACAATATTTATGCTGCATTCTTTTTACAGATAACTCCAAGCTGAACACATCTGGATGGGGATAAATTATGACTATTTTAGGAAAGGCTGTCTGGAGATTAGAGCTGAGGGAAAACTGAGTTAGGATGTGCAGGTTCTGAACCATGTCTGCTATTCTGTTCAACATGACATTTTGCTTTTCATTGTCATCCTTGGCCTAGATAGAGCTTTTAGGCATGGGAAATAAATCCTCATAAGATTCCTCATGATTAACAGAGTACCTAATTTAAAGTAGGTGGTGGAATAAAGAGCTAGATTTAAAAACGTATAAATGCATAAACTAATTTAAAACATAGTGTGCCATTACTATGTACCTAGTTGCAGCTATATATGGTAGTGTCACAGAAAACACCAGGTTATCTCTAGATTAAGTATTTCTTTTTGGTAGGCAAAAAAAAAAAAAAAAAAAAAAGGAAGATGGTAGATGCAACTTTTATCATATCATGGTTGCCATACAGGAATTAATTTTATTTTCATTGTTTATCATATTAAGGGCCCCCAAACCTGCCTTTCTGCCTGTGAAAATACAACACTAATATTATATTTTCCAAAGTGAAAGGTTTTAAGTAAACTATCTTCCCATTAATCAAACACATATTCTCATAGCTACTGAACACTTTTCAGCATTCAAGAAATACTCTACAATAATATCTAGCAACCTTTTTTAAGCCTCGGAATCTTTTCTTGAATTATATAGACAAAAAGCTGTGTTTACTCTGGATAAGGAAGCCAAAGCTGCGAAGGGCAGATAGGGAAGGAAATTCAGTCCTCCTTATGTCTTTGTCAGTCACTTCCCTAGTCCATTTGCAAGGTCTCTGCCCACTCTACTCTGCATTAACCCTCAGCAACTATAGCACATAAAATTTTAAAGATCTTATCCATTCATCCATCCCTCCTCCGTTTCTATTTATTGTACTTACATGTGCTAAATATAGGCATATGTTTGCATTGCTACAAATTTACTTCGCATACACATTTATATATTTGCCTGTGCTCAACATTAAATTATCTATGTAGTTTATACCTAATCATTAAAAAAAAATATTTGGCCATTTTTCTGGGCTTATGCCTACATTACCACCACTCAGCCACTGTGAGTGAAGAAATACAAAGCAATTCTCTAATAAAGTTAAGTGAAGCATAATTCTGAGTTGTGAAACATATATGCTTCCTTGTCCCAAATTCAAATGATAGGTTTTCACTGATAAATTCTATGTCTGGACTACAATATGGATGTTTGGGTACCTTGCTCGAGTGAGATCCAGAGGCTTGGTAGCTGCTTGCCTGATCTGACAGCCATTAAAGTACAGTGAGTCTCCATGGGCGTAGGGGGCCAGCTGCCCACAGCCACTTCCTATGACTCCACCTTGAATGGTCTCCCAGTTTGCCTCGGTGACTCTTGCGGACTCAAAATTATCTTTAATATAACTAGGAAGGTCGTGACTGAAAACAGAGCAGTCATCACCTAGAGGACAAGGAATAGTCACAGAAATTAACTGGACCAACCAGAGTTATTCAAGATTAAGAACAAGTATTCAAGTTCAGATTTAAGTTGTTGTTGTTGTAAGAATGGCAAAATACAAGGAACTTAAACAACTTTACCAAAAAAAAAAAAAAAAAAAAAAAAACCAAACAACCCCATCAAAAAGTGGGTGAAGGATCTGAACAGATACTTCTCAAAAGACGACATTTATGCGGCCAGCAAACATATGAAAAAAAGCTAATCATCACTGGTCATTAGAGAAATGCAAATCAAAACCACAATGAGATACCATCTCATGCCAGTTAGAATGGTGATCATTAAAAAGTCAGGAAACAACAGATGCTGGAGAGGATGTGGAGAAATAGGAAAAATTTTACACTGTTGGTGGGAGTGTAAATTAGTTCAACCATTGTGGAAGACAGTGTGGTGATTCCTCAAGGATCTAGAACTAGAAATACCATTTGACCCAGCCATCCCATTACTGGGTATACACCCAAAGGATTATAAGTCGTTCTACTCTGAAGACATATGCACACGTATGTTTATTGCAGCACTATTCACAACAGCAAAGACTTGGAACCAACCCAAATGCCCATCAGTGTTAGACTGGGTAAAAAAAATGTGGCACATATATACCATGGAATACTATACAGCCACAAAAAAGGATGAGTTCATGTCCTTTGCAGGGACATGGATGAAGCTGGAAATCATCATTCTCAGCAAACTAACACAAGAACAGAAAACCAAACACCGCATGTTCTCATTCATAGGTGGGAGCTGAACAATGAGAACACATGGACACAGGGAGGGGAACATCACACACCAGGGCCTGTTGGGGGATAGGAGGCAAGGGGAAGGATAGCATTGGGAGAAATACCTAATGTAGGTGATGGGTTGGTGGGTGCAGCAAACCATCCTGGCACGTGTATACCTATGTATCAAACCTGCACATTCTGCTCATGTATCCCAGAACTTAGGGGAAAAAAAGGAAACGTAACAAAATCCAGCATAAATAAATAAATAAATAAATAATTGAACGTTCTTACAGTAAAAAAAAAAAAAAAAAAAAAAAAAGGCAAAATACTAAGTAGATACAGACTCCCAGAAGTAAATGTTTTGTTTTGGCAATTATTGGCTTATATTGTTGGAAAAAAAATCCAATTTTCTTTGAGTCAATGTTAACTGAAATATGTAGTGCTCATGTCCGTATTTGCTGTGTAAAACTGTTGTTTAAATACCACAGCATCTGGCTGGGCCTTGAATGTTTACCAGTGGTGGGTCTCAGTAGGGAACTCTCACCCTGGTATAAGAGGCCTATCTAATTTCTTTTTTCCTAGCATGATTTGTAGCAGAAAATACAGGTTAATATATACTTGATGATTCTTAAGAGTAGAGTCTATATTTTAACTCGTTGGATTCCAGCATCTAAAACAATATTTAGCACATATAAGATAGTAATGGGCGGGGCACAGTGGCTCATGCCTGTAATTCCAGCACTTTGGGAGGCTGAGGTGGGAAGATCACCTGAGGTCAGGAGTTCGAGTTCAGCCTGGCCAACATGGTGAACCACCCCATCTCTACTAAAAATACAAAAAAAAAAAAAAAAAAAAATGAGTTGGGCATGGTGGCATGTGCCTGTAATCCCAGCTACTCAGGAGGCTGAGGCAGGAGAATCACTTGAACCCAGGAGGCGGAGGTTGCAGTGAGCTGAGATCATGCCACTGTACTCCAGCCTGGGCAACAAGAGTGAAAACTTCATCTCAAAAAAAAAAGATACTCAGTAACGAAGCTGGGATACATAAAATAAATAATGATAAAACTGGAAGTGTTTCTCAGAGCCCCTGAACTGAATTACTGGCATTTAAGTAAGATATTATACTAGCAAATGTGTATGTGCTTGCATTCCCCTTGATTTAAACAGTACATTTTTTCTACATGTCCTTAATAGTTTAAAATTAAAGTTCAGGGGAGAGGGCAAATTCCAGACATCTAGGACTTCTTGTGAGACATTTGATTCACTCATTTGCCTAGAGTTAAAATTCTCCAGCTAATATAGTGACAGACCCAGCTGGTCTCAGTGACAGTGACACCAGCGGAGAAAGGAGATGGCTAAGTAATTTCTAACATCAGAGATGTGCAGCAGTCTACATTAATCATATCCATTTGATTTTGATGCAAGGAAACATCAACCAAGAAATCTAAATAGATCCGACTCCGGAATTCAAATACATGGATTCTTACATTGCATATCTGGGGGAAATTGGGTAACTCCGCTCCTCCTCGGATAAATCTCTCAGCCATGAGAGACAGCAAGGCTGATTGGAAAGAACACCTTGAGTGGTGGTCTTTCTGATATTTGCTAGCTGTGTGACCTTAGGCAGGTCACTTAGCCTCCCTGAGTCTCAGTTTCTTTGCCTGTAGCATGGGAATAATTATATTAACCACAGATAACTGATGGCGATATCATAGATTATAAGCGACTGAAGAATTAGTTGGTGTATACTATGTAAATAGTAAAGCATAAGACAGTGTAAGGATTCATTCAAAGAAGATTTATTAGCATTGCTATCGGCCAAGTATTAAGCTATGAGGATACAGAAGGTTAACTATGGAAAGTGAACTTTGTAATGATAGAGGCTGAAACCTGTTGGAAACATTGGCTCAAAGGAAAACAGGCCTGTAGACCTTCTAACAGACCAACAGAGCAATTTCCTATGATGAGAGGGGTGGAGTAGATACTTTCTGCCCTGGATATATACTCAGCCTCTAGAAACTCAAGGAGTGAAATGGATTTCTTTGAGTCATAAAGGGTGTGTGTGTGTGTGTGTGTCAGTATCACAGTGACCTGGAAACCAGAACATCTTGAGTTGTCAGCTACATCTTAGGAGAACAGTGGCAGCTGCTGCTGGAAGAGGCTGAGGAAGGAGGGATACTGTTCAAGTACGTAGGCACAGGCAGCTAGGCCAGGAAGGAGGGAGGCCCAGAGGTGGAAATTAAGTATTGGGGATGTGGGTGGGGGTAGGGAGTTATATGAAAGACAGAGAATGTGAGGTACTATACCATATCCTGATTTAGCATATCTGGATTTATATGCTTATAAATTTATATTTATAGAATGTCTGGGGTAGATTTCAATTCTATATTTTAAAAAATACCTTCAGGAATATTGCATAAGGCTATGCTTAATAATTTGTCCCAAAGTTAAATAAGGAGTGACCAAGGAGTGTGTCATGAATCTCAGACCCCTCAGGCTGGAATTTCTATCCATTTCCTAGTGGACTTTGATATACATGCTAAGATGAGGAGAACCTCATGGTCTCCTGTATCAAAATTGACAGCCTGGGATTCAGACCTTGGAAGCTCTCATCGCAGATGCAGATGGCGCCGGTCGTGCAGTATCCGTGCCCGCTGCAGAGCTTGGGGCAAGCCTCTCCAATGTACACGTGGTCAATTGCCCAGCTTTGCTTCTCAGTTTCTTCTCCCTTCTGGATCCAGCGGAACTGTGTCGCACTGAAAGAACCACAGAGAGCAGAAGGGGTTCAGTAGGTTGTTACTTCCATGGCTGCATCCTGCCTCCAGCCTCTCTGGGAGAGGGGACTATTTATGAGAAAAGGGCTTCCCAAATGTCTTCCTGAAGCACCCTGCTGGCAGAGGTGAGAGAACTTGTATTTCTCAGACTCGGGGAGTATAACCCAAAATGCCATTCTGGAAACTTGTATCTTCTCTGAAAATTTCATGTGAATTTCCTATTCTAGTCCATAATAAATCTGTGTTCATTTTTCCTATAAAGGTATATCATTTTCCAAATCTTTGAGTAAACCAAATCTGCTCTAGGAAGATTGCACTCCATTGTATTTGTCCTGCAGCTTTGTGTAACCTGTCAGCCCTACACACCCAACTGGTATTTGTATCTGGATGAGAAGCACAGCCTTTAGGAGGGCAGAACACTGGGGCAAAACTGGTGCCAATGCCAGTCTTGGATTAGGGTCTGTCATTCAGGGCCTGTGATTGAGTTTGGTACATGCTATGGTATTAAGTCAAAGGAAATCTGAGATCTCTGAGTCATTTACAGACAAACTCCAATTTCCCCTGGGACGTGCAGTTGCCATTTGGGGGCATGGGTTGGTGACAGGAGGGAAAGAAGATGGGAGAGAGCACCAGGGCTGCATGTAAAGCTCTGGCTCACACTGTCAGTTGTTTTCAGCTCACTGCATGAACTCTGTAGAGAGGCCAGATAATTTCACAAAGTTTACCTTAATTTGCAACCTACCTGGAGGAGACATGGTCAGGCAGCTGGATGGTGATTCTTTTCCAGCTTGAGCTGTTGACAGAGTTGTAGATGGTGGCTTCATGGAACTGGAAAGGGGAGCAGCCAATGCTGTTAGAAGAGGAAGGAAGGCACTGGGTCTGTACAAGTTGCCAGGAATCTGATCTGCAGAAACCAGAAGGCTTTGTTAGACAAATTGTAAGAGAAACATATAATCTGTCTAATGTCAAGGTAATGCTTTGTGGTCAGGTTAAATTAAAATACTTGTATATGAGTTTCCTGTTTTCTATATACATTTATAATTACAGATTATAAAAAAATTAAAATATTTTCAGAAATATTCTGACTCTTTAAAAGCACACGGACAACAGAATAAAATAACAGCATGCATAGCAATGAATTCTGGTGGATTCTTCCTACTGACATTGTTACTAGAAATATACCTGGAGTTGACTGACAAAATTGTCCGTCTCCTCAAACTTAATGTAATTAGTGTTTAAAGGTGATAGTGGGAGGGTTATTAACCCTAATAAGGTAACTGAACTATGTCAGACTTTTATTCAATACTGCTAATATGCTTTAGAAGAGGTGACTCTGGCTGATGCATATTCAGATCATTCAAAGTTTTTGTTAGAGGTAGCTGAAAATGAGTAACATGAATAAGAGAGTTCCACTCTGAGGACAAATGTAGTGCTTTGCTTATTTTGATAAAATTTAAAATACAAAGTTTCTTGGTGGCAGCCTTGTATGAAAATTGATTTTTTTTTGGTTTGAAGGAAAATTTTGAAAATAAGACATATGTATACATTTTGTACAAGTGAAATTTATATAAAAATATGCATGAACTGCCACTTTTAGGATATAAGGTTATTCCTCTGTAAGCAACTGCCTTAACCTGTAATTCCCAGCACTCTGGGAGGCCGAGGCAGGCGGATCACCTGAGGTCAGGAGTTCAAGACCAGCCTGACCAACATGGAGAAACCCTGTCTCTACTAAAAATACAAAATTAGCTGGGTGTGGTGGCACATGCCTGTAATCCCACCTACTCAGGAGGCTGAGGCAGGAGAATCGCTTGAACCCAGCCCAGGAGGCAGAGGTTGCGGTGAGCTGAGATCCCGCCACTGCACTCCAGCCTGGGCAACAAGTGCGAAACTCTCTCTCTCTCTCTCTCTCACACACACACACACACACACACACACACACTCTCATACTCTCACGACAACCATTTGGATTGGGTATTCAAGTTTGGAGATAATGTTAAAAATTATTTTACAAACCTTGCATCCTTAGTGTATTCCAACATTACAGAATGAAGGTCACCGCAAGAAGTGGCTTCACAACCCACCACAATCTAAAACAAATGTAAAACAATCAATACACAGGTAAGATTAGATGATATTGAATCCCATTAATTAAAAATCCCATCCCGCCATTTATTACTCTGACAGGTAATATTCAGAGAAGCTTTTACAGAGCAGCCTGCTGGGATACCAAGAATACATTCTTTTGGATTCTGTTATAGACGTTCAATTTTGCATGGAGATGAAAATTAAGGTTTTAAAAGTTATATTTCTATTCACTAAATTAGTATAATGCATTAATCACAGATCTGGGTAAGATAAATTGGCCAAAAAGAAAGTAACATTAGCCGAATTTATAGACAGAAACTGAAAGTATCACTGATTCAAAACATTTTCATTGATAGCCTAACTTTCTTGATTGTTACTATTAAATTTTTATTTGGAATTAAAATCAACAATTGTAATTACTTAATATTTGTTCTTGGGGTTTTCTGTATTTCCGTATGAATGAAAGCTTTCCATATTATATGCAATTAAATGTTTGAATCAGTAATACATAAATGCTATAAAAATTTGGTGATTCAAATTTAAGTCCTAATCATCTATTTAATCAAGTCCTATTTCAGCACTGATAACTAGGGAAGGTTAGTGCTAAAAATTTCAGGCCATACAGTCATGAATAAAACAACTCTAAATTCAGAGAGAGAATAAGAAGCATAATGATAGTGGGAATCATAAAAGACACAAATATAATGCTGTGGTGCTTCAAAGGAGATAGCATTTGATTAAATGGATTAGAAAATAATCAGATAGGGTACATGCAAGCTGCCCCTGAAGACTGGGAAGAGTGTGAGAGGTAGAAATAGGAAAAAGATATTTAGGTGAAAGAAACAGTGTGAGTGAAGACAAAGTAGGGAATCGTGGTGGCACATCCAGAGCACAGCATATAGCATGTTTTGGTCCAAGTATAGCGTATATGAAATATTCAGAGATGAGGTTAGAATGGTCGGTTGAATTTGGCAGACCAGAAGCTGTAGCCTAAGGTGTTTGACCTTAATTTGATAAGTGGGAGAGTCATTAAAGGTTTCTGAGCAGTGGAATAATGTGCTGCTTAGAGATATGCTTTATAAAGATCAATCTGACTGTGATGTCAAAGACACATAGGAGTGGAGAGAGACTGGGAGTGAAAAGAGTACTTAGTCAACTATTGATTTAGTTAGGGCCAGAACAGAGGTGGTGATAGTGCAAACAGAGAAGATTGGATGGATACCAGGAACATTGGAAAGTAAAATTCAAAGGATGCAGTCACTAGATATGATTAGATATGAAAAGTGAAAAATCAAAGCATAGTGGAACATTTCAAGTTGGTTACTAGGTGAATGGTGGTGCCATCGAGAGAAACAGGAAAATCAGAAAGAGGAGTTGGTATGGTGAGGGAAGATATTAAGTGCACTGTCAGACACATTCAGTTGAGGTGCCAATGTGCACAAAGGTGTAGACGTGTAGGGGCTATTACAAATATTGAATTAATTGTTAGCCAGTCAACATTGGATGTGCAGATTTGAAATTTGCTCTTCAAGATATGATTCTTGAAGCTAGATGATTGGATACAATTCCTGATGGTGAGAAGGTCTATGGAGAGAGAAGAAAGTTGATACATACTGAGAAATGCTGACATTTAGAGGGCTAAGGGGAGAAAAGCCATAAGAAGATAGTAGATATCAAAGAGGTAAAAGGAGAGCCAGCAGAGAACCTAGAAGCCTAGGGGAAAGATAATTCCACAGGTTGAAGAGGGCGAGAATAACAGTGTCAGATGGTGTAGAGAGGAAAGGGAAGATGGGGATACGCAAAAGCTGTTGACATTGGGTACAGTAAGACTCTGGTGACTTTCAAGTATGTAGTTTTAGTGATACTTTACTGAATTTTTGAGGATAAACTCCCTGTTTTTCCTAAGGAAATTGCCTTGGTTAGAGAAAGAGAGACCCAGTCTCTTCAGTGCAGTGACTTCTGTTACAGAAGTAACAAAAGAGGAGGCTCCAATCAACTCAATCAAATATAATGCCTTTGATCTGGGCCACAACGTTAACGTGGTAGAGGGAAAATCTTCACTCTTAAGGAACACGGCTTAGAAACAGAGGAAGTATAACACTTCTTCATATCACTAAGTTAAGACTAGTCCTGAAGGAATAGTAGCATTTGGGGAACTTGCCTTACCCTCCAGTCTCTGAAGGGGAGTTTAACATAGAGCTGAGGCAAAAAGCAAATACATTTTTATTTCTGCCAATAAAGATTTTCACTATTAACTGTCATTGTAGTATATAAAAAAAGGGTATTAGAATAACTGATGTCTTTAAAATGACCTAGTAATACAATGCATTTCTGTAATGGCTTTGTGTGTGTGGGATAGGGTCTTGTTCTGTTGCCCTAGCTGGAGTGCAGTGGTGGGATCATAGCTCACTGTAACCTCCAACCCCTGGGCTCGAGTGATTCTTGTGCCTAGCTTCCTGAGCAGCTAGGACTACAGGTACATGCCACCATGCCCAGCTAATTTTTTTTTTTTTTTGTAGAGACAGCGGTCTTGCTATGTTTCCCAGGCTGGTCTTGAACTCTTGGCCTCAGAGATCCTTCCTCCTTGGCCTCCCAAAGTGCTGGGATTACAGGTGTTTGCAATAGAGATATATCAATTGATATTGCTTTGCCTTTCTCTGAGTGTCTATTAATTATTTATATCTTCACTTACATCCTATATGAATCAAGTATTCAGTTTAAAATATTTGAGAGTTCTCCTTAATTATTTGAGGATTTAGGAAGTTCCAACAAGACTAATGTCATATAGGCATATGAAATGAGAGACATAAGAAAATAGAAAGATATACTGAAAAAAAAGATGGAGAAAAAATGGCTCGATGCACATAATAGGCATGGAGTAAGAGAAAGAGGCAGAGAGAGAGAGAGATGATAGAGGAAGCGAAGGGAGAGAGCGAGAATTGTGCAACATAAAAAGGAGATAGTGTTACAGAGAGCTAGAAGTAGGCAGTCTCCTATTTGAGCTTTTAATTTACAAGGTTAGGGAGACTGAAATCCAGATTACATATATAAGATGGAATATATTCAGTTGGTGTAAAAGTAATTGCAGTATTTGCCATTAAAATGAATGGCATTAAAAGTAATTTTTTTTTTTTTTTTTTTTGGAGACACAGTCTCGTTCTGTCACCCAGAGTGCAGTGGTATGATCTCGGTTCACTGTAACCTCTGCCTCTCAGGTTTCAGCGATTATTATTTCTCAGCCTCCCGAGTAGCTGGGATTACAGGTGTGTACTACCACGACCGGCTAATTTTATTTTATTTTATTTATTTTTTTTTGTAGAGACAAGGTTTTGCCATGTTGGCCAGGCTACTCTGGAGCTCCTGGCCTCTTGGCCTCAAGTGATCCTCCCGCCCCAGCCTCCCAAAGTGCTGGAATTATAGGCGTGAGCCACCGCACTCAGCCTGCAATTACTTTTGCACCAGCCTAATAGTTACATTTCTTGCTGTGTCCCAACATTTTCAGGGATTTCATCTATCCTCAAAAAATCATACTTGAATAAAGGTCTTTGCAAAAGATGACCTCTTTTATTCATAAGATAAAGTCTCTTTTAATGAATAGTATCAGTCATTTCCTTAAAGTTGTCTGAATAAACATTCTCCCCCGGGCCCCAAATGCAATGCTACTTTCTGTTTTAAAGAGTCACTTTTCCTTACTTTAAACTGCATCATGTATCCTGGCTGTATAATGAGTTCTCGGGAGGAGAGAGCATTGTGAGTCTTGTCCTTCTTTTTATTTGGCCAATAGAGGTGGAAGGATGGATTGCCACAAAATCCTGCTGTTCTTACAGCATTAGGGTAAAAACTCCAGTTTTCTTCATGGGAAGTGCCTTCTGTTAAGGAAAATTGGAAGCAATATGGCATGTTATTCTCTTGAGGAAAATTGGAAGCAATATGGCGTATTATTCTCTTGAACTGATTGATTTATTGTTGAATTCTTTAAATTTTTATACTCTACTAGCTTTCTGCTTACACTTTAGGATTTTTATTTTATTTAACTGGGATAATGCATAAATCCAACATGAGAAATCAAACTTAGACAAGACTATTAAATGGTAGTATAATGATTACCGTACTTTTAAAATGTAATTGCTAGTCTAGGTAACTTAGCACTGAAAAGTTCTTGATACACTTCGTCAGCCAGTGCATTAAGTATTTCTGTGACACATTAATCACTAAAGAAACAAATTATTTGGGAGTATTGAAATTTCAAATTATATTTAAAGCCAGACATTGTGCCTTTAACAGGATTTATTGAATTCTCAGTGGACATTTCAACAGGCAGCCAACTTTGAAGATTTATAAACCATTGGGCAAAATAACAGCTAACATTTGTTGAGCAGGAGTATGGGCTAGGCATTCTTATAAATGCTTTTCATGTGCTAATGTATCTGAAGACATAAGCAGAAAAATGGCTCACAGGAAAGAAAATTGTTCAATGTCTTGTTTCTTACCATCATCAAAAGTGTCCACCAATTGGCTGGGATTGATTTCTGCTCCACCAATCAAAATATTGTCCAGTGCCCACTGAGCACGCTCCACCCCAGAGACCACAATTCCATTGCTGATCACAAACGGCTGCCACCAACGAAGTCGAGTTGTGTTGGTAAGTGCATCTTCAGGAAGAAGTATGTAGTCATGTCTAACAGAAATGTATTTCTGGTAATCCATCTCATGGAGCAAAGTCCAGGTAATTCCTATAACAACAAATATACCAATATATCTAGAATCTCCTGCCTCCTGATAAACCACCAGTATGCTTCAGATACTGTGAACTTCCCAAAGAAATTTTCAACCAGCAAATGACAACTGATTTTGCTGACTTTGATGTTAGGTATTCACTACTTATAAATACTGTTTCTGTATGAGGCTAATGATATGAGGGGAAGGGTATTTCGAAAGAGTTGGCCAAAATAAAAACACTGAAGTAAAAATTAGTTATGTTTTGCTTTTAAAATTTAGTTCTAAATTCTTATTTCTCACAAATAATGAGATATACCTATGTTTTACATGTTTTTGGCAATAGCTTTTAGTATTAAAATAGTTATTGTAATTTTATGCAATTTTGTAATTATTTGGACTGGTATAAAGTTTATCTCTTCTTGCTTGATAAGATTGCAGGTGGGATGTTTAGTTACTTAAGAAAACATCCTTGAAATACCTTAAAATACTTCAGGGTCATCTGTTAATCAGCTAGTTATTAAGAATGATATCTATCTGCTAAAGTAGATTTTTCTAAAGACACCATGGTATTACTGGTCTCATTTTAGCTACTTCAAAATAAAACAGAATTCTATTAAAATATTCTATGACAAACTCACAAAATCAGACTATTTTTTTTCACAATTTTTAAAGATTTCTATAGATTCTCTATAGCATTTACTACATGTTTACACATAAGCTTTTAAAAATGCTTTAAAGTTTTAAAAATGATCTTTTACTTGGAAATCATACAAAATGCATTTCTTAATTGTATCACTCAAGCTTCAGTAAAGCACAGAGGTTGTTTATTCATAAAGTTTGGACTTTATTTTTTAATGTGGTTTCTCTCTTGTCCCCTTTTTGCATAACACAGAAGTCACTTGTACAGTACATGTAATACAAACAAAATCTGTAGCTTTTTCTTTGTGAGTTTCACAGTTGAAACTGTGAAGTCAGCAAAGCTTTGCAGAGACTTTTCTGAGGGTGTTGGATGGAATTTGGGAATCTGCTCCAAGGTGTGGTTTTCACCCCTGACACGTGCCTCCATCGGTAGAGTAGTCCAACAGCACGCCTTCCTTCCGGCAGATGGGACGATGGCAAGAGGTCATGTTGTTCTCACTCCCAATGCGCCCCCAGTATTGCAGGAACCTGAATGCAAGCACATTTTATCCATCAGAATAATTCATTAGAACAAATACTCAAGTCCTGGATAATTTCTTCCATACAAGTGTTCCTTGCTTTGGGACCAATTTGCTATGATGCAATAGAAATAACAAAAAATTGACTTACTTTGCACCTCGAAGATCCAAATCTTGTGTAATTGCTTGTCTCACAGTAGATCCCCCAAAATAGAGTGCAGTGTCCTCAGCAAGAATTCCACACTCAGTGCAAGTACTTCCACCTTCTAAGGACATCCATAAGTCAGGTTTGATTTCTTCACTGTCAAAGCGTTCCTTCAGGAAAGTCTGGAAAAAACATAAGCCAGATGTGGTCAAAAAAACAACTTCAGATAACTATGGAATATTTAAGACAATATAGAGTGATATCTTGGACTTAAAAAAAATAGAGCTGATTTCAAATGCTTTTCAAAGATGTTCAAAAAAATAACAGGCTATTTCCACAATGTTCTTTTCTGTCATATATTGAAAATCATTTAAACTGCCCAAAAAATGTTTAATAATTGAAATTTAAAATAACTGTAAAGTTGACTATATCAATTTTTTTTTTTTTTTTTGAGACGGTCTTGCTCTGTCACTTGGGCTGGAGTGCAGTGGCACAATTTCGGCTCATTGCAGCCTCTGCCTCCCGGGTTCAAGCTATTCTCATGCCTCAGCCTCCTGAGTAGCTGGGATTACAGGTGTGTGCCACCATACCTGGCTATTTTTTGTATTTTTAGTAGAGATGGGGTTTCACCATGTTGGCTAGGCTGGTCTTGAACTGCTGACCTCAAGTGATCTGCCCACCTCCGTCTCCCAGAGTGCTGCAATTACAGGTGTGAGCCACCATGCCTGGCCATATTATAGTAACACTTCTATTTGTAAAAAGTTATTTAAGCATATACCCCCAAATATGTATATTTGTTTATATAGTATATAAAAGTATTATTGTAATGTATTATGAAACATGCCAAAAAAAAAAAAAAAAAAAAGGAAATTTGAAAGCAATAAGATAAAATATAAACATGCAATCCAGCACTTTCCTACCAACATTCCCCAATAGATTGTCCTGGTGTGTGTGCCCTCACTTTGGAGACTGCCTGAGGCAGCCAAGATCCTTCAGCTCTAGCACAGAGTGAACCCTGGAAGGTCTATATGGTTAGGCAGGGACACTTGAAATCAAATCTCTCTATATAAAGTCAAAAGAAAGTAAACCTTAGAAGGCAGTTTGAAAGATGTTTCACCTGTTTATCAGGGCCAAGTTGTAGGGCGACAAGTACTCAAAATCTAGAATAAAATATTTTTTCCCTGGGTCTCCAGTTTATCCTTTTAACTGAGAATGACTGACAACCAGGAAATCTATTTTTTAGAGAGTGTACAAAGTATAAAGGTTCGTGGCTACATTTTATGTAAAATTTACTTATCTCCTCACAGTCAAGGTCTTAATTTCCCCATTCATTCTGTCCACAGTACTTTCATTTTATCCATAATGCAGATTTGTATTAGGTAGAGACACATTTTTTCTTGTTTAAAATGATGAAAAGATATCATAAAGGCAATTTGTTTTAGTTGCAGTTGCAATAGCTGTATACAGAAAAACCTATATTTTTTCATTTAAGGAGCATTCTATCTTACTGTGTAGTTAAAATGATTTAAACAGTTTCTTAAACTTAGAAGATAATTCTATAGTTAAAGATATACAGTCAAATGTCAGTCTGACGTCATGCCACTAATGGATAGCAAATGAATACGTTTTATAACTGAAGGTTTGTAAGAAAACAAGTGTTAGAAGAAATACATGGTTAACCACATAAACTATCATTAGAAGATTTTAAGCAGGGTTTATAGTTTTATAGATTTGTACAATTTCTTATCCAACTGAGGAATACTAATAAAATTTGAGTGCTCATGAAAGAAATTAGATTTTCAAAAGTTTATTAATTATCTGTGGTATATAAAGCTATGTTTTCCCTGTGGTAACCTCATTTGTTAATAATGTACTTACATCTTCAGACACAAATGAGCATTGTTCCAATTTTATTTAAAAAATGTTCAATTCCATAGTTGAAGTATTAGAACAAACACAAATGACAGAACAGATTTGGTTTACATTGTTGCCTTTCATATGTTGGATTTCAATCACTAGGAATTTTGCTTTTTTTAGCCGAGTCATTTATCTATTATTGTAATGACAAATGCACTATGTTTATTCACAGAATTAGAGTACATATATGGCAACTGTGTTGGGTAACTATTTGCTTTGCATATTAAATAATGATGTAACAGCTAAAGCTTTCAAAAATGACCTCTCCATTCTTAATACACAACCCCATTTCAGTAGTCAACAAATCAGAACATAGAATTTTCTAAACAAAAATTCAGGTACTGTTTAGGCCTTTTTGAAAATTTGGTCTTTTGTGATAATGTATATTATCTGCTTTATTTCATAACAACAGTAACAATAATATCCTCCTTCAAATAGTGCATCAGTTGAAAAAGTGAAGTAAAAAAGGCTTAATACTGACTTTATAAAGAGTCTGCTTAAGAAAAAAAAAAAACCCAGAGTATTTATCATTTGTAATCCGTACAGTCTGGCTCATTTTATGAATTGGATAAACTGTACTAGAACTTGATCCTAATATTCTTGTACTTAGGAAGCATTTTTAAAGTTTCTATTCAAATGATTTTATTTCCTGGGGGACCCAAAGGACATTGTTATAGATTATGTCTCATATATAAGTTGGTTCCTAGGCATGGCCCATGATGTGAGTAATGCTTCTGTCCAGGGCTTTACCCTTACCTTCAGAGTGTGGGTCAAGTAGCAGTTTGGCCCTGAGTATCCCGGATCACAGATGCACTGTTCCCTTAAGCAATCTCCATGGCCTCTGCAGTTGTCCAAGCATCCAGGGCCCAGGTAGAAATTATCGATTGCCCACTGCATGTCTGAATACTTCTGATAGAACCTAAACCTCACTGGACTATTGACAATGCAAAAGCAAAGGAGTGAAAAACAAAAGTTAACTTTATTTAGGTTCATTGTCCTGCATGTGTATTCAGTACTCAAGAGAAAAAACATTTAAGATACTCTTACTAGATGAAACAGGTTAATAAAAAATGTTTTCTGAGCACTTTTATCTTTCTAGTAATGGAACTTTCAAGCTGGTTTTATTTAAATTTCAGAATATCGGGGCAAACTTGCACAACAAAGTTAAAATCAGTGGAATCTCTGTGTCCAGAAATAGAAATATTTAAATATACAAATCTGTAACTTTCATAAATCAGGTTTCTTCTGAACTGGAGTTCTGTGGTCATGACGCAATTTAGATTCACTAATTTCATTCCTGAAATTGTACAGAAGGTGAGTGACGCCTTTGACAAGAGCCTTGTCAGCATACACACAGCCCTCAGGCCGTTGGGAGGCAGCATTTTCTGAATTCCCTGAAGACAATCAATATTCTCAGAGTAACTGTGCTAATTACAAAACAATTTTGAAAGGCTTATATTAAAGGACATTTTCTCTGAGATTTTAATTTCATCTTTGTTCTTCTCTGTCTTCTGGGGGGAAAAAACAAGCCTCATAATTATCCTTATATTAAAATATGCCATGCTGTTTTGGTTTAAAGAGTCCAAAGTACATGAAGGAACTTTCTGGGGTGATACAAATGTTCTGTACCATGTTTTATGTGGTGGTTACGTGGGTTGCACAACAGTAAAAACTCATTGATCTGAATAATTAATTAAGATATATGTATTTTACTGAATGTAAATTATACCTCATTATTACAAAAAGAGAGAGAATGGGAGGGGAAAATGAGTCTATGATAGACATTATGGTGGTTCCCCAGCATCCATTTCGCCCCAGATAATCCATTAAATGATCATCGTAATATCACTTTCCTAACTATTGAGTGGCTAATTGGTACCAATGGGATGCAAGGTGGTGCTTGTTCTGGCTGTCTCGGAACAAAAAGCAACTATCTTTCTTTCTCACTGGACATAAGTACGGAAGCATCCTGCCCCAGTTCTCTGGCTGCCATCTCATGTTCAATAGCAAAACCAGCCGGAGAGAGCAGAGTATGGCGCCAGTGCTGTGGACAGCAGACATTCTCTTAAGAGAATAAGGCAGAACAGTGTCCCTGAAGACACCGTTCCACTTACAAATCAACCAGCCCTAGAGTTCATTTATCTTTGGATTCATTCATTATAGATACAACAAATTTTGAGCTGGTTTGAATTGGGCTTTCTGTTCCTTGCAGCTGAAAGCATCCTGATTTAGTTCCTTAGTATGTTAATTGAATAAGCTCTTTAGATACATTCCAGAAAACCATGAGTGGTAATAATAATATCTATGGGACACTGGGAAATCTGTGTGTAAGCACTTTATTCAAAGGCTCTGTATGTTTCACAAGAAGATTCATTTAGTCAGACCATCTGATTAATACAGTTGAGGTGCACCTGTTGTTTTTCTTTGTGTATCTTTCCCCCTACTTTTAAAGTAGAAGATAAATCTTTAATTTAAGGAATTGCCTTAAATTAATATATCCACAGACTTTGCAGAGCAAGGTGTAATCACCTGCGCTCATCACTGGTCCAGGCTGATTACCTTTCACTGCAGGATCAGAACTTAATGCTTTGGTAAGAGGAAAATGGATCCTGTAAGTCACACTGGTAGAAATAGCATGATGAGTTAGGATTTGCTCCTGGCTCTGTCTATCATGGAATGATAAGGCAATAATGTGGAAAGTATGTAGTGCACAGTGGTCCACAGTCTACAAGGTTGAGAAGGTAGGGTACACCTTTTCATCTGGCTCCAAGGCCATAATTATTGCTCTGTTCCCATTTGAGGTGTGGAAAATAGAAGAGTCTGCGAAAGCCCATTTTGCCAAGTCTGAGGATTACAAATTGAGGTCTGAAGTTAGCTCATCATGGAAGTTATGATGAAAGTCACCAATTAAAGAACCTTTAGAGTTAGGGAGAAAGAAAGCACTTTTCCCACAAATACACATAATTTCAGGCTTGACAACAGTGTACCTAATGGGCTTCTGGATGCTTGGAACCAAGCTTGGTTTTGGTTTTCTACTTACTTTCCCACTAAGCTTTCAGGAAGTGGGTAGGTGATCCTTTTCCACCCTTTAGTTGGGAAGAATACAGATGGCTGAGAAACAGTTCCAGAGCATTTTGGGTCAGCAGGCAAGCACTGAGGGACCAGATAATTCCAGCTCACACCAAAGTCAGTAGAATACTGCACATGAATTTGATTCTGGGCAATTTTTTCAGACACCTTACATCCAACAGAGATCTAATAAACAGAAAAGATCAAGGTATTAAAACTATATGATTCTTCTCCAAGGACTTGGCAACAAAAAAGCTGCTGATCACTTGATACGCACGTTACCACATTCATCCTGTATTTTCAGATTCATTATTTGTTCTGCTAACGGACAGAGGAATGATTGCCCCAGGTGACAAATTATAGAAAGTGCCAAATATATTGTGTAGGGGGTTTGGAGAGAAACTTAGACCCCATGCTTCTGCCATGCTGGCTGAATGCCTTGGAAGGCCTGGGCTCACTCCTACAAACTGTTAGTTGTGCTAATGGTCTGGCACTTCTATTTGGCAGAATACTTAACCAAGAAGGACTGCTAACAGCTTTACCAATTTTACTATTTTATTGTATAATTTATGACTCTTAATACAACACTTTCAACTACAAGTAAGATGAAATAATAACTGAAGGTAGTTTAAACAAGGCACAGCATCCTTCATTGATGGTGATAGCCATGATGTGACATTGCTGTTATTACAGTGGGATTTAGGTAGACAGAATAAATTGGTTCACATAAAATCTTGGCCTAAATATTAGCCCAAGTTGATGTTGACATTAATGCTAATCATGCCTTTGTTTTCCTTTTTTTTTTTTTTTTCCTCCAGAAACATCCAAATGTTCTTGTGGAAAAAAAAAAAAAGTAGAGGCTGGGGGCCATGACTCACGCCTGTAATCCCAGCACTTTGGGAGGCCGAGGTGGGCGGATCACGAGGTCAGGAGTTCGAGACCAGCCTGACCAACATGGTGAAACCCTGTCTCTACTAAAAATAAAAAATTAGTCGGGCATGGTGGTGTGCACCTGTAATCCCAGCTACTCAGGAGCCTGAGGCAGGAGAATTGCCTGAACCCGGGAGGCGGAGGTTGCAGTCAGCCAAGACTGTGCCACTGCACTCCAGCCTGGGCAACAGAGTGAGACTCCGTCTCAGAAAAAAAGGTCTTATTTAACCTAAATTTCTAAGTTATAGTTTGTATTTATGGAGAGATGGGTAAGAGGGAAAAAATGTAAAAATAACCATTATAACTTTAATCTTCTCTTGATGAAACAAATTGCCTAAGTCATAATGATTTAACTCAGGGAGTTATAATCAGTATCCTACATTTTTATTGTTGATATTTTTATTAGTATTTCATCCCAAGCAGGAACACATTTACTCTTATAAAAGTTTCAATTTGAGAGAGAGCTGGCAAGATGGCCGAATAGGAATAGCTCCTGTCTGCAGCTCCCAGCAGGATCAATGCAGAAGGCTGGTGATTTTGGCATTTCCAACTGAGGTACCCGATTCATCTCATTGGGACTGGTTGGACAGTGGGTGCAGCCCACAGAGGACGAACTGAAGCAGGGTGGGGTGTTGCCCCACCTGGGAACTGCAAAGGGTCAGGGAATTTCCCTTTCCTAGCCAAGGGAAGCCGTGAGTGACTGTACCAGGAGGAACGTGGACTCCGGCCCAGATACTGCGCTTTTCCCCACAGTCTTTGCAACTGGCAAACCAGGAGATTCCCTCCAGTGCCTGGCTTGGCGAGTCCCACCCCCACGGAGCCCGGCAAGGTAAGATTCACTGACTTGAAATTCTCACTGTTAGCACAGCAGTCTGAGGTCGAACTGGGATGCTCAAGCTTGGTGGGGGGAGGGGCATCCGCCATTACTGAGGCTTGAGTAGGCGGTTTTCCCTTCACCATGTAAACAGCCACCCAGAAGTTTGAACTGGGTGGAGCCCACCTCAGCTCAGAAAGGCCAATTGCCTCTTTAGATTCTTCCTCTCTGGGCAGGGCATCTCTGGAAAAAAGGCAGCAGCGCCCAGTCAGGGACTTACAGATAAAACCTTCATCTCCCTGGGACAGAGCTCCTAGGGGAAGGGGTGCTGTGGGCACAGCTCAAGTAGACTTAAACATCCCTGCCTGACAGCTCTGAAGAGAGCAGCGGTTCTCCCAGTACAGCATTTGAGCTCTGATAAGGGACAGACTGCCTCCTCAAGTGAAACCCTGACTCCTGTGTATCCTGATTGGGAGACCCCTCCCAGTAAGGGCCAACAGACACCTCATACAGGACAACTCCGCTGACATCTGGCGGGTGCCCCTCTGGGATGAAGCTTCCAGAGGAAGGAACAGGCAGCAATCTTTGCTGTTCTGTAGCCTCTGTTGGTGATACCCAGGCAAACAGGGTCTGACATGGACCTCCAGCAAACTCCAGCAGAGGGGCCTGACTGTCAGAAGGAAAACTAACAAACAGAAAGGAATAGTATCAATACCAGCAAAAAGGAGGTCCACTCATAAACCTCATCCAAAGGTCACCAGCATCAAAAGGTAGATAAATCCACGAAGATGGGGAGAAACCAGCACAAAAAGGCTGAAAATTCCAAAAGCCAAAATGTCTCTTCTCCAAAGGATCACAACTCCTCGCCAGTAAGGGAACAAAATGGGATGGAGAATGAGTTTGGTGAATTGACAGAAGTAGGCTTCAGAAGGTGGGTAATAAACTCCTCCAAGCTAAAGGAGCATGTTCTAACCCAATGTAAGGAAGCTAAAAACCTTGAAAAAAGGTTAGATGAATTGCTAACTAGAATAACCAGTTTAGAGAAGAACATAAATGACCTGATGGTACTGAAAAACACAGCACGAGAACTTCGTGAAGCATACACAAGTATCAATAGCCAAATTGATCAAGTGGAAAAAAGAATATCAGAGACTGAAGATCAAATCAATGAAATAAAGCGAGAAGACAACATTAGAGAAAAAAGAGTGAAAAGAAATGAACAAAGCCTCCAAGAAATGTGGGACTTTGTGAAAAGACCAAATCTATGTTTGATCGGTTTATCTGAAAGTGACAGGGAGAATGGAACCAAGTTGGAAAACACTCTTCAGGATATTACCCAGGAGAACTTCCCCAACCTAGCAAGACAGGCCAACATTCAAATTCAGGAAATACAGAGAACACCACAAAGATAGTCCTCAAGAAGAGCAACCCCAAGACACATAATCGTCAGATTCACCAAGGTTGAAATGAAGGAAACAATGTTAAGGGCAGACAGAGAGAAAGGTCAGGTTATCCACAAAGGGAAGCCCATCATACTAAAAGCGGATCTCTCTGCAGAAACTCTACAAGCCAGAAGAGAGTTGAGGCCAATATTCAACATTCATAAAGAAAAGAATTTTCAACTCAGAATTACACATCCAGCCAAACTAAGCTTCATAAGCGAAGGAGAAATAAAATATTTAACAGACAAGCAAATGCTGAGAGATTTTGTCACCACCAGGCCTGCCTTACAAGAGCTCCTGAAGGAAGACTTACATGGAAAGGAAAAACCAGTACCAGCCACTGCAAAAACATACCAAATTCTGAAGACCACTGATGCTATGGATAAACTGCATCAACTAACGGGCAAAATAACCATCTTGCATCATAATGACAGGATCAAATTCACACATAACAATATTAACCTTAAATGTAAATGGGCTAAATGCCCCAATTAAAAGACATAGACTGGCAAATTGGATGAAGAGTCAAGACCCATCTCATGTGCAAAGACATCCATAGGCTCAAAATAAAGGGATGGAGGAATATTTACCAAGCAAACAGAAAGCACAAAAAAGAAAGGGTTGCAATCCTAGTCTCTGATAAAACAGACTTTAAACCAACAAAGTTCAAAAGAGACAAAGACCGGCATTACATAATGGTAAAGGGATCAATGCAACAAGAAGAGCTAGCTATCCTAAATATATATGCACCCAATACAGGAGGACCCAGATTAATAAAGCAACTTCTTAGAGACCTACAAAGAGACTTAGACTTCCACACATTAATAGTGGGAGATTTTAATACCCCACTGTCAGTATTAGATCAACGAGAATCAGCGAGACAGAAAATTAACAAGGATATCTAGGACTTGAACTCACCTTTGGACCAAGCAGACCTAATAGACATCTACAGAACTCTCCACCTCAAATCAACAGAATGTACATTCTTCTCAGCACCACATCACACCACATAGTTTGAAGTAAAGCACTCCTCAGCAAATGTAAAAGAACAGAAATCATAACAAATTGTCTCTCAGACCACAGTGCAATCAAATTAGAACTCAGGATTAAGAAACTCACTCAAAACCACACGACTACATGGAAACTGAACAACCTGCTCCTGAATGACTACTGGGTACATAACGAAATGAAGGCAGAAATAAAGATGTTCTTTAAAACCAATGAGAATAAAGACGCAACATACCAGAATCTCTGGGACACATTTAAAGCAGTGTGTAGAGGGAAATTTATAGCACTAAATGCCCACAAGAGAAAGCAGGAAGGATCGAAAATCAACACCCTAACATCACAATTAAAAGAACGAGAGAAGCAAGAACAAACAAATTCAAAAGCTAGCAGAAGACAAGAAATGACTAAGATCAGAGCGGAACTGAAGGAGCTAGAGACACGAAAAGCCCTTCAAAAAAATGAATGAATCCAGGAGCTGGTTTTTTGAAAAGATCAACAAAATAGACCACTAGTGAGACTAATGAAAAGAGAGAAGACTCAAATAGACGCAATAAAAAATGATAAAGGGGATATCACCACTGATCCCACAGAAATACAAACTACCATCAGAGAATACTATCAACACCTCTATGCAAATAAACTAGAAAACCTAGAAGAAATGAATAAATTCCTGGACACTTACACTCTCCCAAGACTAAACCAGGAAGAAGTTGAATCCCTGAAAAGACCAATAGCAGGCTCTGAAATTCAGGCAATAATTAATAGCCTACAACCAAAAAAAGCCCAGGACCAGATGGATTCACAGCCAAATTCTACCACAGGTACAAAGAGGAGCTGGTACCATTCCTTCTGAAACTATCCCAAACAATCGAAAAAGAGGGAATCCGCCCTAACTCATTTTATGAGGCCAGCATCATCCTGCTACCAACACCTGGCAGAGACACCACAAAAAAAAGAAAATTCCAGGCCAATATCCCTGATGAATATCGATGCGAAAATCCTCAATAAAATACTGGCAAACCAAATCCAACAGCACATCAAAAAGCGTATCCACCAAGATCAAGTTGGCTTCATCCCTGAGATGCGAGGCTGGTTCAATACACAAGTCAATAAATGTAATCCATCACATAAACAGAAACAATGACAAAAATCCCATGATTATCTCAATAGATGCAGAAAAGGCCTTCGACAAAATTCAATAGCCCTTCATGTTAAAAACTCAGTAACTAGGTATTGATGGAATGTGTCTCGAGCTATTTATGACAAACCTACAGCCAATATCATACTGAATGGGCAAAAGCTGGAAGCATTCCCTTTGAAAAGAGACACAAGTCAAGGATGCCCTCTCTCATCTCTCTCTCCTATTCAACACAGTATTGGACGTTCTGGCCAGGGCAATCAAGCAAGAGAAAGAAATAAAGGATATTCAGTTAGGAAAAGAGGAAGTCAAATTGTCTCTGTTTGCAGATGACATGATTGAATATTTAGAAAACCCCATTGTCTCAGCCCCAGATCTCCTTTAGCTGATAAGCAACTTCAGCAAAGTCTCAGGATACAAAATCAATGTACAAAAATCACAAACATTCCTATAAACCAATAACAGACAAACAGCCAATTCATGAGTGAATTCTCATTCACAATTGCTACAAAGAGAATCAAATACCTAGGAATCCAACTTACAAGGGATGTGAAGGACCTCTTCAAGGAGAACTACAAACCACTGCTCAACGAAATAAGAGAGGATGCAAACAAAGGGAAAAACATTCCATGCTGATGGTTAGGAAGATCCAGTATTGTGAAAATGGCCATACTACCCAAAGTAATTTATAGATTTAATGCTATCCCCATCAAGCTACCATTGACTTTCTTCACAGAATTGGAAAAACTACTTTAAATTTCATATGGAACCAAAAAAGAGCCCACATAGCCAGGACAATCCTAAGCAAAAAGAACAAAACTGGAGGCATCATGCTGCCTGACTTCAAACTATACTATAAGGCAACAGTAACAAAAACAACACGGTACTGGTACCAAAACAGATATATAGACCAATGGAACAGAATGGAGGCCTCAGAAATAACACCACACATCTACAACCATCTGATCTTTGACAAACCTGACAAAAGCAATGGGGAAAGGATTCCCTATTTAATAAGTGGTGTTGGGAAAACTGGCTAGCCATAAGCAAAAAGCTGAATCTGGATCCCTTCCTTACACCTTATACAAAAATTAACTCAAGATGGATTAAAGACTTAAATGTTGAGACCTAAAATCATAAAAACCCTAGAAGAAAACCTAGGCAATGCCATTCAGGACATAAGTATGGGCAAAGACTTCATGACTAAAACACCAAAAGCAATGGCAACAAAAGCCAAAATTTACAAATGGGATCTAGTTAAACTAAAGAGATTCTGCACAGCAAAATAAACTATTATCAGAGTGAACAGGCAACCTACAGAATGGGAGAAATTGCAATCTATCCATTTGACAAAGGGCTAATATCCAGAATCTACAAAGACCTTAAAGAAATTTATAAGAAAAAAACAACCCCTTCAAAAAGTGGTCGAAGGATATGAACAGACAATTCTCAAAAGAAGACATTTATATGGCCAACAAACATATGAAAAAATGCTCATCATCACTGGTCATCGGAGAGATGCAAATCAAAACCACATTGAGATACCATCTCATGCCAGTTAGAATGACGATCATTAAAAAGTCAGGAAACAAGAGATGCTGGAGAGGCTGTGGAGAAATGGGAACGCTTTTACACTGTTGGTGGGAGTGTAAATTAGTGCAATCATTGTGGAAGACAGTGTGGTGATTCCTCAAGGATCTAGAACTAGAAATACCATTTGACCCAGCCATCCCATTACTGGGTATATACCCAAAGGATTACAAATCATTCTACTATAAAGACACAGCACACGTATGTTTATTAAGGCACTCTTCACAATAGCAAAGACTTGGAACCAACCCAAATGCCCATCAATGACAGACTGGATAAAGAAAATGTGGCCACATATACACCATGGAATACTATGCAACCATAAAAAAGATGAGTTCATGTCCTTTGTAGGGACCTGGATGAAGCTGGAAACCATCATTCTCAGCAAACTAATACAAGAACAGAAAACCAAACACCACATGTTCTCATAGGTGGGAGCTGAACAACAAAAACACTCGGATACAGGGAGGGGAACATCACACACTGGTGCCTGTCAGGGAGTGGGGGAGGGATAGCATTAGGAGAAATACCTAATGTAGATGACGGTTTGATGTGCAGCAAACCACCATGCCACATGTATACCTATGTAACAAACCTGCATGTTCTGCACATGTACTCCAGAGCTTAGAGTATAATAAAAAAGATTTTAAAAAGTTTCAACTTGAAATACTTCAGAAATAAAATACTTTTAATCATTAAGCAATATATAGTTGAGTTGTATATTACTTTAATAGTAAATTTTACTTTTCAAAATATAAAGTCAATGAAATATGAGATTATCTTTTCTCTGATATTTTTGATTTGTTATATTGCTAATGTATGGTTGTTTATATAGCCAAGATCATAACATTTCACCTTGAATTGCATAATCCAGCCTTCAGTGGGAGTCAGGTCGTGGGTCACTGCATATACCTCCCGTCCGTCATGACTGCCACAGAGCATCACACCATCAGGGGACTCACAGAATCTCTCTACTGTGCAATCATCATGGAATAGCCAGTGCTCATTCACTTAAAACAGAAAACAAATTTTTATGACAAATCTGTGACAAAAATACTTTAAGCAATACATAGAATTATTTTAAGTAGAAACTGCTCATGTTGTATATACTCTATAGACAAAACACTAATGTAAACACATTGTTTCAGGAATGTAAATACTAGGAGGATTGCGATATATGCCCTTTGTCTGATATTAGTACACACACAACCATAGATATTAGTCTGCACATGAAAAAAAGTATATTGTATGCATTGTAAATGAAAAACAAAAGGAAATAACTAATTTTTTGACAGATATTTCACTTTTTAGGTAGCATATAAAGAAGGAGAGATAATTTTAATAACAGGATAGAGAAGAGGGTTCACTACTTCTATTCAAATTCTGAAAGTATTATCTGGGTAACTAAAAAGCTTGTAACGAATTTTTTTATAGCTTTATCGAGATATAATTGATATACAAAAATTACACATATTTAAAATATACATCTTGGCTGGGTATGGTGGCTCATGCCTGTAATCCCAGCACTTTGAAATGCTGAAGTGGGAGGATCGCTTAAGGCCAGCCTGGGCAACATAGCAAGATCCTGACTGCTGGAAAAAAAAAAAATTAGCTGGTGTGGCAGTTCACACCCATAGTCTCAACTACTCAGGAGGCTGCTTGAGTCCAGGAGTTCAGGGCTGCAGTAATTTGTGATTGTGTCACTGCACTCCAGTCTGGGAAGCAGAGTGAGACCCTATCTCTAAAAAATTTGTTTTTAAAAATGAAATATACATCTTGATGACTTTGGAAATATGCACACCCTATGATACTATCACCACAAGCAAGGTACCAAATCGATCCATCACTTCCAAAAATTTCCTTGTATTCTTTTGTGTGTGTGTGTGTGTGTTTTTTGTTGTTGGAGGGTTGCTGTTTAGAACACCTCACAAGAGACATATCCTCTTAACATATTTTCAGTGCACAAGATCATCCTGTCAACCATAGACACTATGTCGTACAATAGATCTCTAGAACTTATTTCTTTTGCATGACAGAAACTTTATAGCTATTGAAAAAGTATTCCTCATTTCCCCTTTCCCCAGATCCTGGCAACCACCCTATTTAATTAGATAAACAAATGATTTTTGAGTTTAAGAAATGAGTTTATAACAAATGAGTTTATAACAAACTTGTTATAAAGGCTAATTTTAAGTCCTAAAATGTGAAGCCATATTTAATTTGGCCAAAAGTAAAATAAAATATTATTAAAGAGATTATTTAAGAAATTAGGATTCCAAGATAATACTGTTATAAATTTACCTTGGTAATGCTCTTAATATTTGATTATTTAGGTATGGATATTCAAGTATTCTGGATAAATATTTCTTTTAACAAGTCTTGACTCCTAAACCTGATTAACAGTTAACACTTTGAGGAAATGTACTCAGCAAAATACTACTGAAGGAATAGATTTGGAAGAGTCTAAAGAAAACCTAAGTAGTAAGACTATGAATTGATTAATGCAGAGTACATCTTATGTGTTAATCCTCTCTCTCTCTCTCTCTCCCCCTCTCTCTCTCTGATTGTAAACTCACTTATGTAAACCATTATATAGGAAAAAAATAAATGAGTAATGAAGCAAAGTTCAGTAACCTTCTTAAGAGAATATGACAGTAGTGGTGAGGGACATTTTAAGCTTTTTCTGTTTACAAGTTTTTGTTTTTTTTTTAAACAAGAGTGTTTCAAAGTAAATATTTGCTGTTATGTTATGCCACATAATATACTAATAAATAAATTAGTGAAATTAACCTAAATATCCAGTATTATTGAGTATATAGCTACTAAAATTTTATATTCAAAGATATCTAAGGATATGAGGAAATAAGGATTTAATTATAAACAAAAAAAGAAGCTATGACATATATAAGACTATAATTTTGTTAAAAATATGTTTATGTAAATGTACTCTTAAGAATATATGCCAAAATATTGACAATGGTTATCCCCTGAGTGATTTTTATTTTCATCCTTATGATTTTATGTATTTTCTCAGTTTCACATTTTGAACATGTATACTTTTACAATAAAATATTAACTGAAATTAAAATTTTTAAAATTCTTCAAGTTTCGATTTTTTTTTTTCCAGGACATGCTGTTCCTCCGGAAGATTCTTATCAGTCTTATTATTGTAAAAATGACTGTCCTTTCCATGCAAGATGCTAGGGGCTGAGCTGGGTGTGACAGAGTTCCACTGTCTGAATCAATACTGGCATAATAGTATATCTATCTTTACTGTTTAGATACATGTTAGTATGAGATATATAATGAATATCACTGCTTTATCTGAAGATACCATGTTTCATGTAGTATAACCAAATACATGGCATGGCAAAGATACATACTTAATACAAGACACCACTTTTTATAAAGATGACCAGAATAGTGTCATGAAATGAAAACATTAAAAATGAGAGGATAGGCTGGGCGTGGTGGCTCATGCCTGTAATCTCAGCACTTTAGGAGGCCGAGATAGGCAGATCACCTGAGGCTGGGAGTTCGAGACCAGCCTCGCCAACATAGTGAAACCCCATCTCTACTAAAATTACAAAATTAGCTGGGCATGGTGGCGCATGCCTGTAATCCCAGCTAGTCTGGAGGCTGAGGCAGGAGAATTGCTTGCACCTGGGAGGAAGAGGTTGCAGTGAGCTGGGACTGTGCCATTGCACTCCAGCCTAGGCAAAATAATGAAACTGTCTTTAAAAAAAAAAAAGAGGAGTACAAAGAGGTCCTTCCTGCTTCACCAGTATCATTGAAAACCCCTATGGGGAATGAACGGTAACAAGCAAGACCTGGGACATGACCTAAGACATGAAATGCAAATATGTCTGCCCTGTAGCAAAACAAAATACTTGTCTTCAGATATTAAAACAAATGACTGGGAAATGTCATTTGTTGGGTAGAAGATTTGGGTAGAAATCTTTGGCTTTCTACCCAAACTAGAAAACAGGAAACACTGAAAATTTTCTAAGAAAAGAAAATCATCCTGTTAATAAAATTATAGATTGCTATATTTAAAAAACACACTAGCTGGCTTGAATGAAAGAAAAGATTTAGTTAAAATGCCAACCAGGAAGGCTGAGAGGAACAAAAGGATGACACCCTTTTCAGTGTTTCTGCACCACTGGAACATTTGAAAAGGTTCCACACTTCGCCCCTTTGAAAAGACCCAAATCCAAATCACTGCATTTCCACTGGGCTTTTCATTTAGTGCTGTGCATAATTTACCTGAAGTTTTGTCTTCCATAAACATGTCAAAGGCAATCCTCCCGACAGGGCCGGCGTCTGCAGGGGAGCGCTCGTGCTGGGGCACTGGGGCGCTGCTGAAGGTGTCCAGCATAACGGTCCTTTGGTCAGCAGAGCCTGAGATGAGGACATTGTCAATGGCCCAGTCGTTCTGATCCAGGCCGTCATGTCTTGGCTGCCACCAGCGGAAGCGAGTGGCAATCTCTTTAGCATCAGGAGGGAGAAGGATATTCACAAATCTATAGGAAAATGATGGGGGAGGGTGTGAGAAAGAACCCTCGTCAAATATCTTGAGTAAAAGATTTACAACCAGTCATAAGATACTATATGTCACATGGTGGGTGAGGGAAGGACATTAGCTAAAATAATTTTCAAAAACCACAATTAACTGGCTTAATTTTATGAAGTCTCAGTAGTCACTAAATTGAGGGAAATAGAATGTGAACAGATTCAAGTATCCTGGAACTACCAATTGGTTCTGTCTGTGGTCAGGCTTTAGAGGGACTGCACAGTTTTTTGCATACCTGGTTGGTATCTGTAGGCCTAGAGTATACGCACTTTGGTAGACATAAGCCAAAATGCTGACTTTTTTCTGTCACCTAGTGGTTGGCTTCTTCTGGTTCCTTCCCTGGCACCTTGTTTTTACTCTGTTTCCGTGAGTGCTGGCAAGTGACTTGGGGTAGGACACTGGATTGTGGGAGGACATTTGGACTGTCAGCCTGAGGGTACCAGGTCCATTATCAGTTGTCTATGGTGCAGACATTGACTTTGTTTATATGCTTTGTTGAAAATATTTAAAATTCTATATATTCATAGAAAATGTCATGTGAGAACCATGGGCTAGCAAGCCCAGCATGCTATCTATCCCTGTCTCACTCACCAGGGACAGACATGTCTCACTCACCAGGGACAGACATGCTCCAACAGGAAACTGAATTAGCTAGAAATGAGGTCTAAAATGTCCCTTAATCACAATTATATATGAAAACCCAGGAACATATCAACCTTTTGTATTTATATTCATAACTCATAAAATCTGTCAGGGAAGATAATGTCCTTAGATTTGCCATCCTCCTCACAAAGTATTTTTTTTTTTTTCCCTGAGACAGAGATCTCACTCTGCTGCCCAGGCTGGAGTACAATGGTGCAATCTTGGCTCACTGCAACCTCTGCTTCCTGGGTTTAAGCAATTCTCCTGCCTCAGCCTCCCGAATAGCTGGAGTTACAGGCGCGCATGCCACCACGCCTGGCTAATTTTTGTATTTTTAGTAGAGACAGGGTTTCACCATGTTGACCAGGCTGGTTTCGAACACCTGACCTCAGGTGATCCACCCACCTCGGCCTCCCAAAGTGCTGGGATTACAGGCATGAGCTACCGTGCCCAGCCAGTATCATCTTATTTTTTTTAAATCTATGCTAATCTACCTACCTTTAACCTCAAGGGATGCCTCTTACTGTTTGCAAAGTTCCAAGGCAAGGCAACCAGTCCAAGTTCATCCCATGAAGCTCTTTAAACTGAGGGCTGCAGTGACAGTTGTCTTAATTCTTGCCTTTCACATTAAAGAGGTTTCATTATATTAGTTTTGTTTATACAATATATCCTTGTTGATTTTATTTTTCCTTCCTTTTTGTTTTCTGTCTTCCTTGAGGTACAGTGACCAGAACAATAGGTAGTATTCCAGATGGAGGCCAACCAAGATTCATTCACAGGTAGGATGCTTTTAGTTGGATTTCTACAACTTGAATTTTAAATACTTTTTTCTATTATGCCATCATTCTATGCACCCTTTGGGCCATGATAGCCTAATGGATCTTAGTCTTAAGGAAGAACAGTGTAGACTAGAAAGTATGAAACTTAGACCCTCACCTGTGCGGGTACTGGCAGCCGGGAGACATCACCCTTTAGGCAGAGTCTTTTCCAAAGTCTATTTCCTCATTTTTTGTCAATTTTGAAGCTCATTTGTCCTCCCTGCACCTTTTTTTTTTCTTTTTTGGTATGCTTATCTTATGAGATGTTCCTAAAATTTACCTCTATTGGTTTGGCATGTTTAATTACGTACTATCCAAAATCTGTCAGTTTCTGGAGGGGATACACAATCACGCTTCTTCACCCAGAGCAGTTATCTTTTACCTCTAGTTTTTCTTTCCTATTTCTAAATTAGTTTTTATTTTCTCTGATAAATCTTTGACCACATTTAAAAAATCTCTGGAATGGAAATTTACCTAAGGCTACTTGAAAGTCTAAATAAATTATGACCACTGTTCCTACCTCAATTTGTTTCCCCTTCAGAGAACTAAAGTAGATTAGACAGTTATGCTTTTACCCTACAGAAACATAACTCTCTTCTCCTTGTATGTTATGCTGCTTAAGTGTTCAGGAACTCATACTTGAGATTTTTATAAATTCCTCCATCACGATGAAGAAAGCAGTTTACTTGGCTTGTCTGTTATCTCCTACTAATAGTTGAGCACAGGGTACTCTGTACCACTTGGCTTCTAGTTGGATTCCTTTATTGGCATCCAACTTTAATGCAAGTGGAAGATTTAAAAGTTTTTGCTTGTGGCAAAAACTACTGGTATTTCCTCAATGGCCATTCTCCCTTTCTTCCTTCCTAATAGGAGCCTGTCTTTTTTTTTTTTTTTTTTTTTTTTTTTTTTTTTTTTTTTGAGACGGAGTCTCGCTCTGCCGCCCAGGCTGGAGTGCAATGGCTGGATCTCAGCTCACTGCAAGCTCCGCCTCCTGGGTTCACGCCATTCTCCTGCCTCAGCCTCCCAAGTAGCTGGGACTACAGGCACCCGCCACCACGCCTGGCTAGTTTTTTGTATTTTTTAGTAGAGACGGGGTTTCACCGTGTTAGCCAGGATGGTCTCAATCTCCTGACCTCGTGATCCACCCGTCTCGGCCTCCCAAAGTGCTGGGATTACAGGCTTGAGCCACCGCGCCCGGCCGAGCCTGTCTTTTTATCCAGGTGACTGGTTGCCCAGAATAAAGACAGCATGTCCAGCCTTCCTTGCATCTGGGGGTGGCTATATGGCTAAACTCTATAGCTAATGGAATATAAAAGGAAGTACGTGCAGCTGTTAGGAAATGTCCTTGAAGAGAGAGCACACCCTTCTCGCCTCAACCTCCTTCCTATAGACTGTAAAGTTGGGGAGCTAGTGGCCCTTTTGGACCATGAGATGAAAGTCACATGCTGAGTGGGGCAGAACAATAAGACAGGAGGAACCTGTGTCACTGGTGCTTGTGGAGCCACTATAGCAGTCCTGGAGTAGTTTTTTTTTTTGGGGGGATGTAATTTACATAGGAGAGAGAGAAAAACTTGTTATTTTGTGTTTCCTGCCATTGATAGCTGAACCTATTCTTAACTGATATATTGAATTTAAATGATCATTTATAAGATTCTTTTTATTTTACTCAAATTTTAGCCCATATCTGGCTTGCCATGCATTAAAGGATTATCTATGTTTCTCTCTTTTTTTTTTAAAAGATGGGGTCTTACTCTGTCACCCAGGCTAGAGTGTAGTGCCACAATCATAGCTTACTGCAGCCTCAAACTCCTAGGCTCAAGCAGTCCTCCTGCCTCAGCCTCCTGAGTGGCTGGGACTATAGGCACATGCCACCACACCCAGGTAATGTTTTTTTTTTTTTTTTTTTTTTTGGGAAAAAGGTGTCTTGCTTTGCTGCCCAGGCTGGTCTTGAACTCCTGGCTTCAAGTGATCCTCGTGCCTTGGCTTCCCGAAGTGCTGGGATTACAGGTGTGAGACACCATGCCCAGCATGTGTTTCCTGTCTGGGTTCTATTTATTTCCTCTTCTCTTCGGCCTCCCCTTGGACCCTGCCTTTCTCTGTCTCTTTCTCATTCTTTCTCTCTTCTCTTTTCTTACCCTCGTCCTCCTCGTACTTTACTGAATATGCTATTTTCCTTCTTAACAACTCTTTGACATTTCTAATTGGTCATATTCATTGCATTTGGCCCTTCAATAATTTTTTTTAAATGACCCATATGTTGTGTTTATTCAAGGTTTTTAAATAAGGAGTTTAAAAATAATCTCTAGGCTTCTTAAGGATATTTACATTTTATTGTGTTTCTTTGCTTTCCAGTCCAAAATTCTCTAAAAACGGAGTGAACACTATATAAATATTTATTTATTTTTCTGTTTCCATTTTCCCAAAGCATTGCTGAAATTAATTATAATATACTAGTTAATTTCTGTGGGTTTTTGCACTGGGTTTATTCACCATTGGCATTGTGGTAGAATATTTCATCTTATTCTGGGATGTGAAAACTAGTTGTTCTTAAAAACCCAAACCAGCTATTTATCCAGCTCAGAAACGCTTCTTCATTTCAATCTCAGAGGCATCCTCTACTGAGGCATAAGTCTGAGGTCCCCCTAAGTCTCCTGTGATTGATTGCTGGTAGCAATCTTTGCTCAACGTACTCGTTATTAGATATCAAATCAAATACAAACCCGGGCTTACTGTACTGGTCATAGAAAATCTCCATGAGCAGGTTCCAGGTAATGCCTCCATTGACAGAATATTCCAAGAGAACACCTTGGTTACGGTTGTTTGGTGTAATCAGGCACCCATACATGAAGTAAAATTGGATGAACTCAGCATTAGTGAGGTTTAGATCCACAGTGACTAATAATCGACTACAACCCTAAGAAAAAGAAGTAAAATGAAACAAAAAAACAAAAAACAGTGATAAGGAATCTCAGTTGCAGGTTATAGATTTTATATGTTTTTTTTTTTTTTTTTTTTTGAGACAGGGTCTTGCTTTGTCATCTAGGCTGGAGTGCAGTGGCACCATCACAGCTCACTGCAGCCTTGACCTCCTGGGTTCAAGCGATCCTCCCACCTCAGCCTCCCAAGTGGCTGGGACTACAGGTGCATGCCTCCATGTCTAGCTAATTTTTTGTAGAGACAGGGTTTCGTCATGTTGTCCAGGCTGGTCTTGAACTCCTGGGCTCAAATGATCTACCTTCCTCGGCCTCCCAAAGTGCTGGTATTTCCTTTCTTTTAATATTTATTTTGTAATACAAGCCACACAGTATTATAGCACTGATTTTCTGACCCTGTTTCTTACTATGTGGGCTCTTAGTATTTTGCCTAGTACACAGTAGGTACCTAGCACATGTTTGCTGAACTTTGAAATTTTGGCATTCAAGACTTATTTACAGAGAACAACGTATTCCAAGATGATTTTCTCTTTTTATTTTTCCTTTTTTTAATATGAAAGTTTATTTGGGCCAAGGTTGAGTACTGCAGCCCAGGACACATTTCCAAGTTGTCTCGGCTGTTTTTTATTTTTCATAAGCAAGATGAGAGCTGGAACTAAGATAACTGTCCTTTATTTTTATTAAACTCTCTCCAGTTATTTTCAGGCATTTATTAGATTTTTACAAATGAATCAACCACTAAGAAAATAGCACGCTGAGATGACTATTTTATTATTATTGTGATTTAATTTTTTGAGACAGAGTCTGGCTGGAGTGCAGTGGTGCAATCTTGGCTCACTGCAACCTCCATCTCCTGGGTTCAAGTGATTCTCTTGCCTCAGCCTCTCAAGTAGCTGAGACCACAGATGTGTGCTACCATACCCGGCTGATTTTTGTATTTTTAATGGAGATGGGGTTTCACAGTGTTGGCCAGGCTGGTCTTGAACTCCTGACCTCAGGTGATCTGCCCACCTTGGCCTCCCAAAGTGCTGGGATTACAGGCGTGAGCCACTGTGCCTGTAAGTAGATGACTATTTTAATATGAAATTTAAAAATAGCCACATCTGGAAATTTTATAATTATAGAGATAATCTCTAATTATTGTAATGTTTTAAATTTACACTTTAACATAATTTAATGGCATCTGTATTAATTTATTAATGTTGATATGTGGATTTTTTTTAGTTGAACATATGTGAAAAACTACTTTTAGTTCTAAGTGAGAAAAAGTATCCTGAACACTGCATTCTTTGTCAGTGTTGATGATTGTAAAAAGCCTATATGCTATATGTCATCTTGTTACTCGAGCTAAAATGTTGAATATAAATAATGCACTTCATTGGCACAAATGTAAACTTTAAGGTAGGGCATGCTAAGGAAATAAAGAGCTGGCAGTAAATTTGTTATTTTACAACACTAATTTGTCTATCTAATCATAGTATAAAAGAAATTGTATTTTAAACAGAGTCGCCTTTGGCAGAAAAGTAGAGTGACTATAACATTTCTCAAAGAAAGTTTCGAACCTTGCTGCTGTCACTCACAAGATAATACGCTACACCTACAAACGTCTAGTAATGTCTAATAATTATTCTTTCCTGGATAATCTATACAAATGATTCATTGTTGTTAATAAATTCAGGAACCATTGCAGCTCATTTTCCAGATTTTTGGCTCCTTAAATGCAAAATCTGTTGCAAGCTCAAGAGTTGTCAATTAAAAGGGCTCCATGCAGATGGAAGATTGCACAAGTGCTCTTTTCCAAGACAAACATTCACTCACATTCTTTTATAATGTGTACTTAAATATGCCCTGTGCTGACACTACCCTGAATAATTAAATTGTCTCAACTGATTTGTGGTAGAAAAATCCTGGGAATGATTAGTATTTTCTGATTCTTTAGTATAAAGCATAGCATAAAGTTTACTATATTTATTTTCTGATTACTTAGTATAAAGTATAGTATAAAGTTATCTTTACAGTATAAAGATTTGTATAAAGTTGCAAGTTCAGATCAGGGTTGTACATTTAGGGTAACTAACTCTGCATCTTGGTTTACCCATTAAACTTCAGAAGAGAGTCAGCTATTTGGAAGGAACTTAAGAGGAGCAGAAATGAATAACCAGCAGCCAAACACTCACCCCACTGAAATGGAGAGCCATTCCCGACGCCACGGCTCCGCACACTGTACTCAATTTCCCTCCATTCACAGTCAGCCAGTTCTGGTTGGATGGAGCTCGATTGAAATTGTCTTTGAGTTGGGTTGGAAGAGAGGTCTCGGGGTCATCACAGTACAGGCCACCCCACTGTTCATCACAGCTGGGTGCAGAGCAGGAGAGAGGAAAAGTCAACATCAGACAAAGCCCCTGCAAGCTTGTTCTCAAATTAGTGAAGACTACTCTTTTCCTAGTCCAAGATGATGAAAAGTTACTGATTTTCAGAGAGCTTGCCAGAATTCACCTGCTCTCCTTAACTGTGCTTTAGGTTACAAATAATCTATGAATTAACTAACTCTAACATTTCCTAAGGTAGTGATTCAACGTTACAGGTGAAGAGGAAGAAGCAACTTCGAAGAGTCTACTAAAGGCCCATCTCTTATATCACAGAGCTCTGAATGGCTGATAAACAATGGGAGCTGCCAAAGTAAACTGGTAGGTCCGAATAATTTACGAAATTGGTCTTTTTAACAGAGGCTTTGAGCCACTTAGGAATCCAAGGGGCTATGGTTCTAACAGCAGAAGATACTTTGGACAATAACTGTTGCTTCTTATCAAAAGACTGACTTCCCTGTTTATGGTGGAAGGGAACATGAATATAGGACTAGGAGGCTCAGGGGTCTCAAGGGTTGTCCTGGGTATGTGCTAAAATCATTAGCCAAAAATAGACTTCCCAGGTGTATGGGGAAAGCATCTTCATTCATACTTCCCCATTAAACAGGATAATCTCGAAAATACAGTATAGAGGCCCACACACCATGGGTCTCTATGCTTTACATACACACACACACACCCCCCTTCATTTAAATTATTCCAAATATGCTGAGGTTCTCTAAGAGTAATATAATAGGCCTGTCCATCAAGTACCTCTGGTAAATTGACCAGACATCTACATACTTTCTTAGGCAAACAACACGGCAATATAAACAAACAACAACAAATGCATATCCTTACATATATTCAGACCTAAGTGAGAAAAATACTTATGATGTATTAGTTTTGGCCAGAACTTACTTAACTCCTGAACCTTTTCTAATGTTATTTTCAAGGCTCAAGTGTATTGCAGAAACACAGAAGGAATAAAATATAGTTAATTATAATTCATCCATCTCCTGACAAGATAGCTATTGTTCAGTTCCTAATCTCTAAGCAAGAATGAAGATACAGTATCCATCAACTTCACTGTTAGCTCAAGATCATATTTCAGAAAAAAATGTATAACTTAAGGAAGCATGGGAGTGATTCAAAAACCAGTTACAGAAAAATCTCCTAGATGGAATGTGAATCAGGAGCTTTCAACAGAAGGAAGAAAAAAACCCCGACTTACACGCAGTTTCCCTGGATGCATCTCCCATGGCCACTACACATGTCTATGCAGCCATCCCCGATATAGACATTATCTATTGCCCACGTCTGCTGCTTGTCAAAGGGAGCTGGTTGATGCCAGCGGAAACGAGTGGCTTGGGACCTTTGAAGAAGATGAGAATTTTAATGAAGATGCTGTGGAAAAGAAAATGTGTTCCAGTATGTTTGAATAAGTGCATGGAGAAGTGTAACACAAAAGCATGTACATTCCTACTTCTTTTCTGAAAAGAACGTTCATTATTACATTTTTTTTTTTTTTTTGAGATGGAGTCTTGCTCTGTTGCCTGGGCTGGAACGCAGTGGTGCCATCTCAGCTCAGTGCAGCCTCCGCCTCCCGGGTTCAAGCAATTCTCCTGCCTCAGCCTCCTGAGTAGCTGGGATTATAGGCATGCACCACAATACCCAGTTAATTTTTGTATTTTAGTGGAGACAGGGTTTCACCATGTTGGCCAGGCTGGTCTTGAACTCCTGACCTAAAGTGATCTGCCCACCTCAGTGTCCCAAAGTGTTGCGATTACATGCATGAGCCACTGTGCCTGGCTGGCCATTATTACAATATTCTATACAAAACATTGTTTATAGTCAAACCAAACCAACCAAACTGATAGCTTGATCATATATTTTAGCCCAGTGATCTTTCTGAGTCTTGTAAAGAACCGACAGTCAGAAACAAAAATGAATCCTAAAACTGGAAGCCTCAGAGGAGCCAGGAGCCTTGGATTTCGTGTGGGAAGTACCATGGAGTGACACCAGAGCTGCTGCTAACTTGTAAGTGCAAAATCAGAAAAGATGACCATCCCCGAGCCGCTGCAACCCCTCTGCATTTGGTTTGGGAACAGAACATGGGCTGGATTTCAGCTTCCCACTTGCTTTCTAATTGGACAGAGAAAATTATAGAGAGAAAAGAGAGAGCATAATAAATGAGACCAGACTTACTTTACATCGACACAAAAGCGATATAAGTAAAGCTAAAACAGAGGTTCTCCCATTCCAGAGGAAGAAATATATTTGCTCATTCACACAGTTCTGGGGAGTGTCTTGCTCAGAAATACAAAAACACGTGTTTTCGGAGGCACTAGATGGCAGTCAAATCCAAGCAATGCCTCAGGCTCAAGTGCATTGAACATGAAAAGACTTTTAGAGGAACCCATTTGTGTTTATTGATCCATATATGTTCTGTCATTAAGAGACCATTAGTCATTCGACTGAGGAAATATCTGTTTAAGGCAGGACAAAAGACCAAACAACAGGAATGTGTTTGCATTTTCCAAATGAAAATATTTCTATAAGTTTAGAAAATGGAGAAGAAACAGACTAGGACTAAAATCTTCACTCTGAAATAAAGAGGTCAGTCCGATACATGTCTGTTGAACGTCTGTACAAACCGGTTTCTCCATAATTTGGCTTGCTCCCCAGCTTCTTCATGTTCCCCCAGCAGAGTGATCTCTGCCTAACAAACTCCTGTCACTTTCCACTGCATTTTACCGAAACCCCCAGTCCTCTCCTTGGCCCACAAGGTCCTGCCTGAGATCTGCCTGAACTTGGGCCTCTGCTTCCCTCCCTCATCATGATCACTGGTTTCTGGAGTACTGTTTCTCCCCTCAGGTCCCAAAGTGCACCAAACTCATTCCCACCTTTCTGCCTGCATGTTCTCTTTTTCTCTATCTCTGTCTCTCTCTCTCTCTCTGCCTCTCCCTCCCTTCCTCTCTTTCTGCCTGGTTAACTTCTGTGTGTCCTTTGGGTGTCAGAGGAAATGTCAGGTCCTCACAGAGAAGTTTTCTTCCTGACCCCTTTTAAAATGATGTTTCTTCCATGCTGTTCTCTCTCATAGCAAACTGTTGTTTTCCTCTTATAGTATTTGTCACAATTACAGTTATACATTTATTTGCATACATATTTGATACATGTCTGTCTCTTTCTTGAACGGTAAGTTACAAGGAACAGGGCAGGGTTGATTCCTTTTTGCTCAACATCATAGACTTCATGTACAGCACCTAGAGCTTAGTAGGTGTTCTAAAGGCCCAGGAAGTTGGTATCCAGGGGCTTCCATTCTCACAGTAAGCAATGTGGAAATGCACCCATGCCCGCAAATTGTGCAACTCAGTAGTTTTGCTGATAAATTATTTTTAATGACTAAATTTATCTAAATTTATTTATAGCTATCTCTGTTTATCTGCAGCAGCAACTTATAATTAACATAGTGGAATACCATATTTCCATAAAACATAATTACTCGGCACCAACATTTATATATATATATTTTTTTTTTTTTAGAGTATAAGCTTCTGAAGGGCAGAGAATATCTCTGTATCCCTTAGGGGAATACTGTTTTGTATCCTCAGTGCTTATAGATAGTAGGTAAGTAATAAACTTTCTTTGTTCCTCTAATATCTTACACATACTTTACCAAAGCCCTCATCACCTTGTCTTAAAAGTGCCTATTCATATGTAATTTCCTGTTAGATTATTTTCCTTATTTATCATTTTATTGTTGGTGGCACCTACAGATGGAGCTTCGTAAACATTTGCTGAAAGGCTATTCAGTTCGTAGTAATAAAGATGCTCAGGAAGACCAAAACACCCTACAAAAGATATCCTGTAGGGTAGATGGGCAGGGCCTGGTGTCAGCTGTGGAGGGGTGGTGATTTGATGGCTGTTAAAGGGGGCAGACAGCTTTCCCGCAGCTGAGAGGTGGCATGGGTTTACTGAGCATTGGCTGTGTTTAATCACAATGTGGGCAACCACTTAGAGAAACCGTACGGAAGATTTAAGAGCCAGATACATTGTTGGAGTTGACAGCATTTATGGGGACTTCCAACGCTGACATTTTCAATTTGTGCAACTCTCTGGCATTTCAAAGAAAAGGAAACGGTAAGAAACTACATGAGAAATGTACTAACATGGGAGCTGGCCCCTCAGGAGTAAAGATAAGTGAGGGCTTTCATTTGTACTCTGGCACTAGTAGGTTCTATGTCCACGGTGAGTAACTAAACATGTATAATAAGGGAGTTTAATGAGATGATTTTTAAGGCTCCTTCTCAGATGTGATGATTTCATATTCTTAGGAATAACTACACCTAGTAATTATGTACCCATCAAACAAGGATACACATACTATCCAATATTAATTTGTAAGAAGAGGAAACATTTTCACTAAGAACTGGAATATAAGTTAAAAATGAGAGTTTGGAAGTTGAATTGCCAGGACTTCTTATTCCCAGCCCTGTCACAGCTCCACTGTGTGAAGGGGCCACATCACTTATGTTTATGTGCTGACGCTTCCCTGTCAGTAAAACTGGGAAGATGCTACCTTCTGCCTCACAAGAGTGTTGTGAAAATTAATTAGTTCTTGTTTACCAAGACCTACGAGTGTCTTGGTGGAGTTCCTCGGCAGGTGTTGTCATTTATCTTTAGAATGATAGCCACCATCAGCTGCTACTTCTTGGAGTTGGGGGAAAAATGGTCCCAGAGAAGATCTCTCATTTTTCCATATTCGTGAACTCTCTCCTATTGCTTCTTTTGTGGAGTTATACCATTTCTTCCCCATCTACAGTATGTAGTAAGTGTTACATCAGTTTTGTTTAATAGATATCCATTGCTAAGTAGTTAAAATATTACTGTTAATAGTATGGTTCCTCTCACTGGTGTCCCAGGTATCTCTCTCCACACTACCTCCGCACCTTTTAACAGATTTCACTACACATTACAGAGTCTTCATTTTTGCTCTTTTCTTCAGAATGACTCTACCTATGAAGTCCTCACTGTCATCGTCATCATGAGAAAAAGCCCTTTGAAAGGAACACAATGTTTTAAACCTCTTCTTCCTTCCCTGAAATATCTTTTACTTCGAAAGAGATACATAAAATATTTAAGCCTAGAAAATCTAGCCTAACAATGCCATTCTACCAAAGACAATGATGACGCCCAGTGACCTAAGTCTCACACTGATTCACTAACAAAACTGAAACAAGGCAAGGATCTCTTGGTTCATGATTACTTTGTATTCTCATTAAGTAAATCTTTCAAAACTCCACTGCAACCTCCACAAAATCATCCTACCCTTATCATTACCTGTAAATATGAACAGTTGTTAAGCTATGGGAGGCTGTATGTGTTGCAGCTGTATGTGTTTTGACTTTTGTGTCAGCTTCGGAGCTGAAGCCCCTGGCCCTGTGTGTTTGAGCAACTGACTCTGTGATGTCAGCCCATTTCAAAATGTGTGTCTATTTGCCTTGCAAGCCAAGACCCTTCCTTTATGTTTTGCATAAAATTTCCTCCACTAGCCTGTTTCTTTGTATTAGCCTATCTTCTTTGACAAAGTTGAAGAATATTCCAAAGAAGATATATAAATGGCCAATAAGCACAGGATAAGAAGCCCAACATCATCAGCCTTTAGGGAAATGCCAATGAGAACCACAATGAGATATAACCTCACACCCATGAAGATGGCAACAGTCAAAAAGACAATAACAAGTACTGGTAAGGATATGGGAAATTAGAATCCTCTGCATTGCTGGTGGGAAGGTAAAAGAGTACAGCTGCTGTGAATAAAAGGTTGTCAGTGTCTCAAAATGTTGAACATAATTACCAGCAATTCCACCTCTAGGTATATATCCAAGAAAAGTGAAAACATACATCCACATAAAATTTGCACAGAAAGGTTCACAGCAGCATAAAAGGTGGAAGGAACCCAAGAGCCTATTAAGTGATGAACAGATAGATAAAATGTGGCATATCCATAAAATGGAATGTTAATCAGCTGTAAGGAGGAATGAGAAGCTGGTACATTCCACAATATATCACACTACACTTTGATGCTAAATGAAGGAAGCCAATTGTAAAACAAACACACATTGTATAATTCCATTTCTATGAACTGCCTAGAACAGGCAAATAAGAACATAGCTTAGTGGTTACCTAGGGCTGGGTGAGGGGTGGGGAGTGACTGCTATTAAGTATAGGATTTCTTTTAGCGGGGACAAAATATTCTAAAATTACACTGTGGTGATGGTTTCGACAACCCTGTGTTTTTGTTTTTGTTTTTTATTTAGTAATGACTAAAAAACATTGAATTGTACACTTTATTTTTTATTTTATTTTTTTGAGACAGGGTCTTATGTTGCTCTGTCATGCAGGCTGGAGTACAATGGCACGATCTCAGCTCACTGCAATCTCTGCCTCCCATGTTCAAGCGATTCTTGTGCCTCAGCCTCCCAAGTAGCTGGGATTGCAGGCATGCACCACCGCGCCCAGCTAATTTTTGTATTTTTAGTAGAGATGGGGTTTCACCATGTTGGCCAGGCTGGTCTCGAATTCATGACCTCAGGTGATCCACCTGCCTCAACCTCCCAAAGTGTTGGGATTATAGGCGTGAACCACTGCACCCAGCCAATACGCTTTGTTAAAGTAAAGAATATGGCCTGGCGCAGTGGCTCATGCCTGTAATCCCAGCACTTTGAGAGGCCAAGGTGGGTGGATCACAAGGTCAAGAGATCGAGACCATCCTGGCCAACATGGTGAAACCCCGTCTCTACTAAAAATACGAAAATTAGCTGGGCGTCATAATGTGTGCCTGTAGTCCCAGCTACTCGGGAGGCTGAGGCAGGAGAATCACTTGAACCTGGGAGGTGGAGCTTGCAGTGAGCTGAGATCGTGCCATTGCACTGCAGCCTGGTGACAGAGCAAGACTCCATTTAAAACAAAAAAACAAAACAAAACCCAAAAAACCTCTCTAAATTTGTTTACCTGAAAGTGTTATAGCCTCCCCTCCCCATCTCTTTCCCCCAATTCTTTCACAATGTTGCCCTTTTTTGTTCACAGCACCTTTCCTTAGAACTTCCTGCAGCTTCCATGCTGTGGCTAAAGCCACCTGGGCTTCCAAAGTGTAGTTAATCTTTAAAGAAGGTGCTATCAGCTAGGTCATTAGGGCTAGTAGAAGGGAATAGATCATCTTCAAACTGTGACTTAAAATACCCAAGTCACACCTGAGCCTTTCAGTGGCCACTCCCCTCCCTTTCTCGGTGGATTTGGGTTACCTGCCCTTCCACTGACTCACCCTGGGTCTAAGGTGATATTCAAGAACACATGCTATTTGAGCCACCTGTTATTTTTAGGTCTGGGGTTAGTAAGGAGGAGGAGGCAGATTCAGATTAGGGGCTATGAAACTGATGTTGGCATTTTCCTCTCTTCCTTTTCAGTCTCTCTCAAGAACTCCTGGCATTCCTGCCTTCCTGTTTCTCCTCGGACCATCTCTCTTAGGCAAGCAATGAAGAGGCAGTACTAATATAGTGGTTAAGCCCATGGCCTCTGGTGCCAGACAAGCTGTATTTATTTCCAGTATCTTACTGAAACTGTTCTTTCGAAGGTCATTCATTCTCTCAAATTGAAAAATCCAGTAAAGCTTTTGTGAAACTTTTTAATTCACTACTCTCTATAGTTTATGTCATTGAAGGCCATATTTTCCTGCTTGTTAATCTCCTCTCACCTGGCTTCTGGATGCCATGTTATTCTGAATCTTCTCTCTGCCTGAATCCTCTCAGCCCCCTTGCTGGCCATTTCTGCTCCTTCTGCTATTAAATTTACGAGTCCCCCCCCAACCTTTTTAAACACCCTCTTATGGAGACAGGTGCAGTTTTACAGCATTGCCTGTTACTCTATGTTTATGCCTCCGAAGTTCATTATCTTCTCTTGGGCTCAGATCTTCATGTCTCTGTCAAATGGACATTTTCATTTGTACCTCGAGCCATCACATGTAATCCAGCATCATTTGACTAAATTTGCCATACTGTCCCTCCTGGAATCAACTTTAGCTTGCTCCTCACATCTTCTCACTATTTTACTAGGCTTCAAACTCTAGAGTCATCTCTTGACGTGTGTAATGGAGAAGGAGAAATTAGTGGCTGGGTTTTAATCAATTCTTTCTTTGAAATGTTCTGTCATATCTGCCTCATTCCTTCAGCTGTAGCCCAGACTTGTTACTTCACTTAGAAGTTATTGTCACAACACCGTTGCCACCTCCTCTTATGTGAATCTGTCTGTTGTCCCAATTTTTTTCTTGGAAGAATATTTTCAGCTCAAACCCACCACAGTTCATTTTGCCTACAAATCTAAACTTTGCCTTGCTCCAATGATTGCTATAAGTTAACCCAACTCTACGAACCAGCATCTTGTCATAGCTTCCAGATATGAGCCCTCTGCTTGAATCGGCAACTCACGCACTTCCCCCAGCCCCATACCTATGTGTGCTTGCACTGTCCACATTGTTCCCCTGATTTAGGGTGCTCTTTTCATTTACCCACCTAATTCCTAGCCATCCTTCAAGGCCAGGCCCCATCTCTTCCATGAAACACTCGAATTCTGGCATTCAATATCATCTCCCATTTCTTGATACCTGCAGCATTTCTAGCCCATTCGTCAGTGAAGCATTAAATTATATACAGCAGGTATTATTTTTCAGTTGTTTCTCAGGTATATGTTTAATTTTCCTTAAATAGGTTGTAACCTCCTCCAGCGCAAGAATTTAAGACAGTGCCCTATCCATTATCATGGGCTCACTCTCATTCAAGATTAAGCTGTGACTTAGGAAAACTTCTTAGTCTGAGGTTGAAGTCTGATAATAAACCTGTGTTATGGTTAACAAGTGTGATTATGTGGTTAACTCATAAAAGTAGAAATAATTTTCATTTTTAATAAATCTTGACAATGTTCTCAACACTTCCATGCACATTTATGAGATTTTCATATGGTAAAAACGATCTCCATTTTTCAGATGAAGAAACTGAAGTTTAGAAACACAAAGTAACCTGCTTAAAAGCTCATACGGGTGAAAAGGCAGAACCCCCCTCACTATACTACAATGCTTTTTGTTCATTTATTTATAAATCTTCTTTTACGAAGATCTAACTTAACTAATGTGTATGGCAAGGAATAGAAACTATGAATCTATCTACTTCAATTATTTAGTTTTAACATAGCAATGTCTGGAGCAGAGTGTGATGTAGTCTGGAGCAGAGTGTGATGTATCTTGTGTTTAGTTTCACTGTTCACTTCCTAGTGAGGAGCAGCAGCATCCCTTCAGTTTTGCAACTCAGAGACCAGGGAGTCATCTTCAGCACTGCCCTTTCCCTCAAGCTCCCACATCCCTCAAACTGACCCAGCTTGGTCAGTTTCATTGCCTCCCATGTCTCTTGACTTTCTCCACTTCTCTTCATGTCTACTGCCTGTACCATTGGCATTTCTTATTTCTGCAAGAGCCTCTTTACATCTACTCTTATCCTCTATTTGTTTTCTGTTTAGAATGGGCTTTTCTGTGGCTACTATGAGAGTTAAACCCAACAGATGCTGGCGAAGTTGTGGAGAAAAAGGAATGCTTTTACCCTGTTGATGAGAGTGTAAATTAGTTCAATCACTTGGAAGACAGTGTGGCAATTCCTCAAAGACCTAGAGGCAGAAATAGCATTCGACCCAGCAATCCCGTTACTGGGTGTATACCCAAAGGAACATAAATCATTCTATTATGGACACACACATATGTTCATTGCAGCAGTATTCACAACAACAAAGACATGGAATCAACCTAATAGCCCATCAATGATAGACTGGATAAAGAAAATGTGGTACATATACACCATGGAATACTATGCAGCCATAAAAAGGAATGAGCTCATGTCCTTTGCAGGGATGTGAGTGGAGCTGGAAGCCATTATCCTCAGCAAACTAATGCAGGAACAGAAAACCAAATACCACATGTTCTCACTCCCACAAGTGGGAGCTGCACAATGAGAACACATGGACACATGAGCGGGGGGACAACACACACTGGGGCTTGTTGGAAAGTCGGGGGTGGGAGGAGGGAAAACATCAGGAAGAATAGCTAACGGATGCCGAGCTTAGTACCTAAGTGATTGGATGACCTGTGCAGCAAACCACCATGGCACATGTTTACCTATGTAACAAACCTACACACACTGCACATGTACCCCTGAACTTAGAAGCTGGAAATAAGAAAAAAAGAAGAAGCTTTTCTGAATGCAAATCTGTTCATGTCTCCCTATTGCCAAACACTTAAACAGGCATTTAAGTGTTCCTATAATGAACCTCCAAATCTTTAATACAACCTACAATGGTCTTCATGGTCTGACACCATCTCATACCTCACCTTGCTCCTCTCTTTATCTGATCCATATATTCAACATCTCAAATACACCTGCCCTCTCCTACAATTGGCTACTGTCCTTGTTTGGAACACTCCTACCCTTACACTTTACCTAGTTAACTTACATTCATCCTTCATGTCTTACCTCAAGTATCCTTTTCTTAAGAAAGCATTCCCTGGCTTTCTTGACAGGTCACATCACCCTCCAATATAGAAACTTAGAGCATCATGTACCTGTTTTCCATCACTTATCACAATTGAATTTATATTTACTCCTGTGATTATTGGTGATTTATGGCCAATACTCCTCTCCCACCAAATTAAAAGCTCTTTGAGTCAGGGATCAGTTCAGCTCCCTCATAGGCCTAGCACATAATTAAACAGTTAAAAAATATTTGTTTAAAGAGTGACTGAATGAATAATTGCTACTGATGACTAGTGACCATTTTAGTTTGGTGAATGGTTTGATGTCAATTTGTGACCAGCCAACCTCAGCTGGCACTCATTACTACTGTGCCAACAATACTGGGATCCTAGCCTTATGGTCGTGTGTTGAGTAGACAAGGCTGCAGTTGTGACATGGTCACAGTCATTCCTGACCCTTACTGAGCACATGCCTTTAAGTTGTCAGCATCATGTGTTTTTTATAGCTAAGAGCTACAAACTGAAATACTCAATTCTGGCCTGCTGGACCACATAAACATTGACATTTCAACACATTTCCAGGTAACAGAGACAGTAATTTTAACTTAAAACAAGGAAACACCATATTTACCAAATAACCGAATGTAAAAGTAGATGTAGTATAGATAATGTTTACTCGTGTTTGAAACAAGTAACTCTGAGACTGGCATATTGTTCTAATGATCTTTGGTATACGGCAGAGAAGTGAGTCTGGCTTGGGCTCCCTCCATGCACATTTCTTTTTGAATTACCCAAAGGGCCTTGTTACAAGTCGGTGTCACCTTTAAGACAAGTGTACATGAGCCTTGAGGGTAATATAATAAACAAACTGCTTATTCTCAGTACAGAACGGGGGAAATGGATGCTCATCAGATTTTTCAAATAACATTTGAAAGGGTCAAAATTCTTGTGAGTATGTACAAGAGACAATTAAAAGATAGATTAAAAGATGAGAAATAATTACTTTTCTTGAGTAAAAGACTCAAGGGCATAATGACTAGCTGGAGTAAATCTTAGAATGTCGCTTATTTGCAAAATGTGACTGAGTAGCTGTGTAATAATTCACAGAATTCATAAAGACTTAAAAGACTGTTGCCTTAATGGAGTTTTTTTTTCTATTTTACTTATTAAGATCACTTTAATAATTCATGCATGGCAACACCTTTAATGAGCAACAAAATCTCACGTATCTCATTTAAACTTGGCAACTCTGCTGACAGTTAATATAGTCTCGTACCTCTGAGCCAGCAATTGTAAAGCAGCCCTAGGCTGTTAGTAACTGAAACCATCCCATTTATGATAATTCTAAGAAATGTTATGCCCTAGATGAATGGTTGAATTTTATGGTCATTTGCTAGGAAAATTTATTCATTCTTCATTTGTGGGATGACAAAACAATAGTGAGCCCAAACTATAACTCCTGTTCCCCACACTGGATTGGTTGCTTTGCTGCTTTCTTAATGCAGCAACTGAAAACCATTGTCTTGGAGGAAATAGAAGTTTCTATCAAGATGTGAAAGCTTTCCTATAATTAGCACCTAGTTTAGATGGTGAAAGAGAGTGTCATGTAACACCATTCCACTAGGCAAAGTTAATTCTCTGCTTTACTCAAACAGGAGTGGAAATGCACAGATAATTTAGATTTAACTTCTTTATCAGAATTTACTAGGCAATTTTATTTTTATTTACTTTAATTTTTAATATATTTTTTTTTTGAGACAGGGTCTGGCTCTGTCACCCAAGCTGGAGTGCACTGGCATGCTCATAGCTCACTGCACCGTCAAACTCCTGGGCTTTAGTGATCCTTCTGCCTCAACCTCCTGAGTGGCTGGGACTACAGGCATATACCACCATGCCTGACTAATTTTTTGTAGAAATGGGGTCTTGCTGTGTTTCCCTGGCTCGCCTTGAACTCCTGGTCTCAAGTGATCCTTCCGTACCAGGCAATTTTGTTAAGCCCTGATCCCTTTCCACAGAGACAAGAATGAAACACTTCTTTTATATTTTTCACTAGAAACACTTCAGATAATTCTTAAGATAATATCCAAAATAAAATTTTAAAAGCAGACATAATTTTAATGTACATTTATTTGCTACCTTCATTTATATGACATCACTCACTCCTATATTTACAGCAGCCTCACTAGCAGAAAACAGACCCTGTTTAAGTCTATTCTGGATCCAGTGGGCCTATTAAATGACTTGTCTGGGCATCTCTGAATTAAGTTGGAGAAGCGAAGTGATGCAGCCACTGTTTTCTTTTGTAGTTCATTCTTTAAAAATATTAGAGTTAAAAGTCAGTAAAGGCCTGGCTTTTGGGAAAATGTGGAATAATGTCATGATAAAAACTGGTTTCTGTTTTACTCATTAAGACAGCCTTAAGATTTCCTGGATTTGAATGTTGGCCTGCCCTACTAGGTTGGGGAAGTTCTCCTGGATGATATCCTGAAGAGTGTTTTCCAACTTGGTTCCCAGCATGGCACAAGTATACATATGTAACAAACCTGCAAGTTATGCACATGTATCCTAGAACTTAAAGTATAATAATAATAATAATAATAATAATAATAATAATAAAAAGAAACAGAAGGAAAACAATTAGAAAAAAAAAAGGCAGCCTTAATAATTCATACATGGCAATACCATTAGCAAGTAACAAAATCCTCACATATCTCATTAAACTTGACATGCCAAATTTTATCACATTTGGGCTCACTATACACAGAAGCATGTGGCGAACATGTAGAAGCATCCATACCTGGTATAAGGAGGGAGAGGCAGAGTAATTCTGGTCCACTTGTTGAAAGTGTCTGACACCAGGATCCGCTGCAGATGATAGCGACTGCATTCCACATTGGTAGGCAGACAGTCCCTTACCAATGGGTGCCATGACAATCCAAGATCCACTGAGTATTCCAATTCAATCGCTGAAACAGGAAACATTATTTTGGATACAAACATATATCTGCAGACCCAAGAACCATACTTGCTTATCATATTTCTGTATGTTTTAGTTTCATTCAAATGTCAGTTTGATTTTTTCCCTGTATTTATATTTCCTACTTTGAAATGCTTCCTAGTTTTTCTCTCTGTATATTACTAGTTATTATTTTTTTTTTTTTTTTTTTTTTTTTTTTGAGTCGGAGTCTCGCTCTGTCGCCCAGGCTGGAGTGCAGTGGCCAGATCTCAGCTCACTGCAAGCTCCGCCTCCCGGGTTCCCGCTATTCTCCTGCCTCAGCCTCCCGAGTAGCTGGGACCACAGGCGCCGCCACCTCGCCCGGCTAATTTTTTTTTTTGTGTTTTTAGTAGAGACGGGGTTTCGCCGTGTTAGCCAGGATGGTCTCGATCTCCTGACCTTGTGATCCGCCCGTCTCGGCCTCCTACTAGTTATTATTTTTAAATTTCCATGTTGAAATAACTTTGAAGGGGATATGATCAAATGAAACATAAATTTTCCTGAATCACATCTTAGAATGAAAAGCTTTTGGAACAATCATCGTGACAAAAGTATTGCTTCATATACAGTTATAGTATTTGAGTAGCTGCATATAATTGCTATGATATATTTGTAATATTATAGTGATAGAATATATATCACAAACATATCATTTAAATGGTATATAATTTAATATAGTATAATACTTATAAATTAATATAGTTTATTTAATGGTTAACATACAAATAAGGAACATATTATATATTTTAATAATTAGTGTTCAAACAGTTAATACATTGAGCAGACTTCTCAAATTTTGACCATTTTATAGGAATCCTGAACAACTAATGTCAATTTTGCCCCTGGTATGGGTGAAACTTCTTAGAAATTATAAACTTTTGCTTATATATCTTGCTCTGCTGTGTTATAGAATATAAATAAAATATGGAAATCTGAGGGGTTTAAGGAGCAAGTTGAAGGCCATGGAATATGTGCCAATGCATGCCATCAGGTTGTGGGTCTAAGGAAAGATATTTATTTCTTTCCTTTTTCTTCTGGAACATTCAGCCCATACCCCCATCTTATATTTCTCTCTCCCTATTCACTTTATGAGCTGCCTCAGTCCCCACCTCCCTTCTGAAGGCTGTGGTTCTCAGTCTTGGCTGCACACTGAAATCACCTGGATACCTTTAGAAATGACTGATTCCTGAGTCTCCCTACCAGAGATTCTGACTGAAGTCTTTTGGGGCATGGCCAAGGTGTCAGGAGCTTTAAAGCTTCCCAGGTGATTCTCCCATGCAGTCAGTGTGAGACCACACACCGCCCTAAGGTTTCTAGGTAAATACAATGGCCTGGTCTCAGTCTTCATGGTGCTTGCCTCCTAACAGCATTGGACATTATTGATTACTCCCTGATTCTTGAAATGTTCTTTTATTTTGAGGGACATTATTCTGAGTCTCCTGTCTTTTATTCTGACTCCTTTGCTAACTTGCCCAGCTATGGGCATTCTTCTAGACCTTGTTTCTGGCCATCTATTCTACAAGTACACTCTTGATTCAGCGATCACCTCTGTGCCCCAAATTTCCTGGTTTTACATCTCGAAATAGAGTTTCTGTCTACTGAGCCTGGCACTGTGCTGGATGCTGGGTGCGCTGTGATGAGCAGTATAGACACAGTTCCAGCTTTCTATACTGTGTGTCATCTTCACTAAAGGATATCTTCACTTAGAAGTCCTTTCACTTGAATTAAGAAAAACTCACCATTTTCCCTCATTAACAAACATCTCCTCTTAACTACCACATTTTATCAATGGCAATACTTTTACATTGGTTTTCTGGGTCCAAAATTTAGAAGTGATTTTAGCCATTGGTATAAGAGGTTGTTAAGAAAAAACACAATTTAGAAGTTATTTTAGAAATTTTACTTTTCTGTCTCCTTTACCCTCTATGTTCAACTCAGTCCTGATATCTGCTGCTTTTTTTTTTTTCCTCATTATCTCTTATCAACTTTATCCATTCCATGTCTCTTCATGCCACATAGTGCAAGTCCACATTGCTTCCTACAGAGATGACCACTGTGGTTTCTCTACTGGAATTCTTCTCTACCCACCTTCATTGGCTCTGGAGCTAATCTTCGTGAAACATATCATGTCACCCCTCTGCACTTGTGCTCTCCTGTTCATGACCTTACCAAGCACAAATCCCCACGTCTGCCTTTTAAGGCCCTTCTTAATTTGTTTCCAACTCCACTCAGCCACTTTACTCTTTCATAATATAATTCATTTCCTCTCTCAGGAGGCTGCACCGGCTTGTAGAGAAAGTACGTGTGACTGGGCTTACGAGGGCAAAATTTTGGTCCTGGTTGGTGCTGCTGCAGATTGACCATGTGATAACTTACTTCTTTGGGCTCTCCTCTACTTTCTATGTGAAGAAGGGAGTAAGAGTCTAGACTGTTTTCAAAATCACCACACTGTGCTCTTCTCCATTAGATGCAGACCAGACCTGTTGAGGCTGGTCTGCTCTCAGTTTTAGAAGAACCCCACATCTGCTTCTTTGCTTCTCCTTCCAGCCTAGTTTGGGGGTCCTTTCTTCTCCATCCACCCTTAAAATCTACTTCAACCATCAAGGTCCACTTAATACTTAGCTCCTTTGTGAAATGTTCCCTAACTTCTTATATTGGCCAACCATTGGTCATCTCTTGCTCCCTCGAGTTCTCATTACATTTTGTATCAGCACTATTCCATGGAACACTTGATTTACTGGGCTCTCTGTACCTACTGAAGACAGGGTGTGCACCTTCTACTTTTCTGTCTTCTCTTTTCCAAGTTCCATCCCCACTGACTAATCTAATCTTGACTGACTGTGTCTGAGGTAGAAAGAGTATCTCTGGCATTCCTCCTAAAGTATGTCTATTACATTCAGACTAATGAGAATATTAAAAATTGTGAATTCTGCAGGACCTTGAAAATAACCAAATTCCTCAAATTTCTGCCTCCCTGCTACCCAGAATCTAAAACTGAATGAGGCCCTTGTGAACATTCTAGTTTGTGTCTGCTGGAAGAAGAGTTATATGGGGATGTGAAAGACCAGGAGACCCAGAATCCTGACAGGTCTGTAAGTTCAGATAGAGTCCAAGTGTACAATGATGCCAGCTTTTCTCTCCTAAGATGGGTCTGTGAGTGTGAATGCATGGTATGTGTGAGCGTACACATGCACATACTCATTCTAGGGGGTGCAAATTGGTCACAGTGAGGGTGGCCTGGAATGTGCTGTGATCCACGGTGGCAAAAAATATAGGCAAAATGGGAACAACAAAATGTCATCATTTGGGGGGATATGGAGAGGAGACAATAACTGGTTTAATCTAATGCCCCAAGAATTTAAATCTGTGAATATATATATTAATAAGTCATATTATATATATAAATAAATCATATTGCTGATTCCTGGAATTCTCTATGTGATTGATGAGAGCGCTTATTGGAAAAATACTGCAAGTGTATCCTTTATTCTGCGAGTCTGATACTAAAATACTTACGGATTTACAAATTATTATTATTTAGGTTATTTACTTTATAAAAGAAGTCTTCACATATGTATGCTTAAAAAATAAGCTCACATTCTGTTGCTTTCAAAAATCAACTTTTAAAACTCAATTTATTAATACATGCAGTATATTCAAGAATACAGTGTGGTTTGACTCAAAGTGCACTCGTGTTTTACTTACAGGTCTATCAGAGAGGCACAGTAGTCCTATGACAGAGGCAGCCACAGAAGCTCATGCACACATGCCTGTCCCTCTATCTGGAGATGGCATACTCACCATAACAAGAGTCTGTGACTGAGCAGGAGGCAGCGAAGTCTATCTGTAGGAAGGAATCCTCATTCACGGCAATGTCTGTGCTGACCACGTAACGGGTGCTGGCCTTTTCAATGAAGACCAGGGCGTCACCAGTAGAGCCACACACGGGCATCTTGGTGCCTCCTGGGTGAAGCAGCCATTTCCTACTATCAAGGGTTGTGAAATCATCTTCCAAGACCGTATTACCAGAAATATTTCCTCCAATAAGAATCTGAAATGTATTTTTAAAAAATCACAAATTTTCCATTTAGTTTTAAGAAATGGAAAGTTCTGCCTTTTTCGTTTGTTTGTTTGTTTTGATCTGTCAGCCTGCTCAGAACTGGCACCGGACGGCCAGCAGGATGTGAGGGGCCTTTCACAATGCTCTTGTTTATGTCTGCTTGCCCATCTGGCAAGAAGCTACAGAAAACAAATCAGAGGATCGACAAAACCATTCACAGCCTACACCGGCTAAACTGTGCCTTTGGAAACGACATGCACCCAAGCTGGGAAGCAAAATTTGGCTTATGTGTGATTATTTTCCATGTAAGATTTCTGTTTAAGGACAATTGTACCCTAAGGCATTTCAGTTCCAATTCTTTGCATGAACACTACGATTTGTTAACAGGTTCTTTGAGTTCTATTTGATATACATTTTATTATGTATAAAGATCCTTTGGAGCAGTCTATAAGGATGTGGGGGAGATTGGTTCATTTTTTTTCCTCAAAGGCTAGGAAAGAGGATTTGGGAACTACTGCATGTGGCACCAATGCTAATTTGCACATTTTCCTTTTCAGAGAATTATAACGTTGTATCACGCTTGATAAAGTCCCTCTATCCATATGGCAGAATCCTCTATGAGCAGGACCTAGTCCTTCTGTTGTGTTGTTTATTTTTATAAGCTTAGGCAATTGAAGGAATAGAGAATGAAAGGAAGCTAAATGCCATATCTAATCTAGCTGTGTGCCCTTGGGCAAGTCACTCAACTGTCAGTTCTGGGTTTCATCTACTGAGCAAGCAGGTTGAACTAAATGCCTTCTAAGGCCACATTCAGCTCAAGTGACAACAATTAAAATAGTTAATCCTGAAGAGACTGACCTGATCGATAACCCAGGGGCTGTAGAAGTGCCCATTCTCAGACGGTTGCCACCAGCGAAGGCGAGTAGAACCAGAACGGGCTTTCAAAGGTATCTCCAGGGCAATGTACCTGCCCACATTGCTGGAATTGCTGAAAAGGAACTCCTGAAGAAGACTCCACGAGAGGCCACCGTTGAGAGAATACTGTAGGAGCACGGGTTGGCTCCTGGGGTCAGGAACGCCTTTACCACATCCCAGTCTCATGAAGAACTGCACAAATCTGACATTTGTAAATGTTACTGAAGACTTTCACTTCCACAAGAAATCCACATGCTTAACAACAGACAAGCACATGGGGTAATGCAGGGGAACGAATGGCCTCGATAAATATGGCAATTTAATGAGTGTCCAAAGCAATCACTTCAAAGTCTGATTTCCCTTTTTAATCGGAAAGGGAGTTAATTAAATGTGAAGTCTGAAAAAAGGCAATTCTGCACCCGTATTTGTCTAGCGACTCTCCTCAGAGAAGAGCCTGAGGGACCTGAGCACTCCCCACACCCTTTGGCTCTTCTATAAAAAGACAGGAGGGGTCTAAAGGCAGTTTAGTGTGGGAGTGTGTGTTGTCATCTATTTAAGATAAATTTTACTCCTTAAACATTGGAACTGGAAGAATGTAATTAATGTAGTTTATGCCACATAACTGGCAGATTATCTCTTCTAAGGTTTCACCAGTCGTTTTTCAGATCTCATGTTACTGGCTTTGGGAGGCACATTTAAATTCACCGGTTGTAGCACCTCTTTGTGAAAGGCCAGGCATCTTTTGGACGAGGTACGTCAAGCCTGGGCCTCTTTTCTCTCTTTTGTGCTGGGGCAGGGAGCATGAGTGTGGGGTGGTGGTGGTGGTGGCTGTGCCAGGCTCTGACTGTTGCTGGGTCTGGGGATGGATGATACTGGCCACTGAGAATGGTGGCAGCCGGCCAGTGGCAGCGTTCCCAGCTGGCAGGGAGGTGGACAGAGTGGCAAGCAACCAGCTGGGGTGCCAATGAAAACTAGCTCACATGTTATCTTTGGCAGGCAAGCTGCTGCTTTCTGGTCTGGCCACGATGCTAGCTGGTAATGCAGAATAAATTTCATGTGTAACCCAACACACATACCCACTAATGTATGCATGCTGGACATAGGAAAGATATTAAGATGTATAATAAAAATATTATCAGTACCATATATAAAACCATTCATTCCTCATGAGTTCCCTTCCCCACCCCATTCATTTATCTTTTGACCCTGAAAAAATTGGGATTTTACGTGGAGCATATTCAGTTCAATATATGCAAATCCTACACAGCATGCTACTGAGATGAGCTAAATAATGGAGCTTTTAACATTGGATTAATGAAAACATACATGGTTAGTGTCTAGTGACGTTTACATTTGTAAAAACAATAATCATTTACAGAGAAATACTTTTAGTATATGGTCTACTTGTATTGAGAAAATCCTTGTATTAACTTAGTGATAGATAAACCATGAGAGACTTACTTATTTGGGAACACCTAATAATTTCTAAATTAGAGAACTCAGCTGCTAAGAAAAATCTGAAATAAGGAACATCAAATTAAACTATATGCATTAAAGTGGGATAATGATAAAATATTGTTTTTGTAACTGTATAATTATCTCACAGAACTGTATTTTCTATGAAGTGTGATCAAATTTATAATCAATAAATGAAACATTTAGGAAAAAGAAGGGGTAAAAATGTTAAGATGTATTGTAAGATACTCTGAAATATTTCAAAAGACAAAAACATGGTTTCTTTGTTCATTTGCAAAATCAGGTCAGGGTTCCATTTTACACATGTTAAACCATCTTTCTTATCTTCCTTGTTAAGTTTTTGGCTCATCAAATGATCAAGGGATACACATCTTGACAGGACATAATCCTCTGAGCCAGTTTAAAATGTTTGTTTCTGAGTGACTGTGTTCAATTTAGAAAATGACTGCTTAGAATGTGTGAGTGAATCATTGGAAAGATGCTTATAAAGAATAAGGCTGCCCCTTCAAATGTTTTTAACTTAAATTGATAGTGGAGATAAAATTAATTGTGAATAATTTGAAGATATATTGCATTTCAACTAAGCTTTCTACTAAGCATGGTATAAGTGTAAATAATTTCCACATAGTGCAAGTGCTAATGAAAAGTATGTTATATAGAAAGATCACAATATTTGATTGAAGTTAAAGTAAATTAAACATTGTTACTTCCTAATCTCAATCTTATAAAATACCAGATGTTAACTGTTGCCTGTTTAGGTATGTTTCCTTTCTGATTAAGTTTTGAATAATCTCTCTCAATTTTAGATTAGAAATTATGTAAATTGTATCTTCCTGAAAGCTTTGATAAAGAGAAAAGTTCAGTATTTCTAATGGAAGGCCTTGTCCTTGAAATCTCTCTGCTTCTTTCTGATTTGATTATGTTCTGCTATTATACATTATGATGTGGTTTTTTTCAACAGCATCTAAAAATGATTACCTTGCATGTGATAAATCCAGGTCTCGTGTCATCAACATGCGCAAGCCATCTTCATTGAAAAAGAGGTTGTTGCCACTAGAAAGGATTCCACACTTTCGAGATGGTTTCCCACCACTCATTAATAAGAATCTATCAGATTCTAGCTGACCTGAAAAAATTGGAAAATATGGTTTACCTATGACCCCAACTATAGTGAGTTGTATTATATTTTTAAAAGGAGTATGGTAAACGCATTATGTGGTTTCAAAATACGAAGTCATAAATATTAAAGTAGTGTTTTGGGATAAGAGGCCTTTTCAACATTTTAGCTTGAATTGTTTCGCCTTGGCTGTTATACTTTACAGATTCTTGTGATAGGAGGAGGGGGTATTGTCTTGAGTATCTATGGTCCAGCTAGATGGATCCCTCCTTTCTGCTTGTTCACACTGAAAAAAAGGACACTGGTTAGTCAGAGAGTGGTTCAGGCCATCAGGAAGGTGGGGGCTTGTGTGGCCTTTCCACCAGCCTCTCTGCTGTGTCCTTTCTAATGTAAGGATAGTATCAGGCAGGGACAATAAAATATTTAAAAAACAGTTTTAATGGGAGAAATTTCAATGCCATTTATTATTGCCTATTAAATAACGTCTTTAAGGCTGGGCGCAGTGGCTCACACCTGTAATCACAGCACTTTGGGAGGCTGAGGCGGGTTGATCACCTGAGGTCAGGGGTTCGAGACTAGTCCGGCCAACATGGCAAAACCCTGTCTCTACTAAAACTACAAAAATTAGCTAGGTGTGGTGGCGGGCGCCTGTAATCTCAGCTACTCAGGAGGCTGAGGCAGGAGAATTGCTTGAACCCAGGAGGTGGAGGTTGCAGTGAGCTGAGATTGAGCCACTTCACTCCAGTCTGGGTGAAAGATCAAAACTCCATCTCAATCAATCAATCAATAAATTAATAAATTAAAATAATATAAAATAAAATATAAAATAACATCTTTAAAAACCAGCTCTTAAATCTGTTCAGATACTCCAATTTAGTTTATTTTTTCATTGTAGTAAAATACACATCACATAAGATTTACCAATTTAACCATTTCAAAGTAAACAGTTCAGTGGCATTTAGCTGATACACTCTGTTGTGCAGTCATCACTACTACCTAGTTCCAGAACTTTTTCATGAGACTGAAAGGAAACCCTGTGCCCGTTAAACTGTCTCTGTCCCCTCATTTCCCCCTCCTCCAGCCCTGGCAAATGCTAATCTGCTTTCTGTCTTTATGAATTAACTTATTCTGAATATTTCATAAAGACAGATTGACATAATATGTGGCCTTTTGTGTCTGGCTTCTTTCATTTAACATGTTTTTGAGTTTCATCTATGTTGTGGTATGTATCAGTGTTTCATTTGTTTTTATGGCTGAGTAATGTTCCACTGAATGGATATACTTAGATCTAGTTTTAAAATGTATTGTAAAACCATAAATATAACAATTTTACAAAAACTCAGCAAAAAGAAAGAAAATCTTTTTTTTTTTTTTGAGATGGAGTCTCGCTCTGTCGCCCAGGCTAAAGTGCAGTGGTGCGATCTCGGCTCACTGCAAACTCTGCCTCTCAGGTTCAAGCGAATCACCTCCCAAGTAGCTGGGATTACAAGTGCCCACCAGCCTGCCTGGCTTTTTTGTATTTTTAGTAGAGATGGGGTTTCACCATGTTGGCCAGGCTGGCCTCGAATTCCTGACCTCGTGATCCACCCGTCTCAGTCTCCCAAAGTGCTGGGATTACAGGCATGAGCCACTGCACCAGGCCAAAAGAAAATCTTTTAATCCCATTACCCTAATATGGATAGCTATTGTATTTAAGACTTTCTTTTATGGAGACTTTTTTCCACAGTTTGATAAAAGTGCATATATAATTTAAATGCTTTTTCTAATCATTACATTACATGCATTTTACTATGTTGTAACACTGTCTTAATACATAATGATACTGAATTCTAGCTGTAAAACTAAACTACGGAAAGTGATGAGAGGCTATTTAAGCAGTTTGTGGTAAAGCAATAACAGGAACTTATATTTCTGGAAACACGTCCATCCAAGATTAACTCTCTATAGATATTTCCTAAAATTGTCATTAGTCAGAAATGACATGTGGTAGAAAAAATGGTGAACACAGCCTTAGTTTTTCTCAGTAAAGATCTTGTAGCATGTATCAGTATCTCACTCACTGACCATTGTTTCCAAAATGGAACCCTATAAATTCAGAACTAAATGAATTCTTGGATGTTCACAATTGAAATAATAATGAGATATTAGAATTAAACTTAATGCATTATTAGTTATCTACCAAAAATTGTGTTTAACATATAAGTTCTTTCACAAGACTACATAGAATTTGTAAGAAAAGACTACCTTCGAAATCATCTTTGAGAAAATCAGGATTTTTGGTGCTTATTTTACAGGTTGGACCTGAGTAGCCAGGGTCACATATACATTTGGTTCCATTGATACAGCTCCCCTGTCCATTACACATCTCCTCACATTGGGGACCGATGTAGACATTATCAATGGCCCATGTCACTGGCTGAGAGCCAGCAGGGTAAAATCCCTGGTACCATCTGAAACGGACAGATCTGGAAAAGAGGTACAAGTCTTTCAAAAGCTAATCGACAGAACAATATACCTTCAAAGTAAGCACATCTGATCAATGAACAATGGGAAGCTTCTACCTATGCTCAACACCCAAGAAATAGAAAACATTTGCCATTTCAGGAACAAAACTCCATTCCTCAATCTCCAGGATTTTTCCAATAAAGTTCTTGTTTCTTGTAAGCTTTTCCCAATCCTATCAGAATGTCAACATTTCACTTGATCTTCCCATCTTTTTCAATATTGACCTCCTTGGTGAAGATTTCTCCATCCCTACTATCTTTTTTTTTTTCTGAGACAGAGCCTCACTCTGTCACCCAGGCTGGAGTGCAGTGGTACAATCTTGGCTTACTGCAACCTCCATCTCCTGGGTTCAAGCTATTCTCCTGCCTCAGCCTCCCGAGTGGCTGGGATTACAGGTGCCCACCACCACACCTGGCTAATTTTTGTATTTTTAGTAGAGATGGGGTTTCACCATGTTGGCCAGGCTGTTCTCCAACTCCTGACCTCAAGTGATCCACCCACCTCGACCTCCCAAAGTGCTAGGATTACAAGTGTAAGCCATCACACCCAGCCCCTACTGTCTGTTTAATACACTCTGTATAACTAATCTTTTTAAAAAAAAAACTGAGGTAAAATTCACACAATGTAAAATTAACCATTAACCATTTAAAGTGTACACACAGTGGCATTTAGCACATTGATAGTGTTGTCCAACCATCACCTCTTTGTAGTTTCAAGACATTTTTATCACCCCAAAAAGAAACCCCATACCCATTAAACAGTTTTCCCCATCTCTCCCTCCCTGACAACTGACAACCACCAATCAGTTCTGTCTCTATGGATTTACCTATTCTGGATATTTCATATAAATGGAAAGATAGAATATATGACCTTTTGTGTCTGGCTTCATTCACTTAGCGTAATGTTTTCAAGGTTCATTCATGGTGTAGCAAGTATCAGAATTTCATGCCTTTTATTACTGAACAATATTCCATTGTATGGATATACTAGCTTTATTTACCCATTCATTAGTTGGTGGACATTTGGTTGTTTCCATTTTTTTGGCTATTGTGAACAGTGATGCTATGAATATTTGTGTACAGGTAATTGCTAAAATACATGTTTTCAATTCTTTTGGGTAGAAGGGTAGTGAAATTGATGGACCTTATGGTAAATGACTAATCTTTTAAATTTTTCTATCTTACTTTCTCTTCCATAATTTTGATGGAATTTCCATTATTATAGTTATCAGGGCTGGAGTTATTTAAAAGTGTGTCTATTTCCTCTACTGGCTGTGAGCTCGTAGAGGCCAATGTCCATGACTCTTTCTTTTTTTGTACCTTTTTAAGGCAACCATATAGTGTTCATACGTAGTACCTGCTCAGTAAACCTTTTGTTGTACGTAATTTGTTGTGAAAGTCCTTACGAGCCAAACTAAGGTTTTTTGGATTTTATCTGATCAGAAACAGCCCCAAAATATTATTTTTTAAGATAAAAAGTGGCAAAATCTGATGTATTTTAAGATTCTTTTATTTCTTAACTTCTTTTTAAGTCCAAAATAATTTTCCTTTTGAATTGTCCTATCATGTTGCTGATGATAAGTTAGCTCCTTAGAAATAATCTACATATTTAGGCAGCTGTCCAGAAATATTTTAATGTATTTTATCATGTATAAAACTCCGTTCAAAGAAGATAGATTTATTTTAGAGTAGCAGGATGCAGAGATGACATGTGCACTTATTTTTGTGCCCTGTGAATCTTCTCAATTTTCAATTATCATAGCAACTAAATTCTGAATAGTTTTCTGTTTGAGAAACAGAAATTAGAAGTTAAATACCAGTGTTAAGGATGGGTAGTGAGGGAAAAATACACTTGTTAGGCTCCTAAAATTTAGTGGATAGTAAAGCAGACAGATTCAAGTTCCTACATATATTTAACCCTAATTTCATTGTTTCATCTTGCTCTGTCACCCAAGCTGGAGTGCAGTGGCATGATCTCAGCTCACTGCAACCTCCACCTCCAGGGTTCAAGCAATTCTTCTGCCTCAGCCTCCCGAGTAGCTAGGATTACAGGCACCTGTCACCACGCCTGGCTACTTTTTGTATTTTTAGCAGAAACGAGGTTTTACCATGTTAGCCAGGCTGGTCTCAAACTTCTGACCTCAAGTGATCTGGCCACCTTGGCCTCTCAAAGTGCTGGGATTACAGGTGTGAGCCACCGCACCCAGTCCCAAACTCCAACTATATTAAGCTGCCCCCAAAATGCCAGTCCATAATTAAACTTTATTTTCAAATACTTGTCAGAGTTTAGTCTTGGCAAGAAGCACTTCTTACCTTTTGAACTTTCAGACTGCTGAGCTGAGGGAAATGGCTGGAGTTTTCCTTTGAACAAAAGCCTACAAGGATGTTTTTGAACTTATTTATTCAAATGTTCTGAATACAAATGAACCACCTTAGTTGGATATTTATTATTGTTCACCTGCCTTGACACAGAAACTGCAAGCACTATGATAAATGGACTGAAGGGTCTGGTTTCACTGAGGTTCCCTTCTGCTGAAATCTTATTTTGAAAATTTCTCACTGCCACCCTCCTTGGTGAATGTCAACATCTGTTCTTCTAAGCCAGTTGTATTCAAAAGGATCTGTTTTTTAAACATAAACTTAAAATTTCAAGCACACAACATTGCTTTCATTAAATAGGGGTTCTGGTTGACTCATTACGAAGCTGCATAAAGCAAAAACAATTAGGAACTTTTAAAGACAAAAGGACTCTAAAAGGACACCAAGGTGATACGAATAAAATTAGATGAAAACTCATAGTTATTCTTTGCATGTAAATGGACTATATATGTAGAGGCAACAAAATTTGACTATTTTGCACCTGAGAACATTTAATACACTTTGTGTGTGTATCTAGTGTCCAACAAATGCACAGAAAAAAGTATTTTAAACATGGATTTTTGTGTGTGTGTGTGTATATATATATATATATATATATATATATATTTATCATCCAGCACTTGTGCCATTACTATGTACCATGTTGAATACCAGCCAAGGGATGGTTCACTGAGTTGGAGAAAATTTAACTTTTGCCTTCCAGCCATTCATGCCTGCATGGGTTTTAAGAAGAGCGCTAATTCTTTTCCTGAAACAAGGACTAGACAACACCCTAAGGCAAAGTTTTCTCCTCACAGAAATGGTTGAAGGCAGTTTGAAAGGTGGGTTTATACCACTCTGAAAACAGGCATGCATGCCTCCTTGATACATTTACTTTCTTTTCAGAGAAATAAAAATGACACGGAATGCAAATAATGTGACAGTCTAGATTCTGTACACTATTATAGTATTGTGTTTTGTAAGTGGCTTTGTACCAGTGGGTGAAAATACAGATGTCTGCAATTCTCTTGTTCATATTTCCAAATTATATTGTCATGCCTTACGTGGAAGCACAGCACAGTGGGCATTACCAACACTGAGCGAGGTGGTGTCTGTGATGCTGGAGCACTCCCCTGGCATGAGCATCTTCACTCAGTGCCTCTGACTGGCAGATCTTTGCCATCTTATTTCATACACCTTTAGATGGGATTTTTCCACGTGGGAACTTGCTGAAGCAAGTCTCAGTTGGCAAAACAACCTAAAATCATAACCTACAATCTATCTTTAGGGTGGTTTTCTATTTAATCTAATTCTTAGCTGGATAATTGGAAGAAATTGGAGGTCCATTAAACAGAAAACCTAGTGTTTTTCCGTAATACCGTGAGGGAGTTCGGCAGACTGCTCTGTATCTAGAAGCCTGTCTTACTCCATTCAGGCTGCTGTAACAAAATACCATAAATCGGGTGGCTTATAAATAACAGAAATTTATTTCTCACACTTCTGGAGGCTGGGAAGTCCAAGATCAAGGAGCCAGCACATCAGTGTCTGCTGAGGGCTCACTTGTGGTTTATGGATGGTGCCTTCCTGCTGGGTCCTCACATGGTGGAAGAGGCAAGGCAGTCTACTGGGGTCTCTTTTATAAGGGCACTGATGCCAATCATGAGGGCTCCACTTTCATGAACTAATCGCCCCCTAAAATGCCCCATCTCCTTATTCCATTACCTTCAGGGGAATGAATTGAGACATGTGAATTTCAACAAAAATTCAGACCACAGCAGTGCCTAAGCTATCTAGGCCTTTCCCTTGCCTGTCCTGCTCATAGGCATGGTCTTTCAACAGCTATGCTTCTCTTGGAACACCTGGCTTTCAGGCTACAGCTGATAGGTTCAGATTTGGAAATTTGGAATTAAGAGCTCCAGGCAATGGAAGCTCTAGTTTGCCGAGTGATGTTAAAGTGAGCACTATAAAAACAAGGATCACAAACTTCTGTTGCTAAGTCCCCCACACTTTCTGAGTGAAGTCCATGAAATTCCCCAGTATCTTTCCAATAAGTTCTTTCACCTTTTTGGTAAGCCTCTTTATATTTCTTGCAACATACGATCTTAAGTAATACAACTATTTTGAATAAAAACTTTTTCCTGGCTTATTTTCCCCTGTCAGATTCTTCTAAAGACAAGCTCCCCCCAACCAATGGTAGCTTTCTGGTTGTGCTGGCTGTGTCATTAGCTCCATCTATTCCTACAATCTCCAGAGACACTCTTTGCCTCCTCTGGCTGTCAGTTCTAAAGAACTTTGAGGACATTTTGCTTAGTAATGCTTGTTTTTAAAAAGATAGTTGGATTTCCTATTAGAATCATATCCTGGCATAATCACAAGGATTAGTAAATGATATATTCAACAACCCAAAATATTAAAGTCCTTAGCAATCAATTTATAACAGTTATGCTGATGATATAATAAGGAGTGGGTAGATTTATGTTCAAAGAGATGCAGACTTTAAAAAATTCACTTTCACCCTTTTGGAAAAGTACTAGGTATTAGTAGTCTTGTTTGAAGACTCAAGACTTCTCATTATGCTCAGTTTCACATCAGGAATATAAATCTATTTCCATCTTGAAAGTATGATATTAGTACTTTCTTCTTTTTTTGACATACTCTGAAAGAAAACATTCTTTATTCTGAGAGAAAAGACAGAAATTTGGAGGCAGACTGCTTTGTTGACTTCCTCTCTTTGTTCACTTTTATTATTAGTTTTATTTTTTGAAATATACTTTTCATTTCATTTCTGTTGGGGGTGAAGTCCTTTATCTCTAAGTTGTTTTTCAGCAGAAGAGTCAAATATATGTAACAAGAATGCTCAGAGGTTGGAAAAGTAGAGATGCCTGGGGGCAACGTGCTAACTTTTTTTTTTTTTTTTTAATGAGATACCAGGAATATTCTGTGGGCTTCTATGCTCCCTACATACACTCTCCCTGCATGAGACACATAGGCACATGTTTGAAAGTCATAATATTCTAGCTGCATTTATGTTGTGAGGTGGGAGTAGGCAGAGGAACGTCACAGCATTAGAGGAAAACCCTATTTTTGTTGCGTTCTAACTGATCTAAGAGACATTCACAAGGATATGAACCCCACTACAGGGTGCAGCCCACGGTGTGCTGTTAAAATCTACCTTCAAACTAGAAATTAGTAGTTATGTCAGCTCAGTGTCCTACATTTTAAATAGCCACTGATCTGCTTCCTGGAGAACTGAGGAAGAAATGTCAGGTGGAAATTTCCCCGTGATAAAGTGGCAAGTGAATGACGACTTCAGGAATAAACTGTCAAAGGAGAAACAAATGTGGCGGCAAGCCGCGGGTCCTCACCCACAAAGGTGCAGCTTCCCAAAGTGCACGACCTCCCTCCTCCAGCCCTGCATGGTTCCCGCGTAGTAGGTGCTGCTGGGGTGGTGCTCGGTGGAGCATAAGGAGCTGACGTGGCTGCTGCTGTGGTAGCAGAGGGGCAGCAGCAGGTGCCAGGTCGCCCCGAAGTCCCTTGAAAATTCCAGTCTCACTGGATCCGCGGATGAGCTATCAGTCGAGCAGCCGACATTGATCTTGGGTTGAAGAAAAAACGATACAAATTACCTCAGAGCAACAAGCCTTGAAATGATTCACCACTTCATTATTTTCTAGGGTCCATTTTCCTGGGAACTGTCTTGTTGAAATATTTAACACTATAAAATTATGTTTTGCCTAACTGAGTCATATTGTATATTACCTTTAAATTATAATTTTTCATAAAGAACCTCAAAAGGGCCTCATGAAAAATTTATTTCCCTTCATTTTATAAAAAGCAGGAAGTGGATAAGGCAGAGGCTGGGACAATTCCAAATTTTACCTTTGGCCCATTTTCCTAGCCAAGCCAAGCACATCATAGTGAAAAGACTGTTTCCCTAACCCTGTTAGCTTCCCCTGCCCCATCTACTAGGTAGGATACCTTCTATTTTCCTTCTTGTGACACCTTCCAAATAATCCCAAGGGTTTTACACATGAATCTTCAATGCATATTCAATACCAAAAGAGAATACAAACATTGTCATCATTTCCCTGGCACAGGGAAAGATCTTTTTAAAATTATATATACTTAAGATGTACCCATACTGTTTTGATATAATATACAAAGTGAAATAATTACTATGGCCAAGCAAATTAACCTATCAATCACCTTCCATAGTTACCTTTTGTGTGTGTGGTAAGAGCACCTCAAATCTATTCTCTTAACACGTTTTCAGCATACAATATTGTATTATTAATTATGGTCTTCATGCTGTACCTTGGATCTCTAGACTTATTCATCCTACATAACTGCAAGCTTGTCTCCTTTCACCTACTTCTTCCCACACCCTTCCCCTCCCTGCCCTGGTATCCACCAGTGTATTCTGTCTTTATGTAAAGACCTTTTTAGCCATTAGGGAAACAATGGCTTTCCCTTCCTTTTTCCATGCTTTCAAGTGCATTAAAATAAACTGAATAAATACATGCAATTCTTTCTATAAAAATTGTCCCCTTTCCAATGGAGATTAACATTTTCTTACTATCATGCCATCAAAGCATAGCAACCAGTTATTGATATATATAGTTACATATAGCCATCTATAGTTATAGTTATATATCAATAAATATATACTATACATATTATGTGTGTGTATGTATGTGAACTTACATACCTTTTACCTTCTGATGAGTAACTATTGACATTTGATAAACTTTCAACTATAGGCACTTGTTTCTACCTGAATTCTTTTTTTTTTTTTGGAGATGGAGTCTCACTTTGTCACCCAGACTGGAGTGTAGTGGCGCGATCTCGGCTCACTGCAACCTTCACCTCCCGGGTTCAAGCAATGCCCCTGCCTCAGCCTCCTGAGCAGCTGGGATTACAGGTGTGCACCACCACACCCGGCTAATTTTTGTATTTTTTAGTAGAGACGGGGTTTCACCATGTTGGTCAGGTTGGTCTTGAACTCCTGACCTCATGATCTGCCCGCCTTGGCCTCCCAAAGTCCTGGGATTACAGGTGGGAGCCATCGCGCCCGGCTGATAATGGAACTCTTAAATGGGCTAAAGATGTCATCTTTTATCAGCTATGAAAAAATATTCTGAAAAGTTAATATTCTAAAACACCGGTATAATGTACCTTTGGTTCTGCTGATTTTATCTAAGGTTTTGAAATATGTAAATATTTTTATGTTAATTATTAATTTGCTCTCTTGACAAATATAAGGAGTGCATAAATATTAATAAAATACACAGATCAAATATATTTGAAATTATAAAACAGTGTAGTATTATCTGTAAAATTAATAACATCATGATAAATATTATATAAATATACTAGCATGGCATAGACTATAGTTACATTTGACCTTGTCCCTAAGAAATTTTAAGTTTCACATAAAAAGTGTGGAAATATAATACAAGAATAGTATAAGCCTTTTCATTTTTATAATGTTTAAAATAATTTATTTCAACTTCCCATTGTAGCAGGTTGGGAAACTACGTCATAAAGGATAAGAATTCAGAAATAAACCTTAGTATGACAATTGACTCTGTTAATAAAAGTAAATGATGATGCCAAAACCTCTTACATCCTTGCACAAAAATGGGAGGTCATAATGCATGAAATTATCTGAGATTTTCCTCCTCTTTCCCAGGTTTTGTTCAATATAAAATTGAAAGCATTTATTCTAGAACAAAGTCAAGTACCTCAAATTGTATGATGGTGTTCTCATTCACATTGAGGTCACGGGTGGTAATGGAATGCTCACCAACTTCATTGGAAACAAACACCATAGCTGAATCTTCTTCCCTGTTACACAGGTAAACAACCAGGAACCCATTTAGGCAGAAGTTCATCATGATTTGTATGCAAGAGTGGTTTCATGTTTAGATTCTTAATTAAATACTTACGGTGCCCCCTTTGAAGAATATGGACAATAAAGACCAATGTTACCACCAGGATAGAAAAACCAATTGTCTTCTCTGGGCCCAAAGTCAAATGTATCCAGGAGCATCATGGGGTTGTTTAAATTATTTCCATCGATAATGAAGTCGTCAACAATCCAGATTTCTTCTTTCTTACCTAAGGCGTTTTTGGATAAAGCAAGTTTTTCCAATGATGAAAATCAAATGAACACTTTTGCCCATTGAAAGAAAGTAAAGGACAAAAGCAACTCAGTAACAATAAGTTAAACATATGCCTTCTACAGGATGATTTTTTTGAGCCCAGGAGTTCAAGACCAGCCTGGGCAACATAGTAAGGGCTCATCTCTACAAAAAATAAAAAAAATTAGCCAGGTGTGGTTGCACATGCCTGTAGTCCTAGCTACTCAGGAGGCTGAGGTGGGAGGACTGCTTGGGTCCAGGAGTTTGAGGTTACAGTGAGCTGTGATCATGCCATGGCACTCCAGCCTGGGCAAGAGAGCAAGACCATGTCTCAAAAAAGAACCACACAAACCACCCCCCCGCCAAATCCATATGCTTTCTAGGGGGAAAAAAAACCCCATAAAGTACATAACAGTATATTGTCAGTGATTAAAAATGGCCAGGTGCAGTGGCTCACGCCTGTAATCCCAGCACTTTGGGAGCCCAAGGTGGGTGGATTGCCTGAGCCTGGGCAATATGTCAAAATCCTGTCTCCACAAAAAAACAAACAAATAAACAAAAAAATGAGCTAGGCGTGGTGGTGCATGCCTGTAGTCCCAGCTACTCAGGAGGCTGTGGGGGAAGACGGTTGAGCCTGGGAGGTGGAGGTTGCAGTGAGCCAAGATCTCACCACTGCACTCCAGCCTGGGCAGCAGAGCAAGACGCTGTCTCAAAAAAAAAAAAAAAAAAAAGCGAAAAAATTAAGCTTTCAACCATATTAAATTGATATAGCGTGGAACTGCCTTGTTAATTTCAGAAAGCTGTGATAATGCTTTGTATATCATGTACGTGAAAGCATGCTGTCCTTCAAATAATAGCAGTGCTATGAACCCTCCCCTGGCAAGAGTGGGTTTTGAGTTGTGTTTTAGTGGTTTATGGGAATCTGTGAGACATGCAATCTGTGAGAATGGGTGGTCAGTTAGTGGACTTAGAACCAAGGTACAGTAACCAGTCTATTCAGGGAGCAATTCATGACTTTTTAGGGTCAACCCATACTTGAGTCAGGCTGAAGGGCTATGGCCATTAAAAGAATGCCCTGATACACAATTGTATTTATTTAATAAAGAAAAAAATATTCTCTGATCAATAATATTCCAGGTTTTCTTAATGTTTTTCAAGTCTTCTATGTTGATCTGGAGATACTGTGGGAATATATAGGAAACGAGGGAAATCACTCTTTTTACTGCTATAGGATTTGATTCAGTGATTTAGACCAGGTGTTTAAGGAATATGTTATAGAGTAGATAAGAAGGGCAAAAGCCAGGCTGCTTTTGTAAAGCACTGTTTGGACTGACCTTGAAACAAGGTGATAAGTCCATGCCAAGCAGAAACGTCAAGATTCCCTAGGTTGCTTCTTCACTGATTTCTACTTTAGTACAATTCTTACAGAACATTTTAAAAAAGGAACTGTAAACAGGAGCCTGTAGAACAAACCTGATGCTTTGAATGAAATCACAGGTCTCTATCTCTAATCCTATCACTGTTCTAATTTTAGTCACATTCTTTCCTCTTCTTGTTTAGAAAGTGGTTGGTGGAATCAATGAAAAAAAAAATTAGGTGAGCATTCCAAACATAGTATGAAGGCAGCAATCCCTCTGTCACCCAGGCTGGAGTGCAGTGGTGCCATCTGGCTCACTCCAACCTCTGCCTCCTGGGTTCAAGCGATTCTCCTGCCACAGACTCCCGAGTAGTTGGGATTACAGGTGTGTGCCACCACGCCCAGCTAATTTTTTTGTATTTTTGTACAGATGGGGTTTCACCATGTTGGCCAGGCTGGTCTCGAACTCCTGACCTCAGGTGATCCACCTGCCTCGGCCTCCCTAAGTGCTGGGATTACAGTTGTGAGCCACCGCACCTGGCACGTTCCTTTTTTGGACTTTTATTCAGTGACAAGATGTATGTATATGTTTCACAATAAATTAAAAATTTTGTTTTATGTTTTATTTTTAACTTATTGTTAACGAAATAGGTTAAATTTTAGAGAAGGGAGAACCTTTGCCTTTTCCATTTTTGTGTTACCTCTGCAAAGAATCTGCTGCTTAATGTGGCATCTCCATATTTATTTAGGAGATTATATGCATGACTTGGTAAAGTCTGGTCCTTTATAATCAGCAGTTAATAGAAATATAGGAAGCAACAAAACATTACCAATTTGTAGAATCATTTTCTGTAACCATTTGAAATGCTATTAAATTATACATTCACTTTAACTTATCACTGAAGCAAGTGTATGTGATAAGAATATTTTATCTATAGCACTATCTGCTTGGTCTAAGTCCCTCTCACTTCATCATGGCATTTTGCAATAGTGTTCTATTTCACTAATGAAACACCACATTCAGAAGAACTATGTATTCCCAAATAAATGCAACAAAAATGTCGTTACAATTGATGAGTGCCTAATGATAATGCTGGATTATTTTTAAAAAGCTTTAGCTCTGTAACAGAATTCAGCTATATTTACATTAACAGGAGAACCTACAGTCAAATAGGAAGAGATTATATATACATATATATATGTTAAATATTTAACTATTTATTGAGACTTGTTGATATGGTTTGGCTCTGTGTCCCCACCCAAATCTCATTTTGAATTGTACTCCCATAATTCCCATGTATTGTGGAAGGGACCAGGTGGGAGATAATTTGAATCATGAGAGCAGTTTCCTCCATAATGTTCTCGTGGTAGTGAGTAAGTCTGATGAGATCTGATGGGTTTATCAGGGGTTTCCGCTTTTGCATCTTCCTTATTTTCTCTTGCTGCCACCATGTAAGACATGCCTTTCACCTCCTACCATGATTCTGAGGCCTCCCCAGCCATGTGGAACTGTAAGTCCAATTAAACCTCTTTTTCTTCCCAATCTGGGTATGTCTTTATCAGCAGCATGAAAACGGACTAATACACTTGTCAAAAGTGAAGCATGTACAATGTGTGTGCTGTGGACAGTTAAGCTGCTCAGTTCACAAACACTACCTCCACACCTTAGAAACAAATGTGTTAACATGCCACTGTCAGTTTTGATCACAGGAGAACACATGCATTTTTACCATTATTATAAGGTTGCCAGAGTCTGAATCTTGTAGCATTGGTTTGGGCAGTATATGGCAAGGGAACATTGATGAAAAGTATATTGGTTGTTTGAGGAAAGTAAAATTCATCCATCAGGTGCCAAGTGATTCCTCCATTGATGGAGAATTGTAATAGAATAGAGTGAGATCTCTCTGGGGTACCTAGGAAGAAGACAACACAGGTACAAAACATATTGTGATAAAAATGGGGAAATGGTATGTTGTTGGCTGAATCTTTAGGCATCAATGCATACGTGAACTTATGTTTTATAGTTTATATGGAGGCTTTATAGTCCAAATACTTCAGAAGCAACTTAAGGGGATGACAGGTTGGGCTTTCTGTATATCTCAAAATACACACCAAACCTTGGATGTGCACACAATAATACCTCTCTTTTTCTCTGAGATATGCACAGACATCTTTCTGTATTTAGGAAACTTTACATCAAAACATTTTGATTCTACAGGCATCACGGTTTTACAAAGGGTCAAACATTTAAATCTCAGGATATAAACAGAAAAACTACTTGAATATGTATTATATCTACCATCAATTTGTTCAAGAAAATCATTTAGTTAATATGAAAAGTCAATGACTAAGAATAGGCTTTTTTTGGATTCATATCTGTAAAAGAAAAACCACATTTTTCACAAGTTAAACATTTTAAAATTTAGATTTCTTTTAGTTAGAAAGTAGTGGTGGAAAGACTCAGGGGCATGATGATAAATGTAACTACCATAGAACTAATAGGATTACAGCTATATGAAATTATTTAAAATCAGTATTCCCCCCCTTATATTAAGATAAACTTACATTAAAGAAAAATACTTGTAAACATTTATGTATACCAATATATGTTAGCTCTTCCATATAAAACTTATGGGCCTTAAATCTGTGATTTCTTTGTGGAAAAGGAATTGTACAGGGGAGAATTCTCTTGAAGGAAAATAATGAATTCGTACTTACCTTTTGCTATAAATCTAAGTGAAAACTGGACATACATCGTATTTGTACAATCCAGATCTCTTGAAATAAGCATCCTTATTCCTTCCTGAAAATAAAAACATATATGTTAAGCAACTTTTTTTTTCACTTGCAAAATTGTGTCCCTTTGATTTTATACACCTAACTTGCATTAGCCAAGTAATAAATACATATCATGATTAAGAAGCAAATTTTGCCTAGTTTAAAAGGAAATATGGGATGATCCTTGTTTCCCCTCTCTAAATGGCTTCATATCCTGTGCCTGAATGACACAGTTTCATTGTTTCAACTCTAAATCATACTTTTCTGTGACTCTTCTAAAAAGCGGTGCAAAAATGATAGCATTCCATATCTACAGGCCTTTTTAAAAAATAGACTCCTTTGATCACAGCATGTTATGAGAGGAGTAACGAGGAAGCAGATGGAATATGTGCCAAGTGCTCCCACTGGAAGATGGGAACTAATAGGTAACTTTCTCAGGGTTCCAAGGAGTCTTAGGAACTTACTACTCCTTTGCTCACTCTGATAGCCCCAGGGGCTCTCATTCAGGCGGACACACCACCACCCCTCAGTGGGTCAAGTTAAATAAGGCATAACTAAGACAAGGCCTGATGCTCAGGCTGTAAGCATTCATGCAGAGAAGTCAATGAACAAGGAAACAGACCACATTAGCTTTCATAATTTTTTCTGCTAATTTAACTACTTCTGGTTGCCTAAGATTGACAACTCGAAAGGTTCTTTTCTTCATGGGTACATAGGATTGCAGTGACAGCCAGTAAAACAGAATTTCACTATGCAAACAGCCTAAGGTCCAAACAGGTCTTTCAGGTTTTCAGCTGCAACTTCTGAATGATGTGACTCTTAACAGATGCATGGCTGTGTGATAATAAGTGGACACTGTCAACTGATTTCTCATCAACTAACAAATGCCAAATGTAATTTTAGCTAAAAGAGAACATTTTTCCTCTTCTTCATCATATATATTATAGATCACATTGCTCAATAGCTGAAAAAAAATGTAAGTAGAGCAAATTCCACAATATCAACCATATGTTGAGTGCCTATACATGCTGGGTGCTAAGATAGACACTTTACTCATTTAAAGCACCTAGCACTACTAAGAGAAAAATGTTATTCTCATGTTGCAGATAAGGAAACTAAAACTCAGGGAGGGAAAGTAACTTCCTCAAGATTACATAGTTTGTAAGTGGTAATGGTAGGATTTGAACCCAGATATGTCATATTCTAAAATGTGTATCCTTTATAAGATACCAGTGTTTTGTTTATTAAACTATCTTTTGGTTTGGGGAGAAAAATATCCAGATAATGCCAAAGGTAGAATTTGAAAATTATTTGACGTTGTAATAAAAACGCAAGTGCATTTAACCTATCTCATAACTTCACAAAGCACAGATTCATACTTCCACAACAGGTTGCCATGTAAAAGCCTCATATTTCTAGTCTTTGTTTTTTCTTTTATGCCTAGTAATTCACTGCTCTGCTCAGTCCATGATCCCTAACCCATGCGTGTTCTTCATTTCTTCTTGTCTTAATGTCTTTACCCTCTTCCTTATACACTTGCATAAAGCCTTGGATTTTGTTTTTTTTAAGAGACAGAGTCTTGCTCTGTTTCCCAGTGGCTATTTATAAATGTTATCATAGCTCACTAGAGACTCGAACTCCAGGCCTCAAATGATCCTCCCACCTCAGCCCCCACTGTAGCTGGGACTAGAGATGTGCACCACTGTGCCGGGCTAAGTGTTGGATTCTTTTAGAGCTCAATGCTATGTGGAAGTTGAGGTTCAGAGGAAAGGTCCCTTCTTCAGATTGTAATGAAAAAGCTTTGAGGTAGATAGTTGACAGATTCAGGTAATAAATATCCCTTGCTAACATCAAAATATAGAAATAGGATTACTCTTTCCCCTTGATTATGGAATGCAAGTATAAAATTGTTCCCATGCGTCAATAGAAGACACTCATAAAGGGACCTATTTTACACTGTATTTTGTAGGAGCAATTTTATTGAAAGTGGGCATGATTTGTAAACTGAAAGTATCTTTCTTTTGTATTTGCAGTATTTGTTTATAGGTTAGCATTTTGTATTGATATTTATACAGTAGAACTGTCAAACTCTGCTGCCACATACATTCTAGTTCACACAGATGTGTTTCTTTTCTCATCCTTTTTCAGGTTCAGTGATCCATTTGTGCTAAATGTGAGAAATTCTTTTGTAACAAACAAGCTATTTTAATAGTAGATAGTATTCCTGAATCTGTAAACATTAAAAAGAGACTATCATATCCTTTTTCGCGAAAGAATGACTTTCTAGGTCACACTGCAATCTACTGAATGGCACATGCTGCGTCCTCTCTACATCTTGCAGAGCTGATAGATAATACGTCTAACACATACAATGCTTGGCTGCTCTTGCATTTGGATGGCTAAAGGGAAAATACAAAACACCATGCATCTTCCTTGTTTAGAGGATCAAAAGACTAGGTTAATTCTACCACTTAAAGATTTATCAGATAAAGATCTGTCAATCACAAAAAGTTATAGGACTTCTGCTTTTTAGTCTTGTCAACTGGTTCAAATGGGTCAGATGTGAGCTAGTGGTAACGAGAACTAACATCTTAGTTAAGACAAAACAAAACAAATCCTGCTGCTCCCAAAACCAGGAGTCTCCACTCTGAAATGTTCTACCTCAATTTCTTCAGTCCCTCAAAACTCTCAGGGACTTGTAAATCTTTCTCAGGCACTATGCATTGCTTTCTTTCTCATCCAAAATTTGAGAAGAATTTGGATTCAAGCAAGGATGATAACTGGCATCTATTAACTATAATTGAAAAGGTTCCAGGGTATCTAATTTTCTAGGTGTTAGATGTTAATCATTAGGGTTGTACAGAAACCCATGCAGGTTTTTGTCAAAGACTTCATTTGCACACCTAGGTTAGCCAATTTCCCCATGCTGAGAGAGATGGGTGTGGCATGTATTCACATATGAAGATGTGCCAGCTTAGCACAGAGTGTCACACAATTGCTTAACATCTCTCTAACCGAACATCTAGGCTGAAATACAAGATGATGTTTGAAAATGCTATTTTACTTGACTTAAATATTTGGTTTTCTTTTCTTTTTTTTTTTTTTTTTTTGAGACGGAGTCTCACTCTGTCACCCAGGCTAGAGTGCAGTGGTGCGACGTTGGCTCACTGTAACCTCCACCTCCCAGGTTCACGCCATTCTCCTGCCTCAGCCTCCCGAGTAGTTGGGACTACAGGTGCCTGTCACCATGCCCGGCAAATTTTTTGTATTTTTAGTGGAGACAGGGTTTCACCATGTTAGCCAGGATGGTCTCCATCTCCTGACCTCGTGATCTGCCTGCCTTGGCCTCCCAAAGTGCTGGGATTACAGGCATGAGCCACCGCACCTGGCCAAATATTTGGTTTTCTTAAAGTCACCAAATGGTTCTATGGGGAGAAAAAAAGAGAAAAGAAAAACTACAGACTGTTCATAAAGTCATTCAGAAAATATTCCAAGTTAAATATTTAGTAACATTAAATCTTAGATTATGGAAATTTACATTCTAAAAACTATATACATATAAATTTATGTATATAATTCCAGTAGGAAGTAAGGAAGGTCTGATCACCAAAGCGGAGGAAAAAGTTTATGCCCAAGTGATCATGAAAAAGTGACTGCACTCAGAAGAGGAAACAGGGTTTGGGCTAAAAGTCAATAACTATGCATTAATATTATGTCATTTGAAGAGATTCAGAAATGCATTTGTGTTGAGCAGTGACTGAAGAAGACAATGTTAGTAGCAATGTTGGGAAGGAGAATCTTATCTGTATCTGACCCCTTTAAAAATTAGACATGTTCCAGATTTGATGGTTTCACCATTCAGATTCCCCCTCTCTGCACCATACACTTCAGGCCAAAGGTCAGGATGCAAGTTCCCATTGAAATCGTCTTTAAGAATCGAGGGCAGAGGAACAACAGGAACACAATAGGGTCCACCAAAGCCCCGGTCACACCTAGGAAAGAGAGGGAGTGGAGAAAACACATTTGTCACGAGTTCAAAGAGCCATATTTATTTTTGCGTTGCAAAGAAAGAAACTGCCAGTTTTATTAACTTACACACAGCGTCCAGCATCACAAATCCCTCGTCCTGAGCACATCCAAGGGCACCCTGAGGCCAGTACAACATTATCAATCGCCCACGAATCAGCCCCCACAGTGTAGTTGGCCTGAATCCATCTGAACCGGGTCCTGGGAGAACTAACCAAAGAAAACACACCATTGGTTTGACGAGCAACCTTGAAAGCACAAGGACATTTATTTTAATTCCCTTTTAAAGTGCCCTCCTCCAGAGTCCAGTTGTCTCTTCCTTGACGCACTTTATCTTCCTACTAAGTAGTAGGAAATGCTGTTTTCTCTTGACTCATCAACAGGAGAGTAGAAAGCATGTTATTTATATATTTCACTTTTTTTTTTCTCATGTAAGATTCTACAAACACATGTGTGAAATGGAAAAGTTATTTTGAAATATCCACTTGTTTTGTTTTTGAAATATATGCAGAATTTTAGTTTTTGCTTTAGACTCTTATTGCTATTCAGTACTGGGAGGGATTGAAGGTGATAAACATGAGGAAAAGTTGGAGTCTTACCAAATTCTGGCAGTGAGGTCTCTATTTTACTGTCCCGGAATGGTTTCTGAGAGTAAATGGAAGCCCTTGATACTTCTGCACTCCACTTTGATTCTCGAGGTCCTGGCTTTCTAAAGCTGAGGTCTAGAATGATGTGATGCATTCTCGTATTTTCTATTTATTTGCAGTCTGTTATTTGGAGTATCTTGGGTCACAAGACTGCTTTATCCAGAAAGAGAAGCAGACTTACCAAACAACAGTAACAGCCCCTGACTTAGGAAAAGTTTGCATAGAAGTGTGTTTGTCTATGATGTGGAATGTGGAACACAGTCTACTAGAAGTAGAATTTCAGCAGCACCATTCTAAGTAGTACTGTTTCCCCTACACAAGCTCTCTGTGGATGTGACACAGCTGTCGGCACGGTGGCTTTAACATGGAAACCTCATCACAGCACCACCGTTTAACACCCGTCAGTGGTTCCCTAACACGTGCACTGTCAAGACCAAACTACTTATGACGACATACATGGTTCCTCCATTGTCTGCCCTCTTTCCTGGCTCCAGACCTCCTACTTCTCACCTCGCAATTATATTCTGGCAACACTGAACCCTTGAATTTTCCCATCCACTCATGCTTTTTCTGGCTTCCTGGATTTTGTTTTGGCTTACGCCAGCACAAGTGCCCTCTGCTCCCCTCTTCTCTTGGATAAGCCCTACTCAGAGTCAGCTGAGACATCAACTCCTTTAGAAAGCTCCCTCCAGTTCTCCCCAAATGAGTTAGGTAGTATGCTCCTGTGTTTCAATAATATCTCTGAGTACTTCCTCTGGTATCATCTCATAGCATAAATAGCTGCTTAGAGGTTTGTTATCCTAAATCCAGTGATGTGCCGCGTAACGACGTTTCTGTCGATGATGGACTGCGTTTATGACAGTGGTCTCATAAGATTATAATGGAGCTGAAAAAAATTCTTATTGTCGATTGACATCTTGATGATTCTGACCTTGTGTATGCCAAGGCTAATAATGTGTGTTTTTGTGTCTTAGTTTTTAAGAAAGAAGTTTTAAAAGTTAAAGTTCTCAAAATATTAAAAGCTTATAGAATATAGAAAGAAAACATTTTTGTACAGATGTACAATGTGCTTGTGTTTTAAGCTAAGTATTATCACAAAAGAGTCTAAAAGTTTAAGAAAAGTTTATAAAATGAAAAAGTTATAGTAAGGTGAATTTATTATTGAAGAAAGAAAAATATTCTTTTTTAAATTTACTGGAGCCTAAGTGCATAGTGTTTATGAAGTCTATAGTAGTGTACAGTAATATTCTAGGCCTTCACATTCACTCACCACTCACTCACTGACTCACCCAGAGCAACTTCTAGTCCTGTAAGCTCTGTTTATGGGAAATACCCTGTACAAGTGTACCAGTTTTTAATCTTTTATACCATATTTTTATTGTACGTTTCCTATGTTTAGAGATACAAACACTTGGAATTATGTTACAATTGCTTACAGTATTTAGTATAGTAAAATGCTGTACAGCTTTGTAGCTGAGGAGCAATAGGCTATATCATACAGCATAGGTGTGTAATGGGCTAAACCATGAAGGTTTATGTAAGTTCACTCTATGCTGTTCACACAACAATGGAATTGCCTAACAATGCATTTCTCAGATGTATCACCATCATTAAGTGATGCATGACTTTAATATATTTGGATCCTGGCATCAGCTTATTCATTTAGTACCAGAGTGCTTAAAACACTGTAGATATTCAATAAGTGTTTGTTGAATTAAAAAAAATGAGTAAATGAGCTACAAGTAAGCACTATTTAAAGCTTTAGCAGTCATAGGAAACTACTTTAGGCTAAATACTAAAATGTTTTGGCTTCCTGAATTTTCCCTTGCCACTTGGTTGTACATGTCTGGATCAGGTTTGCACCAGGAAAACAGAAACCACTATAAATACTTAACACAGAAAGAAATTAATGCAAGGAATTGGATGTATAGAAAGTGGCAGAGCAGAGAAGCCAGTAGAAGCAGCGAGGAAACCAGAGTTTAGCAAAGTCAGGAGGCCACTTACTATGAGTCTAAGACTAGAGGGACACAGGGAGGAAGTGTTGCTGCTGGTGCCCAGGGACCAGGGTCACCTGGAGGGCCACCCAGGGGAGCCAGAGCCACAGAAGTTGGCCAAGACGCAGCTGAGGCAGAAAGAAGGGGGAGGAACACCCTGATTTATCCCTTATTTCTCCCCTCCTTTCTCCTGCCAGTGTCTGACAGCAGATGTAGGAGGCTGGGAAACGCAACCTGCCATTCAGAACAGAGCACAGGAAGGGAGAGGAAAGGATCTTGCGGGGAGCAGTCCCAGGAGGTAATCAGTCACCATAGTACCCGTTAGTTCCTAGAAACATCCTCCAATGATCCAAATGCCTGCGCCACAAAAGTGGGAGCCTGCTGTAAGTCAGTACAACTCTTGAATGTGATCTGAAATGCCGGGGAGGGGAAGACAGATGCAAAATAATATGAGCATTCCAAAGGAACCAACCTTTTGTTAATATTGTGGTACTGAGATGAAAAAAAAAACCAAGGGTACTCTCCAATATGTGGTAATTTCACATACTGCTTAGTGTGAATAAGTATCAGTCTGGTTTATGGGCAGAGACTTATTTTTACAACAGTTTAAAAATGGAATCTGGTGGGCAGCCTTTATGTTAGCAAAGAACAGAAAAGTTCAGCCTCGTAAAACTTTTGGTGCTCTCTAGCCACATTTAAAACTTGCAACCCAAAGCACCCTGCACTTTTTTTCTTCCTGGCACTTCCATGCATAATTATCATGAAAGAATAATAGAATCCCTAGGCCGAATCACAATTATTTTCAAATTAAGTGACAGGCACCCAACGTTCTGACATGTAGCCAAATGACAATTCTCACATGGTGGAGAGTGGAAGGTAGACAGTGATCCGCTTCCAATTCTGGAATCTTTCTGAGGTGTAAATTGAACTTTCCGTGTAGTGCAGACAGCCAATGGTTGGAGGAACACACTCTTCGGTGACAAGATGCCAGTCCTTGCCATTGTTCAGAGAATACTGGAGCTGTACACTGTGGGAGCTGCTGAAGGGCTTGCTACAGCCCATGCTCATTTCAAACTGCAGAAAGGTAGATGCTGACACATGAAAATCCCAGGTCTCAGCATAACGAGGTTTTCCTGAAAAAAAAAAAAAAAAAAAAAGTGTAATGATAGCATACATGTGTGCCATTTTCTTATTTGGTGTTTATGCTTATAATAAACATTTTCAATAGCAAACAAAAATCATGGCGTATCTTTAATGCCCCATATGTGCTTTGACTTTTCTTCTTATGTTTTCTGTTTTTATTTGGTTACCACAGATTTGGAAATATGGAAGGCTGCTAATTTGAAAAGCATTACCACCTTGGAAAGGGCTAACATAGTATCTTTAAAATACTGATATATTACAGTTGTACATATTTTTGTGGTTACATGTGATATTTTGATACATTTTATACAATATGCAATGATCAAGTCTGGGTTATTGGGATATCCATCACTTCAAACATCTATCTTTTTTTAAACACAGAGTCTTAAGTCTACAAGGTATGAAACATAGGAATGTCTTCTCATAGATTTTTTTTGCTCTTCTTTTAAGAAACCTTACTCATATCATTCACGTTCCGTGAAAGACAGTTCCAACAAAAACCATCACTAGGATGACCAAGTTGTCTTAGGACAATAAAACTCCCTTTTTTTCCCTGAGAGCCACCCTCAGCATGGGTAATTAGGCACAGTTTTGCATTAGAAAGTTTCCTCCTGAGTTTTAGTTAATTTAGTCCTCTAGGTAATCAAATATTCTCCTTTTATCTAGTGATAATATATACCTATGTTTTCAGTGAATATCAGAGCAGTGTCCATGGAGAGACAGTCAATATCAACTTGACCTCCTTGGATTCGATACCAGTTGGCTTGCAAATCTATAGAGCCATCAAATTTGTCTTGAAATCCAGTTTGAGAGCTGTCATTCATTCCTATAAGAACATCATCCAAAGCCCACTGGGCTGAATGCTTCCCTGCAATCAGATGAATAAAGGCAGTTAGAGAAGGTTTGTTACATAGCAATATGAATATCTTTATGACGGTGATTTTAAATCAAATTGTCTAGAAATTGACAGCACATTAAGAAACACACAGTGCAAGGTGGGTATGGATACTGCACGACCTAAAAGCTACCAGAAAGCTGGAGTGAGCAGTAAGTTACCATGTTGTGGCTGCCACCATCGAAATGCTGTTGCAGGTGTCTTCGCCTCCTGTGGCAGGTCAATGGAAATGATCTGTGGTTCCAGGAAGGACATGAAGTCCAACTCTCGAAGCAAATGCCAGAGTATCCCATTGTCATTTGAATACTGAACAATAAGCCCTGAGTTAAAAGACATAAATCCAGTTACTTGGACACTTTCCTAGAGGGAAGGAACAGTATTTCTTAAATGGTGAGACTGCAGCAACCTCAAATTGTGTCTCCTAGAATAAGAGGGCATATTCTTGTAACTTCCAAGGAATGAATTAGTGGACCTGAAGGCTCATCAATTTTTTGACAGTTTCTAATGCACTGATTCCCAGGAAATGAAGGAAAAAATACATAAGCTCTTATAAGACTACTCAGCTTTGTATGAGTGATGAGTAAGTTGGTAAGGGGAACATAAAAACCCACTATAGATCATGTATTTGAATTTTAGATTCTGTTCTGAACATTACAAAATCTCATATCATTATTACATATTCAGAAGAAATATCTCAATCTCCCTGGCAAAAAATCTAGTAGCTCTTTGTTGCCGAAGCACAAGGCAATAGGCACTGCCTGGTCTGAAATTCTATTAAGCAGAAAGATCCCTTTACTCGCACTTCACACTTTGTCAGACCTTGGTCAGTGAAGCCTAAGTGAAATCAAATTATTATTATTATTATTTTTTATTTTTTAAAATTAATTTATTTTTTATTATTATTAAGTTCTAGGGTACATGTGCATAACGTGCAGGTTTGTTACATATGTATACTTGTGCCATGTTGGTGTGCTGCACCCATCAACTCGTCAGCACCCATCAACTCGTCATTTACATCAGGTAAAACTCCCAATGCAATCCCTCCCCCCTCCCCCGTCCCCATGATAGGCCCGGTGTGTGATGTTCCCCTTCCCGAGTCCAAGTGATCTCATTGTTCAGTTCCCACCTATGAGTGAGAGCATGTGGTGTTTGGTTTTCTGTTCTTGTGATAGTTTGCTAAGAATGATGGAAACCAAATTATTAAGTGGCAAAGCAGAAAGGCTCACGCCTCTCCAACGTTAGTCTGACTTTTGTTTCTCTGTGTCACCTTTTCCCCTTTTCTCGTCCCAGTCATCCATGCCCCTCCACTGTCACTAGGGTGATATGATCCAGGAAACTGCACATTAACGTGTAAGGGACCTCATGTCCCTTCTAAAAGAGGGTGCAGAGAAAGCGTAATGTTGAATGAAAGGAAAAGGTTGCTAAGGATGAAATTGTGGGAATTAATTATGTACGTGTGTGTGTGTATAACTAGGTATAAATCAGTGCCTGTGTTAAGAATAAGACTGTGCCAGCCTTTATATCCCCTCTTTGGTAGGAAGGGATAGAGTGGTAGAGGGTATTGATCTAATTGCCTATTCCATAATTTTCCTAAGACTGGCACTGCATATTCATAATTACGACTAGGGATACTGAACCACTTTTTGAATATTCATAGAAATTATGCTCAGTAAAGTTGTTATTTTCATTATTATTATTACTTTTTGAGACAGGGTCTCACTCTGTCACCCAGGCTGGAGTGCAGTGGCATGATTACAGCTCGCTGCAACCTCTGCCTCCCTGGGCTCAAGTGATCCTCCCACCTTAGCCTCCCAAGTAGCTGGGACTACAGGTGTGTGCCACCCCGCTTGGCTAGGTTTTGTACTTTTTGTAGAGATGGGGTTTTGCCATGTTGCTCAGGCTGGTCTCAAAATCCTGGGATCATGCGATCTGCCTGTCTCAGCCTCCCGAAGTGCTGAGATTAAAGGCATGAGTCATTGCACTCGGCAAATTCTAACTCTTTTGGAAAATTTTATATATCTATATTTTGCTATATAGAACCTTTCTATTTCTCTATTCTTGACTAACAAGAATTTCTCAACCCTTTATCATGTTGGATAATTATTTTAGTGTCAAAAATATTATAATAAAGTATAGTGCTAAAAGAATGCTGTTTATGGCTAATTAATTGCACGTGGAATTACTGCCACTACATCTGACAAAGGATGATGCCAGGAACAAAAATGACAAATATGCTAAAATTAGAAATCTCAAGATAATAAAACCTACTGTATTTAAAATAAAAGAACTCATTAGACTGAATGAGAGGATGAAAATATGTTGAAATAACAGAACTCTCTGGGGAGAAAGCATGCTGTATACAGGTGTGGGGATGAGGGTTACAGGTTCTGTTGACGAAGGTGAGACCCACATGTTGGGAAAGGGACAGTCACACTAAAGTTCATGAAGAAAATGGAAGCAAGGCTGTCTTTATTCTAGTCAAGTTGAGGAATGTGTGGCATAAGCTCCAGTCTCCAAACTCTGATGTTGCTCAAGATATGTCCTATGGGCTTTTTAGTGTGATGTTGGATGTCTGAGGGTGCAGACACATCAAAATTCAGGTTTTTTTGTGGTTACTAATTTGTATTAATATGGTTTAAGTTTAATAAGATGAGAGAGAGGCTGAGATTGAGATTACTTAGTTATTTTGGGGTGACCTAATCAGAAGGTAGATAATACTAGAAATGAAGCATCATGAGATAAACTGTCACTGGCTGGTCCTTTATAGTGCCTTTGACTCAAAGTATGGTCTGAGACCAGCACCTGCATCACCTTGGAACAGGTTTTATAACCTGTGATGGTTTAAAAAATATGTCCATACATTCTTTGACACTCCTCCCTTCAAAAAGTGGAGCTTAATTCTCCTCCCTTTGAGTGTGGATAGTCTTAGTAACTTGCTTCTAATGCATAGAATATGGTGGAAGTAATGGTGTGTAACTTTGGAAACAGTCATAAAAGGCATTGCCGTTTATTCCTTGCTCCCTCTCAGATCTCTTGCTCTGGGGAAAGCCAGCCTACATTTAGTAAGGACATTCGAGCAGCCTATGGACAGGTCTACAGGGTGAGAAACTGAAACCTCTTGCCAACAGCAGAGAAGAACTAAAGACTTTTGCCAACAGCCATGTAAGCGAGCCATCTTGGAAGTAGATCACCTACCCCTGGCTAAGTCTTCCAGTGACTGCACCCCTCCTGCCTTTTGTCTTGACTGCAACCTCACCAGAGACCCTGGGCAGAACCATTTAGCTAAGCTGTTCCCAAATTCCTGACGCACAGAAACTGTAAGATAACAAATATTTGATGTCTTAAGCTACTTAGTTTTGGGATAATTTGTTATGTAGCATACCACTCCAATCCTACTAAATCTAAATTTGCATTTTAACAAGCCTCCCAAATGACTCAGGTGCACATTAAATTATAAGAAACATGGCTCAGGAGGTGCATACTTCATTTGGTTTCTGCCTTTCTCCTCATTAGCTTTTTAAGGAGTGCCACATACACCTTCAGGCAGTAACAAGGTCTAAAGAGATGAGGGCCCCAATTCCAAAGGACAAAGAAGGAGAGCCTCCCAGATAAGAATGAGAGGGTCGAGGAATGCAAGAAAGGGAAACAGCAATATACATATCTCATATCACTTGCGAACCTCATTAGCCATGTCATCTAACACACTGTATATCTGAATAAACCAGGCCCTTTAACTCATCTACCGAGTGTTCAAGGCATGTGAACAGCAGCTCCAACTGCATTCTGCCCAGTCTTACTGAAAATAGCATAATTTTGATTTTAATTCCAAATATGTAAATTGATGCTTCAACTTGAGTAAGTAAAGAATCTCTACTTTCATCACTGGAAGAGATTTGTTCAAGGATTTAAGCAGATTTACATTTTAACAACCAGTTTTCAATAAAAGGCTAAGAAATGCCCGTGGGATGTGAATTATGTGGCCGGCACTGAGTTTATGAAAGTGGCTCAAGACTAGCTGAGAAAAAGTTGCTTGTTACTAAAAGGATACTGAGGGCAATGTGCATCGCAGGGCAGAAAACAGCACTTGTAAACAGAAGGTCAATACAGAGCAAAGACTCCTGTCTATATTATACGATAAGCAGATGCTTTCTATTCTAACTTGCTTAGGATTTATTTTTTTAGGTCATACATAAATAAGGGTATGGATTTGTAATTTTCAGAAGGGTTATACACAAAAATTTCCCTTATATTTCAACGTATCAAATGTCACTTCCTTGGTGAACCCCCACTCAGACTATTTTTGAGTCTAAATCAGCACCTCCCACTGCATAAGTTTACTTTCCACCTCACCAGGCTATTTGTTTCTGTCTAACCCTTACAATCTAACATTTTCTGACTTATTTCCTTTCTTGATTGCTTACTACCTGAGTCTTCTCACTAGATTGTAAGCTCCCCTGAGGACAGGGATTTACCCTTAGGTGGTCATTAGTGCCCCACTGGTTCTTCACCCTCTAGTGCATGGTAGGTTTATGCTTCTTTTCCCCTTCACCACACTTTCTCTTTCCCTCTGCCACATGGCTGGCAACATCCAGAATCTATGCGGCAGCCACCTCATTATTCTGGGTGCTGGAATGAGGACCTCGGGTGACCCATGAAGAAAATGTAGCACAGGGAAGAAACCATTTTATTTTAGCCCACTGATATTTAGAGGTTTATTTATTATTGCAGCATAACCTATCTCGTCATGAGGGACATATCTGTCTTTTGGTGATACTGTATCAACAAAAGCACCTAGAACAATGTCTGGCTTAGAACAGATTCTTAATAAATATTTATTGAAGAGATTACAGAATGCAAAAACGGTCTATAAAACCTTCTATACTGCTTCAGTAAATAGATGACTTGGATAATTACTAGACTAAAAGTACTGAGATATTCAGTAAAAGTTATTAAAGCTTTCAGTTAGTGATAAGACAGCCAAGGAAATGGAGCGCTGATGAACACAGCTGTTGGTAGCTCTACTGACTAATAGGTACCATTTAAGCCAATGTGTTTTACACAGTCATACTGAGATATTAACAAACTTAGAAGGTGCAAACTCTTCACATGTTGCTGAGACCACGGTTTGGAGGAGGACACATCTGAGAAACCTGTGAATTTTGTGCAAGGAGTCAGTTCACATTTAAGGTCCCCTAAGGAATTATATCATATCTGTAGAGCTCCTACAGGCCACCTATGCTTCAAGCCTTTTGCATTTCTTTCAGAACGGAATTATTTGAGGCCGAAGATGGTATGAGTGCCTAGGGAGGGTGGAGTTCGGCACAAGGAGAGAAGCAGTATAGTATGATGGTTATGGCATAAATTCTGGAGCCAGCGTGAGTGCTTTGAATCCCTGCTCATCCACTTATTTAGTGCACGATCATAGGCAGGTTACTTGACCTTTCTGTGCCTCAGTTTCTACATCTGCAAAATAGAACTAATTATATTACTTATGGCAAAAGAGTAGGCAGGAGATAAAATGAATTAACACCAGTAAAACACATGGAATAGTGTCTTGCATATAATAAGTCTCAGTAAAAGATAACATTTATTATTGCCAAGAACTGCTCCTCCTACACAAGGATTCTGGTCTGTCCAGAATATAAGTTTATGGGTGGAACTAGACTTTGATCTGCATTCAGTAATGCCCCGTGCAAACAAGTCTCTAGCGTCCATGCTAAATGTAAGAGTCTCCGATATTGTTTTAGGATTTTTTTTGTGTGTGTGCCTCCCTATGGATAGTATAGAGCAATAGGGTTCCCTAAAACAAATGCCACTTTGATTCTGCCTACACCCAGAGCAGACATGATATATTTCAGGCCTAAGGATCTGTATAAGAAATCTTAGGGATCATGGCTCTGTGTAGCTGCCGATTCTACAAAGCAGAAGAGAAGAGAAGGAATGATTCAGGGTAAGGAATCAGTTTGCAAAATCCTGGCCAAACTTTGGGAGGAAAAAGGACTAATCTGCCAATAGTAACTGTAATTTCCAAGGAAATATAGCAGCTTACCTTCATTTCTAGTTCTTGGTTTGATGCAGGTAATACCTGAAGTTTTGCTTCCAATTTGTATATAAAATTGAACGAGTCTGGGGAATAAAAACTTCAGTTTACTTACAAATAAGAGTTCAGAAGAGTTTTAACCATTTGCATTTTGATACTTTAGAAAAAAAACCTCCTGTAATTATTAAGTACTACTTTCAAACTCAAAGGGCATATGACAAGCAGAAAACACATAAATTATAGTAAGCTAATTCAGTAACCATTTAGAAAAAGTTAATTAATATGACCATTCATTTTATTCTGTAATAATGATCTAAACAAAAAGAAACCATTGAATATCACTTCATTGTGACAGTCTGCTATAATGTAATGGAATTACTAAAATGGAAATTGAAATTCCTTCAATCTAGTTAACACTATCATTGGAAACTCAAGATTAAGATTTTTTTTTTATTATACTTTACGTTCTGTGATACATGTGCAGAACGTGCAGGTTTGTTACATAGGTATATACATGCCATGGTGGTTTGCTGCGCCCATCAACCCATCATCTACATTAGGCATTTGTCACTCAGGCTGGCATGCAGTGACACAATCTCAACTCACTTCAACCTCTGCCTTTTGGGCCCAAGTGATCCTCCTGCCTCAGCCTCCTGAGTAGCTGGAACTACAGGCATGCACCACCACACCTGGCTAATTTTTGTATTTTCAGTAGAGACAGGGTTTTGCCATGTTGGCCAGGAGCTGGGCTTGAACTCCTGACCTCAAGTGATCCACCTGCCTCAGTCTCCCCAGGTGCTGGGATTACAGGTATAAGCTACCACATCCAGCCAAGATGAGGAAAAATCTAACTTAAGAAGTTGAATACCATTATTTGTTTAGAGTCAGATTACCTGTCAGTTGCTGATTTAGACTCACTTGGCTAAATTTTTCACAGCAGGCCTTCAGTCAGTATGACGTAAATTATGCCTCAGTCCATAGTGACCGACAGAGAGTACCTGCTTGACAGGCACACCTCTGAGAGAACAATGCAGATGGAAAGGGACGGAAATTGAAGGCAGAAAAATGACACAGGACCCCAGTTTTGTGAGGAGAGCTAAAAATTTTAAACATTTTTTTTCTATTTCCTTTGTTCCACTTCTCAAATAATTTAATTGCTCTTTTAAAAAGCAGTTTTATTTTAGGTATACTATTATTTCCTTTGATCTTAAAAACCAAACAGTTCTTTATTTTACCAGTAGGTGTCAGTGTAGGCATTTAATATTTCTGGGCACCATTTTCAATAAGTGAATACAAATCAACTTAGATAAACGAGGATGCATCATTTTCGGACATAGAATGTAAGGTTGGAAAAATCTTTGTTTCACACAGCACACACTAAGAATAATATCAAATGGTTTTCATAATAATATCAAACTTTAGAAAATCAAGCTGGCACACCGTAGACACACAGGCCTTGGTGATGACCACACATGGATTCATGAATTGCGGCATGGTTTTTGTAGAAACCACCTATTTTATTGCAAAGCTAAAGTTATCTTCATTTTTACGTATCATAATCTATATACAGAAACATTATTGTATAAATTCTCAATAACAGAACAGAATGTTTTAGGTTAGACCACATCGTGTGGTAAATAATATGTTTGTGAAAAAGCGTACTAGTTAATACTTCTTACCTGATGTTCCTGGTGTCCAGAGGGACCGTCCTGGCTTCCCTTTTCCCAGGGCCATTGAAGTAGAGAGATTTGCCATCGTTAAGTGTTCCACAGCCAGTTCCAACCTGGGCGCCTGTTATCTTGTACCACAGAGGGCTGAGCTTCCCCTCAAACCTATCGAACATCTCATTATGATTGGGGACATTTGACACACAAGTTCCTTGTGCCGCTTCAGAAAAAAAATAGAGAGGAGAGATGCTTTGTTGGAATCGTCAAACATGAGAAGGTCTATTCAACACATGGGCAAATGAAGAATGTCCATATGGATTAACATTGGGGAGAGAGACCACATGAAACTTTGTATCTCACAACTGCCGGTCTGAAAGACAGCCATCACTACCATCATCAAAAACACTATTCTGCCTCTGTAAGTTTTCATTTTTTGATAGAGACAGACATTGGGAAGACATTGGGAACCATACATTTCATAGTTCCTGCTGCTGAGGATTTGTGTAACCTGAGAAACAGATTTCATTCACAGTAAAATTTGCTCATTTGTTGTCCTATTCTAGGATCAGTAGGGGCAGTCAGTCTCAAATTAAAACAAAAATCCTTGAAACTGTGAGGGACAGCTCTCCCCGTAGAAGGCCTGCAACAACATATGTTTGTCTTTGGTCACGCGCCAGATGAAGGCTGGAATACTGAAAAGCTGGGAAGAAGCCTTTTGAAGTTGTCTCCAGGAAAAATAAAAAAAAAAAGATTTTGAAGCTTATAATATTTTCTCCAATTTTACTCTTTAATCTCAGCTCTTTTCATTTTTGCTTGTAGCAACATCCAAAGGTCACTGTGGTCAGAGATACTTTTCTCATAAAGTACTCTTTTGGCAGACCTGGGTTTATCATAAGATGCATTTTTATTTTAAATGTGTAAAATTACATTTCCTATAGATAGCGACATAGAGGGCTCACAGAGGCCGTGCAGCCATGCAGCATGTGGTTAAGAGCTTCAGTTTGGGGTCTGGAGAATGACTGCCAGGGTTTGATACTCAGCTCCAGCAACTCCCAGCTGAATGATCTTGGGAGAGTTACTGTGCCTCAGTTTCCTTAAATATAAATAGGGCTTCCAGTAACTATGACAGAGTTATTGTTAGAATTAAAGGGGATGAAATAAAAAGAACCTCAATGTCTGGCATGAAGTAGGATCTCAAGCAATATGAATTATTACTGCTATGAATAATAAATCCTCTTAAGGAAACAAAATTTGCATTAGCATGTTTCCTTTCTGGGGCAGCTCAAAACTACAAAATATCCTAGCATCTCACGTGCCTGGGTTGCGAATTCCTACAATTCCCAGACTTGAAGAATAAATTCAGAATTTCTTTCTTTGGGAGAATAACATGAAACACAGCAACTAGAGATGACTATTTTACAATAAAACCCTCAGACACATGTATTTAGCCTTACCAGTATACCCCAGGTCACAGAAACACACTCCTGAAATGCAGTCCCCATGGCCACTGCAGTAACTGGGACAAGGCTCAGATATGTACACTCCATCTAAACCAAATGGAGGCACGTTTTTCTGTGAGCTGCTCTCCTGGATCCATCGGAATCTGGTCTTGCTGTTGGGAAAAACAACACACCTGTTTCTTGTACCAACATCTCATATCAAAGCATTGGAATATAGAAAAATTCAGGAAAATTCAACAGAGACTTAATATTTATTTCAAAGTCATGTCTGCTTGACTGCACTTAACCTTCAAAAGGTGTCTTTCTCTCAGACCTTTTTTTTTGAGATAGCATCTTGCTGTGTCACCCAGGCCGGAGTGCAGTAGGGTGATCTCCGCTCACTGCAACCTCCGCCTTTCAGGTTCAAGAGATTCTCTTTGGGAGGCCGAGGTGGGCAGATCACAAGGTCAGGAGATTGAGACCATCCTGGCAAACTCTGTCTCTACTAAAAATACAAAACGTAGCCGGATGTGGTGGCGGGTGCTTGTAGTCCCAGCTACTTGGAAGGCTGAGGCAGGAGAATTGCTTGAACTGGGGAGGCGGAGGATGCAGTGAGCTGGGATCGTGCCACTGCACTCCAGCCTGGGTGACAGAGTGAGACTCTGTCTCAAAAAAAAAAAAAAAAAAAAAAGATTCTCATGCTTCAGCTTCCAGAGTAGCTGAGATTATAGGCATACGCCACCATGCCCAGCCAATTTTTGTATTTTTAGTAGAGATGAGGTTTCACCATGTTGGCCAGGCTGGTCTCAAACTCCTGGCTTTATGTGATCCGCCCACCTCAGCCTCCCAAAGTACTGGAATTACAGGTGTGAGCCACCATGCCCAGATTGATTTCTTTTTCAGCATAAATGTTTGAATATTTTCTCACCTTCTGCTCTTTTAGTAATAAAATCCAGAAAGATATTCCATTATTTTACTTAATTAATACTTCACCCTGCTGTCACGCTCAGTTTATGGATATCTGCAGAAGAGGCTGTTTGGGAATGTTTGAAACAATCTTTCTTTCTTAGGACAGATAAGAGAACTCTGGCTATTTGCTGTTGACATGCTTCAGGTGGGGAAGAGTTAAGTTCGTACTGACAGCTCTATTCACCTGTGCCTTCCCTCCCTTCCTCTTCATCTCTCATCTTTAAATCACAAACACCAGTTTTAACTGCCAATGAACAAAAGAAGGACCTGGTCCCAGTACTTCAAAACCCTGGAACACTAGAGGGCTGGGCTACTGCCCAGTTCTTCATCTCCTAGAACAATAGTTTTGAGGTTGCCAAACTAAAATTTGTCCCAATTGCTTTCCAATTTTTAAAATACATCTTTTCTTTTCCAACATATGGAAACACACACACACACACCCACCCCCACACCCCTGTGATTTCATACCAGGGAACTATCTCTTCCTTCTCAGTTCCGCTATAATCAAAGGATGAAAATGTATTAGTATATCTACATTCCAATTTATTTTGCTGCCAATATTTATAGACTTTTGAGTTAATCCAGCTTCTTAGTACACAAGCATAAATCATCTTAAAGATTAATGAAGATTGTTAAAACCATAGATAAAGACGGCTCCCTCTCCCCTCTATTATTGTGAGGATAACATGGCAAGATCAGAATGGATTTCTTTTTGGCTCTTCAAGTGGCTTTGGAAATTTGGCAGCACTGAATCATAACCTTGGCTTTTTTCCTCCCTTCATTATTTTAAGTTACCTACTCATGGCAACTTTATAAACTGTAACTAGTAATGTTGTTTATTAGGTTTAAAATTTTTTGAGATAATTGCCTATTAACGTAAGCCCCAAGCCCCAGTTTCAGTGTAAGAGGAAGGTAAACATACAAATATATTTCCTTTGGAGCTAATTTGAAATATATTGGTCTTATTCTTTTTAAGGTAAAAAGAATTGAATTAAATAAGTTTAGAAAAACAAAGCAAAAGCAAAAAAAATAAAAAGGTACAGTTGTCTTAGTGTCATGGACCTTGGGAAAATTCTTTCCCTTGGAGCTGAAACATTATTCAGCCTCTGAAGGTATCTGTCCTCTTGAAGGAAGTAAAGGGAAATAATGAACACCAGCATTTGTCAACTACTCTTAAGGAAAGTGTTAAGGCCTCTATGCCTCTTCCAAAAGACAGACTGCATGTTTGTGATAAATGAGGAAAATATGCCAATTCCCTAATACAAGTCCTCTTGGATTAGAAGTCATGCTTGCTTCTTCTTTTTTATGTTGCTATGATAGAACCCAGAGAAACATGGATCCACAGCATCTGTGGTAAGGGAAGTGATGAAAGAGAAAGGAAAACTTCTTTCCCCCACCCCAGGCTCTTTCACTTGGGCAAGATGAGGGCATCTCTCCATCAGTTGCCCCATTTCATGGAAGAAACCAGCTCGGATTTGGGCCCAGAAGCATTCAGAGGGTTGAAGAATCCTAAGTTTACATAGAATTTTAGAAAAAGTTTTGGCAATTGGATACTGAATGAAGGACAAGTGAAATCCTTTGACCTGTCTCTGATTCTTGGGCTCTTACAGATTTTATTATAAGAGAATCAAGTTCCGATTTGGCCAGAGTGAGGAGGTATCCTTGTTTGCAGTTATAGATCCTAAGGCTCCTATAGACCCAAGAAGCAGAATGCACTGTTACATGTTTGAGAGGGTAAAAGACCCCAGGAGCTCAGTACTAAGGAATACTTATTTAGATTTAAAAAAGAAAAACACCAAAAGACTAATCATTTGGTTAACAGGGCGAGTCCGGTATGTGGTGAATCATAGCTGTGGGTCCTAGATAGAAGACTGTACTTCAGAGTGAAAGGGGAAGAGATGGTTCCTTTTTCCCTTCTTTCAATCCTTGCTAGTTTGTTTTTTGTTGAAAGGTGCAACTCAAAGCAATAAAGATTTCACTGGCCATGACCTCAGCACGCTTTGCTTCATTTCCATTTCTCCAAGTTATGCCTGGTTCCCGATGTCTACGGCCACTCTGTTCTCTTCTCGGTGGCAAAATCTTGGGATTGAACACAAGCGATTTAGCAACCTCAGGGTTTCTGGAATAGGTGGAAGAACTGGTAAAGAATTTATTATAAAAACTAGTCACTGAGAGACCATCAGAAGAAGGAAGGAAATAAGTAGGCTAAAGTTAAGTTAATAACTATGTCTCAATTCTATACTTTTAAAGTAGAGGAGATACAGTCTTGCAATTGTGACTACTAATGTATTTGTGCATATGTTCTATTCTTGCCTTTTCAAGGAGACACAGAATGTGGAACAATGATTTCTTAAGTAGCACTGGATACATTTTGGAAAAATATGAAAAAGGAAGGTGTCTTCATTATAGCTAACACCTACTGCTGGTCTTTATTCCTTATTCAACATCCCTTCATTCAATTTCTAAATTAATTTAGAAAGCATCTACAGCACGCTAGGTGCAGTACTAATGCTAGTAATACTATGAGGAACAAAACCCAGACATGCTTCCTGCCTTCATGTAGCCCACAGTTAAGTCAGGAGACACACTTAAATACCTACACAAATGCACCTGTGCAACTCTGACAACCATTAAGAAGGACATAGAGAAGAGTATCTAATAGAGGTCTTGACTTGATAGGAAGGTCTAGAAATAATTTAGAGGAAGTAATGATTGAGAGAAAGAGTTTAATCTTATGTAATTTTATTAGAAATAGATCATAGCCCAGGTGCAGTGGCTCACGCCTGTAATCCCAGTGTTTTGGGAGACCTAGGCGGATCACTTGAGGTTACGAGTTCGAGACCAGCCTGGCCAACATGGTGAAACCCCCATCTCTACTAAAAATACAAAAATTAGCTGGATGTGGTGGCACATGCCTGTAATTCCAGCTACTCAGGAGGCTGAGGTGGGAGAATCACTTGAACCTAGGAGGTGGAGGTTTCAGTGAGCCAAGATCATACCACTGTACTCCAGGCTTGGTGACAGAGTAAGACTCCATCTCAAAAAAAAAAAAAAAAAAAAGTACATAATAGTGTGATTTGACTATTCTATTCAAAAAGCATCCCCTTTTGTTTTGCATGTCCCAGATAAGGAGAAAGAAGAAGATATCAATCTTTCTCTTTGTTTCCTTCCCCAATTTTCATTTTTGGTTGGAGGATGCCTGAGTGAATCAATTTCTACACCCGTACCCTTCCATCACCACACAATTCAATGTGATGTTGCATCTGCCTCTCAAACTAGGAAGGTTTCTGCTTGTCCTGTGCAGAGATGCAGGGTATTCTGCAGAATACTAAGCAACTTTTTTTCTAGTCCTGCCCAGAGACAGCCACTTTTTGTACTCTACATAGGATACCTAGAGCAGGCTACATAGCATACTGCCTGGATGGGGATGTCTCTGAGAGTTGTGAGAGGTATACCAACATATTTTCGCCATCACCAATGTGTTTTCTGTAGGCAAGAGCCCAGTGAATTAATATGAGCACAAATGGCTCCTTTGAGAAAATCAGCTTAGACTTTTTTCTGAAAGAGCAATTTTCTTGTAACTATTATAAGCATGTTTGCCTCATGGCAAAACAGCTCCGAATTTTAACAATTTTAACACTTAGAATTCTCAGTTTTCCAACACTGCATTTGGAGATATCTGAGTTTAACATATTGCAGAACGAGCAACAACAGCTCATTTACTTGGGGTAAAGTAGAAACATATTTACTGTTCTTTAGTTGAGGGCTCTTCATCACAAATGCCATCAGCCAGCAAGCTGGATGGTATCCAAATTAACCATGACGCTGGATTCTAATGATGAATATTTTGTCTTCCAAAAGCTGAGGTCTAAGAAAATATTGATACATTGGGAGCCTCAAAATACTGGCTCACTTTGTGATGCTAAGGACAATCTGCTCTTACTTCTCATATGTGGCTTTACCAACTGGGTTATTCCACCCAACATCAAACACACCTCAGTTTCAGATTCAGCTATATATTTTATTACTTAATTTTTTTTTATTTCCATAGTTTTTTGGGGGACAGGTGATTTTTAGTTAAATGGTTCTTTAGTGATTTCTGAGGTTTTATTATAGCGTACCCATGACCTGAGCAGTGTACACTGTAGCCATTTATCCCCTCACATTCCTCCCCAACTTCTCCCTCTGAGTCCCCAAAGTCCACTGTGTCATTCTTATGCCTTTCCATCCTCCTTCAGCTGTAAATTTATTATTGGACTTCAGGGAAATGAAACAAGATTTGTATTTCTTGGCTCCTCATTGTATCATTGTAGCAATGATGTGCCACTTGATGTTCTCCAACTTCATGGCACATTATACCGATCTATCTGGAAGAGCTGCAGTTGGGCCACAGTTTTGGAAAGTATGGAGGGAGGAAGGCAGTACTGGAGGTGAGGAGTACAAGGGCTGCACAGTTGGAGATGGGCAGGAAGCAGGATGACATAGCTATGTAGCTGCAAACACAGATATGTTCTTATGGAAAAATAAAGATGTTCTCAGGGGGTGAAACCTGGAGAGTACAATCAAGAGCTAAGAAGAACAGTGGATGAAGGAACCACTGTCAGGGAACAGACCTGTCTTAATCATTGGAACGTTCTTGTCCTGGACATTGTTCTTAGAGGAGGGAGCCCTAGTAACAAGTCTCTTGCTGCATTTGGAATTTCTGAGGGCCAGTGACTGCTATGTGCTTCCCATTCCTTCCTTTTCCATTATTATTATTATTACTATTATTATTACTTTTGAGTGGGAATGTCTATTGTGGTTATCCTGCTGTTGTCTCACCATTTTATGTTGGGTAAGGGTAAAGTAGATTACCTGTCTTTACAGGTCTAGAGATCAAGGACCCACATTCACATCCCAACCTGATGGAGATAATACAACCAGGGACTTGGTGTCTGGTGCTGTGATGGGATGATAATTTGGGGAGTCTTGGGAGGACAGTGAATGCATTTTTTAAGTGGAAGAGATGTGAATTAATGGGCCTAAAACAGACCATGGTATATAGTTACAATAATGCCTCCCACTTAATCACACTTTCTTTTGTATATGCTCCTCTGCAGTACAACTTTAATGCACTTCTTATTAAAAAAGGAAGTCTCTTTAGCCACCTTTTAAATCTAGACTGACTTTGTGACTTGTTTTGACCAAAAGGATGTGGCAAATGAGATGAGGCTTTGCAGTTACTTTTCCTCTCTTGGAATGCTAGAGCCCACCTAACTGAAAAATATTGAGATGAAGACAACATGGAGAGAAAGGTCCAGCTGACCCAGACTCCTACCAACTCATCAACTGAGTGCAGCCAGATGATGGAGCCCAGGAAGACCAGCAGAAGAACTGCCCAGCCAACCCCACAAAACCATGAGAGATAACAAATCATTATCATTTTGAGCTCTTAAATTTTGGAGAAGTGTGTTACATAGCAATAGGTAACTATACAAATATAATCCTAGGCTCTATTGAGGAATCTAAACAAAAAGTAAGGAGGATTTTTCTTTAATTAATTAATTTATTTTATTTTTTATTATAGTTTAAATTCTAGGGTACATGTGCACAATGTGCAGGTTTGTTACATATGTATACATATGCCATGTTGGTGTGCTGCACCCATTAGCTTGTCATTTACATTAGGTATATCTCCTAATGCTATCCCTCCCCCCTCCCCCCCACCCCACAACAGGCCCCAGTGTGTGATGTTCCCCTTCCTGTGTCCAAGTGTTCTCATTGTTCAATTCCCACCTATGAGTGAGAATGTGTGGTGTTTGGTTTTCTGTCGTTGCGATAGTTTGCTGAGAATGATGGTTTCTAGCTGCATCCATGTCCCTACAAAGGACATGAACTCATCCTTTTTTATGGCTGCATAGTATTCCATGGTGTGTATGTGCCACATTTTCTTAATCCAGTCTATCATTGATGGATATTTTGGTTGGTTCCAAGTCTTTGCTATTGTGAATAGTGCCGCAATAAACATACGTGTGCATGTGTCTTTGTAGCAGCATGATTTATAATCCTTTGGGTATACACCTAGTAACGGGATGGCTGGATCAAATGGTATTTCTAGTTCTAGATCCTTGAGGAATCGCCACACTGTCTTCCACAATGGTTGAACTAGTTTATAGTCCCACCAACAGTGTAAAAGTGTTCCTATTTCTCCACATCCTCTCCAGCACCTGTTGTTTCCTGACTTTTTAATGATCGCCATTCTAACTGTTGTGAGATGCTATCTCATTGCAGTTTTGACTTGCATTTCTCTGATGACCAGTGATGATGAGCATTTTTTCATTTGTCTGTCGGCTGCATAAATGTCTTCTCTTGAGAAATGTCTGTTCATATCATTTGCCCACTTTTTGATGGGGTTGTATTTTCCTTGTAAATTTGTTTAAGTTTGCCTAGGTTTTCTTCTAGGGTTTTTATGGTTTTAGGTCTAACATTTAAGTCTCTAATCCATCTTGAATTAATTTTTGTATAAGGTGTAAGCAAACGATCCAGCTTCAGCTTTCTACATATGGCTAGCCAGTTTTCCCAGCACTACTGATTAAATAGGGAATCCTTTCCCCATTGCTTGTTTTTGTCAGGTTTGTCAAATATCAGATGGTTGTAGATGTGTGGTATTATTTCTGAGGGCTCTGTTGTGTTCCATTTGTCTATATCTCTGTTTTGGTACCAGTACCATGCTGTTTTGGTTACTGTAGCCTTGTAGTATAGTTTGAAGTCAGGTAGCATGATGCCTCCAGCTTTCTTCTTTTGGCTTACGATTGACTTGGCAATGCAGGCTCTTTTTTGGTTCCATATTAACTTTAAAGTAGTTTTTTCCAATTCCGTGAAGAAAGTCATTGGTAGCTTGACGGGCATGGCATTGAATCTATAAATTACCTTAGGCAGTATGGCCATTTTCATGATATTGATTCTTCCCCTCCATGTGCATGGATGTTCTTCCATTTGTTTGTGTCCTCTTTTATTTTGTTAAGCAGTGGTTTGTAGTTCTCCTTGAAGAGGTCCTTTGCATCCCTTGTAAGTTGGATTCCCAGGTATTTTATTCTCTTTGAAGCAATTGTGAATGGGAGTTCACTCATGATTTGGCTGTCTGTTATTGGTATATAAGAATGCTTGTGATTTCTGCATGCTGATTTTGTATCCTGAGGCTTTGCTGAAGTTGCTTATCAGCTTAAGGAGATTTTGGGCTGAGACGATGGGGTTTTCTAAATAGACAATCATGTCATCTGCAAACAGGCACAATTTGACTTCTTCTTTTCCTAATTGATCACTCTTTATTTCTTTCTCTTGCCTTTGCCCTGGCCAGAACTTCCATCACTATGTTGAATAGGAGTGGTGAGAGAGGGCATCCCTGTCTTGTGCCAGTTTTCAAAGGGAATGCTTCCAGTTTTTGCCCATTCAGTATGACATAGGTTTGTCATAAGTAGCTCTTATTATTTTGAGATATGTTCCATCAATACCTAATTTATTGAGAGTTTTTAGCATGAAGGGCTGTTCAATTTTGTCAAAGGCCTTTTCTGCATCTATTGAGATAATCATGTGGTTTTTGTCTTTGGTTCTGTTTATATGCTGGATTACGTTTATTGATTTGCATATGTTGAACCAGCCTTGCATCCCAGGGATGAAGCCCACTTGACCATGGTGGATAAGCTTTTTGATGTGCTGCTGGATTCGGTTTGCCAGTATTTTATCGAGGATTTTTGCATCGATGTTCATCAGGGATATTGGTCTAAAATTCTCTTTTTTGTGTGTGTGTCTCTGCCAGGTTTTGGTATCAGGATGATGCTGGCCTCATAAAATGAGTTAGGGAGGATTCCCTCTTTTTCTATTAATTGAAACAGTTTCAGAAGGAATGGTACCAGCTCCTCCTTGTACCTCTGGTAGAATTTGGCTGTGAATCCATCTGGTCCTGGACTTTTTTTTTATTGGTAGGCTATTAATTATTGCCTCAATTTCAGAGCCTGTTATTGGTCTTTTCAGAGCTTCAACTTCTTCCTGGTTTAGTCTTCAGAGGGTGTATGTGTCCAGGAATCTATCCATTTCTTCTAGATTTTCTGGTTTATTTGCGTAGAGGTGTTTATAGTATTCTCTGATGGTAGTTTTTATTTCTGTGGGGTTAATGGTGATATCCCCTTTATCATTTTTTTATTGCATCTATTTGATTCTTCTCTCTTATTAGACTTGCTAGCGGTCTATCAATTTTGTTGATCTTTTCAAAAAACTAGCTCCTGGGTTCACTGATTTTTTGAAGGGTTTTTTGTGTCTCTATCTCCTTCAGTTCTGCTCTGATCTTAGTTATTTCTTGCCTTCTGCTAGCTTTTTGAATGTGTTTGCTCTTGCTTCTCTAGTTCTTTTAATTGTGATGTTAGGGTGTCAATTTTAGATATTTCCTGCTTTCTCTTGTGGGCATTTAGTGCTATAAATTTCCCTCTATGCACTGCTTTAAATGCGTCCCGGAGATTCTGGCATGTTGTGCCTTTGTTCTCATTGGTTTCAAAGAAACTTTATTTCTGCCTTCATTTTGTTATGTATCCAGTAGTCATTCAGGAGCAGGTTGCTCAGTTTCCATGTAGTTGAGTGGTTTTGAGTGAGTTTCTTAATCCTGAGTTCTAGTTTGATTGCACTGTGGTTTGAGAGACAGTTTGTTATAATTTCTGTTCTTCTACATTTGCTGAGGAGTGCTTTACTTCCAACTATGTGGTCAATTTTGGAATAAGTGTGATGTGGTGCTGAGAAGAATGTATATTCTGTTGATTTGGGGTGGAGAGTTCTGTAGATGTCTATTAGGTCTGGTTGGTGCAGAGCTGAGTTCAATTCCTGGATATCCTTGTTAACTTTCTGTCTCGTTGATCTGTCTAATGTTGACAGTGGGGTGCTAAAGTTTCCTATTATTATTGTGTGGCAGTCTAAGTCTCTTTGTAGGTCTCTAAGGACTTGTTTAATGAATCTGGGTGCTCCTGTATTGGGTGCATATATATTTAGGACAGTTAGCTCTTCTTGTTGAATTGATCCCTTTACCATTATGTAATGGCCTTCTTTGTCTCTTTTGATCTTTATTGGTTTAAAGTCTGTTTTATCAGAGACTAGGATTGCAACCCCTGCCTTTTTTTGTTTTCCATTTGCTTGGTATATCTTCCTCTATCCCTTTATTTTGAGTCTATGTGTGTCTCTGCATGTGAGATGGGTCTCCTGAATATAGAACACTGATGGGTCTTGACTCTATCCAATTTGCCGGTCTGTGTATTTTAATTGGAGTATTTAGCCCATTTACATTTAAGGTTAATATTGTTATATATGAATATGATTCTGTCGTTATGATGTTAGCCGGTTATTTTGCTCTTTAGTTGATGCAGTCTCCTCCTAGCATTGATGATCTTTACATTTTGGCATGTTTTTGCAGTGGTTGGTACCGGTTGTTCCTTTCCATGTTTAGTGCTTCCTTCAGGATCTCTGTAGGGCAGGCCTGGTGGTGATAAAATCTCTCAGCATCTGCTTGTCTGTAATGGATTTTATGTCTCCTTCACTGATGAAACTTAGTTTGGCTGGATATGAAATTCTGGGTTGAAAATTGTTTTCTTTAAGAATGTTGAATATTGGCCCCCACTCTCTTCTGGCTTGGAGAGTTTCTGCCAAGAGATCTGCTGTTAATATGATGGGCTTCCCTTTGTGGGTAACCAAACCTTTCTCTCTGGCTGCCCTTAACATTTTTTCCTTCATTTCAACTTTGGTGAATCTGACAATTATGTGTCTTGGAGTTGCTCTTCTTGAGGAGTATCTTTGTGGCATTCTCTGTATTTTCTGAATTTGAATGTTGGCCTGCATTGCTAGGTTGTGGAAGTTCTCCTGGATAATATCCTGCAGAGTGTTTTCCAACTTGGTTCCAATCTCCCCATCACTTTCAGGTACACCAATCCGACATAGATTTGGTCTTTTCACATAGTCCCATATTTCTGGGAGGCTTTGTTCATTTCTTTTTCTCTTTTTTCTCTAAACTTCTCTCTTGCTTCATTTCGTTCATTTGATCTTCAAACACTGATACCCTTTCCTCCAGCTGATCGAATCAGCTACTTAAGCTTGTGCATTCATCACGTAGTTCTCATGCCATGGTTTTCAGTTCCATCAGGTCATTTAAGGACTTTTCTACACTGGTTATTCTAGTTAGCCATTCGTCTAATCTTTTTTCAAGGTGTTTAGCTTCTTTGTGATGTGTTAGAACTTCCTCCTTTAGCTCGGAGAAGTTTGATTGTCTGAAACCTTCTTCTCTCAAGTCGTCAAAGTCATTCTCCGTCCAGCTTTGCTCCGTTGCTGGCGAGGAGCTGTGTTCCTTTGGAGGGGGAGAGGCACTCTGATTTTTAGAATTTTCAGCTTTTCTGCTCTGTTTTTTCCTCATTTTTGTCGTTTTATCTACCTTTGGTCTTTGATGATGGCGATGTACGGATTGGGTTTTGGTGTGGATGTCCTTTATGTTTGTTAGTTTTCCTTCTATCAGTCAGGACCCTCAGCTGCAGGTCTGTTGGAGTTTGCTGGAGGTCCACTCCAGACCCTGTTTGCCTGGGTATCTGCAGCCTGTCAATATTGTTGAACAGCAAATGTTGCTGCCTGATTGTTCCTCTGGAAGCTTCGTCTCAGAGGGGTACCCGGCCGTGTGAGGTGTGAGGTGTCAGTCTGCCCCTAGTGGGGGGTGTCTCCCAGTTAGGCTACTCAGCGGTCAGGGACCCACTTGAGAAGGCAGTCTGTCCATTCTCAGATCTCAAACTCCATGCTGGGAGAATCACTACTTCTCTTCGAAGCTGTCAGACAGGGACATTTATATCTGCAGAGGTTTCTGCTGCCTTTTGTTTGGCTATGCCCTGTCCCCAGACGTCAAGTCTACAGAGGTAGGCAGGCCTCCTTGAGCTGCAGTGGGCTCCACCCAGTTCGAGGTTCCTGGCTGCTTTGTTCACCTATTCAAGCCTCAGCAATGGTGGGTGCCCCTCCCTTAGCCTCGCTGCCACCTTGCAGTTCGATCTCAGACTGCTGTGCTAGCAATAAGCAAGGCCCCGTGGGTGTGGGACCCTCCAAATCAGGTGTGGGATATAATCTCCTGGTGTGCTGGTTGCTAAGACCATTGGAAAAGTACAGTATTAGGGTGGGAATGACCCGATTTTCCAGGTGCCATCTGTCACAGCTTCCCTTGGCTAGGAAAGGAAATTCCCTGACCCCTTGCGCTTCCTGGGTGAGGCGATGCCTTGCCCTGCTTCGGCTCATGCTTGGTGGGCTGCACCCACTGTCCTGCTCTCATTGTCTGACAAGCGCCCATGAGATGAACCCAGTACCTTAGTTGGAAATGCAGAAATCACCCGTCTTCTGCATTGCTCACGCTGGGAGCTGTAGACTGGGGCTGTTCCTATTTGGCCATCTTGGATTTTTCTTTTAAGAAGTAATTTATCTGTTTATCCCTGACTCTGTTTTCCTTCCACTGGTTAAGAGACGGTAAAGTCTAGAACAGCTGCCCTGGATCCAGAGATGGAAGTCACATGTTCAGGATGGCACAGCCAACTTGTCAACTGTTAACTGCTCACTTTTGGACCAGCATATGAGAAAGAATGAACCTCTATATTTTTGAAAATTTGTTAATCATTTGTGTTTGTGTGTTTCTCTGTCATAGTAGCTGGGTCTGTATCCTAACTAAAGCATATGGCAAGTCAAATTCTTAATTTCATGAAAGGTAGTAAATTCATCAACTCTGCCACCTACATAACACATTTTGAAGGCATTTGCATATCATTTTGATAAACTACAAAGAACACTAGCATATAAGGACAAATAAATTACTTATGAGTTGGAACCACTGATTGACAAACTTTCTTGAGACAGCTGGTGTTTAAAGATTATGTTTCAAAGTTTAGCAGATCAGCACAGAAACTTGCACATCCTTGACCAAACAAATTCCTTCCCTATCCAGGAAGTTTGCCTACCAAGGGCTGTTGTGTAATTTTTTGAGGTATGCACATCTAAGTAACAAGGAGGCAGGGAGCACAACCAGTTTATCTTGCCAGATGATGCACAGTAAACTGGTGCTAAGTTAGGTGAATGATGCCACAAACAGAATGGCCTCCAAGAACTTTATGAATAAGACATGTCTATAGATTGTTAAGCTTTTACCATATAAGTCAGAATGAGATAGGTTATGTTGTGGCAACAAACAACTCTCAATCTCTACGGTTTAACCTAGAAAAAGTTTATTTCTTGCTTATTTTATATGTCCAGTGTAGGTCGGCAAGGGTGTCTGCTTATTGTAGACACTCATTGAGATATAAGATTCATCTCAATACAAGCTTCCACAGAGCAGGGAAGATGGCAAAGTGTACATGGGCTCTTAAAGCCATATGTCTCATTTTCATTCACATTTCATTTAGACATGCCAAACTTTACAGGCTGTGGGGAAAGTATAATCCTCTAGGGAAAAAGAAAGCTGGAAATATTGTTGAATGGCAATAACAAGCATACAAACCGTATGCTATGTCATCAGGAAGCAGTGCAAATAGACTTATTATATCATCTCAGTTCTGAACAGAAATGCCTTGACTGAGTCACGATTAATTGTTATCATGAGTGACAATTAATGTTGTTTTCTAGAATTCAATTAAGAAGTGCCTACTTGAAAAATGTTTATCTTTTGTAAAATGATATAGTTAAAAATACTGATCTCTGCATTACCTCTTCTATCTAGTACAAGCATACATGCTATAAATTTATTCTGAAATACCAAGCCTAAAAAAAAGCACACCTTTAAAAAAATCAGAATGCATCTGCTTTCCTTTTTATTACTCAACAATGGGAACTAAATGAGTCTATATTTTCTCACTTTGTCTGAGCTGCCAGGAAGCTAAGAGTTAATTTGTTGCCCCTTTCCTGAAACTAATTCACTTCATGTTCTCAGTCCATTGATTTCATTCTTCCCATTAACTGATTTTTAATTTATTGTTTTATTATTTATTTTAATAATCATTTAAATGGATCATTTATATTGTAAGATATCTCAACTTGTCTAAGTGTATGTAAGGAGGCGTTAAATCATTAACAATCTATGTGTAGTGAAAGTCTGATATAATAATGTCTTATAACTCTTTTAGCCTTCAATACATTTTGTTCACTGCTGTACTCTCAGTGTCCAGAACAGCACTTTTGTACACGCACACATAGACGCTCAATAAATATTTGCTGAATAAATAAGTAAATGTGTCTTACAAGCATGTGCACGTGCGTGCTTGCGTGCACCCCCTGCCCCACGCCACACACACAGACATTTTGGAAATTTTGTCCCAGGGCTCTTTTCCTCAGTAGTCACTACTTCAACTTGGATAGGTATAACTAGACTATATAAATTCTTTTAAGTTATTGAGGTAATTGAGATACATAAATGTTCCCCATAAATTGCAGCCACAGCACATAAGAATGTAGGCTGATCATAAACCCAAAAGACACAATCATGAACACCATAATCCCTAGAGTTGAAATCCTGAATGATGAAACTCCCTAAAACCTAAAATTTCTAAAATCGAAAATACCCCAAATCACAATTCCAAAAGATGAAAATCCCAAATGTTGAAGTTCTGAAAGCTTAATTCTGGGGAGGAGATCATGCAGGATTGTCACATCATGTTAGTTGCATCATGTTTGGTGGAACTATTACCTTGTCTTTATTTGAAAAATAAGTATGGTTTAAAGAGATGCACATGGGTGCCGAGTTGACAAGAGATGGACTGTGGAGTTAATTTCAGGTGTCAACTAGACTGGGTTAAAGAAAACCTAGAAACCTGGTGCAGCATTATTTGGGGCCTGTCTGTGAGGGTAAGTCTGAGTGGACTAGGTTGGAAAGATCTGCCCTCAGAGTTGGTGGCACCATTCAATTAGCCAGAAGGTGAAGAGAAAGCAAATACAGAAGGCAAACTGGTATCTCTCTGAGATCTAGGACAGACTTTTCTTCTGTTTCCCTGGTCATCAGAACTTCAGGTTTGCCAGCCTTTGGACTCCAGAGCTTACATCAGAGGCTCCCTGGGGCCTGAGGCTTCCAGCCTCTCTCTGAGAATTACACCATTGGCTTCCCTGGTTTTGAGGCCTTTGGACTTAGACTGAGCCATGCTACTGACATCTCAGGGTCTCCAGCTTGCAGGTGTCTATCATGGAACTAGTTAGCCACCATAATCGTGTGAACCAATTTCCTCTAAAAAAAAAAATCCCCTCTCATGTATCTATATATATACATATCCTATTGATGCTGTCTCTCTGGAGAACCCTAACTAATTCAGATTTGATACTGGGGAAGCCAAATATCACTCCTTCTTACTGTATTCCTTACAATACAATGAAAGAGATCTGCAAATTTGTTTCCTCACAAAAAGGCTGTGACAAGTTAAGTATATGAGGTGACTTAATAGTGAAAGATAAAAGTTTAGAAGATTCCAGTTCAAGATGGCTGACCAGAGATATCAGACACTCATCCTTTCCCCAAGGAAGAACCAAAATTATGAGTAGATAACCATACCCTGAATCTAGGAGAGAATACTAAAGACTAATAGAGAACTCACAGGAAACACCTGAGGCACAAAAGGAGAAGGAAACAAGTAGCCAGCATGGCTGAGAGTGGCCAGGAACCTAGTGGGGCTTGGAACTATGGGGAAAGAGCTTCAGCAGTCCACACCCCTGCCACAGACTGCTGCAATCTGAGCTGTGGGAGAGCGCCACCACCCACACAAACTCTGAAACTAGCATGGGTGGTGATTTGGAGACCCTGTGAAGGCAATGCACCAGACAGTGAACTCACGCTGGGTCACTCATGCCTCACTCCTGAGACCTGAACAGCTGCAGCAGGGAGCCATCTGGGGAGTGCTGCTGCCATAGGACTGCATCTTGCCCTTGGTAACAGTCCCCATATCTCCACATCCCAGGAGTTCCTGCTGACATCTCCAATGTCCACTTGGAAGGCTGCAGTGGAGCAGCACTGGCTGGACCCAAAGGTACTACAAGGTCCCCAATTCTCTATCCTACAGGGAGTATTGCTCCCCAGGGAAAGGACTGTGCAGTGCACCAAAAGGCACAGAACCTCACATATCAGTATTAGCCTTGAATGTAATGGGCTAAATGCTCAACTAAGAAGGTATAGACTGGCAGATTGGATAAGAAAACATAGATCCAATTATTTGTTGCCTACAACAGACCCACTTAATGGGTAAAGACACCTATAGACTCAACACAAAGGGGTGGAAAAAGATATACCACCCAAATGGAAAAGAAAATGAGTAAGAGTAGCTATACTCATGTAAGATAAAACAGACTGTAATTCAATAAAAGTTTAAAAAGACTGAAAAGGGCATTATATAATGGTAAAGGGTTCAATTCAACAAGAAGACACAACTATCCTAAATATATGTACCCAACCATGCAACACCCACATTCATAAAATAAATACTGCTAGGCCTAAGAATAGAGACAGATAGCAACATAATAATATTGGTAGCTTTAACACCCCACTGACAGCACTAGATAGATCACAGAGGCAGAAAATGAACAAAGAACCTCTGGATTTTTAAAATTGAACTCCAGGCCAAATGGACATAACACACAAAGAACATTATACCCAACAACCACAGAACATGCTGCTTCACTTCCGCACATGGAACATTCTCAAAAACAGTCCATATGCTAGGCCACAAAGCAAGTCTCAATAAATTTTTAAAAATCTAAATTATACTAAGTATCTTCTTAGATCATGGCAGAATAGAATTAGATATCAATACCAAGAGGAAATCTCAAAAGTATATAAATTACATGGAAACTAAACAACTGGCTCCTGAATGATCTTTGGGTAAGTGATGAAATTAAGGCAGAAATAAAAATTTTTTTGAAACAAATGAAAATAGGGACACTATATCAAAACCTCTGAGATACAGCAAAAGCAGTGCTAACAGGAAAGTTTATAGCTTTAAATGCATATATATAAAAAAATAGAAAGACTGTAAATTAACAACTTAAAATTGCACCTCAAGGAAGTAGAAAAATGAAGACAAAACAAACCCAAAGCTACCAGAAGAAAAGAAATAACAAAGATCAGAGCAGAACTAAATGAAATTGAAACCAAGAAAAATAATACAAAGGATCAATGAGATAATAAGTTGGTTCTCTGAAAAGATAACAAAGTTAATAGACTGCTAGATTACGTAAGATAAAAGAGAGAAGATTCAAATAAGCACTATCAGAAATGATAACAAAGGTGACATTACACCTGATACCAGAGAAATAAAAAAGGTAATTGGAGACTACTATGAACATCTCTACGCACACAAACTAAAAAACCTAGAGAAAACAGATAAATTCCTGGAAACATACAAACTCCCAAGCATTAACTACAAAGAAATAGAAATTGTGAACATACCAATGATAAGTATGATTTTAAAGCAGTAATAAAAAGTCTTCCAACAAAACAACAACAACAACAAAACCCCAGTACAAGATGGATTCACACGTAAATTTTACTAGATGTACAAAGCAGAGCTGGTACCAACCTTACTAAAACTATTCAAAAAATTGATGGGAGAGGATTCTTTCCTAACTCAGTCTACAAAACCAGAATCACCCTGATACCAAAATTAGGCAAGGGCACAACCAAAAAACAAAACAGGCTAGTATTCCTGATGAACACAGACACAAAAATCCTCAAGAAGATGTTAGCAAACTGAAAATAACAGCACATCGAAAAGATATACATCATGATTGAATGAGTTTATTCCATGGATATAAGGATAGTTCAACATACCTAAATCAGTAAATGTCATTCACCACATAAACAGAATTAAAAACAAAAAACATATGATCATTTCAATAAATGCAGAAAGAGCATTAGGTAATATCCAACATCCATTCATGATGTTGATACAATATAAACCCTCAACAATCTGGGCATCAAAGCAACACACCTCAAAATAATACAAGCCATACATGACAAACCCATAGCCAACATTACACTGAATGGGGAAAAGGTAAAATCATTCCTCCCAAGAAGTGGGACAATACAAGGATGCTCACTCTCACCACTCCTGTTCAACACAGTACTAGAAGTCTTAGCTAAAGCAGTCAAGCGAGAGAAAGAAATAAAAAGCATCCAAATTGAGAAAAAGGAAATCAAATTATTTCTGTTCACTGATGACATGATCTTATACCTAGAAAACCCTAAGGACTCTTCCAAAAAATTCCTAGACTTGAAAAATAACTTCAGTAAATTTTAAGGATGGAAAATCAATGTACAAAAATCAGAGCATTTCTATATACCAGTAACATTGAAGCTGAGTACCAAATCAAGAATTCAATCCCACTGACAATCTCCAAAATAAAATAAGTACCTAGGAATACATTTAACCAAGGAGATGAATCATCTCTACAAGGAAATCCAGAAAACACTGTAGATAGAAGAAACTGTAGATCACAAAAACAAATGGAAAAAATCCCATGCTCATGGATTGGAAGAATCAATATGGTTAAAATGATTACAATGCTGAAAGCAATCTACAGATGCAACGTAACTCCTATCAAATTACCAACGTCATTTTTCACAGAATTAGAAAAAACAACCCTAAAATTCATATAGAATAAAAAAAGAGTCTGAAGAGCCAAAGCAATCCCAAACAAAAAGAAGGATGTGAGACATCACCTTACCTGACTTCAAATTATGCTACAAAGCAATAATAAGCAAAACACCATGATACTGGTATAAAGATAGACACATAGACCAATGGAACAGAATAGAGAATCCAGAAATAAAGCCCCAGATTTATAGCTAAGTAATCTTTGACAAAACTGACAAGAACTTACACTGGGGAAAGGACACCCTCTGCAATAAATGGTGCTGCGAAAATTGAACAGCCACATGCAGAAGAATGAAACAGGACCCATATCTCTCACCACATGCAAAAATCAACTCAAAATGGATTAAAGACTTAAACATAAGGCCCCAAACTACAAAAATTCTAGAAGAAAAACCTATGGAAAACTCTCCTGGATATTGGTCTAGAAAGAATTTATGACTAAGACCTCAAAAGCACAGCCAACAAAAACAAAAACAGACACATGAGACTTTGTTAAACTAAAAATAGCTTCTGCACAATAAAATAAATAATCTACAGAGTGAAGAGACAACCTATGGGATGGGAAAAATATTTGCAACTTTTCATTCAACAGGGGACCAATATAATAGGAATAGAGTATACAAAGAACTCAAACAACAGCAACATAAATAAATAAATAAAATTAAAAGGTGGGCAAAGGCCATGAATAGACATTCCTCAAAGGAAGACATACAAATGTGAAAAGGTATATGAAAAAATGTCAACATCGCTAATCACCAGAGAAATGCAAATCAAAACCACAATAAAATACTGTCTTATCCCGGTCACAGTGGTTATTATTCAAAAGACAACAAACAAACAGATGTTGGTGAGGATATGAAGAAAAGGGAACTCTTATACACTGTTGGTGGGAATGTAAACTAGTACAGCCACTGTGGAAAACAGTATGGAGATTTCTCAAAAAACTAAAAATAAAGTTACCATATGATCCAGTAATCCTACTACTGGGTGTCTACCCAAAGAAAAATAAATCAATATATCAAAGGGATACCTACACTTTCATGTTTATTGCAGAACTGTTCACAATAGCTAAGATATGGAATCAACCTAAATGTTAATCAACAGAAGAATGGATATACACAATGAAATACTATTTGGCCATAGAGAAGAATGAAAATATGTCATTTGCAGCAACATGGATGGAACCAGAGGCCATTATCTCATGTGAAATAAGCCAGGGTCAAAAAGACAAATATTGCATATTCTCAGTTATATGTGGGAGCTAAATATTAGATCACATGTTTTTCATACATGGAGGTAGAGAGTGGAAAGACAGATAACAGAGACTAGGATGGGTACCAAGAGAGGGAGAGAGGAGGATGAAAAGAAATGGTTTAAAGGGTACAAACATACAGTAAGATAGAAGGAATAAATTCAATGCTTGATAGCAGAGAAGGGTGACTATACTTAACAAAAGTATACTGTACTCAAGTGATGGACACCATAAATATCCTGACATAATCAGTATGCATTATGTACATGTAACAATATTTCACATATACTCTGGCAAATGAAACATACAAAAGTGTAAAAGCTAGTTATTATTGGTGCTATGAAAGCAGAAAATTATTTAATTGCAGTGGCTCAGCAATAACCAGATTTTCAGACAGCATATCCCTACAAACTCTGTAGACCACAACTACTCTCCAAATATAAGTGCAGTGAGTGTTTTGAAGATCATAGAAGTGAAAACAATACAAGAAACCTCCAAAAATACAAGAAATCTCCCCCGCCAAATTATCCAGTCATAGGACTTCTGCCCTTCCCACACTGTGCCAATTTGCTATGCTATCTATTTGATGTGCTCTGTCTTCACATCATTTCCAATACGGGATGTGTAAATTGTGTAAGGACTTTCAGAGAGTTATAATTTGTTTTATGAATTTTTTTTTTTGCAAATTTGACTTCACAAAAGTGCAATGTTGACGTTGTGTGTAAACACTGTGGGTGTACCTAAAAATGCTGAAAAACTTACTCGATAAAGGGAGAGACATCTTTTTCATATATCTGCTTTTGTGAAAGATAAAATTTCTTCGGGTTTCAGCTTTTTGGTGACTGCATATGCAGTGGTAACCCCACTGAGGTTTTTGATCAATCTCATCAAAAGAGTTAAATTGTCTGTATTTCAGATGGCCACATTTATACAGCTGAGTGCAAACAATCACCAACCATAGTGATATACATTTATACATTTTGCTTTTTAACCTATTTCTCTATGTATACATTTTGTCTGCTCATAAATGTTAAACCAATGCAGCGGTCTTTAGTATATCTGAATGTTTATGCTTGCAAAAATAAGTATTGTGTAAAATGGCCTATGAAGTGTTCTGTCATGTTTTTCTGTTTCTCAAATAAATCCCCCTTTTAAAATATAAATGTTTTAAAATTATTTTAAAATATTTTAAAATATTTTAAATAATTTTAAATTAATTAAATATTTAATTAAATTATTTAAATAATTAAAATATTTAAAAATAATTTTAAAAATAATTTAAAATATTTTAAAATTATTTTTTCCAGAATTGTATTTTCAGGATTTTGATCTTTTAGGATTTCAACATTTAGGGTTATAGCATTTGGGATTGTGTCTTTCTTAATGGCCCACACCTATTAAGAATGCTTACTTTACCTGGATGCAAGAGACCTTGGAATAACAATGGTGATTCTTGTCCATTCTTCAAAGTCCCCTGCGTGATACATGGTGGGCTCACTTAGTTCTCTGGAGTTTCCTTCACATCCTTTGCCTGCAGAAGCTGGGTAACAGCCTTCTTTCACCAGAAACCAGGACATACCAGCATCATGAGAGTATTGAAGAAGAACTGGAGCAGTATTGCTGAATTGATTGGCACACCCTATGTTTAGCTGTTAAAAGGAAGGACAAGAATTATACAAGATTTTGGTTCTAAGTCATCACTCAACAAATTAGGTGCTACAGCATCCAGGGTGCCTTCCAATGAGTCTGCATTGAATTTACAATGATAGGAATTGTGAGCTCAGTGCCAACCAAGACCCTTCAATAGATTCTGGAATTCTTTGTTTAAGCAAACAATAGGTACTTTTTACTAGAAAGCTGGACTCATTTTGTGGATTTCTTGGGATTATAGGAGAGAAGAGAGAAGCACAGTGTCGGTGGTTCTTGAGTCCCAGACAAAAGATATGCCAAGAAACTGCTTTTTTTCTCCCTCCTCAGAGGGTACAAACAGAGGAAACCATAAGATGGAGAAGCAGCTGTCTTCTTCAGTACAGGAAGGTTTCAGTGGAACGAGCATCCTTCTGTTTCCTTGCCAAAGCTCATTAAAGATCAGCGTCAACTGGTTAGGCGCGGTGGCTCATGCTTGAATCCCAGCACTTTGGGAGGCTGAGGCCGATGGATCATGAGGTCAGGAGTTCAAGACTAGCATGGCCAAAATGGTGAAACCCTGTCTCTACTAAAAATACAAAAATTAGCTGGGCGTGGTGGCGAACACCTGTAATCCCAGCTACTCGGGAGCCTGAGGTAGAGAATTGCTTGAACTCGGGAGGCGGAGGTTGTAGTGAGCCAAGATCACACCACTGCACTCCAGCCTGGGCGACAGAGCAAGACTCCATCTCAAATAAATAAATAAATAAATAAAATAAAATAAAATAAAATCAGTGTCAACTTAGATGAAAGCGCTAAGTGTTTATCACAGCATCAAATAAGCAACATAATCCAGAAATGAACCTGTTACTGTTTGGTATACCTTTAGGGAGGACTGTCATCATAGGATTAATAACATTTAAAAAACTGTAAAAATACAACCTAAATCCCACTAGTCTATCATAACTGTCCTTACTTTTCTATTTTCTCTACCGATCTTTATAGGGAATCTATATATTGGTCATATAGTTGAAGTTATTACACATCTAGAGCTTTCCTCCACATTCTGTTATACATAGCATTGCAGAGAATACACCTTTCTTCTTTGGTTGATTTGTTATCACCAGATAAATTCCTGAGAGTAGCATTAATGAGTCAAAATGTATAAACACTTAAAATTTTCTAGTTATGTGTGTTCATTTTGTATTGGTTGAGTCCAAATGAATCAGTTTAGGCATTGAGTATTATAGTTTAAGACAGTTTATTTCCAAATAAATGTGTAATGAATTTTATTACATTTTTTAAAATTACAAATGTCAAACTCTTTTTCTCATGTTCATTTAATTACATGCCATCTTATATGAACGGCCTATTCACATCTTATTTCATTTGTTGGCTGGAGCCACACATTTTGTTGTATAAGACTTTACTAAACAAGAATAGTCTGAGTTTTAGAAGGAAAATTGAAATCAGGAATGAAAAGAACATGATATGACAAAAAAAAAAAAAAAGGATGATATAAAGGTAGAGTCATGGGCTAATAATATTGAGCCATAGCTCAGGAGGTCAATCAGTTAATCCTGATGACTATAAGGTAGCTTTATCTAGTTTTTAAAAAGAAGATTTAGTATCTTCTTTATTTCCATACTCAGAGCTAGAAAGCATCTCTCAGAGAATTTATAATTTGGTTAGAAATTTTATTGTGCACAATTTATCCAAGTTTATATAGTAAAACATCAAGAATATAATTAAAGACTTAACCCTCTCAGATGCATGATTAAACTCTTCTAACACAAATTCCTTTTACTGCATTACTCAATAGTACCAAAGGCCTTTGGCTGGTATGTAGTGAAAGCAGCCACATTGGGCACGCCTAGTTAACTTTTTGTCTTAAATTTGCCATGATTGCTGTTGTTTCTAACATAGACAAGTCATTGGAACTTTAAGTTCTGTGACAAGTTCGTGCTTTAGAAATCAGGTAATAGGGTAGTGTAGACATACTCTCATTTGTATTAAACATATAATTTATCTTAAACTTTCCATTCAGGATTTAGGCATACCTTCAACAAATATTTACTTGTGTACCTTCTATGGATCAGATACATACGTTTAAGTCTCTCCTACCTTTAAAAATAAAACAAAAGAACATAAAAATTCTCCCTGATTTTTGGTCTCCCTCTAACTACACAGCTAAACAAATTGAGAGAAAGGCCGTATTCACTGAATAGACCTCTTTACTCAACATTTTAAAATCCATTGTAATCTGACTTTTGCTGCTGCTGCCCCAGTGAAATTACCAAGGAAACTGTCTATCTCACAAAATGCAATGGGAAAATTTAATCCTTCTTTTACTTGATTCTTCTATTGCTTTTAACATTGTTAACCATTTCTTTTTTATTGACCATCTAGCCTGCCTTTTAAGTGTTGGTGTTTTCTGTGATTCAGTCTTGACTTTATCATTTTACTGTATGCATGCTTCTTAATCTCATTCACAATCATAACCTCATGTTTCTTCTGAATGCCTGTAGTCTGAATAACAGATATGACCTCTCTCCTACTTTCTGGACAAATACACATTACCACTTCCTTTTCATTTCCACTTCAGCAGCCCATCAGCACCCGTAACTCCATTATGTCCAAGCCAGTCCTCTTCAACTGCTCTCCTAAAGCAAACCCTCATTTTTCTGTAGTTCAGCAGCCAGAACCAGAAATAAGAGAATAATTCTAGACTCCATTCTATTACTCAGCAGTCACCCAAATCTATTGATTGTATCACTTTAACATCTTTATACTCATTTATTTATCTTTATAACGCATGCTATGCCTCAACCTGGCCTTCTCATTTCTGACTTCGATTACAGCTCTAGCATCCTTACTTTACTCAAAATATATTTAAAAATCTGATCATTTCTCTCTGCCTCTTTCACAGGTCCTATTTCCCATAATCTCTTAGTTGGATCACTGGATAGCTGCTAATGTTTCTGCCCTTGACCCTGCACAGTTACCAGAGCAATGATTCTTTAAAAGCCTAAATCAGAATGTGTCACCTTTCTGCTATTTTATTCAGAACAGAAGTCAAAGTTTGACCTTACTTTTTTTCATCTGTCCTACTCTTGCTCACTTTCTCTGCTATGGTCACAATGGCATACTTGTGGTTTCTAGAACATTCCTACTTCAAGATGTTGGTTCTTTTTGTTTTCTGTGCCTGGAATGATCTTTTCCACATAACTGCATGACTCACTCCTTTAATTTCTATAGGTTGTGGCTTAAGAGTGTCATTTTATTAGTGACGCCAACCAACCTGACAACCTTTTATAAAATGGTAAAGATCCTCCATTACCCTATTTCATACTCTCTGTATTTATTTCCATAACCCAGAAATGTGAATAGAATATAGAGACTTTATAAGTATTTGCTGAATGAAGGAATGAATGTACTTGCTGACTCTGGTTTCCTCTTCTATTGGGTCAACATCCATACTGAGGTTGAATGATTCTTCTAAAACACAGGTCTGATTCTGGCATTCAACAGGCTAAAAATCTTTCATGACTCATTGCTCTTGGGATAATGTTCAAGTGACTTAATGTAGAATATAATGCCCATCAGAGTCAACTTTATCTCTCATCTCTGCTGCACATACTCCACAGTCCTCAAAGTTAGACTTGCCCCTTTTCTCATTTGCACTTCGGTGTATTTTCATGTATTTGCTCATTTTGTTGTCTCTAACTGGAATTCCTGCCCCTCCATTCTTCAGCTGGTTAAGTCTCTGTATTTCCAGAGACTTCCAATTGGAACTCATCCATCAATCCACCCTTCCTCCCTTCCTCCCTTCCCCTTCCTTTCCTTCCTTTACTCCTATCCGTCTTTCCACCCACCCATCCATCCATTCAACCATCCATCCATTTATTCAACTAACAGACATTTTTTGAGTGCCTGAAACATGTTAGGCACTACGCAGAGTATTCTTATAGCACCTAGAGCCAACTTATACTGCAGCATTCTTGTGACTTTATTGTGACTGTTCACTTTTCTGCCTCATTCTCTAGTTCCTTGAAAGCTAAGGTCATATTTTTCTTTTTCTTTTTTTTTTTTGTTAAATTTTACTTTAAGTTCCAGGATACATGTGTGGAACATGCAGGTTTGTTACACAGGTATTCATGTGGGGTCACATTTTTCATTTCTATAGTCCCAGGACTAGCTAGTGTTTATCACACAGCAAGTAATCACAAAAACTGCACCAGCCCTGTGTATTTTTGTACAAATGGCACCCAGAATTCTTATAGGCAGGTTTCAAACATACACTAATTATCAACCCCTGAATGATCTGTACTCTATACTTATTAAATAACCACAAATTAATAACTTTCTGCTTGTGTGATATGAAAATTAAAAATTTTTAAATTAGCTTTTATTTTAGGTTCATGGGTACATGTGCAGGTTTGTTATATAGATAAACTGTGTGCCTCAGGAGTTTGCTGTCCCGATTACGTTGTCACCCAGGTAATAAGCACACTACCCAATAGGCAGTTTTTTGATCCTCTCCCTTTTCCTACCTTTCATCCTCAAGTAGGCCCCAGTGTCTGTTGCTCCCCTATGTGCCCATGTGTTCTCATTGTTTAGCTCCCACTTACAAGTGAGAACATGTGGTATCTGTTTTTCTGTTCCTTCATTAGTTTGCCTAGGATAATGGCCTCCAGCTCCACTCATGTTGCTATAAAGGTCATGATTTCATCCTTTTTTATGGCTGTGTAGTGTTCCATGGTGTATATGTACCACATTTTCTTTATCCAGTCTACCACAGATGAGCATTTAGGTTGAATCCATGTCTTTGCTATTGCCAATAGTGCTTTGATGAACATACACATGCATGCGTCTTTATGGTAGAATAATTTACACTTCTTTGGGTATATACCCAATAATGGGATTGCTGGGTCAAATGGTAGAGAATTAAGATTTTCTTAAGCAGTTTGCATTCCTGATCATTGTTTAAGTGCTTGAAATATTTAACACTATTTTTTAAATTTAGATTTTTAAAATTTCAGAATATTATTGCAGACTTTAATACCTACACAACCATGGTTTGTGATTAATTAAATAGAAAAGGTGTCAGATGAGAAACAGCATAGTATTCTGGAAATATATTTGCTATTAATGTTATTTTGTTACTACTTTAGGTATTACCAACAAATGAATATAGATCATATATTGTTATTGATATTTTTCCATTATAGTTTAACATCAGAATCTAAACAAGGATAACATTTTACTAATCATATTATTTATGACTAACTCCTTGTTTACAGACCTGTGAAAATTATATCTGAAGAGCTGCCTATAAACATCTGATCTCTTTAATAATTCCATTTGTAAATTATTTAGCATCTGCATCCTGCCATTATGTAAGGACCATGTAGTTGTGCTAGCTCATTAAAACTGCATTACTTCCAACCCCAGAAGTCACCTATGGGATTTTATTATAAACACAATGAAATTTTGATTAGGGTTCTGAAACAAGACCTTGTCAAAGTAAATACTTGCTATACATGTTGATACGTTATCACAGAGCTGAAACACAAGAAGCCTTTAAGAGAACAATGATGACTGGAGTAAAAATTTACTGAATTTAAGTAAGATAATTTGTTTGAAAATAATACAGCAAAAGCATAAAATATCTTGCAAGTTCAAATACCACTAGTAAGATGAAAAGGACAACTTATCCATCATCGTTTAGAAGCTTGAGATTCATTAAGTCACTATCAGATTGAAGTCCTAAAAGTCAATGTTATTTTTAATTCTGGCAGAGTTCCTTGAATACCTGAAGAAATGGTATACCCACAACTTTCGGGACTCCTTAAAAACTAGCAAGCTGCTTTCCTTATGAGTAGAGCTGAAAAACTTTGCAATTCTAATACTGTTGAGCTTTTGTACAGGTGAGTCCCTTCTTTAATAGAACATGAAAAATGTGTGTTCTCTGTGAGTTCCACGTATACATCTGGAAGATGTTTTACTCCTTAACTTGCTCTGGGAAGAAGCTTGTGCATAAATACCTTGAACTGTAGCACATATCCAGGCTTCAGGGTCAAATCTCGAGTTACTGCAAATCGATCTCCATCTGATTTTCCAAATATCATTGCTGATGGTGTCGCAGCACAGAAGGTTTCATTTTTAACCATTCCTTCATTAGCCAACATCAACCACACACTCATCTGATTCATAGGATAATCAAAAGCTGGCTTCTCATAAAAGTTCTAATAGAAACAATACAAGTAACACAAAAAGGCAATTTGATAGCTTTGAAAACAAGAAAGGAATTTTCATTTCATGACATGCTGGGCCATGTACCACTTGCATTTCTAGGAAAACACAGAAGAATCTCCATGTCTTTTTACAGCTATTAACTTTTTCTCCTGATGATTCAACAACTGAAAGTATTTTACCACTGTGTATCTAATCATTTTATAAACACACTAACAATTTTGCTTGATGATTTAACCAGACGTCAGTCTTTTTTACATCTAAATTATCTGTGAAGTGGTAGCATAGAGAGGTAACAAAAAATTAAGTACAAGCCCTTCAACTTATATCATACATTCAGTGTCAAGCACTAAATCCTTAAGGAAATGAGTTCATTATGCCATTCACTTTTATAACAATCTGTCTTCCTGGAGTTCAGACATAGGAGGATACCTGAGGTAAAGTTGGATTGATAACTGGGATGATCTGCTTCTGCTTCTCGGACAGAATGATGATGTCATCGACTGCCCACTGGTCATAGTCCTCTCCCGAGAACACGGGCTGCCACCAGCGGAACCTGGTGCAAGGGGTCTTGGCAGCAGCTGGAAGCTCCAGATAGACAAATCTGAATAAAAGTAGATCATTTATGGTTGGGAAAAGAAAAGCTGTGTTTTTTTTTTTTTTTTTTTGCAGCTACTAAAACAACAAGGGTAACAACAAGAGAAAGTTTTGTTTGGTTTGATCTCAATATTTTTCAAAAGCTTGTAAGTTTGGACATATCAGACTTGAGGTTTAACCTTGCAGGCAGGTTTAGTCCTGGTCATGTTTATTTCATTTGGAATTGTATCTTTTGGAGAAGAGGGAGAATATTTCAACTGAGTTTGATTCACTGAACTGTATCTTTTGATGGTCATAACTTTTTAAAGAAATACCAAGATAAAATTGTTTAATATTAATACATGAAGATAACATTTAACATTTTTTTCAAAGGCATTCTTTCTCATTGTGGGAAAGCACAGAAATGCATTAAAAATGAAGCATAACTTGCCCATAATCTACCACATAGGGTTGGCTTCTTTTAACAATTTGATGTATCTCATCACAGCTTGTAATCTTTTATATAGGCAAGGCATTATATGTATAATTTGGTGATCTACATTTTAAAACTTTACATCATAAGCACATCCTCATGTTAGTAAAATTATTTTTTAAGATCATTTTGTGTATGTAATTTTTCATGACAAAGACATGCAGTTCCGCAATTTGAGGACGCCATTACATTTTTATTTACCTATAAAGTACCTGGTCACCTTACTGAACTCTCAATAATTTCAGGTTGACATATTACTTGGAAAAAATAATTTGAGTTTTAAAATCATAGTTTAAGCCAGTTTGGCACCATTATCAATTCCCTCTCTACTATACTGCGAGAGTCTAGGAGACTCTCACAAGGCTTCATCTCTCACCCACCATTCCTGTTGTATTTCTTGTTTCATCCAGTTGCCTCTTTTCTGGTTTCTCCGCCTCCCCTAAATCCCTTAGAAGAAATGCTTTCTGTTGGTCTGTTTGCATGTCTACTTATGTTTTATCACGGAAAGTTATGTCACCTTTACATGACCTAATACTTTAAAATGTCAAACTTATGAACTTTAAATCTACAAAATAGTATGTTTTAAGTAATATGTTTAAGACATATTCAATCTGTAAGAACTGGGTTTATATAATCTTAGATAATTTCTTTCAATAAACAAGGCTCATTTGTAAAATGAAAACAGGGACAAGATCCATATGTTAAAACTTAATAGTAGTCAACATACAAAAAATTATTTTTTTGTTACAATGAAAATACACAGATTATAAAAAGGAGTATTCTAAAATAATATCATTGAATAGACTTTAATAATACTTATATAAAATATAAATACAGAATTTCAAAATACTACATAATTGCAAAAGAACTAAATTTAAATACATATACATGCCTTGCCTGGTATAGGTATTACTATTAAACATGAGTTATTTCCCCAAACTCTTCAACAGTCATTGCCTAAGACATTTTATTACATATATTCCCCATATATCAAAATTAAGACAGGGATAGGCCAGGGCAAAGTGTTTAGAAAATCTGAGCCCTACGCACTTACTCATACACTGTTTAGGGATAGCCCTGGGTGCAGCCGTGTGAAAAATTTTAACCAAAAAAATCCATCTTACTGTTAAATCTAAGAGCTAAGCATACTTTGTGTGTACATTAAAAATAGTCAAACAAGCCTGCAAATGGGAAAATGAGCACGGAACATCCCCATATTCCATGGTCTCTTTGAGTAAACAGTGGTTACTTATCTTGCTTATCTTCTAGTCGTAAGTTTTAAAAAATCTTTAAAAATTCAAACATGAATACAAATGCTTTCTGTACAGCCACTTAAGTGAAATAAAATCTTTATATACTGGGCTATCATTCATGTTAAATATTTATGGGTTTGTCTATTTTTACAACAGTTAACATTTTGGAAACACACCAACAATGATTTAACCTTTACCATTCCTGGAAACTACTGGGAGGCTCATCAGGTGGGTAGTTACCTGGGTTTGCTGAAGTCTGAAAAGTACATCTCTGCTAGCAGGTGCCACTGGATGCCCCCATTGTTGCTGTACTGAAGGAGGACGCCCTCTTCTCTGCTGTCGGGCTTGTTGCATGAAGCACTCTCTCCACCTATCTGGATGTAGAACTGGACAAAGTCCACCCAAGAAGTATCCAGGTCCCAACTCACCAATTGTCTTTTCCCAGCCTTTCAGAAAAGAAGAAAAATCAAATTGAATAATCTGGGAGTTCTTTGGCATTTTGTTGTTTCAGTTTCAAATTCACCTGGACATCTTAGCACTATGTGGAAATGGTCTTGTCCCCACTCACTGTGGAAAGAGTCACGCCATTTAGTTGTTTCTGATTCAACTATGGTAACTGTTGCTGGATATCTTTGCTTAATGTCTACATTACTGATTCCCAGGCTGGGTTATGAGAAACCCTTGGGAATTGCTAATTATACCAAACAGTACTAAAATGTTTTTTTTAAATTTTAATGAAAACACTCTGAATCCTTACTTTGCCCATTTCCTCTAGGCAGAACAATGGAGATGAAACACCATCTATTTGAAATCTGCAGGAGATGGGTTTGAGTCTTAGCCCATTATTCATACTGATCACTAGCTGTGTGACCTTTTTGAGCTTTTATTTTCCTCAAAGGTACAATATGGATAATTATACCTTCCTCATATGGTGTTGTGACAATTAGATGAAATAACATGTTGCATGGAACTTGCTGGTACACAGCATACCTTCCAGACAGAACATCCTCTCCAGAGATATGCCCCTGACCCTCCAGTCCTGTGGGAATTAAAGTAGACCAGGCAAGGCAGAAGCTTCTTGACAAAAAGAAAGGGTACTTGAGGCCGGGTGCGGTGGCTCATGCCTATAATCCCAGAACTTTGGGAGGTGAGGTGGGCGGATCACCTGAGGTCAGGAATTTGAGACCAGCTTGGCCAACATGGTGAAACCACGTCTTTACCAAAAATATAAAAATTAGCCAGGCATGGTGGCACGTGCCTGTAATCCCAGCTATTCAGGAGGCTGACGCAGGAGAATCGCTTAAACCTGGGAGATGGAGGTTACAGTGAGCTGAGAACAGGCCACTGCACCCCAGCTTGGGTGACAGAATGAGACTTTGTCTCAAAAAAGAAAATAAAGAGGACTTGAATTGAATCTCTCAGGATCCTAGTCTCCCTCCCTTCTCTCTCATAAACAGAGGTTAGGAGAGATCATTTAAATAAATTTTTGCAACCACTAAATGGTCTCTGTGTCTTAAAAGTGCTACAAATTTCCTGAAATCCACTAACTTGCTTCCTTTGCTTATTAAGTCCCCTGAAGGTCACAGTCCTGTGGTGAGGTGTCACATAGAAATTAGCAAGGTTTGTCATTGTTCCTGTTGTTCAAAATGATTTCAGCTAATGGGGCTGAAGAAAGGTTTGCTTATGAGAGTCTTCCACCTAAACAGACTCTTTCAAAGCTCGTCCATGGATTTCTCTGAGCTGATCTCTGAGCGCTCCCAGGAAGTTCAATTAAAAGTTGGGAAGAAAACCTGAGATAATATACATAGTATTAGAGAAAAATGGCTCTCACACTTAGGATTTAAACTCTGCTCTAATCCACTAAGTTAATTAAGAAAGGGTTTCTGTTATTAGAAGTCAGGGGGAAATACCTGGGGTTAATTAAAAGACTATACTGCTACTGATAGGTCTAAAGCCAATTAAGAGTTTTCAAAATAAACACGGATGCTAGCAAAATGAGAACTGAAGTTAATTCAGAGACAGAAACTCACTCTTTGGAAATCTCAATTTTAGGTATGTATTTGAGGAAATCTTGTAAGTTATATGCATTTTTCAGTTGTTATATGTGCCTTTTAATTTTTCCTGTTGTTGATTTGAAATATTGTAAGTGAGAACACCTCAGAGATCCTAGCATTTTCAAGCCTCAGGGTCATTACAGGAAGAATGATTTTTGGAAGAAAAACTATAGAACCTAGCAGGTTAATTCCAATCCCGCAAACTCCTATGAGAAACCTGGCATGTGGAAATGAGCCAGAAGGATAAAGATCTAAGGTGAGGGGAATTATAAAAATCCAATTATCACAATTAGTTGGTTGGAATGATTGCTCTACTGTGAAATTCAGAGTAGTGTTGTTTTTCCAGGAGACTATGGTGTTAGTCTACAGAGGTTCTCAAAGAATGTTTTGTGGCATTTTTGTAAATGATGGAAAAATACCACACAAATGCTTAGTTTGGCACTGGAAGTGTTTTTTCCTAGAGAATAGCACAAATCATTTTCTTTTGTTTGGTGACCTGATATGCTGAATAGTGTTTTAAAGGAAGAAAAAAGAAAAGGGAAATGGCTCATGGCAAAGTTTTTGCCAGAATTCAGAATTCGATGTAACATATGCTTTGCAGTTTTTCTGTTATGCTGTGATCAATGTATTTATGTGTATATGTGTAAACACATATACATATCTAATGTGTGTGTCTGCATATGTATTGGAGTAGTAATATTGTGCCATTCCTGGTATATGGAAAATCGCCTCCAACTTCCCCCCAGATTCTAGGTTAAAATGATTTACTGCTTTAAGGTTTAGCTAAAATAAAACAAGTTTTAAGAGGTAAGCTTTCAGAATCTAGAACCTTTATAACAAAGCCTCCAAAACACTTCATGACTAATCACCGTTTACTTTCCATTAAAGTCTTTTGAAATTAATCAAAATGTCACTAGAAAGCAATTCTATTTACTTGAAAATAACCATTTCTTTAGAATCTTTAATTGTTTCCCAATTTTCTTAATGTTTTTCATTCATTTATTCAGTCTTTCTTCAACAATTATAGCAGGCAGAACACCGTGTGTTATAAAAACAAACATGAACGGATTCATGGACTTCTGGCAGAGACAGAAATGGTAACCAAGGGCTGCAGACCCAGTCCTGATTTCTAGTCAAGCCCCGTTTAGTCATATGATCACTTAATAATTTTCCAACGTATTTAGTCTCAAGAGTATGTATTGATTTGTAAATGTCTAGTGCATGACGTGCATTTCTGAGCTGCACACCTTAGCCAGAGTTTGGCTTAGTCGTGGGACTCCACATTCTGCTTGTAATTGTGAGGACGAAAATTAAAATATGACATTTATATGTAAAAATCAGAGAGGAATTCTAAGAAAAGAGAGAAGTACAGTTTGCCAGAGCTCCAGAAAGCTTCAGGGAGGCAGGGGGATTTGAACAGAACACTGAAAATTTTATGTGAATGCAGAGAAGATAAAAGGCAAAATGGTAGGCAGTGGCAAAACCTTGGATGGTGAGAAGAGCTTCATAGCTGGAGCAAAGGGCTCATGCCTAGAAAATGAATATAAGCTATGTAGTTAGGGCAGGAGTATTAGAGACCAGCTTGAATATTTGTGATCAGATAGGGAAAGAATGGAAGTATGTATGTATGCATGATTTATCTATTTGAGACAGGGTCGTGCTCTGTTGCCCAGGCTGGAGTGTAATGGTGTGATCATAGCTCACCACAACCTCAAACGCCTAGGCTCAAGCGATCCTTCTGCCTCATTCCCTCATTCCTAGTTTGGAGTACAGGCATGCCCCACTATGCCCAGCTAATTTTATTGTATTATTTTAGAGACAGGCTCTTGCCATGTTGCTTGGGATGCTCTTAAACTCCTAGCCTCAAATGATACTCCACCTCAGCCTCACAAAGTGCTAGAATGACAGGTGTGAACCACCACATCTGGCTGGAGATAAGTTTTAGATAATATGATCTAGGCTGGTGGGAAAATGGTCTAAGGAACCCTTCCTTTGGGTTGCTGCCCCTTCACTTCAACACGCTTACTGGTGGGGGCTGCCAGACAGTGTATCCACCTTGCCACCAAACAAGTGAGTGCATGAATCTGGCTATACAATCATAGCACATCATTCCTCCCAGGACACTGTGACTGGCCGCCAGGAGCCTTCCCTGTGTTTTCCTACAGAGCTGGTTGGAAAGCCCTGTGGCTATGGTTCCATTCTCATGTGACAGCTGGCCTGCAAATCAGGTCTACTCTTTCAAATTGGGTCTACTCTTAAGGGGAAAGTTCTGTGAGCTTCGGAGTTACTGGTTCCAGGTCTCTCTTGCAGCAGTCCCATTTAAGCCCTCCTTGTGTTTTCCTTCCCATAAACCAAATTTATCCCTTTTTAAAGTTAAGATAGTTCCTCTTACTTAGAATTCAAAACAGTTCTGAATGAATCAACAGAAAAAAGTAAAATATAACCCAGAGATATTTTGACAAAAATTTAGGGGGAAAGCTGAATTGGAAGGGGCAGAGAATTTTATGTTTGAAATGATTTTTAGTTAGTTGCAGGGCATAAATGTGAAAATAATCAATAAGACAAATTTGGAATTTATTCTCATAAAATTCAACTATGATACCTAACACATATGATCGCTTTCTGTGTTCCCAACACTATTCTTTACTCTTTACTTGCACCAACTCACTTACTCCTCTCTATATCCACTTTTAAGTAAGAAACCTGAGATACAGAGAGTTGTTAAAACTTTGCAAAGTGAACCAATCAATAAGTTTTGGAGCCCAGATAGTCTGACTTCAGAGATCATCTTGAATTAAGTGGAAGAAATATTGATATATAACCCTTTACATGTTAAAATGTGTGTGTGTGTGTGCGTGTGCGTGCGCACGCGCACTCACTGAGGTGTCTGAGTACATATTGGTAAAAGATTTACACTCTTACTTTAAAATTGATGCCTACAGGAAGCACAACCTTTCCATTTTGGAACAATTATACAGGGGATCCAGATATGTGCAATGCATTTTGATAACTGAGTGACTATTATCTTTAACAATAATCATCAGGGGAGGACCTTCCATGTCAATGGATAGGAAATACTGCTAAATGGACTCCTTCCCTGATTTTCTATAATCCTCTATCTTGTTTACTTGATGTTTCTTTGTTCTTCACCTGCATTGAAACAAAACCTGCAGCTATTTTTGCATTTGCATAAATTAACACATCTTGGATTTCTGCCCAAACAGATTCTACAACCTATCAGCCTTGTAGCATATCACTCACACCTGTCTACTTGTTACACGAAGTGAAGTGGGACACCTCCAACTGCCTCAGAATTGGTGGCTATATTACCTGCTTGAAAGAAGTGATATTACACACTCCACATTCTAAAGATTAGGGTTAGACATGTTGCTCAGGTTGGATACCAGACTTGCTCTCTTTTTAGTCCCTTTCAAGACTATATAAGGATATGGATTAGAAAAGAGAAAAAGAATGTCCTGCCTAGACTGCAGTGAGGGAGGAGAGAGAGGTGGTTATACCCCTCTCCCATCCCTAACCAAGTGACACAGGTTGGGGTATTCCAAAAGGATCAATTTTAGTGATTCTGGTTGGCACCTTAGTCCTTAGTTGGTTTCTAGTAATCTGCATGCCTAATCTGGTGCTACCACTGGGGAAGCTGACTATTGCAAGAAAAACTTTCATACAGAGTCCCACATCAGCAGACGCCACCAGCAGCCACCAAACCAAGCCAGAATAAGACCTGAGATGTCTACCCACCCCAGACAGCTGGTCAGTTCTCTAAGAACAGCTCTGTATACCCCCACTCTCACCACTATTCCTCCTTCTTCCAGTCATAGTCCTAAAATTAATGGATTGACAGATTTAATAAATACATACAGAAGTGCTTCCTATATGTTATGAACTGTTCTACATGATTTACCAATATTAACTCACTTAATCTACATACTAATCCTCATGAGGTAGATATTCCATATCCCTGCTTTACAGATGGGGAAGCTAAATCACCAGGAGGTTAAATAATGCGCTTCAAAAATCACTAGAAATACCATTTGACCCAGCAATCCCTTTACTGGGTATACACCCAAAGGATTATACATCATTCTACTGTAAAGACACATGCACACGTATGTTTACTGCGGCACTGTTCACAATAGCAAGGACTTGGAACCAACCCAAATGCCCACCAATGATAGACTGGATAAAGAAAATGTGGCACATATATGCCACAGAATACTATGTAGCCATAAAAAAGGATGAGTTCATGTCCTTTGCAGGGATATGGATGAAGCTGGAAGCCATTATTCTTAGCAAACTAACACAAGAACAGAAAACCAAACACCACATGTTCTCACTCATAAGTGAGAACACATGGCCACAGGGAGGGGAACATCACACACTGGGGCCAGTCAGGGAGTGGGGGGCTAGGGGAGGGATAGTATTAGGAGAAATACCTAATGTAGATGATGAGTTGATGAGTGCAGCAAACCACCATGGCACGTGTATACCTATGTAACAAACCTGCACGTTCTGCACATATACCCCAGAACTTACACAGTTAAAAAAAATCACAGAATCATAAAGTGGTCAAATTGGATAGAACCAGGCCATCTGGCTCCAGAGTTGCTGCCCTTAACCTCTAAGCTCATCCCCTCCTCGCCCCCAGGCCTCACACTGACACACCCTCCATAGGCCAGGGTGAGAAGAGACCAAGAGCCTTCCCTATTCAAACTTCCTCAACACACAAGCCTGGCTGGAAATGGAGGAAAGGAAAGAAATGGTATTTACATCAAGTACAGGAGGGTAGAAGTTTTAAACTGGCCGAACCTGATTTTTTAGTAACCAAAAACAATAATAATAATAATAATAAAAACAAGAATTTCCCAAGAGATAGCTAAGGAATAGGAATCTGACAGAGCCCAGTCAAAAGGAGGGAATGTGGGGACCAATAAAACCATTTCATATTTGTACATTTGGAGTTCAGAGTCTCATATTAAACTAGCCATGACCCCGATGACTCATCCCAACTGTTGGTCATACCTTGCTGAAGTACAGAGATGATCCAGAAGAGATGACACCACACCCTTGTTCTGGTTTTACAATTTCTCCCCCAATAACTTCTTGCCAGTCAGACTCCCAGCCATTCTGGTTCTCAAAATCTGACATAATTGTGGAAGGAAGGGCAGCTTCCGGGTGGCATTCAGTGCCTTGATATCCCTGGTCACACCTATGAGAGAGGAGGGCTGAGTAGGCAAGTTACAGGCCCACCTGCCAATGCAATGTCCCCCGACCTCAACCATTTCCCATGTCTTACTTTTGCTCAGGTCTTATCATTTACACTAGATTTTTCCCTACAGTGTTAATCTGGGTATGTGGTAGTAACAACCCCTCAGTTTTTCAAACTCCCCTTAAAACTGATAGAATCTTTTCTTAAAAGAAATAATGCTGTAAAGGTAGAATTTGGGCATCAAGTACTTATGAAAGAGGACATTGGTGTGTGTGCTTATGTAAGTGTGTGTTGGTCTGGGCGGGGGACAGATAGTGGGATTTCCCTATAGCCTTAAAAAGTCACATGTAAATGTCGGTCCGCTCAACCAACATGTAACTCTGGCCCCATTTTAGAGTTCCTTTTTCTGATTAAACTATGCCTTTTTTAGAGTCTTTAGGTATTCAAGTGTGTTCCTCTGTCCTCATTAGCAACAATCACCATCTCCCCACGTATACAACCTTGAACTGGTGAAGTGGGATAAGAGGGCATGCAGCAGGGTTTGACTAGTGCTCTAAAACTCTCAGTGGGTGAAAAGGGAAACAATGGCAAGGCTCTTTTAATAAATTCTGACGTTGAAGCCCCAGAGGCCTTGTCTTGGGGTTAGAGTTTGAAGAATATATGGTTTCATACTTATTTTTAATGTAACCATATCTTTTACTCCTAAAATAAGAACAGAAAGGAGGACTTGTTTCTTTTGGCTATTTCATTATTTATCGGTCTATCCATATCACTCTGATGACAACTGCTGTAGTACCCTCCAGCCACAAATCTTGAGAAGCATGGACCTCATCGTGCTTTCTGGTGCACGTACCTGCATACGCCATGATCACATGAGCCATGCCCACTGCACATGTTGGGGCACTGTTGCCCAATGTAAATGCTGTCCAAAGCCCACTCGTCTTGAACTGTGTAATAGCTCTGGCTCCAACGGAAGCGGGTGGCACTGGACCTAGAAACAAGGTATAGTATAACAAAAACAGTGTTTCAATCTTTCAGCAGTGACACTGGCACAGAATGACAGAGTCCAAAATCTTTCAGCTAACTAACTTTCTGGAACTTGAGCTTAGCTGGCATCATTTTGCTTTAATTTCCACTCAATTATTATCCAATGCAACAATTCTATCATGAAAGAAAGTTAAAGAGAAATCTGTCTATCGGATGCAATTCAGTCTTAATTTGAGCCGTTTTAAAGAAAAACACAGTATCAGATTTTGTTGGTTGCACAGATTTGTTGCTAGACAAAGTAATAAGAAAGAATATTAAAAAATAAAGACATCTACTAAACTGCTAAATTGAGCCTATCTTTTTTTTTTTTTTTTGCCCAGGCTGGATTGCAATGGTGCGATCTCAGGCTCACTGCAACCTCTGCTTCCCAGGTTCAAGCCATTCTCTTGCCTCAGCTTCCCAAGTAGCTGGGATTATAGGCACACATCACCATACCCGCTAATTTTTGTATTTTTAGTAGAGACAGGGTTTCAACATGTTGGCCAGGTTGGTCTTGAACTCCTGACCTCAGATAATACACCCTCCTCAGCCTCCCAAAGGGCTGAGATTACAGGTGTGAGCCACTGTGCACTGCCAACTTAGCCTATCTTTTATAGACAAAAATGTAAGATGTTTAACCTTAAAGAATTTCTTACAATAAATACAGAAGTTATTAGAACACTTTCAGCTAGTTCGTAATATAAAACACAAGTTTTGTTTGGCAGTATTGTTTTGGGGTTGAGGAGACATACCACTATGTACTATATTACAAACAAGAATATCTGGATGCTAAATTCTACTCATTTCTAAAACACTAACTTGCCTGAGTTTCATGGATAAACTGATCTTAAGTGGGGATGAAAATTAAACAGTTCATTACACAGACAGAAACACTTGGGACCTTAGTTCATTGCAACGAAATGTAAAGTCCAGAGAAGTGGATATTTTGAAAGTAATGTCAAGAAGGTGTCTGTCTATTCATTGACTGCTATAAAACATTCCTTTAAAATTATAGCATATTTTTCACCTGTAGGAATTTTCAGGGGCCTGTGGTTAGTTCTTTTGGTCAAAGGGCTAAATGAAACAAAGAAACAAAAAATGATTTGCAAAATTATTGTGTATGCTCAGTTCCACTGAAGGAACATTTCCCAAGCACACTATATGCAGATACCCTTGATCTTAATGATCTGAATGATCCATTAAAGTCTATTGCGTCAATTACCCACATATTAAGTACTCCCTAAGTGCATAACAGACGGTTAAAATTCAGACTAAGCCTTTATTGTTTATTTTATCAATGATCTGTGACTAATAGGTTGTATTTTCATTCCTAGTAGGATAATACCAGGATTCACCAAGGTGCATACAGTAGACACAGGATTGCTGCCTATCAGTGCTTGTCATGGAATATACAGTGGGACAGATGCACCACCTCCTCTATGGTAATCAGTCTATATTTGTAAGCAAACAGCCATCACAATTTTCATAGTCCCACTAAGAAATGGCTTTTAGAAAAGCCTACTATAAAAGTAGATGCATTATCTTAGAGCAGAGAATGCTACGAAATAGAAGTAAGTAAGACTTACGCACCTTGTCATCCTGAAAAGGAAAGCTGACGTCACTCTTTTAAGATAGATTTTAATCTGAGTCAAGTCCATGGCCATGGGTGACTAGACTGTGAGCTCTTTGGGGATAGGGATATCTTTAGTCTCCACAGTTTGCACAGGAACTGAATAAAGTAGGGGTTCCAAAAAAGTTTGCTAAGAGAGTAAGTCAGTGAGTGGATGAACAGGTCAGTAAAGGGCAGCCTGTTTATGACTCTTCTGTAGGTAATGGAATGAAGAATGTACTAGTAGTCGGGGGACAAGGCCCCCAGGACCCTGGTTCTGCAACTTAGCAGCTGTGTGACCTTTAGTGAGAAATGTAAGCCCTCAGGGGTTTGTAGTTCCTCACCTCTCAAATAAAAGGTTTGGGCAAACTAATTTCTAAGATCCCTTCCAGCTCTCAAATATAATGATTCCTCTGCTGGTATGTTGACCAAGTGACAATTTATTTTCTTTACAGTTACATGCCTATAAAAAACCCATGGCACCCACTAATTTGAGTTTTTTTCTTTACTTCCAAATGTGAAAATGGGCATAGGGAAGGGTTTCAGAAACTTGTCTTAGGTTACATAGCTTATGCTTCTAAACAGTCATACGCAGACACATTCTAAATTGCTTTTCTAAGTAAATTAATCCTTACATGCATCTTATGAACTTTTAAAAAAGATATTATTTCCTTAGGATACAAAGCTTCACGGGACAATTCCATTTAAAACCACAATCCACAGTTTAAGGTGCTAATGTTAATTAAGAGAAAAGGCAGGAAAAAGAGATTGAATATTGGCTTCAGTTTTATTGAGAAAAAAAATTAGTTGTGTGAGGCATCTCCAGCTGTCACACGTGAGAAGACAAGGTGTAAGGTTGCTGATCTGCAGCGGCGTCATTGCTATGTCTCTCCCTCAGTACAAATATTTAAATTGCCAATTTTTTCTTTCTCTCCCTTTCAAAACTAAGTAGTCTCAGGAAGAAAATCTCGTCGACTTTGAATTGAGTCTGAAAGCAGACTACTGCTGTGTGGGTCATGAAATGAAGTTGACTTGCATTTAAAATCTAAACTCTCCGGATTCCCCAAAGCAACAAAACTTGACTCCTTTATTTGATTTTTCCTTCCCATATAACTTGAAGACTGAAATGAAACAGTATTGAATTGTCTCCTCATAGTTAGGTTACCTGAGGAATCAAGGTAAATGAAGGCTGACTAAATTGTATTTTCCACCTTCAGAGTTCCTGTAATTACATTTGCCCAATTATTCTGAAACTCATTCACTCATTAGGTGTTGATTTGTTTATGAAGTCAGTGACTGACAGCTGTTTGGGTCTCATTAGGCTCTGTTCTTATGTAAGTGTCTCTCATAAAAACAAAATTAATTTTCATTGAGTAACAAATTGTTCATACACAATATAATTTCTCTAAGCAGGTGTATACATTCAGTATTTCCATTCTAAGTTGCCCTATCTAGTATGTTTTCCAAAGTTAACAGATATTTGATAATGCAGGGACCACATTTGCTTTTATGCATTCAATTTATAATTGCATATGTTTAAGTCAAAACGGCAGAACAAAGATTGACCAAAAAAGATTACTGCTGCAAACTGCATTCACTTTCCCCAATGCTTGAGAAAACCTGCTATTTGCAAAGTTTTAAAATAAATAAAGTTATCAAGACTTCCAAGGAAAGCAAATATACTTTATTTTTATGGCAGAGCTTTTAAGCATTATAGATCTAAAAACAATGACAATAACTAGTAGAATATGGGTTTTTCTTGAAATGCAGCAATAATGTTTAGTTTAAATATTAGTCAGTAGGAATGCTAAGATAAATATCCTGCTGGGTTATTTGTTTTTAAAAAATATTTTCACTTTTTTTTCCCAGGGCTTTGAAGGAAATTTGGAAAAGCAGAATTAAATTACTTGTTACATATACTTAAAGGTAAATGGTCAGGGGAATAATTTAGTAGAAAATTTTAGTGAAATCTAACATCATAATCTTAACTATTTATTAAAAGGGATACTTCATAATACAACATCTCTTTAGCACATTGAGTCTCATCAAGTTAAAATTCTATTTAATTCCCCGATGTCCAATAAGCACAACTACCATGTGCCAGGTACTCCATGGCTCTTAAATGCTTATGGGTCAATATATTTCCTTTCAGTGTCTAGTTAACACTGATGATAATTAACCTTTTCTGACTATACTAAAACTTCCAACTCGGTGGTGCTATCTTTTGAGCTAGAAAATAATGCAGCACACAATTTGAGTGTCACAGAACTTGGGAAGGCTTTTCTGATAAGGAAAACACTTTCTGAATTTGCCTAAGCTACATTAAATAAGAATAATAGTTCATAATGTTTCTAGGGACAAAAAGACATCTCTAAAATATACTATTAGGCCAGGCGCAGTGGCTCATGCCTGTAATTTCAGTATTTTGGGAGGCCAAGACGGGCAGATCACCTGAGGTCAGGAGTTTAAGACCAGCCTGGCCAACATGACAAAACCCCATCTCCACTAAAAATGCAAAAATTAGCTGGATGTGGTGGGGCATACCTGTAGTCCCAGCTACTTGGGAGGCTGAGGCAGGAGAATCACTTGAACCCAGGAAGTGAAGGCTGCAATGAGCCAAGGTCGTGCCACTGCACTCCAGCCTGGGTGACAGAGCAAGACTCTGTCTCAAAAAAAAAAAAAAAAAAAAAAAATACACTATCAATATTATCTTACCATCATAATTTTGAAAGTGTGCTTCACATGTCAATGAGTAAAAAACAACAATTTTTATATGAGGGAAATGTACTTAATTGTAAAATAATGAAAAAATAACCCTCAGTAGCTCTGCTTTGAATATGACCAGTATTTCAATTGTTTGAAGTGTTGTTTTGCATAAATTTGACATACATGCTTGGAATACCACTGAAATTAGATAAAAGTCTTGATTATATTCCCAGCAGTAGACATAAAAAAGTAGAATGCTAGAGAAAGTAGTAACTTGTTATACAAAGCATTAGTAGAGTATCTAGGAAATGGCTCACAGTTGGAAACAGAAAAATCTGTGGAAATCAAATTTCAAGCATTTTATTCCAACTGACATAATAATGCATCCTTCAAAATATTCAAAAAGGCATTTTTACATAATGCAGGAATTCAATCTTCAACTAAAGGCATAAAAATAACTCTAGGTTGGTATCTAACCAATTGTTTTTGTGTAGAGTCTAACTTTTACATAAAGTAATCTGAGAGGGTTTATTTAGTAATTTTCTTTTTACAAAAGAGTGATTGTTAGTCAGATACTACAGAATAATATAATACTTGCCTCTTTTATGCTTTTTCTTGTGCGCAAATTACAGAATCTTAGAACTACAGGACTGGAGGGACCTGTAAGATCATGTAATTAAACCTTTTCATTGTACTTACAGGGACCTGACCTTGAAGCTGTGAATGGTTAAGATCATGTGATTAATCATCAGTAGAGCTATACTGAGAATTCAGGCCTTCTAATTTCTAGTCTAAGGCTTTTTCTTTGGGTGAGTTCATCCTGAACCAGGAATTGTTTAATTTTTTCCTTAAATATTACATTTTTTTGAGTGATCAATCTAACACAAAACAGTGTAATATTTGGGAAAAAACTATTGTGCTTTTTTCTTTCACACTATCAAATGTTTAACTTTCTTCCTAGTTTACTGAGGCCTCTGTTTCCTGGGGGATAATTTTTAGTGCTACTGAAAAAACATGAATAGAGAAAAGGTGTATATTAAGCTTTTGATACACAAAAGTAAGGCTTTGCAACGAGAAAACAGCTTTGCAATCCAAATTACTTGAACTTCTCGATTCCTATATTCCTTTCTCTATGTCAAACCGAAAGTAACGGACTCATTGAGTTCTTCCATAAAAAGAAAACGCTGGGAGCAAGTAGGAAGGTCAGAAGAAGGCTAGGACAGTTTGGAAATCACATTTTCCTACTTGTCATTAGCTCTCTTTTTCAAATATTATTCATAAAAAAGAAAGGTTTTGGTCTTTTGATAATGAAATAAAAAGAATAAACATCTTGCCATTTTGCTTAACTTGCCTTCATATTCAAGTCATACTTGAATCAATAGAGATAGAATTGAATCAAAAGGGATAGTCAAAGTTAAAGTGACAGCCATATCTAAAGATGTCATCTCACCAAGTTTTCTGTGGAAGAAGCACTATGACTCTTCTCCACTGTGTGAACTCACTGGCATGGTAAATACTTGCTGATGTAAATTCCTGACAACTTGGCATACTTGGAAGACATTCCTGAAAGAAAGTTAGGCACAAATCAAATCTAGCTTCTGTCTTCCTCAGGTGAAATATGTCTACTCACCCACTGTAAGTGAAAAAGACCTTAGAGAAATCTAATGTCATAATCTTAACTATTTGTGATATGGAAACAATCCATGATTTTTCTTTCCATGAAGCTAAAACTTCATAGAAAGTCTTAAAATTATTTAAGTAATAATTTCAAATGAGGTGCATAATGAAATTGAGTATTTCCCAATACTCGCACGTACAAACAGACATGGATTAGGATGCTGTTTTTAGGCCTGTTATCATAACACTGGCATTTGGTAAAAATTAGTTTATTCATTATGATATTTATTCATTTATTGCAAAGGCACATGGCTAAGATATATATGAATTTTATTCCAAGATATTTCTTCTTTTTTTCTAAAGACAAGAGATACCACATTCTTAATATGGTCTACCTACAGGTAGAGACAGATGAAGACACCTTACAGGGAAAAAAGAAAGGGACACATTTATAAAGAAAGAGGGTTAGAGAAAATAATACTGAAAACATCATTTGAGGGTAGCCAGTTTTGGAAGTTATTTTCTTTTTTTTTATATATTTCCAATTACTCTTTAATATCTGTCGTGAAGAATGTGGCATTTTTGTAATCCTTTGCTGACTTTATGTTAATTCTAAGTTACAAATATTAAATAACACTGTTTCTTTTCAACCAAACCTAAACTTCTAGAACTGCAATTTTTTTTTTTTTTTGGCTTGCTAGGTAAAAGGCAGGTTACCTGTCACAAGGTTTAGGGAAACTAGACTTACTTCTTGGACGAGGTGCCAGGTAAGGCCGTGGTTGGTTGAGTACTCCAGCTTCACCTGGTTGTCCATGTGTGGGGTGTATTTCTGGCCACATCCCATCACCAAACTGAACTGAATCATATAGCACGCTCCTATCTGCATTGATTGTGTTTCCACATAGCGCATACTTGAGGCAAGTTTAGAATCTCCTGTAAAACTGAAAGAGACAGAGATGGAAATCAGAAAATTCTAAACACAATGTATTAGAGAAAAATTAAATTATTCACCTCACACTATATACCAAAATAATTTCATTTTACTTATTTAAACCTTGCCAAATTCTAGAATGGATTTCAGTAAATCTAATAAATGCAATTTGAAACAAGCTTTCAAAGATGAAACTTTTTTTAAAAAGTTAATATCTATAGTTGTCAAATGTACCTAAAATTGGGTACCCACTCATATATTGCTCATGAGTATAAACCTTTTTTTTTTTTTTTGAGACGGAGTCTCGCTCTGCAGCCCAGGCTGGAGCCCAAGCTCCGCCTCCTGGGTTCATGCCATTCTTCTGCCTCAGCCTCCCCAGTAGCTCAGAATACAGGTGCCCGCCACCACGCCCAGCTAATTTTTTGTATTTTTAGTAGAGACGGGGTTTCCCCCTGTTAGCCAGGATGGTCTCGATCTCTTGACCTCGTGATCCGCCCACCTCAGCCTCCCAAAGTGCTGGGATTACAGGCGTGAACCACCACACTTGGCAAGTCTAAACCTTTTGACTCATTAATCTCACTTCTTGAAATCTATCCTGAGAAAATAATTTTAAATTTAGAGACAGTTTTATAAAATACAAAATGTATTACAGGATTACTGCTAATAGTAATTGGTAACAATGTCAATGTCAAAATGGAAGGCCTAAGTAAAATGGTAGAGCACTTGAAAGAACATTATCCATCTTTCAAATATTTATAGATAATATAATCACATTAAAGTGTATATGATGAGATAAGTCTTAAAAAGTCATAAAATTATGCACGAAGGAAATTCACCAGAATGTTTTTGGTAGCTGTGTTTGGTGGCAGGAAATTTGCGATTTATAATTTTCTTTTTGTTTTCCTTATTTTTCAAATGGCCTTTAATACTCATGGGTTAAGTACTGAAAACATCATAATATAGTTTTAATGGTTGTGTCTCAAATCAGTAAAATTCACATCTTACTGGGTCCCAATTGAGTACTACATAATTGCAAACTGTTTGAAGGCAGGCAAATTAATTTTTAAGAGAAAACTACCCGGGAGTTTGTAATCTATCAGAGAAGATTAAAATATAGGCACATTATATTGTAGTTACACGAGTCAATGTAAATATTCCCAGGGTCAATCGCACTAAGGTTTGTCCATCACAGTACTTGTTTCTGCTATTCTGAAGCAGTTTCAGTACCATTGTTAGTAAACCTGTTAGTCAACAGTAAACCTGTTAGTTAGAAGGCATAGCTGATGTGGACACAAAGGCTAAGGCAATACTCTGTGAAATCGTTGAGATATTTAATACATTTTCTTAATTACCTTTTGCTAAATCAGCCAAATAAGGATAACTATTCTGACTTGCTTCTTGCAGAGATTAAGATGTTATTTAATGACAGAATATTGTCCACATAGAGGATTACCATGGACTTAAACTCAAGGTTAAAATACAAGCAGCTTTCCCCAACAGAATAATTACTGCTTAACTAATAGTTTTAAAACTAAGGTTTTGCAATTGGACAATGAAGAGAGGAATAAAATGGAAAAGCCCCATTCTCTGCTTTAATTGAATGGTCAATAAAAGAAAGGGAAAAATTATATTAAATACTGCTAGTCTTGCAAATTCAGTTAAGAGATAGCAAATGCCACAACTTGTTTATCATTGTTGTTAAAGACGTCTACCATTTGTGCAATCTAGGCCATGTCCTAAGACACAATACCCACATTACTTTCCTTAGTTTCATCTTTCAGTAACTCTGTTTAGTAGGAATAATTATTTCTTTTTAACAGATGAGAAAATAGGGCTAGTAAATGGGATACTCAATGAGAAATCAGCTTTGCCTGACTGTAAAGCTTCTTAACCAATACACTATATCTTTGTCTTCCTATTACTCTAAGATTGGGAGAGAAAAAATCCTGCATTTTGGAGTAATTTTTTAATTTTTGTTTTGTTTATAGTGAATTTACAAATCACTAACTTTCAGTTACTATGCAATGATACTCTGATGTTAAAAATATAAAACCATGATTGCTGTTATGTGTTTGGATCCACAGGATGCAATCTGGAAAATATCAAGCTGTAGAATGCAATTTTTAGCAATATTGGAAAAAATAAAAGAAATCAACACAGAATAAAAATAGTAGTAAGCCATAGAGGCACACACTTGCCTATATTGCTCCTAGGGTCTTTTAAGTAGGCAAAAGAAATCCCAAATGCTTATCTCTGTAAGAAACAGGCATTGCTTTTAGCTTCAAGGGTTAAATGTCTCTCTAGTACCCTTTATGAGGAAGATAATTAGAGGCATCCAACTAGGCTTCAACTGTTTGCTTTAAAGATACACCAGTCTCCTGGGCATCTGGGGAGAAAGCCTAATAGCGCCTGGTAGTACATGGGCTGAAGGGTCTGCAAATGACAGAGCCAACAATGCTTTCTCACTGACGCCATGAACAGTATTTCCCCACCTGACCATTTCTGAAATAACTCAAGATTATTTTTACCATCAGCATCTTGTAAATTTCTCCCTTCTGAGATGGTTTTGTGTCCTCACAATTCTATACAGAAACAGAAGGAAATGCTGTGTTTTACAACTATTGCCTGCATCTAGTGTTTGCATAATTACAAATGTAGCTATGAAATTGGCTGAAGAGAGGAAGTATTCAATGCTGAGGAGAGTTGTGTGCTTGTGAGCTATTTTGGAATACCTGATAACAGATTTTAAAGGTGCCAAGACACCAAGAGAGAAACAAGATAAAAATTACGTAAAATAATAGGTTAAATAAGCGAAATTAAGGCAGTTAAACAATGATAACAAAATTTTTGCTTAGCAACTGTATCTGTTCAACTGGTAGAATAGGAGCCTAGAGTTATTTGGTGTTTCCTATTTCCTATTGCAAATGCTTTGGTGGGGGCTGATCCAGCTGCCAGTCACAGCCTCTTCCTTTTAGCCACTATCCAGTGATTGGTCTAGGCGTGGCCATGCGTCCAGCAATGGGTTCTCACCAATGAGATGTAAGTAAAAGGTGGAAGGTGAATTTATGCATTTGGCTTTCATTATCAGTGTTTTAAAAGGGAACCAATGGAATTGGCTGCCACATCCTTTTCCCTGTTGCTCCTATGGTCATCTTTCCTCTCTGAGTGCAGCAGCCATTTTGTGACAATAATGGAACATTATTAGATAAAGACCTCTCTGCTGAGATAGCGGAACAGAAAAGTGAGAGAATCTGGGTCCCAGTGGCCTTCTTAAGGTGCTCACAAGCCCAGGACTGCCTATTCTAGGACTGCTTGTTACAAATGACAGCTAAGCCTCTTTACTTTCATTTATGTCATGGTCAGTCTTTTCTTGTGTTTGTTGTAATCTAGAGCTGAACGCATTTCTAAGCGATACATCTGTCATACTTCCTGGTACTATATGATATCTTTCCTGATGCCTTAATCTGAAGCAAAATAACACAGAAAAGCACCTTAAACTCCAGACCATTCATAGTATTAGTCCACTTGATTAAATTTCTGGTTTATTTAAGACTGGCAGTGATACTCAGTCTGTTTTTTTTCCACAGACTATGCATTTCACAGACTGATCCTTTAACTTACAAAACTGCTCCTCTTTGCTGCTTGTCTAAATCAAGATACATTTATAAAGGCAAACACGAGGCTGAACTTCTTTTCTGTTACAGTCATAGGAACAGAAAAGAACAGCCCACATCAGCATTTTGGGGAGAAATTCTGGAGAGAGAAGGCACTGCGAATCAGGAGGCTTAGCTTTATTTATATTGACTTGCAAGGGTGCCTCAAAAATAAAGCTCCTACATCTAATTGCAAGATTTAATGAGAGAATGGGGATAACTCCACTTAGGACAGGATTACCTTTCTAGCCCTGTTTATTCCCACCTCTAAGAAGGCTAGTAGGCTATGACACTGGCCAAATGGATAAGAGCCTGGTGGAATTTGAGTCTCCATAGTTCTCTGCTTAGTCCATACTACAGCACCTTTGCTTCACCCTCCCTTGCTTAATCTCATGTATTGCTGAGGATCTGTTTTTTGATCAGGTCGGAAGCCTGTCCACAGGGAGGGATCATATCTTATTCATCTCTGCATCCCCTAAAGCCCTCAGAACCTTGCCTACAACTCACAGAAGCACATTGTTTTGGACATCATGATTTTCTAACAGCTGGATTATCTCACTTGACCTTTGAGTCAGGACCCTCTGGGAGACCAACAGCGATCCTTAACATTGTGTTATGGAGAAGGAAAATGGAGAAGCTGAGTTGCTGGCCTCAGGGTCACACAGGTACTAAAAAGCTAGAAACTAGGCCTTCTGGGTTCTCCTTTGAAGTCCTTTCTACTATATCCTGCCTCTCAAAGGCTCCCAAGGAATGTTTGTTAAATAAAATGAGCATGTGAGTGAGGTCTCTCAACTGGGGAGTAGGGAAGTTTAACAAAGCTATAGTTACTTAAATGCTGTAATGGATACCGACAAGGTTTTGAGGTTATCTTCACTTAAGTAAATCAGTTTCTGCATTTTCCCAGAGCCTCTTTCCCATCTCCAGAAAAAAGCTTCTTTTATATGAAAGGCAGACACACATAGCCAAAGTAAGTGGGCCACAAAGTTCCTTAAAAGCAAATTCATGTCAAACAGCCAAGCTACCTACGGAACTGAACCATTTTTTACAACTGAGCCCATCTCTTTAAGAGCAGTTTAGTATATAAGTCAGTATGGATGAAATCTCACTATTCATGTGCCATAAGAGAAGCTAATGCATCCATATTTACATTTCTTAGAAAGCTAAGCAACATTCTATTATTTTCAAGCGTCCCACAGAAAAAACAGGTCTGCAGAGCTCATTTCTAGAAAAACAGAAGAGCCATACAATGTTGTTTTTGTTTTGATACCATTCAGAAGTTATATTCATCTGAAGAAGAGGAGGTGAATGAATCTAAGCCTCTCCGATATCATTCTTTTATTGGTTATGTTCTTGTAATCACCGAAGAAATGTTTACTAGATGAGATAAACTTGTTGATGTCGTGGGCTTAAAGGCAGCATTTTAACTCACTTGTTATTTCTATGATATTACATTTCAAAACAAATAACCATATTATTTTAGTGGATTTTAGAAATTGTATACTTAATGGAAAAAACAACCTGATAATATAAAAGCAGCATTTTTTAAAAGGTAAAAATGTGCAATTCCACCTTCTAAAGATGACCACAAAATGTACAGTTTTTTGGTAAAAAACTTCCAGACAGTTTTTCTCATGTGTACACACACATTACTTTTCTTTTTTTAAAAAAATTATGACATCATAGTACATGTGCTTTACTCCTTTGTACAACATTTCATTGCCGTCTTTCTATATTGAAAAAATATGGTGAGACATTTTGATTTTTAATGAATCAAGCCAATCTTCAATTATAAAAATTTGGGGAGGCTGTTTTCACTTGTTTACTATTATAAGCAATGCTTCTATAATATACATCCTTGTATATCTTTGTGCACTTATCCAATTGTCTCTTTGGGTTAAATTCCTAAAAGCACATTGCTTCGTTAAAGCAAACGCACACTTAAAAAGTTGACACTTATTGTCAAGCTGCCCTCCAAAAAGATTGCACCAAGTTACATTTACCAAGAACATCAACAATGACTGAGGTGCCAATTCTTCCTACTTGTCAACACTGAACTTTGATGACATTTTTTGTTTTGGCCACTTTATGCCTACACTCTCTTAATCTATATTTTTTTATTACTAAACAAATTTAGAAGCTATTCATGTTTATTGGCTGCACACATATACATATATACACGTATATGTATACATATACGTGTATACCTACATGCATACATATACATGTACATATATATGCTAAATCTTGCCTGTTAATTACTGCCATAGTTTGGATGTTTGTCCCTCCAAATCTCATTTTGAAATTTGTTCCCTAATGCTGAAGATGGGGCCTAATGGGAGATATTTGGGCCATGGTGTTGGATCTTTCATGAATGACTTGGTACTGTCCTTGAGGTAATGAGTGAGTTCTTGCTTTCTTAGTTTCCCTGAGAGCTGGTTCTTAGAAACAGCCTGATACCTCCCTGCCCTCTCTCCTGCTTCCTTTGTCTTCATGTCATCTCTGTACCTACTGGCTCCCCTTCTCCTTCTGCCAAGAGTGGAAGCAGCCTGAATCCCTTACCAGAGGCAAATGTTGGCACTGTACTTCTTGTACAGTCTGCAGAACTGTGAGCTAAATAAACCTCTTTTCTTTACAAATTACCCAGCCTCGGGTATTCCTTTATAGGAACACAAATGAACTAAGACAATTACCTTCTTAATTTGTCTATGCTCTCACTTATTTTTTGTTTGCTTGATCCATCAAGCACTAGAGCAGAAAATTAAAATAACACTCTAAGTTACTGTGGTTGTAATTTTCCATTTGTAATTTGAACAGGTTTTGCATGATAGTCCCCATTCTACGATATTCAATGTGTGGAGACACTGACTGATTTTGCCTTCCCATGGGCCTCTCCTTCTGACAGCATCACCTGTTACTGGTCTCTAGCCTCTCTTTTCTGCCTAGAAGAGGCAGCAGCTACAGCTCCAAACAAATTTGAAATCTCTCTACCAATGCATTTTGGCATGTATTTACCCAATACTTCATTTAAAATGTCTTTATGGATTTCTAAGTGGATAGACAACTTCTTATTTATCTAGATAAGATTTTCGGGTTATGTCAGGAATCAAAAATCTTTTGGAATACATGTGCTTCTCAGCATCTGTTTCAGGCTCTTTTTATACTTTTTGCCCCTAGCACCTGTGTTGTTTTGCTTATCTTTACCTTTCCTATTTAAAGTTCACAGTGTATATTCTTCAGCTTTTTCATTCCCATTCCCATTCTCTCAGTTTGGAAATTTATACATAGTTCTTCAATTCAGGGCTAGAATCTTACTTTAAGCTAGATAAACTCTTTAGTAAAAAGCATAAGTTGAGTTTCTTGGCTGCTGTTAATTAAGTATTTGGATTGGCCGGGTGCGGTGGCTTACACCTGTAATCCCAGCACTTTGGGAGGCCAAGGTGGGCAGATCACGAGGTCAGGAGATCGAGACCATCCTGGCTAACATGGTGAAACTCAGTCTCTACTAAAAATACAAAAAGACAAAATTAGCCAGGCGTGGTGGTGGGCACCTGTAGTCCCAGCTACTCGGGAGGCGGAGGCAGGAGAATGGCATGAATGCAGGAGGCGTAGCTTGCAGTGAGCCGAGATCATGCCACTGCACTCCTGCCTGGGTGACAGAGTGAGACTCTGTCTCAAAAAAAAAAAAAAAAAAAATTCAGCATTTACAGAAAGATGCTATCCAATGAAAACTCAGCATCAAATTGGGTGCTTAGTGGCAGTTTACTCTCAAGGATCAGCTAACTTCATGGGAGATAGAATTGGGAGGAATGTGTCCACTGTGAGGTTCAGGTTGTCTGTACGCAATGGCCATGATGACCACAAATGAACGCTGTCTCCTCTTTCTAACCAGGCTATGCGGACTTGCAGCGGTGCTGCTGTGGGACGGAAGATTCTTCCAGAAGCCTCAGAGAGCAGCTCCTCCACCCCTTCTGTTGAAGTCCAGATTCCATTTTCAGGCCAGCCACTCGCCTGTGTCTCCTGTGAAATTAGGCCAATTTACCCAACATTCCAGATGCCAGCAACTAATTCCAAAAACTTTAACAAATATATAGTTTTAAAGTTTATAGAAATTTGTTGGTGAGATCATGGTTTCAAAGATTTCTGTCAAGTTTCTGTTGATAAGTCTTCCTTGTGCCCACCTCACGACATTTTTTAGAAAATGCGTATCAGCTGGAGCAATCTGTGGATGAAAAAGCAAACCTCTGCTAGGTGCCCACTGGAGGGGGAGTCAGTGCAAAGCACAACGTGGGCTGTGTCCCCCAGAGAATAAGGGAGAGAGGGAGACCAAAGGTCAGACAGGGGCCGACTGCAGGAGACCATGCACCCAGGGAAGAATTGATCCTCACCGCTCTCGTGGTGCCTGCCAGTCTTTTGTCAGGAAAGTAAGAGTGTGTGTGTGTATGTGTGTGTGTGTGTGTAGACGAGTTGTCAGGGGCAATATTTCCCTGCCACTAATGTGGGGATGAGGGTGATGAGAAGAGCCTTCGCTGTTTCCAGCTTCTCCTGCTTCTGTCCTCCACTTCTGATATGGTTTGACTGTGCCCCACCGAAATCTCATCTTGCACTGTGGTGCCCATAATTCCTACGTGTTGTGGGAGGGACCCAGTGGGAGATAACTGAATGATGGGGGTGGGTTCACCCATACTGTTCTCATGGTAGTGAATAAGTCTCATGCGAACTGATGGTTTTATAAGGGGAAACCCCTTTTGCTTGACTCTCATTTTCTCTCGTCTGCCGCCATGTAAGACATGCCTTTTGCCTTCTGCCATGATTGTGAGGCCTCCTCAGTCACGTGGAACTGTGAGTCCATTAAACCTCTTTTTCTTTATAAATTGCCCAGTCTCAGGTATGTCTTCATTAGCAACGTGAGAATGGACTAACACAACTTCAATTCATCTCTGATCTCAGGCTATGACGAACTCCCTGACTCCTGTTTTTCTTATGTTGCATCCACATTATCTCCAGATTCAATTTTGGCTGAAGAGAACTCACATGATCCACAATTTTTTTTTTTTTGAGATGGAGTCTCACTCTGTCACCCAGGCTGGAGTAACAGGGGCATGATCTCGGCTCACTGCAACCTCCGCCTCCCAGGTTCAAGTGATTCTCCTGCCTCAGCCTCCCGAGTAGCTGGGATTATAGATGCGCACCACCACACCCAGCTAATTTTTGTATTTTTAGTAGAGATAAGGTTTCATCATGTTGGCCAGGCTGGTCTTGAACTCTTGACCTCAAGTGATCCGCCCTCCCAAAGTGCTGGGATTACAGGTGTAAATCACCATGCCTGGCCTAACCTGATCCACATTTATACTACTTATCATTAGGATTTGCCCTTTCAACATACTCCTGTCTCTCTCAGTTCTTTTCTGTCTCCTCTATTTCCTTGAACATCACTCCCTTTTGGAACAGAACACACTGGTTGATGTAGTCAGGTCTGATGCCCTGGCTGAAAATATTTAGCATGCAGGGGAGAGAGAAAATACATGAGGAATCTTTGAAATTATCTTTCTTTTTCCTTCCAACTATGTGCAACCAAGTGCCTTATTTAGAGCATACTCAAGCAGAGCCATTTTAAGACTTTTGAGGATCTTGATACTTTTAATTTTGGAAATTTCATCTCACTTCATAGAAAACATATTAAAATGCACCTATGTCTCACATTAAATATAAATATTTTGGGCTGCAAAAAGTACCCAAACGGATTTTGTAACATTGCCTTTAAATTTCATTTGGCTACTAGTAATGCATTTAATATACTTTTGGCTGTGATTTCTCAGCATACTAAGGAATGTGACCAAAATATTATTTCCATCTTGAAATTTTATGAATATGAAATTTAGCAATTAATGAAGTTAGCCTAATGTAGTATTTTGTAGACATTTAATTAAAATGTATTCATTTTATTTTGGTGAGTTTCTTGTCATAGTTTTGAGATAATACACATTTTTGCAGCCCTTGGACTTTTCCCAGTCTCCTGGAAAGCTTGGAGGCTGCAAGCACTGTGCCCAAAAGAAATAATGGAAAAGGTTCCTAGGCAGAGGCACAGCTCATACAAAGGTGCTGGGAGAGGACAGAGCTTGGCTTGTTGGTGCAGAGAGAAGGAAGTGCAGTGTGACTGGAGTAGACTGAATGAAAGGCAGCAAGGCAGGGGAGGAGGCTGCAGAGGCTGACCTACATGGCTCAACCAGGGCCTGTCAAGGAGATTTTGTGAACCACTGTCCATAGAAAATAACTGTCTCAGACTAGGCTGGGTGCGGTGGCTCATGCCTGTAATCTGAGCACTTTGGGAGGCAGAGGCAGGTGGATCACTTGAGGCCAGGAGTTTGAGACCACCTTGGGCAACATGGCGAAACTGTATCTCTACTAAAAATACAAAAATAAGCCATGCGTGGTGGCAGGCGCCTGTAATCCCAGCTACTCAGGTGGCTGAGGCACGAGAATTGCTTGAACCTGGGAGGCAGAGATTGTAGTGAGCTGAGATTGTGCCACTGCACTCCAGCCTGGGCAACAGAGCAAGACTCTGTCTCAGAAAAATAAAAACAAAAATAAAAATAATTGTCTCAGACTGCTAAATGTGTTTCAACAAACCAGAAAGAAGTACAAATGTAAACCATCAAATGTAGACTTTTCTTGCTGTTAATTTGTTTAGTGGTCTGTTTCCTTATTTCTGAAACCTCACTCAGCTGTTTAGTCCAAAATAAGATTTTTAGAGAACTCTAACTTTGGAGAAATACGTGACTTAAAAATTAACCCTGCGGACATCAACATGGCGTAAGTTTTAGAATATAGTCGTTAAATCCATCCCTTAGGCAGGTCCTGATAATTAATACATCCTCTAATATATATTTTAAAATAGTCCATTCATCCACTGCCACCATCCTATTCTAAGCACATGAAGATGACATTACTAGCATCCTAGCTGAGCTCCTTCTACTGCTCCTTCTATTATCTTCTACCCCTATTCTCCACAATGCAACCACAAATATTTTTTAAACATAAGGAAGTTTACATCACTCCCCTGCTCCAAATTATTTGCTGGATTCCTGTAACACTAGAGTAAAATCCAGCATCTTTATACTGTTCTATGAAGCTATATGATCTAGTTTCTTGGCTGCCTCAGGGCCTCTGCCCTTGCTGTTCCCTCTGCCTGCACAGCTCTTTTTCCATACTTTTACATAGTTGTCTCTTTCATCATTCTAGACTCTAATGCCTCCCAAGGGGGCTTCCCCAACCCTCTTACCTAAAATAGCTCCACTCTCCACTTCTGCCACATAAAACCCCATTTCTCTTACCCTAACAGCACTTATCACAGTCTAGAATATGATTATGAATTTGAGTACCTGTTATTTCCCTCTAGAATGTAAGGTTCACAAGCAAAGGGCCTTTCTATCTTTGTCTCCAACACTAATTGCTACACTTTTAGTACAAATAGTGCCTGTAAATCAATCAATAAATAGCTGAATGTATGAATTGGTCTATCAATAAATGAAAAACTTCAGGTAATGAAATCCTCATTGGGGAAAAGCTAAATAAATAGGCTCTAGCTTAGAAAGTCACTTATAAATCTATTCTATTATGTTGGCAATTTTATAGAGGCACCAAAAGTCTTCAGTACTGAGAATACTCTTCACAGCAGTTGAGAATAATAGGAAGTGACTTTTCCATTTGTCACTCAATGTATTTACCTATCTATCTGCTAAGCTTCCTAGATAATCATTTACTGTGAAATGGTCGTTGAGGTGGCTCCTGGGAGCCATCTCACCCGGACTGACTTCCTTCAGCAGTACAATATTAGTTGATTTACTGCTCATTTTAATAGTCTTTGTAAGAGGTAATTCCAAGAATACTCTAAGCTTGCTAACAAACTATTTAAACAGACAAAATTTCTGTATAAGCTACAGGTTGATGTTTCGTGAAAGGAAAATCCTAACAAAATTTACTAGGCTGTTATTCTATAGGTTGATTCATTTTATAAAGGATTGTCAATAATTTTTTTTCCTTGTGAACCAAGGAATAGAGCTATCTAATATTCCATTTAGGCACTAATCTGACTCCCCCTTCACCCATGTTTACCAACAACACAATCCTTACAATTAGTATCAGGCAAACACTGACTAGTTTCTTAAGACTGGTCTAAAGGAATAAAGATCTGCATGTAGTTAAGATTCTGATTCAAACCTCTTTAAACACATATTCCTATTTCAATAAATTAACCAAAAGGTAGCAGAAGGAGAGGTAGACCTCATTTGAAAATGTGTGGTACAATGCTTGCTCACTGTGTGCAGATCCTCCTGTGGGCCTGAATGTCCCTACAGAGGCAGGTTTATGTAGCATGAGCTCTGATGGCCATTCTCAGGTCATTTTGGCAAACTCTTTGAGTCACCCATTACTACACATTATTGTGGATTCCTGATGGTCCTTATAACCTACACATATGTTAACAAATAGCCCATCTTGTATAACTTAAAATTTCACCTATCATTCAGTTCTGTCACATTATTATATAATAATATAACACTAAAGTACTGGTTAATTGTTAATAAGCCATGGTACTATTTTCTAGCTCTTATGCCAAATGAACTGTATTTAACTTATGAGATAAACATGCTTTTAGGATCCTTTTTAATCTGGGATTTTTGCCTGGGTGACTGCTGCTTCTCATAAAATATACAAACAAATAATTTTTGCTTGTCCATGTTCATAAATATCCCATGAAATATGAACACATACTTTTAAAATGTCCTGAACATGTCGCATTTGTCAATTCCCTTTGACTTGGGCACCCACACTGCAACTGTTCTCTTCATTTTACACCTCTAGCTTCCTACTCTCTCTAGGGCGGATCATGCCACCTGGGGCTGGTGTGGAAAATCAGGTTTCAAAGATCCTCCCATCACATCATCACATACCACTCAATGTGACCCTTTTTTCCTCATGCCCCCCGCCTTTCTTTTTAAGTCGGAGTTTCAGTCTGTTGCCCAGGCTGGAGTGCGATGGCACGATCTTGGCTCACTGCAACCTCCGTCTCCCAGGTTCAAGTGATTCTTCTGCCTCAGCCTCCCAAGTAGCTGGGATTATAGGCGTCTGCCACCATGCCCGGATAATTTTTTGTATTTTTAGTAGAGATGGGGTTTCAACAGGTTGGCCAGGCTGGTCTCAAACTCCTGACCTCAGGTGGTCCACCCGCCTCGGCCTCCCATTGGTATGACAGGTGTGAGCCACTGCGCCTGGCCTCCTCATGCCTTTTGTAAATCATAGCTGATTTCACTTTGTTCATGTTGCTCTTTTACTTTCTTTGTACTTTCTCTACTTACTTTAGGAAATTTCTCTCTCTAAAAAATGACCAACAGATAACTAGTATCAGTGATTTACTTGTGTTAAAAAAAAAAAAGAAAGTTTTAATTAAAAAAATAAAATTAGACATAAGGAACCTTCTGTCTTTCATGCCCATGAAAGTACCCAAGAGGCCCTTTGAACATTTCTACAGGTCTCGTCTATCTTTAAATCTTTTAGTTATATCTGCTGTTCCTCAAGCACCATTAACGATAAACAAAACTATAGCTTTTCTTATCTTAATTTTTGCTTTAATTATTAGTAGAGTCATAGCACTTTTTTCTACCTTTTTATTGCAAATGACCTGTGTTTCAGTTACATTATGAGATAAACAGGCTTTTAGGATCCTTCAGGTCTGGGATTTCCTAGTAACCTAATCACTCACCATTCACAAAATACTTTCTATGATAACATATTCAGCATTCCTAGAATGTAATCCATCTGTATAGTGATGGTGATTGGCATTTAGATAGGAAAGTACTGGCAAAAATAAATATACCCACTATGAGCTTTCTGTTGCACAACCCTAGAACCTTCTCCCTCAACCAAATCTAGTTTATACAATAAAGCTCTTAACATTTCTATTTTGATCTCTTTAAATTTCAGAGAATGCTCTTTTGTATTGCTCAGGCAAAATAATGTTTTTTAGCTTTCAAAATTCAAAAACATTGCTCATTATGTGGATCTTATAGACACCAGTTTCCTTTCTTTCAATGAGACAGTGAAGGGAATGGAAATGGCAGGCTCATGGTAGGTATTTGCTATCTAACATCTCATTTAATGTTTATGACAATTTTGGGAGTAAGTATCATTGCTCCCATTTTACAGATGAAAACTCCAGGCTCACACGTATCCCCTCTCTTTTTTATAGAAGAAATAAAGAAAAAAAAAAAAGGTGCGAAGAAAAAGAAAAGAAAAACTCAGGCTCAAAGAGGCTAAACAAATTTCCTTGAATATGTGGTCTTTTGATGTTACTGTTTTGATATGGGAAAAGGTTTGGTAATTTAAAAAAGAAATCATTAAAATATGTCACCTTCTAGAAATTACAAAAGAATGTGCAAGACTGGTGTTCTCACTCTATGCCCAACTAATAGTTCATGATTAGGGGCTGGCAATGGAGTGAGGCTGTATAGGGCAGTGGTTAGAGTCGGAGTAAGGGTTAGGGATGGCACTAGCTCGTGAATGGAATGAAAGACAAAGATGGGATGAAAGGGTAGAAGTTCTGGGTGGAGCTAGAAGTCAGGGATGTCTGTTGTACATTACTAACAAAACTCAGTTATTTCTTCTTTTGATAAAGTTGCTTTGATGTAAACTTCCTAAAGCAGCTACATCAAAATATATACTCAAAATTCCTCCTTAGTTAAAATTATCTGGCTTTAATTTTACAAGTTTCTAAGTGGCAATGTGAGAATTTGAACTCAGGCCTATGACCTCAAAGCCTATGTTTGTACCACACCATATTTCCTAAAAACAATTGCCAATTCTAAATGCTACAACAACTATTCTCTCTCAATTGTACACTTATGTATTTATTTAGAGAGACAGTCTTGCTCTGTCACCCAGGCTGGAGTGTAGTGGCATGATCTCAGCTCACTGCAACCTCTGCCTCCTGGGTTCAAGCGATTCTTGTGCCTCAACCTGCCAAATAGCTGGGATTACAGGCATGTGCCACCACGCTCTGCTAGTTTCTGTATTTTCAGTAGACGTGGGGTTTCACCATGTTGGCCAGGCTGGTCTTTGAATTCCTGGCCTCAGGTGATCTGCCTGCCTCGGCCTCCCAAAGTGCTGGGATTACAGGCATGAGCCACTGTGCCTGGCCTTAACTATATACATTTTAAAACCCAAACTCTAAATTTAATACGACAGCAATGTCCTTCCCACCTGTTGTATCTAGCTGGTTTATTAGATAAATGTCATGTTCATCTAATAAACCAGAAGAATGTTAATGTTCCCTTGGTATTATCACTAATAGTACTAGATGCAATATAATCAACTTCAATTAGAATTTTTCCCTTAGTGATCTTACAATATATGTAAGAGGTTTTAAGGAATATTAGAACCTAAAGGAGACAGAAGTTCTGAGTTCAGATACTACGTATGGAAGAAAGTATTCGAAGAATTAAAAGCAATTCGTTTCTCCACTGGAAAAAAGTGCTCTAGGATGACATGCTGGAAAGTGATTTATAGCATATTGACTGTAGTTCTTCTAATGAAAAAGCAATTGTCCAAGTTTTCCCTGAAGAACACTCTGAGTAATGACAATCTACACTCATGGAAAGTCATGAGTTAGAAAATGAGAACCAAAAGAACTCACAGCTGAGAAAAACCAACAACAATTAATTTAACACCAGCCATTCGTAAGACCACATATATATTTCAAAATTTCCCTTGGGAGAAACAAGGTCATTAAAGGGCAGAGACTGCATACTTAAATATGCTCAAATAATTTTTACTTCATAAGACAATATGCTCCAAAGGTTTTACATTTAAAAAATGACAGCTTGTTTTAGGACTAGAGACTATAATAAATAGTTGGTCGATATCATCACTTAAATTTTAATATTGTAACAAGTGTTTCTGAAAAACATCCCCAAGGTGAATTCACATTAAATCTTGGACAATGTATTTCTCAACAGTGGCAGAGAGAAAACAATGTCACTAAAAGGGGTTTTATTCTGACTCACTGGCTAAGAAAATAGGAACAGTTTGAGATCTTCCATGTTGTTTCATTTTAATGAGAAGCAAGCATTTTTCATGTCCTTATTAAAGTGGTTAATGTGTTTCTGTAGTCTCATTATCACCGCCAGGGTATACTCTCTGTTGTTTCATAACCAAGACAACTCCTTTTCCTTTCAGAGACGATCAGAAAGTCAAATCGATTGCTCACATGTGGTTGTTAATAAAACTCCTATGGGGCTGCTCAAGGTGCCCATGGGGATTGTACAATTATTTATGTTTTCTTATGGTTTTTCCATAATTACTGTGATTGTACTTTCACAAAGTAAATGTATCTCCACCAATTAAAGCGGTGGTGGGTTAAGAATATTCATCAGACTTGTGTGAAAGGATATTGTTCTTAGGGTTTTGATCAAAGCACAGAAATTAAACTGCTGTTATCATGCATTCAATGCAAGTGTTAAATTAAAATGCTCAGCAACTTTTGCATTTATCTGAGCAGATGTTAACTACTTATGAAAGTAAACATGATACAGGACTTGCATTCATGATATGACTCTTTGTTATATTAAAATTCTTAGGAAAAAACTCTTCTACACAAACTTGAAGGATAGAGTTTATGGTACATGATCAGTTTGAATTACTGTAAATTCAGGTCAATTTAAATTTTCAGAAGCACGAAATTCTAAGAAATCTCATTTTGTTCTACATCTTTACACCTTATTTGCTTTATTCCTTTATTTTCTTTAAAGTCTCTGGGACTAACAAAGAACATCTGTAAAAACAAGCATCTGAGTCTATCAAATAGAAAATGTGTCTCTTGAGCCCGGGAGGCAGAGGTTGCAGTGAGCTGAGATCGCGCCATTGCACTCCAGCCTGGGTGACAAGAACAAAACTCTGTCTCAAAAACAAAACAAAACAAAACAAAAACCCCAAAAACCACCACCTTCCTACTTTGTCTTATAGAAATTTAGAAATTTCATTCTATCCAGTTTGACAGTGCTTGCAGCAAAAGTGACCAGCTGTACTTCCATTCCATTAGCTGTCATTTTGATGTTAAAATTTGAGCCTGCTGTGTGTGAGATCTGACTATACATGCACAAGTCCCATCGAAGGTAATTTTCTGTGCAATAGTGTGTAAAATTTACCTCTAATTATGATAAGGTCACTGATGGGTCATTTATGATATGCTCTCTGGAGGCAACAGTGGTGAATAGCTTTCAGAGAGATTCATCTGAAGGACTTAAATTGGTCTGACCATGACTCAATACAAAATAAAAGTCTCTTAGAAAATGATTCTTCAATCATATTTCCAGTCCTAATGGAACCTAGAGAGGGGCAGTATACACAGTGGTGAAGGTTGTGGGTTTTGGAATCACACAGGACTGAGTTTAAGTCCAGGATCTCTGGGCCTAGAAGACCCTAAAAGAACTGGCTTCTGCACATCTCTTGGTTTCCTTGACACTCACTACCTCACTACCTGGTCTCCAGGACAACTGGCCTCCTTCCTGGTCCTTGAACATGTCATGGTCACTCTCGCCTGGGGGAACTGTGTGCACCACAAAGTTTTCTGTAGTTGCATTTCTCTTCCTCCAGATCTTCATGTGGCTGGAGCTTTCATGTTCTCCCACTTCCCAATCAGTGGAATGTGTTATATCCACCATGTGAACTACACAAAGGTAGCCTCCTCCGAGAAGCCTCTTGGGAGTTTCCTACGTAAAGTAGCCAGCTCCTGCCCCTAGTTAACACTGCTGTATTATCCTACTGATGTACATGAAGTACTAATCACCATTAAATTATTTACTGTTTGTTGTATAATTAAATTTGCATATGACCCCAGGAGGAAAAATCTAAAAATGAAGGGTACCTTAATTAGGCTATCCCACAATTTTGAAACCCCGCTGGCATTAACTATATGAGTCACTGGTCCAATAGTGTTTGATAACATGGATTAAAAAGGAGATGTTAGTTAACCAATCATGGCTAAAAATACTTCTGGGGCCTTATATAAGAGAGCATGAAAACAGAGCTACTCATGATAAATTTTATTAAAATAGTCACTAGAGTGACTTCATGTTTCATTACGAACCCCATGGGCCTCTGAGGGAGAATATGGCAGTCACTTTAATTACTAACACTTTTTGAAGAGGTTTTTTGTTTGTTTTTTTAAATATGTAACTGTGGGAAATGAAAATTTGAGATTAATAAATACGGTAATTTTTTTTTTTGAGACATTGTCTTGCTCTGTCACCCAGGCTGGAGTGCAGTGGCGCGATCTTGGCTCACTGCAAGCCCCACCTCCCAGGTTCATGCCATTCCCCTGCCTCAGCCTCCCGAGTAGCTGGGACTACAGGTGCCCACCACCACACCTGGCTAATTTTTGTATTTTTAGTAGAGACGGGCTTTCACCTTGTTAGCCAGGATGGTCTTGATCTCCTGACTTCATGATCCACCCGCCTCGATCTCCCAAAGTGCTGGGATTACAGGTGTGAGCCACCATGCCCGGCCATAAAATTTTACGTTTATTTAAATCTATCAGTATTTTGTTTTCGGTCCTCTTTCCCAAGACATTTTACTTGCAGACATACAAGTAGGCTTGTGTAGACATACTCGTAACAGAAGTACTATTTTCAAGTAGTTCCTATTTAGTAAATACTTGTCAACAAATGGCTGAGTGCTGAATAGACTGGAAGATCATCCTCATGTTCTAATTCCTAGTGCAAACTGTAACAACAACAACAATGAAATCCTTACCAAAGGGTCCAGTCATGGCCACAGTATGGCTGAACATTTCCAAGGTAGAATCCCAGAGACTGAGTGACCTCCACAAGATTGGTAAAGTCAAGACTAATGCTATTGAAAAGTACAGACGTCATGATAATCTCATCAATAGCCCATACATCTTCTCCTTGGGAAGAATGATACGGCTGCCACCACCTGAACTGAATTCCAAACTGCCTTGCATCATCTGGTAGTTCTACAGAGATTATTCTAGAGAAAAAAAAAAAGGGTCAAAATTCAGATTATTTTGTCATCTTAAAACACAAATATTTATAGTGGGATAGATTTTCCCCTGAAGTATAGCATTAAAAAATAGTTCTCCCATGATGGTAAACATGTTTCTTTGAGATGTCCAGTTTCCTGTCTGTTTCCAACAAAATCTTCCACACACACCCCAAAATGTAACTTTGCTTTCACTCATCTGCTTTTGAAAAAGCTCTCAATAAACATGGTGGTCAAAGTGACAGTATTCATCACAGTCTGGTAAAGGATCTTGGGCAGCTTGTTACACATACTACAGTTTTGGCTGTTTGGAACCAGGATACTTCCTTATTCCCATGAGTTTATCATAGTGTGTGAGGTCATCTGCTGTGTCATGGCAGCTATGACAATAAACCTGTATCTGACAAATGGGGAAGAAAATTAAGAATAATATCTAATTTCCAGGAGCAATTATTGTACACAGCAGCAGGAACCATATATTAATTGCCACTGCAATGACATCTACTTGAAAGCTCCATAAATCACAGTACCATGCTGCTCGCATCCATACACAGGTGAGATGTGAAGCAAATGGCAAAGGGAATATTTGTTACCGTCAAAGTACAATTAAACACCAGGAAAGGTGCTTGCAGTAAAGACACACTGGAAGGGCTGAGTTTTTTTTTTTTTTTTTTTTTTTAAACTAATGAGCAAATAAAAACTTCCCAAGTCAAGTGACTAGTTGAATTACTTAGAAAGCAATTATTTTAAAACTTCAACATCTAAGGCTGAATTTACTGAGAAATTGGATTGGCTTTCATATTTTTATTGTGTGAAGAAATATGCTAAACCACCTCTTGGGAATGTGCTGTTTTACATATTGAAAGTTATTTAAAAAATAATTACCTAGTTTTCCTTCAAATAATTTGTACATGGATATTTGGGGTAGACTAATATGACTATCACCATTGATTATACAAACAGTACAGAACTGATAGGACTTGTTACAATAGAAGAAAACATATTTTCTAAATAAAGGAAAATCCATATGCAAATACAGAAATAAAACTTTAAAAACACTTTTTTTTTTTGAGACGGAGTCTTGTGCTGTCGCCCAGGCTGGAGTGCAATGGTGCGATCTCAGCTCACTGCAACCTCTGCCTCCCAGGTTCAAGTGATTCTCCTGCCTCAGCCTCCTGAGTAGCTGAGACTACAGGCGTATGCCACCACACCCGGCTAATTTTTGTATTTTTAGTAGAGACAGGGTTTCCCCATGTTAGCCAGGATGGTCTCGATCTCCTGACCTCGTGATCCGCCTGCCTCGGCCTCCCAAAGTACTGGGATTACAGGTGTGAGTCAGTGCGCCCGGCCCTAAAAACAGTTCTTAAACTAAAAATACATAGCTATAATACATTTATGAGTTTTACATACTTTTTAAAATCTGTAAAATTTTTCATCAGTGTAAATTTATTAGAAGAGTCAGGTTTTGTTAATTAAGTATTTTACTAATTTTCATTTTAATTTTTCGAATCTGTTTATTAAATGCATATATTTATAAAAATACATAATATATAGAAAGAAACTAAACTACATTTAAATTGGTTTAACAATGAAAATATCAGTCATTGATTTAATAATTTGTTTAGCATTGTTATTAAAAACATAATTTTTCTTCATATTAATAATTATAAAAGCAGTTAATATTCTCTCTGATGAAAATAAATATTATTTTTTAACATAACAACTGGAAACTAGAATTTGCCAGGCAACTTTTAAGGAAAATAGTGTATATGAATGTGATAGTAGCGACTGAAGTGACCAATATTTTCATGGCAGAGGTGTTAAGACTATGGGTCTGTAATCAGACTCTTGGGCCAGAGTTCCCACTCTGACACCTAATGGTTAATGATTTTGCAACTGTAGATAAAGCACTTGGCTTCTATGTGTCTCAGCAGCTTCATCTGTGAAATTAGAATAATGCTATTCTTACGGCAAGGGCGAGAAACTTTTTTGTCTGGTTTTCACTATTATGCCTTAGTACCTAGAGCAGTATCTGGCACATAATAAGGACTCAACAAATTTTTGCTGCATAGTACGTATTATCAGTATATGCCTGATAGAGATGTGAGTACAGAGGCACAAGGAGGTTAAATAATCCCTTTAAGGTTAAGCAGACTCTAAGTGCTAATGCCAGGATTTGGATCTGGGTAACTTGGCTCTAGAGCCTTGTTCTTAACTTCTACATCATATCTTTGGGTACAGGAGGAGTTCCTGGTGATTTCACCACTCTTTGCAAATTATAGTGGCTGGTTAGAATAGCTGTGGAACTGTCTGATCAGAATATTCCTAGAGGAGAACACAGAGACTTAAGTCAACTTTCTACCTCAATCTTCCTTTTGTTTGTAGGTCCTAACCTCATAGATTTATTTTTTTAATGTTTTATAGCAATATGTACTATTGAATTGGGTGGCACACAGAAACAAAGAGGAGATCAAATATAAAGATCAAATTGTTTAAAAAATGTTTTACAATGATATACACTATGGAATTGGATGACATGATAGAACAAAGAGGAGATCAAATATAATAATCAAGACATAAAAATAAACTAAGATTAGACTTCATAATAATCTTAGAGTAAAAACAAGCCCTATGATTAAGACGAAAGCTAGAATAATTTTAGTCTCACCAGCGATACATAATTTTACATTAATAAAAATACCAATTAGTTCACAAGACATTCTAGTCAGTTGGAATTAAAAGACTAACTTAGATATATTAAATTTTTATTAATAACAAGCAGATAGAGTTCTTTTATTTACTGAATGAATCATAGACAAGCAAATTATTTAAAATAGTCAAGGAGTAATAGTGGTTAGCCAACTAGCACGTCTAATTTATGAATCACACTTCATTTTTGAACAACCATGGCATGAAGAAACAGTATGGAATTCACAGCAGTTACAGGCAGCAATTTATACTGAAGGAAATATAGCAAATGGCTAAAGGCATCAAGATATATTTAACTTTCTTATGAAGAATTTACATGGTTTGTATTATTTATCATATAAAATATAATTTAGTATCTAGAATATATCAAATTCCCCTTCTGCCATGTCACCTTTTATTAATATTTGTAAGAGAGAGGGGGCGGGAGGAAGAATTTCATGGACAGAGATACAGATATACACACACACACACACACACACACACACACACACACACAGAGAGAGAGAGAAAATTAAGGTGTTTTTGCTACCATTACCACGTTCTCCTTTTAAAAAAACTCCACTTTGATCTTAATCTTTCAAGCCGTGCACATATCTAATACTGAAAAGCCACCTTGATTCTTAAAAGAAAAATGTTGCTGTCAAATGGCAGGCAAGATTAAACGTGCCTTTGCAATAGCACATTAAATGTATAATTATTTTTCATATCAACAAAGATTAATTAAATTTCATGATATAGATTGATTACTGAATGTTGCAGCTGTCCATCTTTGTTAGAAAAAATTGTGCTTTAGGCCAACTTAGGGTTGTGATATTTTCTTCATGCTTTCATCATCATTACCTTGATTTTTGTTTAATTTTCTTTTAATGGTTACTATGGAGAGTCTATGAAAGGTTTTTATAGGATTCATGTGTCTCTACTTAGTAAGAAAGTTGAGTTTAGCACTAGATTTTTACCTATACAGGGAAAATACCCAACACAGTTGGTGCATCTTTAAAATTTTAGAATGTATAACATTTATAAGTTATAATAGATGTTAATCATTATCTGTTACATGCTACTTCATTTTCTATGAAAATAAAAGTTCTCATCTATTTGCAAATACTTAAATATAGGGGCAGGTCTAGGCAAAACTGTAAAATATATAAAATATATCTATCCTCAGTCCCCCTCTCTTACTTTCCTTAACCCTGTCTTTTTTCCAGGGTGCCAATGCAAACTTCCGTGTCCAAAGCTTTCTCTCTTTCTCATCTCCTCATGATTAAAATATACTTCCAGGAAGTGAAATGGAATATTAGTCCATTTATATGTGACTGTGAATGTAAGCCACAGTATTAACTACTCTGATGGAATTTTAACTTTAAACCTTAATCCCTTGATATTTTTACAGGAATTTCAGTGAGTAGCTCAATAAGTGTTTAGGAGGCGAAAGGATCTTTCAGACACACCTGAAATTGTACCATTAATTGTGTTACTAATCTGCCAACAATGAAAGATAGCCCAGCTTCAAGTAAGACTTAAATCTGACAACTGATACTATATATGATGAAATCTATACACTAAAGAAAAATAGAAATGGTCCGAAGAAAGGGCTTTAAATAAACCCTAACATCCCATTTTTGCCAGAGACACTATACATGCTAAAAAATTTCTCTGTATTCATTACTTAATTATATTACATGTAAATCTTAATAACATATTGGTTATACGATATATATTACATCATATAATTTATTCCAACATATTAAAATATATCACTAGTATTTATCAACAGCATTTATAATTTAGTGCCATATTAAAATCCTGTGTAATAGTGTTAATTACTTTTCTCTCTTTTTTTTTTTTGAGACGGAGTCTCACTCTGTTGCCAGGCTGGAGTGCAATGATGCAGTCTCAGCTCACTGCAATCTCTGCCTGCCGGGTTCAAGCAATTCTCCTGCCTGAGCCTCCTGAGTAGCTGGGACTACAGCTGCGCGCCACCACACCCAGCTTATTTGCGTGTTTTTAGTAGAGACAGGGTTTCACCACATTGACCAGGATGGTCTCAATCTCCTGACCTTGTGATCCACCTGCCTCGGCCTCCCAAACTGCTGGGATTACAGGCATGAGCTACCACGCCCAGCCTACTTTTCTCTTTTACAAGCATTGAAATATTTCCGTTAGATGCATATTTAAAAATATGACAATAAATTCCTTCAAATGATCAGAAGTCAGTGGGATAAACGAATGGGTCGGCTTGGTAGTTTTTCATTGCAAGACACATCAATCTTTGTCCGCTCCATCTGTCAATGGAAAAATATCTAGAATTTTATACCATTTGAATTATGATTTCCCCAGGAGGGAGATATCACTCTGCAACCATTTTTCCAAAAGCTTTCCAACATACCTGGGCTCATGATAGCTGAGATATGAATAGTGCTCCAGGAGTTTCCAAGTTATCCCATTATCATAAGAATAATGCAACAGAACTCCTTCACCAGGCTGGTCAGGGGCTCTGCATGTGCTCAGAACAGATTTGCTCCCCAGTCTCAGTGTGAACTGCAGAAACCTAGACACAAATTGTCTATAATTAGTGTATGCATAAACATTTTTAATCATAATGTTCATTTTGGTCTTTAAGGAATTTCAAACTGATTTAAGTGAACTACTCCCAAATTAAATGTTTCCACTCATCCCTCTTTTAAGAAATGTAAGTAATTTCATTGTGAGATGTATGAGTATGTGTAGATATTCATGTACATGTCGATATACATATTTTATATACAGATAGATCCATAAAAATATAACTGGATGTTTATGCACATTTGTATACTATGTACTTGTGTACATACACTTAAAATGCCAATCACTTCTTTACTGCATTATTTATTAGACACTGGGGGAAGGGAAGTTGTACAGTAAATCTAATCAGCCTCTGCAAGCTGTCAAATAAATAAAACTACATAAATAATTAACTAGCTCTTGGCTTAAGAACATAGTTATGATGCTAACATTTCATATTTTAAAAAACCTAGTCAGTCATTAATATCCAAGTCATTGGTGGGCCTCCTAATTTACTAAAAACTAGGGCAAATTAACTGTCAATAAACTGTAAGCTCCCTACAACCCTGGTTAAAAATGAGAAGATGTCTATCAGAAAAAATATAAGAAATAAAAATGGATCATATAACTAAATTCAACATTAGTATCTGGCTTTTGTATGTATTCTCCCCTGCCTTCACTCACCTGGATTGTGAGCTGTCAAGGAAGGATGTAATTAGCTGACGCCGCCCATCTTTGTTGAAAACCAGGGCCTTACCGCTGGCCAAGACACCACAACCAAAGCTGACTTCAGCACCACGGATAGAGTAAAAGTTATGGTAAGAGGAGAGCCTAGAACTGCCAAAGCTTTCAGAAATAAACATTGGGAATGTCTGGGATGCCATCTCACAAGCTGGGCCAGAAAATCCAGGGTCACACCTGAAAGAAATATGGTGAAATTAAATCTTAAACTGTTGGCTGTTTTGGAGATTCTCGAATCTACTTTGGGGAGGAGTAAGTCCAGAGGCTAGGATTTCATTGAATGGTAAACGAGGCTCATTAGTCTTTGGAGACTACTGAATCTGAAGATTTGATAAGGGCTAATTGACTGTAAATATTCCAGACAAATACAGTCTTTGCGCAGCCCTGCCATAAAAAGCCTACAATTAAAACAGCAATTCAGCTTCAACCAGTACCTTCAACCAGTACCAGCAGTTTATCTAAAATACATCTATGTTCATACACATTTCCAACGTAAAATATCTGTAAAAGGTTTATGTATACAATTTTATTCATAATGCTCATTACATTTATAAAAGAAACAGCATAAAGCACTTCTAATAAGATACCCAGAATAAATTTTTTCTAAGAACAAATGTTAAAATACATGTTATGCTTGTGATAGGAATTAAATATTTAGAAACTATTGGAAAATGAATCCATCTTTAACTATTTCAAATGTATAAAGGGAATATGTACACCCTTGACCTAGATAGACATCCTTAGCAGCACTGCGTTGCCTCTCAGTGGACTCTCCCAAATTAGTGGCACTTCAAGAAAAAAAAAAACCTTTCCCTACTCCCCAACAACCTGCTTGCTTCTATGTGAGAATGTGCTGTATTTATATTAGCTGACTAGAATATATAGGAGTGATCCAAGCCTTCTATCTGTGAGAAAACCTCATCACAGATGAATCAGCAATGGAAACATCTATGTTTTAAGGAGATTATTCATCATGAAATAGTTTCAAATTCTTTGTTTTTACTGTGCTATTTCCTGTTCACTACATTTATAAGGTTGCTCAATTGGTACCTTTTTGAGTGGGGGATTCTCGTGGGAGCATTCAAAGCTTGCTGAAATCTGAAACAAACCTTTACAAAGCAAATGTACCAATGAAGTGATACTGTGGCATGACTCAGTATTCTTCTTTGGCAGTACTGCTGAGACTCGGGTCTATGCTGGCCTTTCAGGGATCCATGGAATGTAAAAATATGCTAAAATCAAATGCCCAGTTTTATGTATATTGGATTTTCTGGGGAGAAGGTTCACAGGTTTTATCAGATTACCAAATAATTTGGAGCCTAAAATGCTAAGAACTACTGTAGCATGAAGTTTGAAGGTTGTCTTGGTATCTTAAGTAGCATCAATAAGGGGATGAAAGGAAAGCCAGTATTTACTGGATGAGCCTTCTTTCACATGTTGTCTAATGGACTTAGACTGAATAGCCAAGTTGTTTCCAAAAAAGAATGTTTAAAATCAGCTAAACTGAACACTTTTTGAAGTCAGGAAACTGAGTGTGTTTTACCACAGTCACGAATTGGAATTAGTTTTCCTTAACAAGACTATCTATTCCAGAGTGCATTTCAGGGCAATTACATTTTTGTGTGTCTTAAATGTGTCTTCTCAGGACAAGTGACTGGGAGAAACTGGCGCTCATTTAGAGATGACTCACATTGGAGTTACTTTCCATTTAGTCGTTTTAAAAGTCTACTTTTAATCAAAGGTTATTCAATTGAGAAATAATGCTGATAGTTTTTTAAAAATAACTTTTTTTTTTAAAAAAAAAACTTTGTAGTCTGTTTCTCAGCAAAACAACAGGATCACCCACGTTGGTGATTTTGAGTATGACACGAGTCTCTCCTGACTCCCAATACATCTCCTACTGATGCATCTACACATGCTTAAATTTAGCAGTAGAGTCACCCTGTAATGTCAAGAAAAAGACCCCACTGTTAAGCTATATGGATGACACATATGAAGAAAGGGTTCTAATGCTCTCTCTCCTCATTAGCATCTCTAACAGGGTTGGGCTTATCAGGTTAGTAGACTGTCCATTTAGAGAACCAGGTCTGGGATTGTACACAGGCGAGAAAGTGTTAGAGGGAACATGAGAGGGTAGAATCTTGATAGCAAATAGCAGTAAAACGGGGCAGAGGCAGAGTAAAGAGGAGAGAAAAAGACAAAGTTGCAAAGGTCCCAGATTCAATGGTTTGTTTAAAGGAAGTGGCATTACATATACATTTCTTTTCTGTGCAATTTTGCTCAAACTCAATAAGGTACATAGTGCTGGAAAAGGAGGTAGTAGTCAAACTTTTAGCCCAACTGTAAGTGGACAAAGCCAATGAGTATTACATAAAACTTTGTTAGAAATAGGGAAAAATACTAAAGTTCCAGATGGTGAAAATATTCTGTAAAACTTCAGAAGGAGGAAAAGACTATGACTATTCAGAATAATGTATGGTGTCAAAAAAGAACAATGTTCAAAAGCGTAAAGCCACCATTTAGATTTCTGTTTGTATCCACCATGGGTGGCATAGATGGTAGCCTTAATAAAACCACTTAATTCTAAGAGGAATATGATACATATAAAATGAAGTCTGAAGTATAACTACTGTAATTATAGATATAGATACTGTAATTATAGGTCTTTTTAGAAATGCCACTTTCTATTTTTTGAAAATAAAAGCAGTTGTCATTTTAGATAATTTTTTTTCCCCAAAACTTTTCGGGACAACATCAGGAATTGCAAAACTATCTGGCCTCATGTTAATTTTATTTGAAATACACTAAGAAGATGATCCGGTTATGGATAATGGATGCACATAACAACTTGAGGAAAATATCAGCCAATGTTTCATAGATCTAATGAGTAGTGTTTTGGGGTGGGAGTTGGTAGTTTTATGAGAACACAAGGATGCATATTCAGTTTTGAAACATAGATGGAAATTTTTCAATTCTTCACATATTTTATAAAAAATTTCCATTGGGCAGAGTGATGTCTTTGTTAATTAAAATCACTGAAATAAAGTTAGAAAGTTAAAAAGAGGGTCACACTAATCTCAATGTCAACAAGTGTTTGGCTCATACATGCAATTTCTTTTTTTTCTTTTTCTTTTCTTTTTGAGATGGAGTCTCACTCTGTCGCCCAGGCTGGAGGGCAGTGACGCGATCTTGGCTCACTGCAACCTTTGCCTCCCAGGTTCGAGTGATTCTCCTGCCTCAGCCTCCCTAGTAGCTGGGATTACAGATGCATGCCACCATGCCTGGCTAATTTTTGTATTTTTAGTAGAGATGGGGGTCTCACCATGTTGGCCAGGCTGGTCTCGAACTCCTGACCTCAAGTGATCCACCCATCTCAGCCTCCCAAAGTGTTGGGATTACAGGCATGAGCCACCATGCCCAGCCTGCAATTTCTAAATGATCAGGTTCAAAGCCCTTTTATGAGTTCTCTACTCATTAACAAATTAACTAATTGATTAATTACTCTTTTTGTTGGAAGGACAAGAAAAAGTAGACTAGATGATCAGCTGTTGAAAACTTATCTTTATAACAGATTGCCTGTGGTTTCAGGAATTTCCAGAATATTTTATAATTAAATATTAATATAAGAATGACATAATAAATGTGAATATCCATTTTTTGGTATAAACATAAAATAATTCACTGGTGTAATTAGATATTACATTATTAATGTATAATTTCAGACTTCATATTCAACAGTATTGTTTTGTAAAATACTTTATAATTTATTAAAGACCCAAATGATTTTCAAAAGTAAACAAGATTCTTAAGTTATATTTAAAGATGATGAATTTGCTTATCAAATCTGCTAAATTTGGCCCAGTCCAGTTTCCTTTAGCATTGGATCTATGGGTCATTACTGATTTTTATAATCATTTACAAAGCATGCTGGGAATTACAATGTGACTCATGAACACCCGAACAAGTTTATGGAAAGGGATGTAACTACAGGCAGGAAAGGCAGCCATCAAGCTGTGAGGAATTCCAATTTGTTCACAAATTCACATGAGGAATGCTAAATTTGTCCACAATTTAGCCTAACATAAAATGTATTAATTTTCACTTAAAAATACATTTGAATTACACTTAAATTCTATTAGAAATATCCATTTTTTAATCTTAAAAGACCCCCAATCCTAAAAAAGGTTATTAAATGACTTGTGACTTCAATATGTAAATTACACATCCAAAAGGAGAAGCGTGTTATTTTAAGATGCTTACTTGCAGCCATGTCTAGTGCACTGTCCTCTGCCAGAACAGAATTTGAGACATGATGGGCCAATATAAACTGTGGGGGGAAAAGAGAAGAACATAATTACAAAAACACAGAACACTACCAGTACAATTTTGTGAAGCAATATCCATGCAATATTGCCCCTTGTGTGTATGTTGTGTGCAGGAATTCAGGGTGACATATGGAGTGCTGTGTGATAAGGTAAGTGCTTAGTTACAAAGCTACTGAAACGGTTACAAGTTACACAGATAATCCTTTTAAGATTTTAACATTTCATATCAAAGAAGATAGGAGCTTATGAATTCCTCAATAGACTCTATTAGACAATATTAGTGCTTCTGCCTGGAACATTCTACAAAGTTTATATTCTTTAGGTAGAAAAAAAGAATTTACAAAGGACCAATCTGACATATCACAATATGAAGTCATGCCATAATTTTCATTCCTATTAGGGGAAAAATCTATAACACTGTGGATGACTATTACATATATTTCTAAATATTAATCTACCTTTCCTGGAAATGAGGGTTAAGAATCTGTTGTTGAGCCTAAAGTTTTCTCCAGCATGCAGATTTTTTTTCCTAAACGCTGGGCTTGGCTGATAATAGGATGTTACAAACCTAAATTTGAATCTTTGGAATGCTGAGAAAAAGGCTACTGATTGTTGAATGGTAGGTTCTGAGATACTCAGACTCCAACACATTTAAATATATTAATTCTTTTGTTAATCAGCAAAATTAATAATATACCAAATGGTGTAAAAGTGGTATTAAACTAATGAGAAATTCAAGATGCAATAAAACCTCGTGTACTCAGTGTTTTGGGCATAAGCAAATTTATAACCCATTATCATTTTCTTTTCTGTTCTGTAGTTATTTCAAAGTATTTAAATAATTTTATTGTAAAATAAACTTTCCTGTAGCCTATGCTCCTATAAGCACTTAATACCTGCCAGTTAATAGGTGGAGTAATTCAAATTCAATGCATTGCAGGCCAATGGAAAGCTCTTGGTGATGGAAACTGCTGGTTTAGGAAGAGATTAGATAGCAGGCTGAGTTATTAAAGGTATTGGTTTCAGATGTCACGTAATCCGGGCTTCAAATTCTGGCTTCATTCAGGAAATTCTGATAAGTAATTTATCCTATCTAAGTCTCAATATTCCTATTCCTTAAAGTAGGATAATAATATTTCTTGGAGGAAATAAGTAAAGAAACATATTATGCTTAGCAAGGTACCCAGCACTATATGGTTACAATCAGCACCATACTGAGGTCAAGTATTCCTTGACACCCTCTTGTCCTGTTGTTTTGATGTGCTCCACTGTGCACCAAGGAACAAGAAAGGGGCTGGCTCCATTCTTCTTCAGCCTGGAAAAGCATATGGATTGTTTTCCCAGCACACTTGATTTTATGGCTGAAGATATGCTCTAAGAAATAGGGTACCCATGTCATAGTTCAAAAAACCTCCATCATAAAAAATTCAAAGATAAATTAAGACATTCCCAGTCAATGAAAAAAGTTGCAATTAATTTTATTGTAGGCCGGGCGCGGTGGCTCAAGCCTGTAATCCCAGCACTTTGGGAGGCCGAGATGGGCAGATGACGAGGTCAGGAGATCGAGACCATCCTGGCTAACACGGTGAAAACCCGTCTCTACTAAAAAAATACAAAAAACTAGCAGGGCGAGGTGGCAGGTGCCTGTAGTCCCAGCTACTGGGGAGGCTGAGGCAAGAGAATGGCGTAAACCCGGGAGGCGGAGCTTGTAGTGAGCTGAGATCCTGCCACTGCACTCCAGCCTGGGCGACAAAGCGAGACTCTGTCTCAAAAAAAAAAAAAAAGAAAAGAAAAAAAAAAAGAATGTTATGATGAAGCCATTAGGACTCATAACAGGCTTCTTGTTTCCTAAGAGTGTGAATAGGATAGAATAGCTTTCTTCACTATTATCAGTAATATAGTCAAGTTGAAAAAATATTAAAAATGATAAGAAATGTACTTTGCTTTAGGACTTTCCATTTAGCTAAGATTTTCAGGGTAATTTCTGAAGTAATTTCTTTACACACTAGCAGAAGTTGACTCTGCCATGAAGGAAGAACATATCTAACAGAATTATGATATTGATCTATTTTTCTCTATTTTTTTCTGTGACATAATTCTGGAATTACATAGTGAAATGGGAGAGATTTCAGGGTTTTTTTTTTTTTTTTTTTTTTTTTTTTGGCAAGTAAGCACACATTTCTCTTGGGAAAGAGTATGTGTCCTCTTCTTCCCTTGTAAAAGAAGCCAAAAAGTGGGTCCTGTTTCTGTGAAAAACTCACATAGAATGATAACAGAATTAAAGAGATTCTGCACCAGGTTTTGCATTCAGCCTACCTTGCTAACCATGTGCATTCCATATATCTTTACCCTTTCCCATTCTACTCAAAGCATGATTCCATTCAAAGCATGGGAACTCAGAGGATGTGTAGTGAACACTTTCTGAGCTAAAATTGTGTTGTAACAGCCTTCTTTAGGAAATTGAAACATTCTTTTCATAGGCTTACATGTGCTTCATTGCACTCTTAATTTTCTCACATACTTTTTCATTATTCATTTCTAAACCACTTTGATAATTATCAAAGGAATAAAGGTTCATTATAGAATCCTTAAAAAGTGTGACAGCAAGAAAAAGTCACTCATATTCTGCTATCTAGATGCAAATGCCTACTCCCTAGAGCTAATGAACAGGTGCAATACCTAAAATGCTATGCAAAATGTTCTACCAATGAAGAAACTCCATTTTAATCCCTTCATCTTTAGATGTTTTTGCAAATTAACTATGTTTATATCCATATAACTCATATGGTCTTTTGAGGGTGGGCCTTCCATTGGTCTGTGTTTTGGATACATATTGGGAAATGATTCATATTGGTTCATCAGCAAACTATCTTTTCTGAAGTTTTTCTCCAGTTTCAAGAATTAGTTGTTTCTCAATGTCTAAATTATTAAAAAATAACAGAGACCTGATTAAGACATGGAAAATCAACATTAAACAAGGGTGTACATTTTTTCTATTTTATAAAATTGACCTCAAATCAGTGGCTATGCTAAATTTGCTTAGCTATTGACATTTTGTCCCTTCTCCTCTCTTTCTTCCTTTCTACTTACTTGTAGTATAAGCCTTCAGCCAACTTATATGCTCTCTGAAAATAGGAACGCTATTAATCTACCTGTAATTAAAATAAGAAACCAAACAATCAGGCAGGGATTCATCATCTTATCTCATGGCTTCCCAAAACTACAGCTTCTGTTTGTAAGTCTTTATTAAGTGTGTCTTCCTAAGAAACTGAATTTGTCAGCTTCCTTCTTTGGACTCTCGGCTTCCATGGTCTTTGGGGAGATGAGCTCTTGCTATGTTGTCCTGGAGTACAGTAGCTATTCATAGATGAGATGATAGTACACAGTAGCCACAAACTCCTGAAATCAAGTGATCCTTTTGCTTCTGCTTCCTGAGTGGCTGGGAATACAGGCACGTGCCATGGCTGACTACCAAAAACATTTAAAAAGAGTAGGTTGAAAATTACTGCCTCTTCATACCCAGTACATCACTACTACAATCAGCATTTGATAAAGCCACTACACTAAGGATATATATATAACCAGTGAACACATAGACAGTCTTTGCCACTGAATGCTCCAAGAACCAAGGCCAAATGATCCTACACAGCATACATTATAGTTACATCCTCAAGAGAAAAAAATTCCATCCAAACGAAAGTAAATAAAAAAAAAAAAAAAAAAGAGACAGTATCTTGAGATGAGAAGGAAGCAGCAGAACAATTCTGGAAGCATGCAAAAACAGAGTGTTAAAAAATCATACTAATGCTCTAAAATGGATCCTAATCAAAATGAAATCCTTGAAATACCAGATAAAGAATTCAAAATATTAATTTTAAAGAATCTCAATGAGATCCAAGAGAAAGGTAAAAGCCAATACAAAAACATCAGAAAATCAATTCAGGATATGAATGACAAATTTACCAAAGAAGTAAGTATTTTTTAAAAGAAAACCCAAATCCCAAACAAAAAGGAATTACAAAATATGGTTGAAAGTTTTAACAATAGACTAGACCAAGCAGAAGAAATAATCTCAGAGCTTGAATACAGGTTTTTCAAGTTAACACAGATTGAAAGAACGAACAAGAATTTTAAAAATGAACAAAAACTTTGAGAAATAAGAGATTATGTAAAATGTCCAAACCTATGAGTCAAAAGTATTACTGAGGGAGAAGAAAAGCAAAAACTCTGGAAAGTCTATTTGAGGAAGTAATTGAGGAAAACATCCCTAAAGTCTTGCTAAAGATTTAGACATCCAGATACAAGAGGCTCACAGAACTCAAGAAAAATACATTGTAAGGACGTCACCAAGTTATATAGTCAACAGACTATCTGGAGACAGCATGAAAGAAAAAATCTTAAGATCAGCATGAGAAAAATGTCTAATTATATGTAAAGAAAATTCCATCAGACTAACAGTGAAATTCTTAATAGAAACCTTATAAGCCAGAAGAGATTGGGATCCTATTTTTAGGTTTCTAAAGAAAAAAACTGTTAACCCTGAATTTTGTATTCCATTAGAATTCAGCTTCATAAACGAAGAAGAAACAGTCTTTCCCAGACAAGCAAATGCTAAAGGAATTCATTACCACTAGACCAATCCTACAAGAAATGTTAAGGGAGGTCTAAACATAGAAATTAAAGATCAATACTCACCATCATAAAAACAAATGACAGTAAAAAACTTACAGGTCTTATAAAACAATTACACAAATGAGACTGCAAAGCAACAAGATAACAATCAACATTATAACAGGAACAAAAACCCACATGTCAATATAGTTCTCGAACAGAAATGGATTAAATGCTCCATTTAAAAGATACAGATTGGCAGAATGGATTAAAAAACACAATCCAACCATACACATACACTGCTTAAAAAAACCCCACCTAACTGGTAAAGGCACTTATAGACTAAAGATAAAGGGATGGAAAAAGATATTCCAAACTAACAGAAACCAAAAATGAACAGAAGCAGCTATACTTATGTAAGATAAAACAGACTTTAAATCAACAACAATAAAAAGGAAGACAAAGTTATTATAAAATGATAAAAGGCTCAATTTAACAAGAAGATATAGTAGCAATCCTAAATATATATGCAACACTGGAACATACAGATTCATAGAATACTACTAGACCTAAGAAAATAGATGGGGTGCAATATATACAATAGTAGTAAGCGACTTCAACATGACACTGACAGCACCATACAGATCACTGAGACAGAAATTCAACAAAGAGACACTGGACTTAAATTGGACTTTAGGACAAATGAACCTAACAAACATTTACAGAACATTCTACCAAACAACCACAGAATATACATTTTTCTCATGAGTGCATGAAAGATTCTCCAGGATAGGCCATATGTTAGGCCACAACACAAGTCTCGATAAATTTTAAAAAAATCAAAATCATATCAAATACCTTCTCAAATGACAGTAGAATAAAACTAGAAATTAATTCTGAGGGAAATCTTAAACTACACAAATACATGAAAATTAAACAACCTGCTCCGGAATGATCTTTGAGTTAATGACAAAATGAACACAGAAATTAAATTTTTTTTTTTTTTGAGACGGAGTCTCACTCTGTCGCCCAGGCTGGAGTGCAGTGGCCAGATCTTGGCTCACTGCAAGCTCCGCCTCCCAGGTTCACGCCATTCTCCTGCCTCAGCCTCCCCAGTAGCTGGGACTACTGGCACCCACCACCTCACCCTGCTAGTTTTTTGTATTTTTAGTAGAGACGGGGTTTCACCGCGTTAGCCAGGATGGTCTCGATCTCCTGACCTCGTGATCCGCCCGTCTTGGCCTCCCAAAGTGCTGGGATTACAGGCTTGAGCCACCGCGCCCAGCTAAGAAATGAGTGAAAATAGAGACATAACATAACAAAGCTTCTAAGATACAGCAAAAGCAGTGCTAAGAGAGAGGGCTATAATCTTAAATTTCTGCATAAAAATAGATCACAAATTAACAACATAATATTGCACCTCAAGGAACTAGAAAAACAAGAATAAACCAAATCCAAAGCTATCAGAAGAAAATAAATAATGAAGATCAGAGCAGAACTAAATGAAATAAAGACCAAAAAAAAAAAAAAAAATTCAAAGGATCAATCATATGAAAAGCTGTTCTTTTAAAAGATGAACCAAGTTGATCAATCACTAGCTAGACTAACCAAGAAAAGAAGAGAGACTATTCAAATAAGCAGAATAAAAAATGAAAAAGGAGACATTACAACTGATACCACAGAAATACAGAAGATAATCAGTGTTTACTATAAACATCTTTATGTGCACAAACCAGAAAACCAACAGAAAATGGATAAATTCCTGGAGACATACCTCCTCCTAAGACTGAAGCAGGAAGAAATAGAAATCCGGAACAGACCAATAACAAGTAGTGATACTGAATCAGTAATAAAAAATCTCCCAACAAATAAAAGCTCTCAGGACGAGACTGATTCACAGCTGAATTCTACAAGATGTGCAAAGAAGAACTGGTACCAATCCTACTAAAACTGTTCCAAAAACTGAGGAGGAGGGAATCCTTCGTAACTCTTTCTATGAAGTCAATATAAACCCAAACCAAAGCCAGGCAAGTACACAACAAAAAAGAAAAACTGCAGACCAATATCCCTCATGAACACAGATGAAAAAATCCTTCACAAAATATTAGCAAACTGAATCCAACAGCACATCTAAAAGATAATACAACATGACCAAGTGGGTTTCATTCCAGGGATGCAAGGATGGCTCAACATATGCAAATCAATAAATTTGATTCACCACATAAACAGAATTAAAAACAAAAAGCATAAAATGATCTTAATAGATACAGAAAAGCATTTGATAAAATTCAGCATCCTTTCATGATAAAAACCCTCAACAAACTAGGTGTAGCCAGAACATACTTCAAAATAATAAAGGCTGTATATAACAAACCCAAAGCCAACATCATATGGAATGGGGAAAAAGTCAAAGTATTCCCTCTAAGAACTGGAACAGGATGAGGATTCCCACTTTCACCACTCCTATTCAATATAGTACTGCGAATACTATCTAGAGCAAGCAGGCAAGAGAAAGAAATAAAAGGCACACAAATTTGAAAATATAAAGTCGAATTATCTCTGGTTATGATATGATCTTATACCTAAAAAATCCTAAAAACTCCTCTCAAAGACTCCTAGAGTTGACAAATGACTTCAGTAAAGGTTCAGGATATAAAATCAATGTACAAAAATCAGGAACATTTCTATATATTGATAATAAATGGAGGATAAAATCAAGACATCAATCCCATTTACAATAGCTATAAACAAAATACCTAGGAATAATTTTACCCAAGGAGGTGAATGATCTCTACAAGAGAAACTATGAAACACTGATGAAAAAAAACTGTAGGACAAAAACAAATGGAGAAACATCCTATACTCATAGATTAGAAGAACCAATATCATTAAAATGATCACACTGCCCAAAGCAATCTACAGCTTCAATGCAATTCCTATCAGAATACCAATGTCATTTTTCACAGAATTAGGAAAAACAATCCTAAAACTCATATGGAACCAAAGGAAAGTGAATAGCCAAAGCAATCCTAAGCAAAAAGAACAAAGCTAGAGGCATCCCATTACCTCACTTCAAATTATACTACAAGGCTATAGTAACCAAAACTGGATGGTACTGGTATAAAAATAGACACATACATCAATGAAACAGAATAGAGAGCCCAGAATAATGCCACTTACAGACAGCCAACTGATCTTCAACAATTTTCAAAAAAAAAACATACACTACGGAAAGAACACCCTATTCAATAAATAGTGCTGGGAAAATTAATAATAAATGGGAAAATTGGATGGCAATTTGCAGAAGAATGAAACTGGACCCATACCTCTTATCATATACAAAAATTAACTCAAGATGGAATAAATATTTAAATGTAAGATATGAAACTATAAAAATCCTAGAAGAAAACTGATATGGTTTGGATTTGTGTCTCTGCTCAAATCTCATGTCAAATTGTAGCTCCCAATATTGGAGGAGGGGCCTAGTGGGAGATGACTGGATCATGGAGGTGGATTTCCCCCTTGCTGTTCTTGTGATAGTGAGTTCTCACAAGATTTGTTTGGTTAAAAGTGTGTAGCACCTCGCGCTTCACTCTCTCTTCCTTCTTCTCTGGCCATGTAAAACGTGCCTGCTTCCCTTTGGCCTTCTGCCATGATTGTTAAGTTTCCTGAGATCTCCTAGCCATGCTTCCTGTACAGCCCATGTAACTGTGAGACAACTAAACCGCTTTTCTTTATAAATGACCCAATCTCAGGTAGTTCTTTATAGCAATGCAAGAATGGATTAATATAGAAAATCTAGGAAAAACTCTTCTGAACACTGGCCTAGGCAAAGAATTAATGACTAATACCTTAGCACAGACAACAAAAACAAAAAGACAAATGGGCTTTAATTAAGCCCAAAGTTTCTGCACAGTAAAAGAAATAATGAACAGAGTGAACTGACAACTTACAGATTGGGAGAAAATATCTGCAAACTATGCATCTGAGAAGGGACTAATATCCAGAATTAACAGTGAACTCAAACACCTCGACAAGAAAAAACATATAGTTCCATTAAAAAGTTGGCAAAGGACATGAGCAAACAGTTTACAAAAGAAGACATACAAATGGCCAACAGGCACATAGAAATGCTAAACATGACTAATTATCAGAAAAACACACATTAAAACCACAATGAGATACCATCTTACACCAATCAGAATGGGTATCCTTAAAAAGTAAAAAAATAACAGATACTGGTGAGGATGTGAGGGAAAAGGAAACTCTTATACACTGTTGGTGGGAATTTAAATTAGGAAAACCTTTGGAAAACAGAATAGAGATCTCTCAAAGAATGAAAACTAGAACTACCATTTGATCCAGCAACCTCACTACTGAGTATCTATCCAAAGAAAAAGAAATCAATATATTAAAGGGAAATCTGCACTTGTATGTTTATTGCAGTGCTGTTCATAATAGCACAGTCATGGAATCCATGCAAATGTCCATTAATGGGTGACCAAAGAATATGTCACACACACAAACACACCATGGAATACTACTCAGCCATGAAAAAGAATGAAATCGTGTCTTTTGCTGCAACATAGCTGGAATTGGAGGCCATTATCCTAAGTGATATTACTTAGAAAGTTGTAGACCACATGCTCTCACTTATAAGTGGGAGCTAAATAATGTGTACACATGGACATAGACAGTAGAATAATAGGCACTGGAGACTCAGAAAGGTGGGAGGGCGGAAGGGGGGCGAGGGATGAGAAATTACCTTGTATTCTATTTGGGTGATAGTTACACTAAAAGTCCAGACTTCACCACTATGCAATATACTCATATACAAAACTACATTTGTATCCACTGAATCCATAAAAAGAAAGACAAAAACCAAAGAGTTGGTGACTAATAACAAGTATAAGAAATGTACAGACATGCAACCCCAGAGCTTAAAATATCTTCTGTCATTGTCATAAGTGGTATCAGCTTTAAAATGATGCAAAATTCCAAAAATTCACTTGAAACTGAAAGAAAGATAAAAGATTTAAAAAAGGTATATATCCAAGTTTTCTTTCTATACTATTTTCTGAAAAGGAGGTAAAAGTTTCACTAGTTTTTTTAGAGATGATGTTTCCTTCTGTGTGTTGTCTGCATGTAAAAGAAAAGCATTCCAGATGTTGTGGTAGTTACTAAGAGAAGAATGGGTCTTATTTTAATACATGCAGTATGGTAAGTATTTATGTTAATTTTGCATACAACATTCAAAGAAAATGTTAGGATATCCCTTGTCATCAACTGTGAATTTCAGTTTCAAGGTTTTATGCATCTTTTATTTATGTATGTTGAAACATTCTAGCATCTAATACTGCTGACTCCATTGGCTTTTTTTTTTTTTTTTTTCTGATTGCACATCCCTGGGCTTCTAACAGAATGCAAAGGAGAAATGGAAGAAAGGGTGTTTAATGAATTGCAAGACCATGACTTAGAAATGTGATTAAGTCTGTGCTGACAAACAAAAGCACAGGAAGACTCTACATCAATGGCATGTGATTATGACAGGCATAAACACTAACCATTATCAATTGCCCACATGTTTCCAAGGATTGGTCCTGCTTGTCTCCAGCGAATCCTGGTGTTCCGGGTTAGTGCTGCATTAGGAAGGGGAATTGTTATTCGGTTCCACCTGCAAGAAATTTAGCACAGAACCATCTTCACAACTATGTTCATATCTTTTGAATGTATTTTACATGCTTTTCATGCTCTAGTTTCTGTGTGTTTACAAAAGCACTAAAGTTTACCAATAAACTCTTTAAATTCACTTGTGGAATTTGTTTATATCTTTAAAACAGATATACAACTTGTAAAAACATCCACAGCATGCCAGAGTAATGGATTTGTTATTTTATATTATTTAAAAAGTTTTTTAAGTTTTAATTTATTGTTAGAGATGGGGTCTTGCTCTGTTGTCCAGGCTGGAGTGCAGTGGCACAATCATAGCTCACTGTAGCCTCAAAATCCTGGGCTCAAGCTATGCTCCTGCCTCAGCCTCCTGAGTAGGTAGGACTACAGAAGCATACTACCACACCCAGCTAATTTTTAATTTTTAAATTTTTATTTCTGTAGAGACAGGGTCTCACACTATGTTGCCCACACTGGTCTCAAACTTCTGACCTCAAGAAATCCCCTTACCTTTGTCTCCTAAAGTGCTGGGATTACAGGTGTTAGTCATTGTACCTAGTCAGTTTGTTCTTAATAGTGAGCGATATTTAGTTTTTATACATTCTTTTAAGAAAATTTTCCATCAATACTCAGACCTTAGATATTACCTTATGCTAGACATCTGTGCAGAGATGTACTGCTACTTAGCATCAATTACTTTTATTTTTTGCTCTCCCCTAGCCCTACACACATTTAAAAGGGGATAACAAAGAAAATAATTCCCAACTTAATTTTGCCATTCTTGCAAATATTTTTACTATTCTCATAATGCTTATTCTGTCATGTGGCAAGTATTTTATATAATCATCTTTAATTCTCTTAATAGCCCCCAATGAGGTATAATATATCCTTAATTATGCAGAAAAAAGTGGAAAGTCAGGGACAGTAAATATGGTTACACAGAATGGAATCCAGGTCCAATTTCAAAACTTAACTTTCTTCCATTTTTTCTATGCTGCATTTCTCTAAAAGTACTGTGGCAATAAATCTTTTGGCAATAACCACAGAACTGCCATATAGAATTTAAGTTCATGCAATTCAAAATATAAGTCAAGTACATAAAGAATGAATGGCCTCACAAATTGTAATTTTAATCTTGCATCCAATTTACCAAATATACTATCTTTCTTTCTTCTTTTTTTTTTTTTTACAAGACCACTTTTAAAGAGGTTAGGTTTCTTACCTATTATGACAAAAATGCTAATTTCAGGATTACTCATTGATTTTTATTCTGCAACACGGATTCAAGTATTTCAATATCTCAGAGAGAATATACTCACCCACTGTAGTTTTCAGAGGAGTAGACAGTGCTGTGGGGGAGGTGGGGTCCAGCACAGATCTCAGGCAAGCATTCAGTGTGAAGGAGGGACCAGGAACGCCCATGGTTGGTAGAAAACTCCAAGCTGACACTAATAAAACCAGAGCAAGCACACACAGAAGATGGGGAAGGGTAAAATAAAAAAAAAAAAAAAAAAAAAAAAAATGAAATTTTCAACTCTGGTTAAGTACATTAAACATCTGTAAAAACAGCGTAAAAATTTTTAAAGATGCTGTTCCCTAAATGATTGTTTTGTCTTTCACTAAAGTCTGACCAGCTTTCAAAGGGCAATTAGTTAAATTACTGCTATAAACAAACTATGTTTTAAAGACAACAAATGGTAACTCGAGTTTATGCTCCTGAGTTTGATAGGTGGCAAGGCAATTACCATGTCTCACACTGTCACTTCATCCTGTGAATGTGACACCGACAAAATTCTTAGAAAAAATACGAGCAACACTTGGGCAAGTGAAACTGAGAAGTCGTAGTTCTTAAAGTGCTAATTGATTTCCATGCTTATTATTAGGGGGTCACCAGTCGACAGGAGGTCAAGCTTTTTTTCAGTTGCTTTTTTTTTTCTGTCTTAGCAATCTGTTGTAATGGATGGTTGCCACAGCACATGCAAACACCTCCGACACCTAAGATCAAGCTCTTAGAATGAAGCCATTCCTACTTGAAATCTATCCAATCATACCCCTCATATTAATTGAAGAACTTTTCTTTTGGGAAAAGTGTGTTATTTCATCAATGAGTATTTTACTTAAAATCCAGTTAAAACTCTACTTAGAAACTATCTCTTATTTAATAGTCAAACCTGCAAGCTCATTTTTAGTTTTGTACACTTACAAAAAAGGGCTTCCTACCTGTTACCAGGCTGATGTGTTCCACATCCCAGATTGATGGAAAACTGTATCATGTGAGACATTGTAGAAGGGAGAACAGGCAAGACATGGAAAAAGTCTACAGCCCAGACATTCCTATTATGTCCTTGATGATTCTTTTGCCTGAGACAAAATTTGGTAGCAGGAGTCTGAAGTTCAGGATTGATGACCACAGAAACCAAAGATGGAACCTTTCCAACAAAGGAGACCAGAATCACTCATAATCCTTTCTATGTTAATCCATGTAAATTCTCCTAGATTTGGCCTAGTAAACACCATGTATGTAACTGCCATTTATTAAGCACCAGGAAATGTCCTTTGTGTTGCATTTGTTATTTCATGAAGAAGACGCTATCCTCAAGGAGCATTCAATTTAGTGACTCAGAATTCCTCCTGTGCACGAGGTGGTGGCCTCTGTGTGTGTTTGATTAGGCTCTCCCTGCCTGAAGATAAACTGATATAAGGGCTTTAAGAGTTATCTAAGCATGTGTATCCATTTTATTTAATTAGCACGAGACAAAGGCAACTTGACATTTATACTTTATCATCAGTCCTCTTTGAAAGTGGATTGGTATCATATTAAGGGCTTTCCAAACTAGTATTGTGAAAATAGGACAAAAGAGCCAATGAGTCAATGCATTATAACTCACAAAGCTGACTTGATATGAGGCATGAAGATGACCAGGGCAGGTGTAGTTCTACCTTGCCACTGCTGGAAACATAGTCCTTTATGAAATCCCAAATGGTATAACTTGGGTTACCCTTGCACATGGAATGTGCTGGATATTCGCTCTGGTTGTTTCCCATTTTAACCTTGATGTTTGTTTTGTCTTTCTAACTTAAACCCTGAGATGCTAGATGTTAGCTGTGTTTAAGCTTTTAAAACTACTTAGGGTACCATCAGTGTGAAGAAAAGGCTAACGAATAATGAGTATGTGGGTGTGGCTTAGGCACAAACAAATCTACTTTTACAAAAAATAATTTTACAACTTATGATGAGTATCTCACATAATTTTGAAGATGTTTGCAAATAACCAGAGCTAACACCTGTTCTATATCCAATGGGTAAAGAAAAAAGGCCAACCTCAAATCGGTAACTCTAATTAGCAAAGAAAAAAGCAAAGATAATAATAACCTGTGCTTCTACAGTGTCTTCTACCTAGGAAGACACTAGACAATGCTGGACAAATACTCATTATGACTGACAGCAAGTGTGTGATGGGGCATAATTAGAGCTACATTTAGGGCTTTCTTGGGGACAAGAATAACTGTCAGATTATCGGGTTCTGCCTTACTGTCTCTGATGGACTGTAATTCACTCTTCCTTCCTGATAACTCATTTTTCATTTGTATCAGGAAAAAACATGAATGATAAAATGTCCATTTCACTTTTAAAGAAATCTGGCGACCTCTGGCCTGCCAGAACAGGGATGTATCTTCTGTCTGGAGTAGTCTTTGTAGTTTTGACCTGGGCTTGTCCAGGGTGGTCTGAGGTGGTCTATTTGCCACACAGACTGGCATGTGTACCTTATATGAGGAATAGGAAAGGGTATCCAGTGCTATGTGCTCTTTTCTTCCTTCAATTTTTGCATACAGGATTATGTCATTTTCATGAGAATTTCCAGGGTCACAAATTCCTCCTGCACAAAACAAAAATTTTAAGTTGCTAGTACCAACTAGCATCCATAAACATATCAAATATAGTGATAAGTTTCGGAATAAAAAATCATTATAGTACCCAGTTGTCACTTAAGAATAACCCTAAACAAAGGTAAACAGACTCAAGGAAATAAATTATAACGATAGTTCAAGTAGGCCATGCTAAAGATCAAAGACTTGACATTTGTGAAGGCCAAAGTAGCTATTTGCTTCATGGGATTACTCAAATAATTGTCTACTTTGAGCAGCAACTACATGTTCATGTTCTAACCCACATTAAAAAGACATGCTCTGCTTTTTAATAAACTGTTATTTCTTTAATTTGAGGTTTTCATGACCAAAGTTCAGAACCTATTGGCTATGGTTTTAAAACAAGGGTTATGACTTCTTGCATCAAGGAATTCTGAAGTAGTGTTAGTTAAACTGTTGCACATAGTATCTTTAATATTTTAGCATATTATTTGTATTTTAAATGCAATTTGTTTTACATTTTTCATTTTTATATTTGGTATCTCATTTGATTGTTAGAAGGTACATAGAGTGATTTGTTCTCTATTACTCTATAGTCACGAAAAACAATATGCCATTGAAGCTGAAGAGCAACTACGATCATCCTGATAATGGCACTGAATGACAGAGCAGGTACTTGAAGCTAAGATCATATAACTAACTACTGGAAGAGCCAGGGGTACATGTATGTCTTTGAACCCATTATTTTCATGACTGCATTCCATTAATAATTCTTTTTAAAATATTTTATTTTGTACAGACGGAGTCTCCCTATGTTACACAGGCTAGCCTTGAACTCCTGGACTCAAGCAATCCTCCTACCTTTGTCTTTTAAAGCATTGAGATTGTAGGCATGAGCCACCACACTCAGCCCCAGTCAATAATTCTTGCTACTGCTTGCTTCTATCAACTGTCTGTACGACCTGAATATTAAAGGATGACATGTCTAACTAGAAGCCTCTCTTAATCCACCATTAGCCTTCGTGATCGTACCAACCAAAACAGCAGAACAATGGGGATGTACATGTATTTCCTGGCAAATATTCTATCCTTAAGTCTCCACATTTATAACACTAACTTCTTTTTCTTTTATTATTATCTTTCTAAAAAATTTCTTCAGTTCCTAAATCAACTACCATCAATGTTAATTTTTATCTACAGGCAACTGCTGTTGCTAATGCTCTCTGACGACAGTAAAACAACATCAGCATTCTAGAATAAAACTACCCTCTGAGAGTTAATTTAGTAAAATACACAAATAATGGCTGAGACTCAGCATCTGATATTAAATAAACTAAGAAGAAAGTGTCAATTGTTTGTAAATGTCTGGGTCAAACTCAACCTAAGTAACTGGGTCTGATCCTGGGGAGAAATGACTGATATGTGATATTAAGCGGGAAAGCTAGAACTGAATTAGTACAAGAAACTTCATTAACAATAGAAGGAATATTAGACCAAATCAGATATCAGAGGGCAAGACTTTCATAGAATGTCCATACACTGGGTAGGAATAGAGAAGTCCTTAATGACCAAGGCAAATCTTGGGGATTCATTTGCAAAATGTCCCCCACAGTGGAACGGGATGCATCAGGCTATCATAGCTCTGGAACTGCTGCCATTAAAATTACTGGGTGATATATATCTTTTTTGATTCCATAAACATTGATTATTCCCTCATGCTTAGCAGTTAAATTTCCATAGTCTATTGATGAGAATTATGATTTGTTCATAAGTCTCCTCTGAGCTTAGAGCATGAGTTGGTCTCCAGTATGTCAGCTCTGGGGTAATTAAGAAAACTCATTTTCTGAATCTATAAACCTGAGATCTGTACAATTGACTGCAGTAACCTCATTAAGGTCACCTATGAGGCCCATTCTGATTGGCCAGGTGTCTTCTTTATATGATACATCTTATTTCATCTTCCAGAATGCAACAACTTTTGATGATCTAAATTAATAATTTAAATAACAGATGATTTATATTTGACTTTGAAAATACACTATTGGAATTACGTTGTACAAATATTCTTAACTAAATTCTTCTAGGTGAATTCTAAAATTATTTGGCGTATCTAAGTATACATGAGTTGGAAGCAACCCAGGAAGCTGGCTTGATGGCAGAAAAGCTAGTGTCTGACTGAAAACGAAGCCCTTTAAGACAAACTGGAGAGGGCTGTGGGAATCTGGGGGTAAGCCTGTTTCTAGCTGAGCCAGGGAAGGAGAGAGTTTAGTACACATTCTCACCCCATTGGTGTGTTCCTAGAACAGCTCAGTTTATGGGATAGCAGTGAGTTACAGGATGAAGCCATGGGAAACTGACCTCTCTATTTGATCTGAAAGGTTTTACAGGTAGATCGAATTTTCCAGCTCACGACACACTGATTTTATATTTGAGTCATTTGTGAGAAAACTGCCCAATAATTTTGTTTATTCCCAAGGAAATCTGTGGGTTTTTGTTTTGACAACGAGTGATGTTGCAAATGGTGGTTGGTACCGTCTGGATCAGGGTTTCTTTTGGAGCCAGACTCCTTGAGTATTATTAATGATAACGTAAGGGTGAAAATGTCTACTTTTCATTAGGTACTTACTAAGAACCATGCACCATGTAAAATCAAGTACAACCATTATCTCTTTTCATCCCCTAACAACATTTTCAGGTAAGAATTAATACAGATTCACTTTGCTGATAGTGAAACGGAGGCCAAGAAAGGTTATATAATGTGCCTACAGTCCCAAAGTAAAGCATGTCTTTAATGTTATTCTGTTTGACTTCAAACCTTTACTACCACTCAATAGGTAAGTCTTGGAGGATGGTTTTTGCAAAGCATTGAAGTCTGGCATGCTACATATGTTAGGCACATGTAATTTGGCATATAATAAATATTTACTGGATTAGGTAATTTGAACTGAGAATGGAGAAGTCAGGTATGGTGACAATGTATATCTCATCCTAATAATGTCTACTGTTCAACAACCTGTAGAGAAAAATCTTATGATTTTGACATTTATATCATATATTCAAGCATTTCCTTACATACTTCAGTGTTATGATAAATACAGCTACTAAAGCCGTTCTAATTGATGGTCTCTGGAGAAAAGATCCACATGAAAATGAAATTCATATTAGAAAGCAAAACTTTTAAATTGAGGCTATATACATATATATATAAATAAAATAGGATATTTATAATTATATATTAAGGATTTACCAAAAAAGGACAAAAATGGTGAATAATCACAGGCAGTGTGGGTTTAGTGCACCATATCTAATGACGCAGGTACTGAACTATCAGTGTTCTCTAATTTCATTAACCCGTTTTCTGTAACTTCTCTCTGTTCTCTTAAGAACAGTTCATGAACTGCATCTGCCCTTCAGAGATAACTGAAACGCACGTGAGAGCCACACCCAGCCCAGAACGGCAGAAGAAAAAAGTCCTAAAGGAGCCAAGACTTGAAAATGATGACAGATTTTATCTGAAAGATTCTTCCGGGAGCAATTTATAGTTCTGTGAAGTGTCAATGACAGCAGCTTCGACAGGGAGATATGGATTCTTCTTCAGCTTCATAGCCTTTGGCACCTTGTGGAAAGGTGTGACTCAGAGGCATCTTGTACAGAAATTAAGGTGCAGGAAGATTTCAATAAAAATGAAAGGGGCAGTGAGGTTTAAAATATTTTAAATATTGTTTTCAGTCATTTTTAAAGAATAATAATTGGCAGTAAACTGTGTTGTGCTGCCCTAATTGCAGTAAAAATACAGAGAAAAGGGTACAATGTAAGCTAAAAGAGCTGGGCATATAGCAGATGCCTAGTAAATATTTGTTGGAGGAACCATAAACAAATACATGAATGAGTTGATGTCTGTTAGGTTATTTTTTGTCTAATTCACTGCACTTTGGTTCTAAGAACAGTGCCCTATACTTGTCCTCAATGAATTGGTGTTACATACGTGAATATATGAATAAAGGAAATAGATCTTGAACTGAACTTGGAAAGTCGAGCAAATTTTCCAGAAATGTGCTCACAGCAGACTGATATGAACCAAGGGCAGAACATACAGTCAGGGCCTGAGAGGGAGAGAGTGTGATCGAGTCCAGATTAACAATCAGTCTGATTTTCCTAAGGTACTGTATTTAGTGAGGGGCTACTTATAACTATCTCATCCTAAATCTCTTTCCATATGTCTTTATTTCCCATCAACCAACAAAATTTTAGTCTTTTCTATAGGTCCAGTTCTATCCTATCTATCCTACCATATCCCATCCTACCATAACCTACCCTACCCTTACTCTACCCTATGCCAGCCTACCCTATCCTATCCATCTGTTCTATCCTAAAAACACCTTTCCCGGGTGCTGCTGTTTCTTCAAGATCCAGCCACCATTTATTTTCTTCTCTCTACTGATAAAACTCTTGAAGTGGCAGTCCTCCTCTTTCAGGGACATATTTTTATTTTTAACTCCATGTATTTGGCTTTCCAGGCACCACATCATTGGGAAAACTCTCTCCAAAGTCACTGGTGGCTTCTCAGCCTTTATGCTGGTTGATCTCTCTCTCTGTGGCATTCCTTATACTGCTGATCATCTCCCTGCCATCCCACCCTGAACCACTTTCTTCCTTCCTCCTTTAGGCTCCAATAACACCTTCTACCCACCTCTGTTTATGTTCTTTCTCAGTCTGCTTTACTATTTCCCCCTCTACCTATACCTAGAGATGAGGGTTCTCCCTAAGAATTGTTTGTCATATACCTTCTGCCTGGGAGAACACAGCAGTTCTAGTGGCTCCAGTTATCACCTGCATATGCATGATTTTCAAATCTGATTCATATCCTGAATAGAATTTCTCCCTTCATATGGCATTCCAGAAACTTGATCTTAACATAAGTAACATCAAAATATTCTATTCCACACTTACTCTCTTATACACATATTTCTTTTCTAAATCTAGCAACCCTACCCTAACTGATCTCTTGCCCTTTAATTTCCAATTATTTCAATCTTTCATCATATTTGGGCTAGAATTACCTTTCTAAAACACAGGTGATCATGTAATACTGAACTAACAGGAATTTTCTGATAGCTCCATACTACCTAGAGAAAGAAAATCCAAACTCCTTAGTAGGAATTAAAGAAAATCACTACTCTGGCTCCAATTTGCTTTTCTAGTTCCATCTTACATGCTTCCACTTATCTATACTGGGAAAATAACCCAGCCCCAAACATATCACATACCTTTATTCTTGTGACTTTTTTTCATAATGGCTTAGCTTGGAATTCTCTCCTTAAATTTAAATCATGCCCATCCTTCAGGGGTGAGTTCAAATGCCATCTCCTTCATGAAGCTTTACCCTAATCCCTCCACTGCAATAACAGCTTCTGTTATACTCCCATAGCATTTCATTCCATTACAGCACACTGCATTCTATCTTGTAGTCACATGGTACTTGTGGGTGGGAACTCTGATTAATTTTTATATCAATAACAACAGAAATATACTGAGTATAAATATTTATTTGGCACGGTTTTGAGTGCTTTTCATGCATTAACTCATTTGACCAGCAACTCTGTGATTTAGGTGACATTATTCTCCCTATTTGTATTCTCCATATATCCTAGCTCAAGGCTCTATATTCAATAGGCATTCCTTACTGTTTTAATTGAATGAAGAGGCTTTTACTTGGGATAATGTACTTCTTTGGGCTCATTCAAATCAATTCCCTATCATAGTCAATACTGTTTTAATTCCTTGATTAATAATATGCTTTGTTCCAGGAAAAATTAAAGATTACTTAATCTCTTATATAAATATGACAATTATATAAAGGAACTTATATAATGATGAGTTAGTCTCATATAAATCACCAAATATGGCTAATTTATTATAATAAAATCAAAATACAGTATGAAATATATCGTGTCAAAAATGGGCAAGAGGGAAAAAACTTAAATTACGCTGGCATACTAAATGTTTATTACAACTTTTTTGGAGGAGGGCTTAAGGTTTTCCAGGAATCCCTTTTGATAAAATGAGAGCCAGTTTGAACTCTAATTATGTAAAGAAAATGAGCTCTGGGCCTTTAAATATACAAACCAGTTCAGAGTGAAGGTGAGGTTATCCTTAAACGTGAGATTACATTACTTTATTTTATATGCACAATTTCTTTGTTATCAAAAAGATCATTATGGAAAATGAGTTAGCATCACATAGGTAATATACTTGAGAGCAGGATACAATCTGAGGTTTCCCATGCAACCCTGAGCTGTATGATTATCAAAAAGGTGAAGTGAGGAACATGAGAGATATAAATCGCCACTGCTGAAGTGAGACTCAGGAGATCTGTTTGTCCTGATGAACTGACATCTTCGCTAGTAAGTTCAAAGGTAGACAGTGTTTATTTCCTGTTTCACTTCCAGATGTTGCCTGTGCTTTTCCAGTCACTCAACAAAGAAGGCATGTGACATCTACTCACATTTCTGGAATGACATCAGTGAGAGAATATGTAACTGTGGCTCTTGTTGACTAAAAGGATTAACTTTGGAGGTCACAAAGTTCAACCTTCTAACTCCTTTTTGGGTAATTTTCCAACTATATTTGCTCTACAATACTTTGAAGAAAACTATAACTTATGAACACATTTTTTTCTTAATGTGTTTGCAAACTTATTAGAAAATAGAGAGTATTATTAAAGTATTAACCTAAATTTCTCAGCCTCCTATTACAAAAGAGTTATACAATGATGAGATATTCATGAAAACAAAGGCTCACCTTGATGACTATTTTTGGGGGGAAGCTAGGAAAAAGAAATTGCTTTGTTTTAGCTTTTCTCTCATTGTCTTTTCAGCTATAACCATGGAGGGAGAGGTAGAAGGAAGGTATTACGGCATTTTTTCTTCAGGCCTCACCATGGCAAGCCACGACTCTCTATAGGCTGGCTCCAGTGGGGCTAGCCAGATACACGGGTGAGTACCACGGGCTTCTGCTCTGTCTGCAGAGCTCATATTTCATGAATGTTCATTTTATGTAGTTGACAACAAACAACCTTACTTCCTCAGGAATAGGTGCTGGCCTAGGATCTACCCCAGGGTGAACAAAGTTTGTGCAAAATGTACCTACCCATCACAAAGTAAAACCTCAGGTTTCCGTAACCGGTAGTGTCCATATATGGAGTGCATAATTTCCTCTCTCCATCTTTGAGGAAGACCATTGATAAGCCTGATTCTATTGTTCCACATTCCGTACCAATGACAGCTCCCAAGACATCCCATCTGAAAAACAAACAAACAAAAAAAGGATTTAAGAGTTAGAGTTAGAATATTAAGTCAAATCTTTATAAAGCATAACATTTTGTTTTTAGTGAGGGACACTTACTTCGTAATGAATAATTCTGAAATAAAGATATGGCACTTTATTTAGGTAATGAATAAATTTTAAACACAAATTTTAGGTAGTGAATAACCTTTAAACACATTACATTCACAGTTATAGTTTTCCTGTAGAGGGATGAATTTAATCAATATTGTATATGGTGTGTCTACTTGTGATCAGAGCCATGCTCCAGACTGATACACTTTTTATTCTTAAAGTACTTATAGTTGAGTTGGGAAATCAATGAACTAAGGAAACAGTGAATTCTAAAAGACAGACTCATAATATAAATACTTACATGATGTTTTACATATTGAAAATAGCAATAGAATGAAAAGTCTATCTTTTCAATAGAATGAAAAGAATTGGCAAAAGTCTAGCAAGTTTTCAAAAAGGAGATGGGATTTAAACTGGGTCTCATCAAATAGGTAATTGGATACGTAGAAGAGAATAAAAATAGCTGGCTTTTACTGAGTGTCAACTACCTGGCCAGATCCTTTTCTAGGTCCTTTACACATTGAAGTCATTCAATTCTCACAGTGACCCTATGAGATAGTCACCATTACTACCCCAATTTTAGATGAAGAAACTGAGATGAAGAGAGGTTAAGAATGACTAGCAAAGGAAGAGGACAGTATTCAAATCCATGCAGTCTGACTCCAGAGCCTATGCTCTTACCACAGTCGCATAACGTGTTGATGAAATCACATGAGTACAGGCTAAGAAATGGGAATGACCAGCAGGCACGGTGGCTCATGCCTATAATCCCAGCACTTTGGGAAGCTGAGGCAGGCAGATCACGAAGTCAGGAGATCGAGACCATCCTGGCTAACACGGTGAAACCCCATCTCTACTAAAAATACAAAAAAATTAGCTGGGTGTGGTGGTGTGTGCCTCTAGTCCCAGCTACTCAGGAGGCTGAGGCTGCAGAATGGCGTGAACCCAGGAGGCAAAGGTTGCATTGAGCCCATATCGCACCACGGCACTCCAGCCTGGGTGACAGAGTGAGACTCTTGTCTCAAAAAAAAAAAAAAAAAAAAAAAAAAAAAAAAAAAGAAAGAAATGGGAATGACCTTGACACTATTAACAGTGCAGACATCAATAGACCTTGGTGGAGGATGTGTTGCGGAAGAGGAAAAAATACATTTGAATAGTACAGTGGAAAGAATCCATGGAGAGTTTGGAAAGAAGGGAGTTCAGACTCTATTTAGTAGACACTCAGTGATATTTCTAAACTGCATATATGATTACATCTCTCCTGTGTTTAAAGTCTTTCAGGGGCTTCTCCATTGCTATCTGGACAAATTCCAAGTTCCTTAATGCAGAATATGCAGTCCTTCTTGGCCTGGTCCAAGAACACATTTCTAGCCCAATCTCTTGCCTTGTACCATGTCTCTTCTGCCTTGTACCCAAACTCTTTTGCCATACAATGTGAATTCAAAGTCACTAAAACATTCTCTGTCAGCCCTCTGAACCTTAACTCATTGTCTATCAAACAAACTCAGGGTCATTCTTCAAGATGTCCTTGAAATATCAAACACCTTTCTGAACAGTCTTTCCCAAACTTCCTGGCTCCTCCTACCCAGCCCCACCACTCCATCTCAGACTCAGTTAGATTCTTCCTTTGTGATCTCACTTCTCACAGTACACTGCCATCGTTTCTTTACTTGCCTTTCTTTATCCCTGATATGTCAGCTCTTAAGACAGGATCTGCATCTTATTTTTGTGTCCTTAGACCCTAGCTCAGTGTTCAACACCCAGCAGAGTCTCAATAATTCTTGTTGAGTGATGGCGGGATTAAGGGATTCCATCTTCAGAAAATAAATGAAACTTGTAGAGTGCCCTGACTGTTTCCCGTCCTCACTTTCCTCTGCTGTCTCTAGCCACATCTTTGCCCTATCCTCTGAGACAATTCATGCCATTAGCACAAATTGGCACAAATTGGAAAGCAGCCTTTCCAATTGGCATATTGGAAAGCACCATCTTCTGCTCCTGACCACACATCAGGCAGGTCTGACCACCACTTCCACTCAAAGTCCCCTTGTATCTGTACTCAATGCCTACTGCTACCATTGCTGCCAGGCTTTGGCACTGCGTCACCTTACAATCATAGCTCTGATGGTTCAGCCTCCTCTTTCCCTTAGATATTTCCTACACCATCTGCCTGTCTAGATCCAAGCCCTGCAATGACCACCTGGTCTTTAGCTTCTCTGTTAGTCTAGGTTCTAGGCACACACTTTAAATGCCCAAAATATTCAGAGAGGTTTTCAGGTTTAGATCTCTTTTAAAGATTCACAGGCCTAGATGAATGGTCTTATATAGAGATCTGGCCTCTCTGCCCACAGCTGCCTCTTCCCTTACTCATACTCTTTCTCCACCCTTACTACCAGTCTGTCTGATTCCTCTTCCCTCACCTTTTCAAGGCGGACCCATCTGTTGCCACACAAGTCCCAGCTGTGTCAGTGAGAAGTGAAAACAAAGTAGAAGGTCAAAGACAGCTCCATGGTTAGGGGAACAGGTGTTTACAGAACACCACATTCAACAGAACTCTGAAACTACACAAACAAAAACCTTGCAATACATGTTGGCTATAACAGAAGTCATAAACTGGTGTTTGGGGGAATGACCATAAACTTTTGACAGACATTTAGGTCATTTCTATCTTTTTTGTTATTATTAACAAGGCTATATAAAGGTCCTTGTGTGTTTACATATGCAGGTGGGAGTTTCCCTATCAGCCCTTCTTAACTGGTGTCTGTGAGAGAAATGAGTCCTAATACCCCAAGGCACCCATTATATTAGTGAATTGCTTTTTCGCCTTTGTGTCTAGAATCGCAGGTGCACCTGCTTTAGGAGAATTGAGGACGTAGTGGCATCATTTTCTGTGTTCTGGGGTTAGCACAAAGGAATCTCTGCTAAGAAAGGCTGGTAGAGCACATATCTGGAAGTGGAGTTGCTGGGCAATGTGGTACTTCATTATTGCTCTTCAAAATGGCTGGATAAATTTATGTTTCCACCAGGAGGGTACGAGGTTCCTGTGTCCCCACAAGCTTGCCATCACTTCGTTTTGCCAAGTTTTTAAAATCTGGCCTATTAGATGAGTATGAAATTTTACAGGATTAGTAGTGAGGCTAAATATATTTTCATGTTTATTGGCCAGTTGGGGTTACTCTTATCTGAGTTGCCTATTTATGTCCATTTTGTATTAGGATCGCTTTTTTCTTTCTCTCATTTTTTTATGATTTGAATTCTTTATATATTTCAGGTAGTACTCTTTTCTTGGCTATATGTATTGTACTTTTTTCACTTTATGTTTTGTTGGATGTATAGATGAGTTTTAATTTTAATATAGTAGAATTTATCTATCTTTTCTCTATGCTTTGTGCCTTTTTTATCCAATTCTCCCTTATCCTGAAATCAGAGAGATATTCGTCTATATTTTCTTCTAAAAGCCTTAAAGCTATGCTTTGCACATTTATGTGGTTTTAATGAATCTGAAATTGATTTGAGGTAAAGAATGAGTTTGAGATCCAATATGGTTTTTTCTATATAGATAGCCATTTATTCCAGAACCATTAATCATTGGCCCTAATTATTGGTAATGCCACTTCTGTCACATAACAATCCCCTATAAACGTGAGTCTGTTTCTACAATTAACTTGTCTCTCTCTTTTCCTCCATTAGTCTATATGTCTATCTCTGTGTCCAAACCAATTTAAATATCGTACATATGGTACGTGTACACATATATATGTTATTTGTATATGTAAAATAGCTCTTGATAGCTGAGCTCCCTCTGTCCCTCAGCCACACCTTTCACTTCTTCATAATTGTCTTGCCTACTCTTGTCCTTGTTAACTTTTCCTAATGAATGTTAGAATCACTTTGTTGAGTTATATTAAAAACCCTACTTGGAACTTGACAAGAATCCGATGTCTCTTTAGTTACTGATAAGCAGCTATCTATTGAATTGTTGCTCCTTTGTAAATAATCTGTCTTTCTCTCTGGTTGCATTTTTGTGTTTGGTATTCTAAAATTTTCCTGCAGTGTATGTAGGTGTAGGTTTACTTTATTTATTCTATGGAAACTTGGTGTACCTTGTCAGTTTCGGGATCCAAACCTTTAATCAGCTCTCAAAAAATGTAAGTCACTCTTTTCAAATATTAACTATCCTCTATTCATTCTATATTCTTTCTGGAAATTCTATGGGACCTGTATTGAAACGTCATATTCTATTCTCCATGTCTCTCACTCTCTCATTAATCTTTATTTCTTTTTATATTGCAACATGTGTTTTTTTTCTCAGATCTGTCTCTATTTCAATATACCAATTCTCTCTTCAGTTGCTTCTATTTTTACCTTCATAGTTAATATGTAATTTCCATCACTGTAGTTTTCATTTTTAAATGTTTTCTTTGATTTTTAAATTTTTATTGATTGATTTTGTTGAGAAGTGGTCTTGCTCTGCTGTTTAGACTGGAGTACAGCTGTGCAATCATGGCTCATGGTGGCCTTAACGTCTCGGGCTCAAGCGACCCGCCCACCTCAGGCTCTCCTCACAGTAGCTGAGACTACAAGGAGGCGCCACCATGCCAAGTTAATTTTTGTATTTTTCCTTTTAGGGATGGTGTTTTGTCATGTTGCCAGGCTGGTTTCAAACTCCTGGGTTCAAGCAATCTGCTGATGTTGGCCTCTCAAAGTGCTGGGATTGCAGGTGTCAGCCACTGTGCCCCACTTCTTTGACTCTTTTTACCATCTACATATTCTTTTCTCATAGTATCCTCTTCTTTCAAAATGACTTAGATTAAAAAAAAATCTTTTAAATCATGTAATCATATTTATCTCATCTCTCTCTGTTATCTCAATTGGAATGCACTTATTCTTCTGCTTGTTGTATCTGATAACTGTCCTTTTTGGTCAATCATAAAATCACATAGATCATAATTCTTGTTGTGAGCTCATCTTCAGTGGACTTATTTCCAGCATCAATTTTACACACTTTGTGTAGAAGAAATATTTTTACAAAGGAGTTTTGCATTTGCATTTGTGAGCATCCTGGAGGTTCCCTGGTCCTGAATTTCTTTTTACATTAATTCCTCAGTTTAGAATTTTCCCACCACCTGGGTGAAATGAACGTGAATTTCACACTTGTTTGGAGTTTCCATTCTTCTGGGAGTTTTTTCACTCTTGAATCAATGAGAGAAGTTGTTATCCTAATTACGTCTTTATGGAGAAGGAACTCTTCAAGGTTCCATATTTATACAAGAATATCTGTTCTATCTGTCATCTGCCAAAGATCCTGTGTGAGTATTTTTAACTCTAATCTTCAGCCTTAGCTTACATATGTCAGTCCATCCTGAACTGCTTAAGTTTCATCTAAACGCTTATTAATCAGGTTTTTAATTTCCCTTTGTTTTAGGTATCTGCTCATTTCCTCCCCTATCCTAGGGCTACATATTGAAGAAAATTATCATACTTGATCCAACATTTCTATGGGTTTGCAGAGGAAAAGGAATTGCATGAGCTCAGACAGCCTTGTTTTCAGTTTCAAATTTTCAGCTGGCTGATTACTATTAGCAATGATGGGGAACTAAAAGAGGTAAGCTAATTAGTTCATTTTAGGCTCTCACTTAATTATGTCATCAGGAGTGTTAACAAATTAAAGGACGATGTCATCTTTCAAATCAGCAAGCTTCTCTTTTAGAGTAGGTTCAACTTATTTTAACATGTTAAATAATCGATTTTTAAATGTAGTCTGGTTAACTATTTTTGTTTCTAAATATCCTTGGTGACTTTATTATATAAAAAGCAATTTTATAAATCAAAAACAATTGTTAGTTACTGAATATTAATAATTATCCTAAGGTATGAAGATATGTTTCTTATCAGGAAAATAAATATAATATTTATTAGCCATAATTTCTTCATCCAAAGCTTATATATCGAGTGTCTCTAAGCAATGTATTTAAGCCACAGGCTCAGTTCTCAATATATGGACAGCAGTTTCATCAAATTTCATTAAGCAGCCAAACTTTGTTGGAAATCATTATATGCAAACAGAATTACAGCTATTTTAGGTAAAATGTTTAATCATTCTAGTTTTTGAAAACATGTATATTTATTCCTTGCACAAAGTTTATCATGTATACTTACTTTAGAATTACTTAATTCTATTTTCAAAGCAAAGACTATTCAGGGAAATAATTTTTAGGAACACCAAACAAATAGCATATATCTATAATATCACACATTTGGCAACAGATATCAAAGGAGATGTGTGAATTATTTTAAAATACATTATAGGCTGGGAATGGTGGCTCATGCCTATAATCCCACCACTTTGGGAGGCCAAGGTGGGCGGATCACTTGAGGCCAGGAGTTCAAGTTCAGCCTGGTCAACATGGCGAAAACCCATCTCTACTAAAAATATAAAAATTAGCTGGGCGTGGTGGCGCACACTTATAATCCCAGCTGTTGGGGAGGCTGAGGCATGAGGATGGATTGAACCCAAGAGGTGGAGGTTGCAGTGAGCTGAGATTGCACCACTGCACTCCAGCCTGGGTGACAGAGTGAGACTCTGTCTCAAGTAAAATAAAATGTATCACATATAATTATATATATAAAATTGTATACTTTGTATAATTTATGAGAAAAGTTTGATATTTTGATCTTGTGTTTAATATTTGATATTTTAAAACCGATTTTATCTTTAGTATTTATTTCTGGCCATGTCTAATTTGGCCTTTGTTATGCACACAATTAACTGGTGTACATTTGGAAGAAACTGGGACACACAAGGGTAAGTGGCTTGCCTAAGGCCAACCACCTGTTCAGCTCTAAACTTTAGATCTTTTCTTTCTTGATTTGCTGTGATTTTCATAGTTACAGTTGTAAAAAGGATATTATGTATACCAGGATGATTATGTTGAACCATCCCAGTTTATAACAGATTTGGGACAAATATATTAGAAAATTCTTTTTAAAAAATTTTAACAGGTTACATCAATCATTCAAGGAGCAAGCAAACGGAATAGTAACTTTTTGAAATAGCTCTTAATAGTATTGCATCATTTGCAAATTAACCAGAAGCCTCTCTTGACGCATACATGAAAATTTCACACTGGTTCATTGGTCTTTTGCTTGCTCCATTTATCCCAATTAAACCACTCAGCCTACTGATCCACAAAGCAAGTTAAGGTTATAAATGATGCAGATGATGACTCCTTTTTGACATCTATCTGCTTTAGAGTATTTTTAAAGTGAAAAATTAAATTGAAAAAGAATTTTCATGGACTAAAAGAACCTTCTATTTAAGTGAGAAATGAGATTAGTAGTCTTTTTCTTCTATTTGTTGTAAATGAAAAACTTTTCTAGATTAACTTAAATGAGTTATTATCACTTCTACCACAACGTTGTGTGATATGATTCAGAACATATAATAACTTTCAATCTTTATTTAAATCTTACATATCCATTTTTTTCCCTCAATTAGTCTTTATTTCTCCCACTCTAACTGTTGGAAGATAACAAAAGTGAAGTTACTTCCTTTAGAAATCCAAATATTTATAATCAAGTGAAATGGGAAGTTTAGTCTACTTTGAAGAGAAAAAGGCAGAGATAAATCTGCTCTACTGAATTTTTTACAAGATTTATGTTTTGCAAAAGTCTTGTTGCTTTGAATAACTACTTTGCATTTATTAAAAATTCAGGAGGAGCCTGTTATAGCACAAACCCACTCTTTCAGGAATTTATATGAACACTGGCTAAAACATTGTTGGAGGCAAAGTATCCTTAAGGAGATCCCAGAGCTCTATCAACTACCGGGGGACTTCAGGTAGAGTCTTTACTCCCCAGACTTCAAAGTCCCAATTTACAAAGTCACAAAGTTGTGACCTTGTAAAAATTATATTGTCCCTGACTCTCTCCAAATATACAAAAATTACATTGTACAAAAATTATATTGTCCCTGACTCTCTCCAAATATAATAATTACATGAAGTAAAATTATAACCAAATCTTTGAGACCAGTAGTGGTTATTTGAGGAGCTCCATAGGTTTGTCAATAACTCGGACGGCATGGCAATTTCCCTCCAAAGGTATGTTACTTCTCTGTGGTTTAAATTATGCTTTCCCTAAGGAAATGCAGTTCTATGTGAAGTGCATTTGAAGGAATGTCTGCCTGAGGGAGAGAGCTCTCTACAATGCAGCAATTTATATTTATTCTTTTATGATTAATTCTAAAATTAAAAAAAACCCTTACCTTATTTATTATAAATACAGTGGTATCTATTATTTACTACAAATAGAATGAGGTGAAGTTGGAGCACAGAAAAGTTTTCTGATCAATAAAATGCCTTAAGGCAACTCTGTTCCTTAGAGATAGCAAGATCACAATAAATACTTAATTTATATTTTTAAAATAAGGCTTTCTGTTTTTTCTGTCACTAAAAGAGTAATATTTTTGTAAGCAAAAAGTAATTTAAAGAGGTGTCTTAGCTGGAAAGCTGATGGTCTTCTCTATCAGGTGTTTTGGAATTCTTTGTAACTAGGATTAATTATATTTTAACCAGCTCATACTTCAATACTTTTAAGAATGATATGTATTCTTGGCAGGGTAGCTTGGCAATAACTATCAAAACTGAAATTATTTATGTACATATGTATGTATATGTGTGCATATACATCTGATTATCTAGTTTTCCTTTTCCTTTTAGGAACTTACCTTTCAGAAATATTTTAACAAGCACACAAGAATGTTTACTACAATATTCTTTGTCTGTCAACAGGAGGGTTCAGTTAGATTAACTGGCCTTTGTGAAATAATGAAGATCTATATTTATTGACTAGAAGGGACTTTCATAATATGTTTAAGTTTTGAAAAATCAAGTTGAAGTATATACACAAAGTGTGATTCTAGTGTTTTGTGGGGTTTTTTTTTCGGTATCATTATGGAAAAATTTCTGAATGAATAGATGCCAACAGTTCAACAGTGAAGAATGGGAATTAGCATGGTTGGGAGATTTTGGACTTTTACTTTGCTCATTTTCTTTGCAATAAGCAAATAATTTCCAGGAAAAAGTCAGGTATTCAGTTTATATGAATTATAATTCACAGTGAAAATTTAAATTATCTCAATATAGGTTGATGAAAATATTAAGAATATGAACATAGGAATTAGAGATCTAATATCTTAGCCAGACCTTTTCCCTACTAATATTAGCATAAAAGGCAGTAAAAGTAATGGAACATTTCATATTTTTTATGAATTTTTAAATTATATTATTCAGAACATATTAAAACACCTAAAGTTGGTAACTTTAAGTATGAACTAAGATCCAGAATAAAGCCTGGCTATAATATCCTATACTGACCAAATTAATAAGGTTTTAAAAAAATCTCATATAAATCCTCTGAGGTCGAAAAAGTTCATTACACTTATAAGGTCTATATTTGGGATGAATGCTCTGCTCTTTAATAAGGGATGTGTCATAGGTAAAGACCTTCCACATTCATTTATATTCATGAGGTTTATCTCCAGTATGAGTCCTCTGAAGTCTAGCAAGATGTATACTTTGACTGAAGCCTTCTCCACCTTCATTGCATTTATAGGTTTTCCCTCCAGCATAACAGCTTAGGTGAAGGTAAAGGGATGAGCTCAATTTGAAGGCTTCCCTGAATGCATTACATTTCAAAGATCCTTCTCTTCAATTGGTTCCTCTCGAATTTAATTTTGTTTTAGGTTTTTATGACATGCATCATGTTTATTTACACTCTCGTTGGAACAACACTAATAAAGAATATTGGGTTTCAGAACGGTTAGAAAGCACCCAGCCTTCTCATTAATAAGACAGTAACATAACCCAGACTGGAGACTGTTTAGAGAAAATGATGTATTGCCTGGGACATTACAGAGTCTCAATAAATGTTGGTTTCCTTTTCTCCTCCTGTAAAATGTAGTGCTGTTTTCATTTTAAAATAAGTCAAAGTGGCAATTCAAATTAACTTCTAAATTATGATGAGTGTTTTTACTTTTTTCTTGCTATAATTAATAAACAACCTTAGATGAAGTTGCAGTACAGTATGCAAAGAGTTATTGCTCAAACAATCTTTAATCAAGGATATAGTTAGCAAAAGATAAACTGTCTACACTTTATCTACCTGTAGGTCTTTGGCACTGTTTAAGATTTTAGCTACAATCTATCTGGGCTCCTAAATTTATTATTTATGTTATTTAAATGGTTAAGTTTTGCTTTAATAAAAGTGAACATGACTGTAAAAACAAAACCCACTTAATATAATGTTAACTCAGACTGCCAAACTACCTTCAATTCATTTACCTTGAATTGTAAGCTTACATAAAATCCCTCTATAGCGTTATGAGCATTTTGCGAAAGTATTTGAAATAAGAGGTAACAATTCATCTGCATAGAAAAGTGTTCTAAACCAGAGGTAACAATTCATCCTATCCAGATGGATAGGTTGATGAAAATATTCCAGATGGATAGGATGAATTGTTACCTCTGGTTTAGAACACTTTCCACTAAATTTTAGTTTAAGAGGGTATAATTTGTGGAAAATAAGATGCTTAAACCGTTTGGAAGAGCTCTAAAGAAATTTCAGCCTATTTTTAATGAAAGTGTCAATTTACATCAAAAGGGCTACAGTAGAGATTGTTCTTGTTGCTCTATATGCAAATTTGTTTTTTCCTGGTTATATGTTAGATTCATTGGTTCTCTCTCTTGGGAACAAGGATAGGGAGCCAGTTGCTGCATTCTGGATGCTCACATGGACAGCTACTTTGGGGCTGGGGGCCTATTAAACAACTCAAGTATGGCAGTGCCAAGAGCAAAGATGGCGTGGAAACGTGCTATAAATTAAAGAAGGGCTCAGAACTTCTGTGAAGGAGCTGCAGAACAACTTTGGCACAGAGAACTTATATACTTGTCATTTGAAAAATTACTCTTTTAATATTTAAACTATAAAAACAATTAGCTTAAAAAGAAAGCAATATTAGCACCTAGGTCAAATGAAAATCAGAAAAAGGAGGAAGTAATACATCTGTTTTAACAGCCTGCAACAAGTTTACTTTGATCCGTTTTAGCACTTGTGTGGGTTTTAAACATATCCAATCATCATTTTAATTAATTTTGGTTTTTTCCCAATGATATATTTCTTGTTTAGAGAATGATTCAGGTTTCCTTGGCTATTCACCTTTGTGTTTAACCTTTTATATCTCATTAATTAATTAATATCAGTATAATTTTCTTTTGAGCACCACTTTGCCCATATCATATTAGTGACAGTGATTATGTTTTGAATAATAACTAATTTTTAACTTGTTTATTATGCACCATGCTTTAGGCAAAGTGCTCTACATGTATTGATACATGAAATATTCCTTTTTCGACCTTTTAATGCCCAAACTTGAATTCTATCCTATTGTAATACGCCTCCCTGCTGCTTCTGTTACATGTGCCTGGTGTATTAGTTCCTCTTTGACTTTGAATTTCTTTTGTTATTATAGTTTAAGTCTCTCATAAGGGCAAATATACAGCTTATTTTTCAAAACTTACTGTGAGAATCTCATTTAATAAGTGAATATAACTCACTCTAATTTATCACATTACTGATATGTTTGAATTGGCTCCTGACCAATTGTTTTCTATTTTCTATTTACCCTGTATTTTATTGTTTATTTTTCCCACTTTCCTGACATTACTGAACTATGTCTTCTTTGTTCTAATGTTAACCTAATGCTTTAGAAGTTATATAACCTCTATCTGGCTTATCTACTTTTTAACACACATATCTATATTTATTTAAAGTTTTCTATTAACATTAAGAGTTAACCAAGATCTACAGTTTCATTCTAAACATGTTAAGAACATGCGCAATATTTTATTTCCTTTTTCAGCTTCCCTTCCTGCCAGCCACCTTCTGTACTTCTCATGTTGCAATCTTTTGGGTTTTAATTTCAAGTTTTTGTTAAAGTTTTCAAATAATCCATACTTATTTAGACTGAAGCACAAGTTTTACTTTTTTACTTGTTTACTACTCTTTCTTGAATATCTCATCTTCCTCTTGGATTAGTTTCCAGGAATGTATCCTTGCAGTAATTCTTCCAGAGAGGGTGGTAAACTTTCTGAATCCTGTGTGTCTATAACAGTTTTTATTTTTTCCTAATACGTGATATTTGGCTGGAGAAGGAATTTTACAACTCAAATCATTTTCAGAACTTTAAGATAACTGCTTCCTTTGAAAAAATGCTTAATGCTACCAAGGAAAGTACAATAAATCTTACCTAGAAGCTTTAGAATTTTCTTTTATTGGTGTTCTAAAATTTCTCCCTGATTATCTAGGACTGGGTACTTTTCCATTCATCTTGCTAAACATTTTCATTCATAGCCACTATACCTTTCTCCTCTTCCTCTTCCCTACCCCTCCTCCTCTTCTTCCTCCTCCTCCTCCTTCTCCTTTTTTTAATCTTGGGAACTTTTTTCAATTATTTATTTGAATATTTCATTCCATGTATTCCTTCTGGCTTCTTCTTTAATTCCTATTATTTCTAATGTTGGAAGTGCCACTTATCTCTTAATATCTTAATATCTCTTTTTCTGTAATGAAATAACATTTCAAGACTCAAATTTCCAGCTCACTAATTTGTTATTCAGCTCTGCCTATACTGATACTCAGGGAAAAAAATCCATTAAACTTGTCTCACCAATCGTATTTTGCCATTTCTCACATCTCTAATTGTTTCTTCCTCATAAAATTTGTTCTAATTTCACAAATACAGTATACGCCCTTATCCTGCTGAGGATATTAATTATACTTCTTATACAATCTCCATTAGTTTAATCTGTTACTTCCTTTTACTTACTTGGTTCCTAGTTCTTTAGTTTAATGCTTTACTTTTATTTTTATTTCTTTTACATGGAGGTGGTTTTCCTTAGATTTAGTGATTTAGATTATTTGCTTAAATTCATATCTCCTATTCTTAGTTTCGGTGGAAAAATGCCCACTCACTGGGAGCAGATGTGCCCCTGGGTGAGGATTCCCATGGGGGCACAATGCCCTGCTTCTCCATTCCACGTGACCATATTCATTGCTTGGTCCTGGGGGCATAAGTCTCTGCTTAGAAGTGGGTGTAGTGAGGGCCAGGCATGGTGGCTCATGCCTGTAATACCAGAACTTTGCGAGGCCAAGGCGGGCAGGCGGGCAGATAACTTGAGTTCAGGAGTTTGAGACCAGCCTGGCCAACATAGTGAAATCCTGTCTCTACCAAAAGTACAGAAAATTAGCTGGATGTGGTGGTGCGTGCCTGTAATCTAAGCTATTGGGGAGGCTGAGACACGAGAATCACTTAAACTCAGGAGGCGGAGGTTGCAGTGAGCTGAGATGGCACCACTGCACTCCAGCCTGGGTGACATGATGAGAATCTGTCTCAAAAAAAAAAAAAAAAAAAAGAAAAGAAAAGAAAAGAAAAAGAAAAAGAAAAGAAAGAAGTAGGTGTAGTGAGGGATTCACCTACTTAGCAGTCCTTACTGGGCTATTGTCTCCCTCCTTCCATCAGATACCTCCTCTCTCTGGTCCAACTACGGGTCACTTTCTTGTTTTTTAGTGTCATTATAGACTCGTTTGCTTATTTTCTGTCATTTCCAAGGATTTGGGGCAGGTTGGCAAGATTAGAACATACTGTCTTGATTCCAGCTTTTAATATTCATTACATTTGTGGAGTTTCTCTTTTGCACAAATATTGTGGTAACAGCAGTAAAACAGATTTTTTTTAAAAGGTGTTTGAATAGTAAAAGCATATAATGTTTACATTTGGGATGAAAGGCAAATATACAAATTCCATGTGCAATGTTCTACAAAGCCGCCTTCCACCTAAAGACAGCCTCAGCTAAGTGAGATGTGGTAGCTGCTAATTCAATGACGTGCTTGTAAGGTTAAGCCAAAGTTCAGAAAGACTCACATAAATTATCAGTGTGTCTATTCAAGTTTCTCCCTGCCTGAACTAACAGATGTATCTTCTCTAGAAAAAAGGAAAACACAACTTTAAAATCCCACCTAAAAAAAATAAACCTATCAACATTGGATTTTCGGACAGCTAAGCGATATGAAAGGCAAATGGCTCTTGCGTCCTTGTGATCTGAGATAAAATACTTTAATTCAAATGGTGGGAAAATATGGATAATTGGGAAACTGGTTTCCCAAAAAAGCCATAATGGCTTACTGGCTATCTTTTCTTCCTTGCCATTCATATTAAGTCTTTTGGAAACGTTATTAGAGAGGACTGCATACTCTTTTTTCTCTCTCATAATTCTTACGGAAGAAAAACCTTGTTAAAGAGATGAAAGCATTATATTCACATTAATAATTTTTTATTTCTTAAAAAAGTGAACTCAAAGCAGTAGAATTCAGTCAATTCAACTGGCCACCCTTGAATGAGTGAGGATTGCCAACTATGTTTTCTGTCTATTTTAGCAGATGAGCTTACCATGATAAATTGTTTGTGTGGGTGGTGGTGGATGAAAGAAGAATGAGACAAATATTCGATAAACTGAGCAGAGAAAACAGAACACATCAAGAATTTCACTCCAAATTCTTAATCTGTTTTCCTGTGCCAGCTCTTACCCTAGGTAAAAATGCTTCACATTAATTTTATTTTGTGACTTTTAAAAAAATTGAATCTGTGACTAAAAATTATTATATCAGCATTCTTTCCTGGACCAATAAAGTAACATTTGGGACCAGGTGGGAGTGCAGGCCCCCACAACCCACAACACACACAAGCACACAAAACACCATGGATTAAATTATCATTTTTATCATCACCCAAAATGCAGAAAACACTAGGTCTTCTTATTATCCTTTTATACCTTTATAACATAATGCCAACTTCATAGCTAGGTCACCAGATGACAGCATGAATGAACTAATTCTGGTGGTGTGGCCTGACGTCCTGGCCAAAAGTCACAAATAAACCCAAGGTGTAGTTGCTAGAAGAATTACACCACTTTTAGAATTTAGATAAATTAATTGCAGAGCAATGAGAGTGGCACAGGTGCTTTTCTCAAACACATGATTATATCTTATTGGAACAGAAACCTGCTGACAATGACAGGGCCTGGAAGTACCAGCTTCTTCACTGTGACCAAAACCTTGGTCAATCTTCACTCCTGAGAAATAGCCAAAGAGCATACTTAAAACCACCTGAATCATTTGGTTAATAGAATTTCCTCCGATGATCCTCTGTGTCCATATTGACTTCAGCTCTTTTTTCAGGCATGAACAGTTTTAGTTCTTTTTTTTCTGTTTGGGGGAATGATTTAGTTGTAGCCAAAAATTCTCTTATATTATTTGTGCTGTAGGAAACCAGAATGTCTGATCTGTTAATTGGAATATATAATTTTTGCCAGCTATGTTTCTGGACTAGTATATTAATCTTCTAAACTATGCTTGGTTTCTTCTAATATCAAGTCAATTCCTTTCTAAGCTTACTTCATGAAGGGGTTTTCCATGTTTTTGTACCAAGTCTCCATAAGTGTTACTCATAGAGAGCTGAATGGACTATTCATTCTTTTACTAAGGCATTTATTGTGCCCTTTTATAGACACGCTTTGCTAATAGGCTAAGCTAAGAAGATGGGGAGCATTTTGGGAGAGAGAACAGCCAGTATGAAGGCCATGGGTAAAAATAAATTTTATTTCCCCTCCAAACAATAAGAGCAAGTTACATTTAAAATATTGATTTTTCTTGGAAGATACAGGCACACACAGAGAAGGAGAGAGGTGGAGGGTGAGAAGGAGAGGGAGGACGGGGGGAGAGACAGATTGGTATTTATGTGTGAATCAGAATGGTACTCCTGGAGAGGAAATGCATCTCTTTAGTTCTGCTTTAATGGGATGGGGGCTGGTAACACTGGGGAATCATCTGAGTCCCCAGGGGCTCTGGGACTCCCTGAAGGGGGTGATTTATCCCTGATATATGGATGGAATTAGTGTGGAGAGATAAAAGCGTGGGAGTAAATGAGTTTCTTGTGCCTCAACATTTGGATCCCCTCATCTGTGATCAAGCTCCATAATCAGGAAAGGGAGTTGAATTGGTCTTTTTTTTTTTTTTTTTATCAGCAGTCAGAGAGAAGTGATGTGCTGGTGATCCTTTATCTCCAGAAGATAAAGGTAGAAAGACTTCTGTGCACTGTCAAAGCTCTGGACTCCACCAAAGCTCTTTGATCTGGGAGGGGAGGGGACTGTTGTTACAAGAGCTAGAAGGACCAGAAACCACTGTTTTTTTTTTTTTCCTCTAGAGTCTCCCCAGCCTGACCCTGGAGAGATCCTAGAGGCTAAAATGAGAAACAGGCTTCTGGTATCTCAGGGAGATACTGGAGCTGTACTGCACATGGAGCTTCAGGGTGTCAGGAAAGTCAGAAAAGGCCTTGTGGGTTTAAGGACTGAGCCTTGGTGCTGGGCCTGCAGAGGTCAATAGGCCCTGAGTGGGTGGAGTCATTCAGATTCTCAGGCTTCTGCAGAGGCTTAGCCTGCTGTGCCACAGGCTGGACCTGAGTCACTTCCCTGAGGCAGGGAGGAGCAGGGCTGGGTCAATGCAGTAGAAATTCAGCATTTGACAGTGAAAGACCCCATTGTGGCCGCAAAGGGTCACAGTGGCGGCGTGGCTCAGGCTGAGGGTAAGAATTTTTGTGTTCTTTCATAGATAAGCTTTGAGGATACAACAAGCTAAAAAAGACAGGTCCTTCTGGGAGAGAGAATGGAAGAGTCTTACTGGGTCTGAAAGAAGTTCTTGGGCAAGGCACAGCAGGGAGCCCAAAAGGGCAATACTAGCCATCTTGCCACTCAGGGACTTCGAAGTTTAATCAGTTTTGATTTAATCTGTTGAGATCAGAGTGACATGACTATACATCAAATGTTGTATTCTGGAAAAGTTTCTCAGTCAATAAATTATTGCTATTTCATATTCATTATAAAATTATATTTTATGTTAATTTCATTCATCCTTATCATAGTGTTAGAAAACATTTGCCTCCAATTCATACCACCTTATGGGCTGAGTCTCTAATCTTATTAATGTTTCTTTTCAACTTGAACTTCTGAAAGTGCTGCCCAATTAGTAGGATATATATTAGGGACTTAGGACCCAGAAGGCGGCACACAGCTCAGAACAGCAAGAAAGCACTACCATCAAAGGATGCTCACTGCTTCAGGTCTCCTCTGTTTCAACCTCAGTCCCAAATTCCTCCTTTATAAATCTCTCAAAGATAAATTTTATCCCCTAAACAATTTTTATAGATCAAAACCACATTCCAATGAAAATCAGGTAGCAGCATCTATAAATCTCAGACCCCAGGAAGACAAATGAAAATCTCAATATGATAGTAGTGGGAAGATTTTGTATTCTATATAAACATTGGGAAAAAACCTTTCTCCCAGTAAAAGCTGAATAAACTAAAATGAGATATAAGTGAGTCAAGTGAAGTTAAAAGCATTTGCAATCACACATTTTTAATATGCAAAAAATAGTTAATTATAAACTTAGAATCTTTAGGGTAAGTGCACCCCTTTTGGCTTGTCTACGATAAGAATCATCAGTATTGATCTAAGTATGCTTTTGCCATTTAACAATATGCATTTAAAACATGTCCAGTAGAATAAATGTAAGTGCTACGTACACAGCATGGGAGATAGCAATTACTTACCCTGTAGGCTGGCTCTCAAATTCTTCTGACCATTGCTCTTGAATATCTTCTGTGGAAACATCTACATCCCGGGTGGTGGCAAAATTGAACTCGCTGCCTTCATTTCCATGGAAATAAATGGAGTTCCCATCTGACTGACAGCTATGCTATAGATGAAAAGAAAGCATGGGGTGGCTGTTGAATTGGTTTTGTAGCTGTATTTGTCTTACTCATGTATAATTAGAGTTTTTAGAAAAGTTATTATATTAGTTCCTCTATGATGGACTCTCAAATCAAAAGAGCTTGTTACCTCTTTTTGCCTTATTTAATTCAATTACAATTTCTTTCTAACTTATTAAGTTATTATAAAAAAGGAGTCAAGAGGGCATTTGAGCTTTGCCATCTCTGTCTTCAATATGAAACAAGAATATTTTAATTGGAATAATTTCCCATCTTTACCACTGTCCTTGTTGTGGGAATTAAATTTGATAATGACTTGTCATGTATTTTAAATTCTGTGGTTATGGGCTAAATAGCATTGACCTTTTCAATATTCCATATATTTCTTACTTGCCATTCAAGTCTTCCACAATTTATCTGTAAATGGAATATGAGTAGAACAGCCAGCTAATCTAAATACGCAATGCAGAAAAGGTCAAAGTAAACCCAGATATAATCACATATTCTCAACCAGTTTCTGAGTAAAAGTTTCTGACCAGACCTAAAAAGTGCATGCAGTCCCAAATGAGGAACTGGGAAACTACAAACTTTGTTAATCCCCAAAAGAACACATAAAAAATAAAGAAAGTATATTTCTTGTGATACTTTTTCTAATGACATTTTTTTCAGCTTGAAGAGAATAAAGGCAAGATCAAACTCTGGAGGTAGTAAATGTTATTTACTTTAAAAAATTATTATAAGTTTGCATTAACATTTTTTGGTAATAAGTCATATATACAGAAATGCTTGGGGCTGGTCATGGGAAGCTAAAACAGTAAAAAGGAGAAATAAAAAGAGAAATGCTATACATGAAATATCAAACATTCTTTTAAGTTTTATATACTCTTAAAATGAAACAGATGAAAAAAAACCAATTGGACAAAACCTATCAGTCAAGCCCAGGGACTGTGAGTTCTGTAGGGCAGGGACAATGTCCATTTTATTTCTTGTTATATTCCAGGTCTTAGCACAGTGCCTGGCATATAGCAGGCATTAAAAAATATTTGTTAAATAGTTCAACAAATGAATGAGTGAATGACATGGAAATACATTTTAAGGTAATTATTTTTTTAAAAAAGATAAATTTATTGTGTATGCCTAAGATATACAACATGATTTTCTAAGACACATACAGTCATGTACCACATGACAATGTTTCAGTAAATGACAGACCGCATATACAATGGTGGTCCTATAATATTATAATGGAGCTAAAAAATTTCTATCACCTAATGCCATCATAGTCATCATAACATCATGGCATGATACATTGCTCATGTGTTTTTGGTGATGTTGGTGCAAATAAACCTACTATGCTGCCAATCCTATAAAACAGCATATAAAATTATGTATGGTACACAATATTTGAAAATCATAATAAACGACTTTTGGGTGTGGAGGGGGGTGAAGTATTGCTCTTTGAATATTCTCTTCTTTAGAGTCTTAATAGAGTGACATATTACCAAAGAAAGGCTGTGACACACCCAAAGGAAGCAGCCATCCCTCAGCGGGAGATGGCTGGATGTTCCCTGTCTCTTAGCAAGATGGGACTGTCACTCTCTAGGCAACAGGGTCTGGAGATGCACAGAACCCACACAGCTGCAGATGGCTTGCTCTGCTCCCCACCATGCTAAAGAGATCAAGATATGATTTCTGCCTCTGCCATTCTGAATAGAACCCAGTGTTCTCAAGGTTTGCAGTGATAAAATGCTCTTTTAAGGATATATGAGCCCGTAGTATACTGCGCCTGTAAAACTGGGGATGGTCTTTGTGAAACCAGTGAATTCCTGAGCTATTTGAGAGCAATGGGTATACCGAGTCTTCATTTCTTTCTAAGGAGTTGATAATCATAGGCCCTGTACTTTGGAGCCTTATCCAGGGTGGGGGGCCAGATTAGGGTTCTCATTCTGAGAATGCCTAAATCAATTACAAGACAAGTTAGAATTTCATGTTAATTCTGTTTTAGGATTGGCCACAGTGGGCTTGGTGTCTTGGAATTAGCCTACTTCCTAGAGGCTCTCCAAACTACAAATTTATTCCTGAATGCATTCAGACTGAGATAGTGTGCCTGGGCCTTGCTTGCTTTCTATCGGCATTTCTGGCTCTGAATGGGAATCCACGGCTTCCTTGGTTAGGCATTGCTTGAGCTTTCTCCTAGAATCTAACTCAAGTAAATTTAGCACCTACATTAATTGACGAAATTAAGATTGGAAAAGAATAAAAATTGGAAACCAAAAACAATTAAGATGATAAGGACTGAAATCCCTCAAGGAGTTTGGGGATTGGAATTAGAAATGTGTTGAAATACATTTTCTCTATTTAATGGCTCCATGTTTTTGCAGAAGCCATTTAACCCCTCTAGGCCTCAGTTTCTCAGGTTGTAGAATGGAATCGATAATATCTGTTTGCTAGAGGTGTTGTTAGTGGCACAAATAATATATGAGGAAATGCATTCTGAAACTTCTAAGTGCTACAAAATAATCATTATTTCTAAATATATATATATATTCCAAAAATATGCTATTACATTCCATATGCCTAGCAAATATGATGGAAAAATAGAAGAGCACTTCAATCTATTTTTAACTACTTTTCATCAGAATAGTCATTAAAATTCTTCAGATCAACTTAAAACCTTTAGTAACATGCATAGAATATGTCCCACAATACAACAGGCAAAAATACCGCAAACATTCATTCATCTTCAGGGCAGACTGAATCATTAATTAGAACTTTAAAAGCCCTCCTCCAAATTTTGGCAGATTACCAAATATTCCTAAAACAGGAAAACTTAATGCAAGATGTCTGATGCCACTTTTCTTACAGATAAGTTTGCATTATATAACATCAATCTACTATGTTAAAAATCATTGAAAGCATGAAAAGAATTTTTAAAAATTGGTCTCAATTTTAATACCTATTTTTGTTCAACATCTATTTGAACTCCTATCATTTGTATGCAATAACAATTAAACTCTAAACAACTTCAAAACAAATTAAATGTGTAACTTTGTAAGACACATGAGCTCTTGATATGAAAAAAACAAGAATTTTTGGAATTCAGGACTATTTTATTTTGAGCATCATGAAAATCTACTAGGTTTTCTTTAGCAGATGATTCTAAATCACATGTCACTTCCTGAACCACAGCTTTTGATTGACATACGGTGAATACACATCAAGCAACTAAGCATCTATTCAGGGTGAAATAAAGATATAAATTCTGCAGCTGGCTCTAAATTTTTATTTCTATTTCTAGCACTTCTAATGTACATTATTATATAATTATAATTGTTTGTACTTGTTTCATTATTTAGCCTTGATCAATGACATACACTTTATACTTCTAAGTACTAGCAGATTACCGATTTCTAAAATCCCTTAAGTATGGCTCTTATGTGTTTCTCTTTGTCAATCAAAAATATTTTCCAACTTTGCCACTAAATGGATTTCCTTTACTTGACAAGCGGGATGCAGTGTAACTAAGTGACAAGAATTTGTCATTCAGAAAATCATCAACAGGAAACATCAGTGCAAATTCCTCAATATAACAAGTCCTTGGCCACAATTCAGGATAGTAGTTTTCTAAGGTTACTCCCTATACTCTGCTGAAAATGTTAATGACTTCACCTCCGTACTTGTAAAAGTGCTTACATTTGCCTCCACCATTGTTTTATTAGGTTTTCATCAAAGATGAACACCAAGGCACCTCTTAATATGATCTCCCTGGGGTCTAATGACCCTGATGATTCTTTCAGGCATCTGTAGCCTTACCATTTATTTTTTGACGATATCCTTTTTGTTGGAATGAGGATATTGGGCATTTGGGCAATGCCAGCTTGCAGAGAGCTGGTGGCAGATGGAATGAAATCTGCCTGGTATGCCTTCTCCTCCACATGAGCAGAGAGCCATCCATTTCCTCCATTAAGGAGTTGTCACTCAGCCCACCCAGCTGGAAGACCATTTTTGATAGCCAAGCTGGCTGGTGGCAGACAATTCAAATACAAAGTGCGCTTTAAAAGGAAGCTAAAACATCATTTGTAGGAAAATTGAAAATGCATGGCTTCCACCACAGCCAATTTTTTAATGACTGTAATATTTTAAGTGATTATTTTTGCCACTTCAGATTGCTCCTTAGAGAGGAGAGGTTTTTTAATTAAAATCTAGGCAATGCAAACAGATGAGATATGAGGAACAGAGGAAAGAGAAATAAGATGAATAAAATTAATTAAAATGGCATTGTTGGCAGAGTCATAAATTAGCCACTGTCTGGCTGGAAATGAAATATATTGGTATAGGAATTTCTGTATTAAAGTGAGATGTGTGCTAGAACCATTGGAAATTGACTAATTTATAGTCTATGTATTATTGTGTATTTCAAGTCTTTTACTATGCTATACCCATTATCATATAGAAATACACATTTCCTACATCCCAGTTTAACAGACTTTAAAGGTATAGACTTTCATGCTACATTAAAAGAAAAATTAAAATAGAAAGAGAAGGATTTCTTTCATGAGGCAAAATAAATTTCTATCATTTTCCACACATTCAATTTCTAGGTAATTTACTGTCAGTTAAAAAACTGAAAACTTGGCTATAAATACAGTGCAGGTGCAGGAGGGCTGAAGTACATTTTCTCTAGTCAACACAATAGATTCAACCATGGTGAGTCAATTTTAGGGAGCTTAAAGAGTGTTTTTTCTCATTAATTTCTGGATTCATTAAACACATTTGAACTCCTTTGTACTACAATTTTTAAAGATTCAATTTACGGTATATTTTATGACAAGTATATAATTACTTGGCAATAATTATGACAACTCTAAAATGGCAATAGTGACAGATTTGAATTGGAGTAATGAGAGGCAGAATAACAATGTAAAATTCCATAGGGCTGTTGTTAACCTTGTCTTTGGGGATCAACTTGACTTTCACAGTGTTGGAGGTTTTCAGACTTGCCTCCTCAAATTAAGGGCAAAGATGCCAGGCACAGCATGGGAGGCTGCAAGATAACAAGGAGTGGTTGGGTTTTATAGTAAAATAGAACTGGCTTTGAAAGTTAAAGCTGTTTGATCTTGGGGAAGTCATTTGGCATCTCCGAGCCTCTGTTTTTTCATCTGTGAAATGGGGATAATTGTGAGTATTAGATAAAATACTGCAGGGAACATGCCTAAAGATTGCTGCGTCTTAGGAAATCTGTAAACACTATTTCCCTCCTGATTTTTTTTTTTTTTTTTTTTTGCCCCCATCTTCATTCATTAACAAACCTTACTTTAACGAATGAATGTCACTATGCAAGCTATTGTTCTAGGTGCCATGCTAGGTACAAAGATGACAGAAACTGTAACTGTTTTTAACGTTCATTTGGAATAAATTTCACCTACTGAATATTGTGTTAACTCAATTAGTGATTGAATGTGTCAGTTTCGGACCAAATAAATAAATAAGGCAAAAGATGCATTAGGCAGGGAGCTTCTGCATATTTGTTTAAATGATTATTTTCTGTATAAATTATCAGAATTAGTTGTTTCTGTGCTATTGCCACTCTTGTCATGGCGATCTGGCTCATTTCCATGTTTCACTAATGTTATTCCACATTAATTACTGTACAAATAGGCCTCATTGGGGGGAATTGTGAAAAGCACACTACTTACATTTAACCCTTCATCCCCAAAGTACTCTTATTAGCTTAACAAATTATATTCTGGCTCATTCTACAATATCATGTACCCACCTCTTGGGGGAAACATGACAATAAGAGCAATACGATCCAAAGTGAAGAACATCCCAAGCAAAGGGAATTTAGGTAGACAGCATGCAATTAACCATGCTGGAATCTGGCCAGAAAACCACAGTTAACATTCTGATTCTTAATGAAAAAAGACATGGGAACATGGGCTAGCCACAAGTCTAACTGAGCTCAGGTTTATCCTCATCAGAAAGCCACCACTCAAATCCCTCAAGTTACACACTAGATGGTTTCCAGTACAGTGATAATGCAAAGCACATTTCTGAAAAGTAAATCTGATTTTCTCTTATTTGTCCTGTATATTGTCAGAATATAAAACCATCAAATGAATTGCTGAAATCTTTTTCTGAGGTGCTCAATCGAACATTGCGTGGAAGATGAATTAGGTATGATAGTATTGCTGTGCCAGGGGGTTATATTCCCAAAAAGTAGGTTTAAAGGTGAATTCTACCTTGAGTGTGATCTTCCCTTTCACCATTTGTCTTAGATTTTTTTCATTAGCCTTACCTCGTGTTAAGGCTAAATTTTTCAGACAAATTATTTTTTTCATAATTTGATATAACGACCTTTTTTCTCCATTGATGGTTCAGCAATTGTGACAACAGTACTAGATGGGTGACAGCAGAAGCCCAGAATAAAAGATTCAGCTCTTATTCAGGACTGGAGACTTGCCTAGTGTCCACTGGGACAATGAATTTGGCAAATGCATAAGGTACAAGAACAACAGAAAATTAATAGACTCTCGTGTTCAGACTTAATGCTTCCCTTTAATGGGTTGTTGATTTACCTAACGTCTGTCATCTTCATTAGGGCCTTTTGATGTTTGTTAAACTAGAAAGATTGTCTTTATTACTGGATATTTATCAATAGTAAAGGTAATAACGGCGAGGCAGTCAAATTCAAAGTAGTAGTAGAGGAAGTATTAAGATATGACCCTTCCAAATTCAGTAGCTTAGTTACTCCAAATCCTTGATATTAGTTTGCAAAATTTAACAAATTACTGTTTTAAAAATAAAATTTCTTTTAAATACACGTGATCAAATCACAGCCTATTCTATTGGACAAATCTTCACAACAGAATAATCATGTACTGCTGATTTACTTCTTAAAACAAGTTGACATAAATGTGTAGAAAAGGTAATCTGGAATTCTTTGCTATCCACACAATGAACTAGGGTAATAAATAGAAAAAGATTAGCAGGTGCAGGCACAGCCATCAGAGTGGGAAGATTTCTTAAAAATAAAAAATATGTGGAAAGCACCTATCTCACCATGATCTGCATTTAATCTGTAGGTCATTTCCAGAGTTGACAGAAACCAGTGATTTATGCCTTTGCAAGCTGAGGGTAACCAGGATAGCTGAGCAGATATAAACATTTATTAACTGTGAGTGAGCAAAGCACTCCTTTTTTCTCTTTTGAAAACATACACACACACCCACACAGACACACACACACCAAGTGTTCAAGGATGATTCATGCTTTCAAAATAAAAATTTTGGCTGCCACCAAAGATGAGCATAAACAAATAAAATGCAGCAGCTGCCAGACCAGTATCCACTTCCATGGCATATTGATCCATTCAGAGATACTGCTTCATGGGGTATTATTAAAGGATGAGGAAAACAAACAAACAAAAATAAATAAATAAAAACAAAAAGCCCTGCTCACAGCTCTTTCCAAATCAATTGTCCCTGGGTTCTCTGTGATGCGCTTCACTGACCTTTGCAGCTCTTGGTGGGCTGCAAACTTGTGGGAACTTGTGGAAACTGATAACTTGTGGAAAGCAGGCAGCTGCAGCAGCTCCAGGCTGACCCTCTGAAAACCTACATCTAATGTTTTTCTTTCAACTTAAAATTAAGAATATTCTCAGATTGCAGGATGTGTATTTGAGAAGTTGGGAAGAGATGACTTTGATGGACTTGCCCAGATGTTTCAAGAGTGACTAAGGAAAATTAAGCACTGAGCATCCAGGGTTTTTACAGACACACAATGTTCATCTACTCTAGATACAAAACTGTATGGCAAGATCTTCCTCATGGTGCTGGCATCTACAAAGCATTCATGAAATGCTATCAATACTTTACTATCATTATTATTACTATTATTTATCATAACTATGGTTACTACTATTTATTGTTATTATTATTCATTACTATCCAGTATCTATGTAGTGCTCATGCCACTGCAAGTATCATTCCTGGATATGAGAATTCTGCTCAGGGTGATATGCTGAATCTTGTTACTGTATGCCGTAAATGGAAGGAGTGAAAAAAAATCAGTTCATATCCTTTAATCCTTGACGGCAAAACCAAGACCATTCTCACAGAGCTGGTGCACCAGATGTTCCTTGAGATTAATCATTCCCCCACTATGGGTAGGAAGAATGTGCCTTTCGTTCTTAAATGTGGAACAAACACCCACAACCACATGACAGAGGGCCTGCCTGGCACGAATAGCTATTCTAGTAACTGCAGATGATGAGCTGATACAGTGTATCCCTTATCTTTAGAATAGGAGCAGCTGGAAAAATATCCTTGATTATTCTGGAAATCATGTACACAAATACAAAGAAGGATACGATATTCTGTGAAAGAGGGCAAAATCATCCTAAACAACAATTGTGGCAGGTAATTTGATACTGAGTGAGTTTCAGGCACCTTCCTTTGCTGAGTGCATGAGCTGCTTACTCTGGGAGATTACTAATGAGGGTGGGGCTCTGGGGAGCTTTTGAACTTGTAGCACTATATTTATTGGTATTTAAAGCCCTACCTCCTTAGTGGTGAACAAAGGGCTGCTTAGAGATTTGTGGGAAATAAAAAATTATGACGGTAATTAGAAGCAGGATAGGAATGTGGTACACCTTTTCTTCCACACGGGAAGTTCTCTGTGAAAATACTGCAAGATGAATCAGGCAAGGCCATGGACTTGGAAAAAGAAAGGAGGAGAAACAGATGGTGACATAGAAGAATAGATTAATTCTGTAACCATTTACAGTCCTCCTCAGCTTTCCAACCCCAATTCAAAAAGCACAACAAATATAAGGCCAGGTTCTACATTAAAAGCTGATAGTGTTATACATCTATTTCATATTAATTACTAAAAAAAGTCAACAGATGGTAAAGCCTTCTACGAACCTAGGGCCGATTTAAACTGGTGACCTGTAATTGCAATTCTGCAAATCATATAAAGTCCTGAAGATAATTACCATATTTGGTCCTATATCATTCTTCCCTACCTGAGATAAACAAGAATAGGCTCGGATGAAATGGTTTAGATATTCCCCCCCACCAAAAAAAAGAAATATCTAAAGAAGACAAGAGTAAAATGTACTATGAATGACAATGGTTTATTTTTATCTTTCCTATTTGACTTGCCACTGTCAACATTATTTTTAAGATCAGCAGTGGAGAGTTCACATACTCACTACTATGTGCATTCCCTTGTTTTATTGACAGTAGCATTAAAAAAGTCATTCGTAGGCCGGGAGCAGTGGCTCGTGCCTGTAATCCCAGCACTTTAAGAGGCCAAGGCAGGTGAATCACTTGAGGTCAGAAGTTCAAGATCAGCCTGGCTAACATGGAGAAACCCCATCTTTACTAAAAGTACAAAACATAGCTGGGTGTGGTGGCGCACGCCTGTAGTCCCAACTACTTAGGAGGCCAAGGCATGAGAATCACTTGAATCTGGGAGGTGAGGCTGCAGTGAGACGAGATCATGCCATTGCATACCAGTCTGGGTGACAGAGGAAGACTCTGTCTCAAAAAATAGAAATAAAAACCAAAAAATAAAAACAAAAAATCATTTGTAGTTAATAAAACTACTATACTTTAACAGTATTTATTATTTAATATTTTCTTATTGAGTCATGACAACATGAGGCAGATGCTATTATTATTCCTGTTATAGGGAAGGACACTGAGAGGTTAAATAGCTTACTCAATATCGGGAGAACCCGCTCCCGATGCTTAACATGGGTTCTTTTCTATTTCCTAAGTGTCTAGGCTGGTTTGAGAAATAAAGGGAAAGAGCACAAGAGAGAGAAATTTAAAGCTGGGTGTCCGGGGGAGACATCACATGTTGGCAGGATCTGTGATGTTCCCCGAGCTGTAAAACCAGCAAGTTTTTATTAGCGATTTTCAAAAGGAGAGGGAGTGCACGAATAGGGTGTGGGTCACAGAGATCACATACTTCACAAGGTAATACAGTATCACAAACCAAATGGAGGCAGGGCGAGATCACAGGACCACCAGATGAGGTGAAATTGAAATTGCTAATGAAGTTTCAGGCACGCATTGTCATTGATAACATCTTATTAGGAAATGGGGTTTGAGAGCAGACAACCTGTCTGACCATAATTTATTAGGTGGGAATTTTTGTCCACCTGATAAGCCTGGGAGCACTATAGGAGATCAGGGCTTATTTCATCCCATCGGCTTTGACCATAAAAGACGGGACGCCTTAAAAAGGGGCCGTCTATAGGCCTACCTTCAGGGCACATTCTCTTTCTCAGGGATGTTCCTTGCTGAGAAAAAGAATTCAGCGATATTTCTCCTATTTGTTTATGAAAGAGGAGGAATATAGCTCTGTTTCTGTCCAGCTCACTGGCGGCCAGTTCAAAGTTACCTCTCTTGTTCCCTGAACATCGCTGTTATCCTGTTCTTTTTTAAAGATGCCCAGATTTCATATTGCTCAAACACACATGCTCTACAAACAATTTGTGCAGTTGACACAATCACAGGGTCCTGAGGCGACATTCATCCTCCTCAGCTTACAAAGAAGATGACGGGATCAAGAGACCAAAGTAAAGACAGGCATAGGAAATCACAAGGATACTCACTGGGGAAGTGATAAGTATCCATGAAATCCTCACAATTTATGTTCAGAGATTACGGCAAAGACAGGCATAAGAAATCACAAAAGTATTAATTTGGGGAACTAATAAATGTCCATGAAATGTTCACAATTTGTTCTTCTGCCGTGGCTTCAGCTGGTCTCTACGTTAGGGGTCCCTGACTTCCTGCAACAACTCAAGACCAGATGGCTAACAAATGGTTAAGCCAAGATTTGAACCCAGACCAGTTTTAACAATTGTGTTATATCCAGTCTCTTTCATAACATTTGCAGTGTCTTTAAGTCATCACTGAATTAAAAATTAATCTTCCTGCCTTATAAATTAGATCCTCTTGATATTTTTCCAGCTTTTCTAGGCTGTCTAAGATCCTCCCCCAGTGGGATCATGAAGGGGCAAGGAGCCCTCAGCACAAAAATGTTGTATTCATTAGCCAGAGGTGCAATGCTAAGAGAGGAAGCACGCATGACCTGCGTGAGAGATGCTTTGGGGTGAGTGAGCCCTAGCTTTGGTGAAGAGTGCGAGGATTTCCAGAGAACCTACTGGTAGATTCAATAGAAAGCCAGTTTTGATCACTTGCCAGGCCCAGGAATCAATGCCAGCTCACAATAATACGTGCCTCTTGCCTTGTCTTCTCCTTCCAGATCCAATCCTGGAGGGTTAAGAATCTGAAACTAGTTAGGATTGGGGGTGGTGAGTGAGGAGGGAGAAGGAACTGATTACTGTCCCCATTTCTACTGCAGGAGACCTGCGCTGGAGGTGAGCAGCTGTGGATGAAATCTGGAGCTTGCATTATCATCATTAACTGATCATATTGATAGTGAACTGAGATATCTGGGAGACTAAAGTAACTAGATGACTCTTTTGGTCTATCCGCAGTCTTAGGACCTATCCTAGTTTCATGCAAAGAGGGCAGGGATAAAGGAGCTGCCACAGCAAATTTGAATGGCCAGTGGAAAAAGAGTGGCATTTTTTTTTGTCACCTGTCTCCATCCTGACAAGTCCTGTTTGTTAAACTTAATGGTTCCACTAGCACAAAGAGGAGGGAGACATTAGCTATGCAAAACTTCCCAGAGACAATGGCATTTGAACTGAGCCCCTAAGGATGGAGGGGAATTACTAGGAAGGGAATAAAGAAATGTGGAAAACCACACCTAAAGGAATGCAAGTGAGAATTTCTCAGTTGGCTGTATTTGTGACGCTGGAGCACAGTGGATCAGGAGATGAGGATGAAAATTACGCTGGATGACTAATTACAATAGTAAAGACCTGGAACCAACCCAAATGCCCATCAATGATAGACTGGATACAGAAAATGTGGCACATATACACCATGGAATACTATGCAGCCATAAAAAGAATGAGTTCATGTCCTTTTCAGGGACATGGATGAAGTTGGAAGCCATCATTCTCAGCAAACTAACACAGGAACAGAAAACCAAACACCACATGTTCTCACTCATAAGTGGGAGTTGAACAATGAGAACATATGGACACAGGGAAGGGAACATCACACACTGGGGCCTGTCAGGGGGTTGGGGAGCAAGGGGAGGGAGAGCATTAGGAGAAATACCTAACGCGTGTGGGGCTTAGAAGCTAGATGACGGGTTGATAGGTGCAGCAAACCACTATGGCACACATACACTTATGTAACAAACCTGCATGTTCTGCACATGTATCCCAGAACTTAAAGTATGCATATATAAAAGGAATATAACAAAATCCAGGAAAATTAAAAAAAAACAAAGGATGAAAAAAGGTAAAAAAAAAAAAAAAAAAAAAGGAAATTAGGCTGGATGAAAATTGGAAAGGGCCTTGAATTATAAGTGAGGGATTTTGGCTTGTATCCTCTAGGCCTACATAGGAAGTCATCAAAGGTCTTAAGCATGGAGGCAGCATAATGTAGTATGTGTTAAGGAATGATGCTAGAGTTTTTGCCAGTGGCATCCCTTTGGATGATTCTTGGTTCCAACATCTTGCCAGGCAGTTGGCCACATTAGACTGTTGATTTCTCTTTCTTTATTGTTCCAAGGCCCCTACTCTATTTCACCTCCTCTGTAGATTACTGAAAACACCTCCTGCCTTCATAAAGGAAATATTTTAATACTTATTCCTCCTTAAATACACAATAGGTTGCCCATCAATGCCTAAGATGAGCCAGTAACTAGAATTTTGAAAACAAAATCAGCTGTTATGATGTGGAAGAAAGGGAAGCAAACAGTGCTTGGGTTGCACTTGTTAAACTGTAATGTATAACAAAATCAGTCTTCTGGAGGAAGGAACAGGTGGTACGCATGGAACAAAGCTGGAGCAAGATCAAGAGACATGAGAAAAACACGAATCTTTTAACCTGCAGCCAGAGAGTGATGGGGGAGAAAACATGCAGATAATTTAACAGGTATATGTTGGGAAGAAACACAAGACAATCAAGAAGCATGTCAGTTACTCACTACTTGTGAGAGCAAAGCTATGTGGCAACTGAGAGCAAGAGTTCTAAAGTCAGTTCCTGGATTTGAATCCTTATCCTGCTACTGGTGAGAGGTGTATTTTGGACAAGGTATTTAACACCCTCTATGCTCCACTTTACACATACGAAAAATGGGACTAATACAGCATCTTCTTTAAAGGTTTATGAGGGTCCAGTTAAATGAGATGATGATGATGATGATGATAACGATGACGATGATGATGATGTGTGTGTGCGTCTGGAATAGTGAGGGCCTAGAAGAGTAAGTGTTCAATAAAAGTAGCTTTCATTACTTGATCAAAGGTAATCCTAACTGTGCTTGGAAATTTTTCCATAAATAGCTCCATTTTGTAATGTACTCTTTGAGATAATCAAGATGGAAACACCTTGGAATTTTTTTTTTTTTTTCCAGATCATAGCTCACTGCACCTTGAACTCCTGGGCTCAAGCAATGGTCCCATCTCAGCCTCTGGCGTAGCTGGGACTACAGGTGTGCACCACCACGCCTGGCTAATTTTTTTTTTTTTAACTTTTGTAGAGACAGGGTCTCTCTATGTTGTCCAGGCAAGTCTTAAACTTCTGGCCTCCAGTGATCTTTCCACTTTGGCCTCCCAAAATGCTGGGATTACAAGCATGAGCCTCTGTGCCTGGCCATCTTGGAAACTTTTAATGAGTAGGTTGAATAAATAATACAACTCTAAAAACTAAAAGTCCAAAATAAAGCAATGCTTGAAAAACACCTTGTGACCAATAGGAACATTGAGATATGCTTTCTAATTTGCTGTATTTAGCTTTTACCTCAGAGGCCGTCAAGTAAAGAAACAATATTTGACAAAGAAGTTGCATATAGTCTAAAGAAACAATTTTTATTTCTAGAATTCTAAATCACTTGGCAAAAGCAATTCTTTCATTCTCAGATGGTGAAACCAAAAAACAAAAGGGCAGTCATGTAAATGAATTAAAATGACAAATTCTTAGATTTTATTAATGCATTTATTTGAAGTTTTAAAAAGAAACATCAGAGAAAAATTTCTACCCAATGGCCAAGTCAAAGATAATGTTATAAATCATTACTACAATGATTTTTTTTCCTTAATAGACATAGGTCACTTGGCAAGTCTCAAACGTGTGATTGGAAAGCTTATGAGTAGGATGAGGGACCACAAAGCAAAGCATATTCCACATAAAGTTGTAATATAATTAAAATTACTACCGAAGCAAAACCATACTTCATGCATTTTTATCATGGGTGGTACCAAATACATGCAATGAGAAACCGAATAGCTAATTAGATTAGTGTAATGGCTTGTAAAATGAAACAGAAAGTACATTTATGCCATAAAGGGTACTCAGACGAAATGATAAATGATCATCATGGCAAAATGTGAATCCCAGGCCCTGAGGTCTCCTGGGTTTATGCATCTGCTTGCCAACATTGAACAATGACAGCAGAAATTCCTCTTTTAATCAAGTGGTAGTGGGATATGACATAGGCTATTCTGACAAATGTTTTTTTCTAGACTCATACAAAAGAAATCCATGGCTCTTTAAGGAGCCATGACTTCAGATTCTGTCAGAATAAATTTCCATAAGGTTTACTGCTTGTATTGAGCAAAGATAATGCCTGTTCCTAACATCAATTAGTATACTTTCAAATCAAAGCAACATGACTAGGGTTTGACTTGTTAAGCAAGAAGTCATTTGCATCAGGAGAGTTCCTGTGTTGAGGGTTCACCAAATAATTTGTAATAGTTTTTTTGGTGCTCAACTCTATTATTAAAAGGAGGTGAGCATTCTCGATCTTTCTATTCTACTTGCTACTTTTCTTGCGATCCTCACCCCTTTCTAGCTCGGGATGTTCTGTAGCTGTGAGACAGATTTTAAAAAATTCTTCAAGCTGTGTTCGTATTTTATTTTCATATGTTAGAAACTTGAGAGGATACTGTTGAGGGTCTCATGGCATTTTCGTATCACCCAAGTGCAATTTCATGCACTCTCCGGGCAGGCAAGCCCATGATTTCAATTCCCATTCATAAGCCTAATGATTGCCAAATTTGGATCTTTCTCTGAGTTTCTCACCCAAACATCTACCCTCCCATCAAATCGTTCTTCTTGCTTTCCCTGAAGATAATCAAAATTGATATGTCCAAAAGAACTCACCAACTTCTAGCAAAACTGCTTCCTCACTATGTTTCCTTTTCAATGAACAGCACCTGTCCACCCAGTTGCCTACACCTTGTCCCTGACATCTAACATTCTTTTGTCTTCTCAATACGTCCCCAACCTTTTCTGTTCCCTGTCCTAAAAACTGAAATAGCCACATTTTTCCATCCTCTCACTCCTAATTCTGGCCAATATGATCTCCCATTGAACTACTATAATAAGCCTCCTGTTTGGTTTCTCTGGATGTGCTCTTTCTTCCTTCCGTTCAGTCCTCTATCCTCAAAGGGATATTTCAAAAACAAATATGATTGGCTCCTATTTAAAGCACTTCAGTGGCTATCACCTTCAAGATAAAAATTCAAACTCTACAGACTCTTGCAAGATCTTCCAGGTCTTGTCACTGGCCATGTCTTCAGACTTTTCTATCACAAGTCTCAACTTAAAATGTATTAGACAACTATTCTGAATTTCGCCTAAGACTTTTACTTTGTGCTCTCACCTTCCAGCCTTAGTTTGGGCTGCTATAACAGAGTACTATGACCGGGTGGCTTAAACAACAAATATTTCTTATAGTTCTGGAGGCTGGGAGGTCCAAGACCAAAGCACTGGAAGATTTGGTGTTCAGTAAGGGCTACTTTCTGGTTCTCAATGTGCTCTCTGGAGTGTCTGTACCCTTGTCACTTAATTACCTCCCAAGGTCCCACCTCTAATACCATTGTATTGGAGTTAGGATTTCAATGTATGAATCCTGGGGAGGTGGAGGGACACACTCAGCCCACAACCCAGCCTTAATGTATCTGATTTATAAATCTAGACACACGATTCCTCCTATCTGGCCAACTCCAAAGTACTGTTTAGTCTCTACTTGGAGTCCCTATTCTCCTACCCTGCCTTTGTAACCCCCAAGTCTGCATTGGTTATATTGTACTTTCTCAATACTCTGAACTTTCCCAGCAAATCATAACCATTAGGCTGTTTCGTATTTGCATGTTGACATATTTAACTCCCCCCAACTAAACTGACATCCACACAATAGGAAGAGACACATCTAACTTTTTGTGGTTACATTCTCTGGGTTCAGCCCAGTACATGGCACAGTGGGTTCTCAAAAATACTTGTTAAATGAATGAATAAGTGAATGTTTTACACCAATGACTCTCCATCCTTAAAAGGTACAGTAAGATAAATAAGTATATTATCTATTCCTTTAATAGTGGTTTTCGTAAAATAGTTATCTTTATACAATTTGGTTTATTGAGCTTCACTTTTAGAAAGGAGATGAAGGATTAAAACAACCCCCAAACCAAAAAGAGCTCTAACCTTAACCGTAGCTCCTGGGAAGAAAAGCCAGTTGCCTGTGTCCACTGGGTCGAGACTATCTTCTAAAATGACTTGTCTGTGAGCTGAATTGATGATCAGGATATTATCTAAGGCCCAGCAGGCTTCATACACTTCACCTACACGAAGATTTTCCTGCTTCCACTGAAACTGGACATTCTCCCCTTTGGCGTCCTCAGGAAGATAGAGGATATGGATGATTGTGCTGACATTGGAAGGGGCTCTGGAACATAGAGAGAGATGGGAAGTTCAGCAATGTTGACTTTTTCTTTCTTAGAGATGAATTTGTTTCTTAAGGTTGTAGTTTCATGATCTCAAGAATGTTATATTTATTACCAATAAAATACCCACAATCTCGTAGCCCTTAAATCTTTTAATATTTGCTGACTATTAAGATTTTCATATTGAATGATGACAGTTCAAGTATTAAATACCTACAAAAGGTTTACATGGAACACAAGTCAGGCATTAAGTATGTTCAAGTAAGTCAGTAAGGGAAAAATTAAAGAGAAAATGGTACATACTGTTATGGCTTATGTAAAAAAATTACAAATCACAAAGTATATCCAGCACAATTTTTTGCACATGGCAAACATACAATCTAAAACAGGTTACTCAATAATAAGGAGAAAAATTATAAAAGGGTGATTTTTTTTTTTTTTTTTTTAAAACAGGGTCTTGGTCTGTTGTACAGGCTGGAGAGCAGTGGTGCTATCACAGATCACTGTAACCTTGAACTCCTGGCTCCAGTGATCCTCCCTCCTTGAGTAGCTAGGACTATAGGCATCCATCACCAGACCCAGCTAATTTTTATTTTTATTTTTGTCGAAATAGGTCTTGCTATGTTGCCCAGGCTGGTCTCAAACTCCTGGGCTCAAGTGATCCCTTCTGCCTCAGCCTCCCAAAGTGTTGGGACTGCAAGCGTGAGCCACCGTGCCTGGCAAAGCTGTGATCTTAATGTTGATTCTTACTTTGAAATTATTCACCTATTAGAAACCACTGTGTGCAATATGTTTAATAATCAATCTAAATTATTTTTATTTCTACTAACCAGATATGTTTTCATGTTTAGTCTGTATCAAATGTGAGATTTGCCATAATTAAATGCTCTCACTTATAATACCTCACCATTTCACATAGATCATCCTTAAAAACATGATATAACATGATTTTCTATATTACCTCTACTAGAATCTAGATCCTTCTGCTATATAATAAAATATTTTTATTAAACATTTTCTTCCACCAAAGTAGAAACCTGCTGTAGTAAAAATGATTGCCTTTGCTAAGATTAAAAGTGGTACTAAAATGCAAACTAGCGGTACCCTGGGCTTGTCATAAATCAGTTTTGAAAGGACTAGAGAAGAGCCATATTTCTCACTCATCAATGAAGCACATATATATCCGTAAAATTGTCACCATAGGTTATAGATGGTGTACCTTACCTTTGGGGGTAATCAATTCCCTTTTCTTTTAAAATATTTCATGATGACTATGCTTTTAGCTTCCCAAAGAATTGAAATTGATGAAGAGAATATATTTAGGTAGTGATTGGGAGCACTTTCACTCTAACCTCCATTGGTAAGGGAAATTTGCATTGGTTTGGTACATGGCCTAAAACTTAAAGTACCATTTAGTGAAAAATAGATGGGTTCTGCTGAACACGATCTTTATATGTTCTAATTAAATATGTAGTTTCATTGTTCATCATATCAAAAACTTGTAGCTGTTTTCCAGCAAGAAATATGTACCATAATTTACTTAAACTATGATATATAGCATACTAGAAAGAGAAAAAAATGGAAATATAGCTAAAATTTTCAATATTTATGATTCTTTGTTTAAAGCCATTTATAGAAATATTTAATATGAATGCATTTTCATAACTACTAGAAATTGCAAAGAATAGCAAAATGTTCTGTTATAAAATTGTCACAGTATGTCAGCGCTCAGCTTGTATCAGGTGCCCATACATTATATTTTGTCCTGACACAGAGAGAGACAATCTATTAAAATCCATGAGTTAGAAACACTTTTCTCAGTTTTTGGTTAGACTAAAGATTTGTGAAGTTTTTATTATTATTATTTTTAAACAGCACTACCAAAGAAACTTTAGACAAACTGGCTTAGTATTATACTGACAGCCTAATATTTATTCTACTACCCTAAATAATAGTTCTTTTAATATGGAACTATAATAAAGAAAACAGCTGGTAGAAAAAAAGAAAGCTGTCACAAAACTGATAAGAAAATATTCCACTTAAGTTATGCTAACTTAAGAGCTAACCCAATCATAATTGGCTCAAGCCTGTAATCCTAGCACTTTGGGAGGCCGAGACGGGCGGATCACGAGGTCAGGAGATCGAGACCATCCTGGCTAACACGGTGAAACCCCGTCTCTACTAAAAAATACAAAAACCTAGCCGGGCGAGGTGGCTGGCGCCTGTAGTCCCAGCTACTCGGGAGGCTGAGGCAGGAGAATGGCGTGAACCCGGGAGGCGGAGCTTGCAGTGAGCTGAGATCCGGCCACTGCACTCCAGTCTGGGCGACAGAGCGAGACTCCGTCTCAAAAAAAAAAAAAAAAATCACTTTATAAAAGTTTAAGCTATTTTTTTCCTTTAAATATCTTATACCTAAAATTAAGTATCCATTTAGAATTTTATTTCATGGTTTAAACTCTTCAGTAGTGGCAAACATAATTTGAGTTTTGCTAATCTAGCCAAATCTTTTTAACATGAATGAATTTCTTCATCCTCAAGCATCCTACCTTATTTTCTTATTGAGGGATATTTTTTAATAAAGAAAATGTAATAGGTAATTACAAGTCGCATCACAATTATGACAATAGAATTTTAGAACTGGCCTCAGGGAAGTTAGAAAGGATGTGACAGAACTGGAGATTAGATGTAAAAGGCCTTGTGGCTATTAACTCAATATCATCACAGACTGGAAGGGATTTAAGTAGTCATCTGATGTACTTCCAGACCATAAGGCAGGCCAGAGTTAGGCCACCTAGAGCAATGGGTGGTGATATTATTTTGTGGAGAATGGTACCATAAAAGCTATGATCGCAAATTTTCTTTTACCAAAAATAATTTGTTATAAGTACTGCTGACAGGAGGAAGTTCTGAATGGAAAATGACACTTTTAATAATATCTTCTCTGAGCAGGGCCGGTCATAACATGTGCATCCATAGAATTCAACATAATTAACAACCAGAGTCCTTTTCACCCTAAAGAAAAAGTTGGTGGTGGATTAAAGGCATATAGGAGAGTAGAATTCCATCTATGTCAGAATTTAAGAAAATACTTTAAATTACAACAAACCTAATTTTCTCTAGCTGAATCCAGTCCGCAGAGTTATTCTTGGCATATAACACGATGATGCTGGGGTCTGAATAACTAAAGCGACATGAACCTGACCCTGTAAATAGCAATAACAATAAATTTCAAGGTTAAAAAATAATGCAAATACATATTATCTTTTCTGATAAATATTTTAGATAACCTTTAAACTATTAGATATTTGTCTGGTAACTTCCCCATTCTTCTAACGATGCTGAAATTTCCTGTGATCTGTTCTGGTAACTATCATTTGATAATCTTAGGAACCAGAAAAAAAGGTAAAATAAATAAAAATTACAGATTTCTTTAGAGATACATGAACTACTAAATTTAATTGTAAAATAAATACTTAGTGCTATGCCAAGAAATAATTAAGTATTATGGGATGGCTAATGAGGTCATCATGGTTCTTGCAAGTTAATATCAATTAGGAGTGATTACATTAAATGGTACATAAGTCATTCCATTGAAGAATAAAAACACCATTCTTTTTCTGTGTGTGTATTATCTAAATGATGAGACGGTACATGAGAAACTAAAATACTGTAAAGAAAACTCAGATACTAAATGAATGAGTCCTATTACGGATGTGATTGGTATTACTCTCCCATAGCCCAGCATTACAGATTTCAAATACAGATTGTGTCCCTTTGAATATTTGGTGATTATTTATCATTATTATTTTCAATAGTGGAAACACTAGCACCAAAGAAAATTTTTAAGCTGATAAGAATCTGTTTCCCCATATCGAATGAATTCATATAATAAAGCATAGCATGACTCCAATTTCAAAGCTCTCAGAATGCCCAAAACAGCCCTGAAACACTTGCCAGAAGAGTATTGTAACGGATGTAGCACAAATTTTTATACTATCTTTAAAACGACTGAACCAAAAGAAAAAGAAATAGTGCGATTTATGTTTAACTTTCACCCATCTGCTAGAGGAGCCTCAGTTTCAGCAAATGGCATCTGTTGAAAATTTTACATTTGTAGTGCTCAGGGGTTCCAAGCTTTAATCAGACTCATTTATTTTATCTCAGTGGCGTTTAGTACAAAACCAGTTAGTTGGTAATTGCCAGAACTGGCAGTGTACTAAAAGGCCAAACAGCAGTTTTCCTAGATTTATTCTCACAGCCAAAACGTAAGTGAAAAAGCATGAAAGAAAAGGATATTCAAAGGAAAGCTACCGAGCAACCCTGATCTCAAATGGAAACCCGCCTTATGCTACTTTAATTGTTGCTAAAATTCTACTTTTCTTGAGCAGGTGCTTAAAATAAATATCAAACTGTGCGACTGGAAATGGTGACAGGAAGGATTATGTAGGACAAACTTCAATACAAACAAGAATGAGGTCTAGCAGAGAATCTGATTTTGAAGGAAAGTTCAAATTAGCTTCAAGAATTTAAATGTTACTCGTGTGCTTCCTTTATGTCTTACACACCATAACTACTTAAAAGCAAATGTATAAGGCAAGTCTCTGCAAAAGGAAAGCATTCTACAAATGATAACCAAAAATGTTCCTTACAGAATGCAATTTCTTGTGAATTGTTTACAAATTAAGAAAGAGAAGGAAAGCTGATACACACAAAAATAAAAATGTGTCAAAATATAGCCTTGATGACAAATATGACTTCTCTTGTCTATTTTCTTATGCTACCATCTCAGTGTCATGAGGTTAACTTTTTTATGCATCTAGAAAATAAAAAGGCACCCAGCAGATGACTCACTTTTCCTCAGCCACTCAGTAACATTTTCTTATATCTAAAACATTAGTTTTTGTTGAATGCATCTCTTCCTTGCCACGTCAAGGGACTCTCACTGGCTCTTGCCAGATCTCTGCAATAGTGATAGTGAATAGTTAGTCTCCCTGTCCCACCCTCACCGGTTCTCACCCAGCTAGTGTTGCCAGCGCTCTTTCTGCAAGTCAGCGGAATCGTGTTACCTCTGTGCTTGTAACAATTCCTCAGTCCTTTGAGGGAAAAGCTGCACTTCCATCCCCAGTGGGGTAAAGGTGCACAGATCCTACAGATCAAATGTGTACCCTAAGAAACAGAACTAGCCCAGGGTTATCTTGAAGCATTCATATGTAAAAAGATGACCAAAAAGGCAAAGAGATTCCAACAGAGGGGTGGACAACTGTAAGACCATGATTGGGGCTCAGGGTATGAGTGGTCAGCCAGTGGAGAGGCACTGCCCATGCCAGAGGAACTGAGGTGGAAGGTACCAGCTGGAAGGAGCACTTCCCAAGAGAGCTCTCAGCTTTGGAAATCTGCCTCACTTAGAGGCCACTCCCACCAGATTACCCTTCCAAACATACCAGGCCAATGATAAATGATTCCCTACTCCCGCCCGGTGTTGCTGTATGTATAACTGGGTAAGCTTTTTCTTCACACAAACCCTCCAAATTGCAATCCCACTGTCCCATAGACTTTGGTCAGCAGAATATGTTTTGTTCTTGCCCAGATTGAAATGGCTGCTTGACTCTGTCTGGGGTGAGAGGAGGAAAGAGTTAGTCATTGCTCATCCCTTTGTCATGTACCCAGGTGCTTAATGTCACTCCTGGCTCCCTGTGCCCAGACACTGTGACACCCCTCAAGGTATCTTCTTAGGGAGTGAGGAGGCAATGCTAAGCAGGCAGCACCTGTAACAGGCACTTCTTTATTTCCTCTCTTAAATCAGAGGTATTTATTGCCAAAGTTGAAATTTAAAACCAGAAAGGAAGGACAATTTCAAATGTCAAATGCAAAATATCATCTTACTTGCCTGTTCGTTTTCCTCCTTCAGGTCACTTCCAATGTAATCCTTCACTCTGAGGCAGCAATTTTTTAAGAATTTAAGGAGTTGTTGAAGGAGGAAAGGTAATGGAGAATCATGGCTATCAAGGTGTGGTCTGAGAGGAACTGATGAACTTAAACTGGTCTACAAATGCAAGCACTTTCTTTTGTACTTTCAGGCAAATGAGCAAAGCCCATATACTTCATTTTTACCCACAACAAGGGTAAAAGTGAGTAAGGGTTTCTAAGGTTTGGTAGTCATAAACAAAATTAGCAAACATCATGAATTTACTGAGGTCCCCACACAGTCTGAGAAATCTGGCCCTCACACACTGATGCACACAGAATACTTCTATGCCGCCAGTTTGGGAGAAGAAAGGATTTTTTTTTGTGAAAGGTAAATGGTTCCAGTGGTCTTAGTTATCAATTCTTGATTTTAAATTGACAAATAAATTGGTGAATGATAAAGATAAACCAACAGTCATAGCAACTGTCACACTATCATATTGTTTACTCAACCCCATAATATATAAGGCAAATTGTTACCAATTGTGCCTATGAATTTGTCATTTTAATAACTTCCTTTGTATGATCAAGTTAAATATAAAAATTCTGGCTTTTAAAAATTTTCTAGCATTTTAATGTAAAATCCTATGTGTAAGTTCATTCTTACTAGGTTAACAATGTAAAACATGTAATTACAAAAAATAGGAACACAGATTATAATGCCCTCATCTTTTCACCCACAAATCCACACATACCATCCTACCAGTGTTTTCTGCCATCCTCCTCTTACGGTGGATGAAATATTTCTGCTATAATCAAAGGTTAACTTCCTCATGTGGTCTATTTAGATCCCACCTTGCCTTGCTTCTTAAGAGTCCTCCACTCTTCCTCCTGCATCATCAATTTCTCCCAATGAATTTCCTGGATAATGTCTATTATCTTACAAACATCTAACAATATACAACTCATCCCCTATCTAAAAAAGAAAACAAAAAACAAACAAAAAAAAAAACCAAAATACTTTCTTGATGTCATGGGCCCACCTTCTGCTCCTTCCCTTCCTACTTTTGCTCCCTTTTCGGGCAAAACTTCTCCAAGGAGTTGGCTGTCCAGTGACTGCCTCCACTTTCTCACAATTTATTTTCTTTTCCCCACTCCATCCAGGCTTCTCCTCTCAAATACTCCGTTGATACCACTCTTGGCTAGTCCCCAGGTCACTGGGGAGTTCATGCTGCCAAATCAACAGATTGCTTTCCCAAATTCAGGTTATGTGACTTTGCAGCAGGATTTGTCAAGGCTGATCCGATATTTCTGGGATGTTCTTTTCTCTTCACTTCCACCACCCTCTTGATTTTTCTCCTGCCTCACTGGCCATTGCTTCTGAGTCTCCTTTGTGGCCCTTTTCCTCTTACTCCCAAATATTTTTTATTAATTTTTAATTTATAATAATTGCACAGATTTATGGGGTACAGTGTGCTGTTATGATATATGTATACATTCCAGAATGATTAGATCAGCCTATTAACACATCCATCACCTCACATACTTCATTCTTACCTCCTAAATGGGCATATTAATCTTAGTAAGTCAAAATCAGAAGTATTGATTTTCCAGTAACCAGATATTCTGTGTGTCTCTTCATTTCGAATGACACCACCTCAAATACAAACAAACAAACAAAAAAACCTAAAACACTTTGGTGTTTAGGAAGAAATATAATAAAATTGTAACCTTATAGAAAAATGGTTCTCTAATTTGTAATATGATGAAGTAACGAGAAAAATCTGATGGTAGGTGTATCTTACAATGCATCACCTAGCCTTTAACAGATCATACTTAATTTTTCTTGAGAGAAGCCTACATGATAATGAATTCAATGCTTATTAGCACTACTAACCATTCTATATAATTTTGTACTCCACTTTTTAGAGTAAAATTGCCTCTGATATAACATATCTTCCAGAGAGGCAGTATGTGTAGGGTTAGGAGAATGGATAGAGGAGACAGGCTGCCAGGGTTGCAATCTGAGCTTTGACACTTCTAAGATGTGTGACCTTTGACATGTCTTAAGCTGTGTGGCGTTCTGCACTTGTAAAATGTGAAAAACGACAGCAACTGATTCACAGAACTGTTGTAAAAATTAAGGCATTAACACAAGAAAAGTACTTAGAAATTAGTTACTGGTGCATACTATTTAATAAAGTTTAGCTATGATTGAATATTTTTAAATTTTATTGTTTAAATTCATTTATCCCAGAAAAAGGAGGTAATGCCCGATCATATTTGTTCATGGACTAAATATTAAATTCAGCTACTACTTACTAAAGAACTTACAGTACACTTTTCCTCTATAGTTTCTTTTACTTTGGGCTATTCCCCTACTCTTTACTGGACATGCTATAAATTCAATAACAATATGAAAACTGAGACCTAACTTGAGTAGCCCAAATATTTGTTAGCATCATTGGCAAATATAGTAGTAGGGAAAGAGAAGAATCTCCTTTTACTTGTTGAAAAAAAAAACAGGGAGCTGCTCTGAGAGTAGGCTAGTAAGACAGATTAGGAAAAGAGATACACTTCATAAGGTCTAAACAATTGCTAGAGTGGAGTTAAAAATTTAATTGTGCAGTTCCAAGCATCCAAAGAAACCAGAAAATCTGATTAGTTAGAATTTTAATAGTACCCATCCAAAAAAATTTCCAGCAACTCAAGAGAACAATTATAGGGGTTCTGAACAGATAGGCTCTGCTATAGACATTTCTACTTTACAAGTAAGGAAACTAAGGTAAAGAGTAAAAATTTCATCCAAGGACACCTACTAACAAATGAGATTCAGAATGGAGTAGATATAAATCCATGCTTTCGACTACTTCACTATACTTCTCCTGGTGTACAAAACACTTTCTTCTTCTTCTTTCTTTATCTTTTTTTTTTTTTTTCCCAATAGTGCTACATTTTCACAGGGTACATGAATGTATTAGGACGGGTTTATGTGCTGCTGCTTCTACTCAGGCTCATGACTTAAGGCCATAATAGTCTTGTTTTTGATAAAGAGAGAAAAACCAAAAGGACTGAACCTTTAACCCCGCTGCTAGTCATCATCTCAACTCTCTCTCAGGTTTTACCATGGGAGAAGATTACAGAAAAACTGAACCAAGAAGAAATACCATGTGTACTTGGGCATCACTTCTCTGCACATTCCTTGACCATTCCTCTCCTTTCCCTGCCCTCATAGCCTGCCACCCAAACCTGTAGACCCTCCTTTTGCTCATCTGTTTATGGACAGGGGTCTCACTATGTTGCACAGGCTAGAGTGCAGTGGTGGGATCAGAGTTCGTGTAGCCTCAAATTCCTGGGCTCAAGATATTCTCTCACTCCAGCCTTCCAAGTAGTTGGGACTACAAGCGTGAGCCACCATACCCAGCCCTACATAGTTATTAAATTTATACCTGTTTTTTCCCTTCACCACCACCTCCTTAGATCATTTTTCACCCAGATCAATGTGAGAACCTCCTAACTGGGCGCTCAAAAGAAATACACAAAAATTAACCTTCTAAAGAATTTCTTTATTACGTATTTGCTTAAAAAAAAAAAACAAAAAACTATGGGAAGGCACTATAAAGAGAGCTAAAAATGTTGCATTCCAAGAAAAGTAATATCCCAACATTTTCCAACTCAATTATGTGAAAAGTGTTAACCTGACATAATACTGCAATCATAAATTTAAGATATGCATGTAATTCATATTTGCTTCCTAAATAACACATTCCATGATGGCTTGCAAATCTATTTCTTTTTTTTTTTTTTTGAGACGGAGCCTTACTTTGTCATCAGGCTGGAGTGCAATGGCATGATCTTGGTTCACTGCAATTTCCGCTTCACGGGTTCAAGCAATTCTCCTGCCTCAGCCTCCCAAGGAGCTAGGACTACAGGCGGGTGCTACGACGTTCAGCTGATTTTTGTATTTTTAGTAGAGACAGAGTTTCACCATGTTGGCCAGGACGGTCTCAATCTCTTGAGTTTGTGATCCGCCTGCCTTAGCCTCCCAAAGTGTTGGGATTACAGGCATGAGCCACCACACCCGACCGCAAATCTATTCTTTTTTACAAAAATTTGACCTCTCAGATAAGCAAAACAAACAAAAAACTATTTCTAAAGTTACAATTTTACCATAAAGTACTTGTTATTTAAAAATGAAGGAATAAAAAGAATGACAGATATTTCTAAACTGTTGCTACCTTTTAATGTTAGAGAGATTCATCAGTATAATTCTAACAAATATTTTATTGTAAACTTGGTCTGATCTAGGAACTACTTTACCTAATCTAAAATTACAACTGAAATAGGTATCTACTTTTACTCTGGTTCTATTTAAAATACTACTGTCCCTGGTATCATTTAGATAAAATAGACAAGTAACTTCCCACTTTTGTCATAGGAAGCCAGGCCAAGATGATGAATTAATCAATCAATTCATCAATGAGGTGACCAACTATTAAAAGTATCTCTTATGTTAGAAGTATATGTGAACTCAAAAGCCTAGTTGCTGTCTTGTGATTCAGACTCATTTCTTTTAACCTCAGCTGTCATTCAGAAAAAAAAGTAGGAAAAACAGACCCTCTAAACAGCCCTTCTTACTTAAGAAGTAAAACATCATTTAGTACTGACATTTCCATAAGGGCTGCTGTGGCCACCCAAACACCAGTGGGTAAGACTCTTGATGCTGGCTGGTCCTTCTGCTCGGTTAGCTCTCTTACATGATTTGGGCCTCTGTTTAATGGTTATGCCCCTCAGATGCCTTACCCTGGCCACCTGTAATAAAATGCTAACCCCATCACTCACTGACCTCTGATTTAATTTTTTCATTGCATTTATTACTCCCTGACATGTTCATTTATTTGATGGTTGCCTCCTCTCACCAGAATGTTGGCCCCTCCAGAGCAAAGATTTTGTTTCACAAATTTTAAGTGCCTTGAGAGCTGCTTCACACAGAAGAGGAGCTCAATGAACACTTGAATCAATGAAGGCAATAAAGCCCTTCCGAGACTCGTCAGTTAAACTCCAGGAAGAGTGTCTTTTGGAAATACAATAATACTATTATTATTAATAACTTTTCTGTAGTACCTATTTTCAGCAGGATAGGGAGATGAGGTGATTTACAGCCCCTGTCCACTATTACAAACACTGATGCTCTTCTAGGAAGAGCCAGAAGGGCAGCATCTCAGGCTGGCACCAAGTATTACCTGGGTAACAACATCACATGGTTCTGCCAATGCTACATTTCTGTTCCTCTGTTTAATATCTTTCCCTGGTGATAAAATAAGCTACAAGTATAAATTAACTACAATTGGTTAAAGATATGGTGACTGCTTTAATATTTCTTGTAAGGGCTGCCTTAATTGAAACAGAAAACATAATAACCATGTTTTCAGCCAAACTAAATTCCTGCTTAACTCATGGTTCATTGTTGTTACCCAGTTCTAGGACTTAGGACCACAGTGGTAAGACATTTAAGAGAACACAAAGATGAACGTGCTTACTTGTGAGGGGCCCAGGCAGCCTCTACCACTACCCACGGTTATGTGGCGAGTTCAACTGACAGAGAAAGGACTATATGGCTTGACTCCCAAATCAGTGCTCTTTTCCCTCTGCCCATTTATACCAACAGTAAAAGTTGTTTGCCAGACTGGATTAAGAAAATGTGGCACATATACACCATGTGTATACTATCTGTATACTATGCAGCCATAAAAAAGGATGAGTTCATGTCCTTTGCAGGGACATGGATGCAGCTGGAAACCATCATTCTCAGCAAACTATCGCAAGAATGGAAAACCAAACACTGCATGTTCTCACTCATAGGTGGGAGTTGAACAATGAGAACACTTGGACACAGAAAGGGGAACATCACACACTGGGGCCTGTCGTGGGGTGGAGGGAGGGGGGAGGGATAGCATTAGGAGATATACCTAATGTAAATGACAAGTTAATGGGTGCAGCACACCAACATGGCACATGTATACATATATAACAAACCTGCACGTTGTGCGCATGTACCCTAGAACACAAAGTATAATTTAAAAAAAGAAAACTTACTAAAACTGTAAAAAAAAAAAAAAAGTTGTCAGTATATATGAGTCATAAAGTGATGTGCATATGCTGTAGAATATTCCAAATATATAAAAAAATTCATGGCTTAAAATATCTACATTAAATAAAAAATATTATTTTGCATTAATGATTATTTCTTATTGAGAATCAAAACAGTAGCTATAGCAGTATATAGAAATCTCTATGGTCCCTACATGACAAGGCAAAAGCAATAGAACATGAAATAAAGGGAAGATAAGATGTAATCAGAATTTGAAAGGGAAAGTTGAGGCAACTAACTTGCAGTGAGAGTAAGAAAGGAGGAAGGAAGTGTCAATAAGACGAATGTCAGAATGTGAACGTATATTATCAGTGCAACAAATCTAAGTGTAATGTTCAATTCCAACATGTTTGTCATAGACAGAAGAGGATTTACCACGAAGTTGATGAAGCTTCGGCTTCATGGCCCTCACTTTGGTCAGCACTATCTAAGGTCCTGGGAGAAGCTCTAGCAATATAGTCTGATGGCCATGTTTTATAACACTTGCAGTTGGTTAAGATCGTGGAAATACATTTATCTTGGGTTAGTGTGATATAGTTATGTGGTTTACTTTCCATTTTGTAGTCTAGTCATGTCATTCTCACTAGAAAAACAGCTTCCAGGAACTCCTATGCCCACTGTGCTGATGCATCCAGCATCATGACTCAAGGATAATGATGATACACTATTTAATGAGTGACGTCAATTCAGAGAGCAGCTAAGATTAGTCGCTGCACAAGGGAAGTTGAAATGTCCTGAAATATAAATAAGAGAGAGGTTTTCCAATTCTATAACGATTCTAAAAATCTAAATGACATGATCAGTAAGGAGTTGCAAAGGCAAATATTAAGCATCAACTCTGATCTAACAAGCTAGAGGCAGAATACCCTTTCTATTATTTCCAGAAAATATTACAAAATTGTTGTCATAGGAAAAGGCGATTTAAGAGTACACAGCCGGCCGGGTGTGGCGGCTCACGCCTGTAATCCCAGCACTTTGGGAGGCTGAGGCTGGTGGATCATGAGGTCAAGAAATCAAGACCATCCTGGCCAACATGGTGAAACGCCGTCTCAACTAAAAATACAAAAATTAGCCAGGCATGGTGGCCCGCACCTGTAGTTCCAGTTACTCAGGAGGCTGAGGCAGGAGAATCGCTCAAACCCGGGAGGCAGATGCAGTGAGCCGAGACTGCACCACTGTACCCCAGCCTGGCAACAGAGCGAGACTCCGTCTTAAAAAAAAAAAAAAAAAAAAAAAAAAAAAAAAAAAAAAAAAGATATAAGGAAAAAAGTACTATAGAACATTTCAGGCAGTTAACAGGCAGTTAACAAAAATGTTATATTTCTTGATTTTGTGATGTTTGTGGTACAGTCAATTTTGAACAATTTGTAATTTGTTTTTACTTCTTTTTGCATTCTAAATAAATTTTCACATTTGTACCTAATTTGGAACGTGTAATTTTGTATTTTTTTCCTTAGAGAGAGACCCTAACCCTCACTCAAGTTGTTTAAGCTTCAAAGGTGGACCTACACAACTCAGACCCACTCTGTACAGAGCTTGTACTGCGCTACATTCCTACATTTCAAAACTGTCTTAAATCACGGGTCCCAGAGCAAGGCAATCCAGACTACAAAGTTCATTTTCCACTTTGCTTAGCATGGCACAATCAAATGTATTTAATGACAGGACAAGAATAAAGACAGAATAAGAATTTGAAATTTTTGAAATTCTTTTCTTCTCTTAAGGCAGGTTTGACTCAATTAAAGTATTTATATATGGAAGTGAATCACAGTACAACTAGATCAGGTATTGATGAAATGACTTTTAAGCAATGTTTACACACACAAAAATGCCATTTTTTTAAAGGCAGGGTCTTGCTCTGTTGCCCAGGCTGGAGTGCAGTGGTGTGATCACAGCTCACTGCAGGCTCAACCTCCGGGGTTCAAGGCATCCTCTCGCATCAGCCTCTCAAGTAGCTGGGATTACAGGCACCCGCCAGCATACCTGGCTAATTTTTTTGCATTTTTTGTAGAGACAGGGTTTCACCATGTTGCCCAGGCTGGTCTCAAACTCCTGGGCTCAAATGATCCACCTGCCTTGGCCTCTCAAAGTGCTGGGATTACAGGTGTGAGCCACCACACCTGACCTGCCATTCATTTTTGACTGTGTTGTCAAAATGAAACCTACATTTACCCTCATAAACCTCATTAAACCTCAAGGACTCAGAAACCGGAGAGAACCTGTAACTTCCAAGTCTTGCTAACCGGAATGTTTCTGTGCTATGCCGGCCTGGAGAATCCTAAAGAGCTTTTAGAGTTTATAATCTCAAGAATACACAAGCACATGAACCTGCAGCAATTATGTACTAATCAAATGCAATCCACATTAAGTACATAAAAATTCTGCTCATTGTGCAGTAGCCTATTTACTATAATATACACGTAATATATAAAGATCCAGGAAATTTCCAAAATTCACAAATAAACTTTGTTTTCTCTTTCCATCCCTCTTCAGTAGTTGACATAATAACAAACAATATAAAGAATAGCTTGATTTGATATAAAATCAAAGCCACTTGAAAATACAAGTATTAGTAACTCCTAATGAAAATTAAAGAGTTCCTTCCTTCCTTGGAATCATAGCCATATAGGTCCATAATCCCTTGAAGTTAAATGAATTCTATAATTCAAATAACTTAATTAACTTATAGATTTCAAAAAGGCAATATGGTGCATATGCCATGCCTAGAGCAGCACTCTATATTCCAACACATTAATACATCTACAGTGAAATGCATGATAATTCACATAAGTAACAGAAATAATGATCATAAATAGCTTTAAATCCTTTCAACACAGGTCTTGCTGCCAAATGAATTCAGGTCATGTCAAACTTTGCCATCACATATATTTTTTAAAAACTGGCTTGTGATATTTCCATATTTTTTGTAATATGAAATTACAGATTAGGGATTGTGAGCCTGTATCTTCAAGAATTACATCTATTTTGTTTTACTTTTATAGAAGGATCAATCAATTGGTGTTTAGTCTCTCAAGGCCTGGTTAGTTTTGGGTACTTTTTTTATTTGGTTATATCATTCCCCACCAATCCCAGGACTTTTCAAAGTAAATCACAGTAGAATGCAATAGAAGAACTACTGTTATCTTGGGGATTGGTAGTGGTTGCTGGGAGCAGCCTCTTTCCCCAAAGCTCTGCCTTAAAAATGAGCTGCCTTTTCAAATGCAGCACAGAGCCACAGAAGGAGAGAACTGATCTCACAGAATTTATAGATGGGGAAAATCACTGCCAGAAATCATGCCTCTAGATAGCACAGTGGGACCCATAAATACTGAAGGCTTGAGGAGTGTCTGGACAGAACTCTGTTGAGGATTCCTGCAGCGCGAGTGCTGCCACTGCCATTACTCAAAACTCAGACCTCAGAGACAAGCACAGCTCTAGGAGCTGCATGTAAACGACAGCATTTGATATAGAAAGATCATAAAGTTATAGAATGGATGCAGTCTGGCTACTCAGAACTCCTGCCACAAACTAGAACAACTCTTAGCAGGATCAGCACATCCTTTCATCTTTTCTAGATAGATAAAAGGAGAACGGGACCATTAACTGGAGGTTGCAGTGAGTGGAAAGAGAAAGAGATGAATGGGCAAACTTTAGGGAGCTTTTACACAGCTAGAAACGGTTACTCTCAGGGAATATTACATGTTACTGTAGGCTAGGGCATTCAAGAAAGACTTGCCTCATTCTACATTGAAATGTGAAAAATGTGATGAGCAACATAAGCAGTTCTGGCATTTACCCCTTTTTTTGAAGCTAAGGGTGAATTTTGAGGTATTATTCACCAGGCAGAAAATACACTTACTCTACCCCCCCGCCCCACAAAATTAAGAAACACAATAAAAGCTTCTTTGCTACTTTGCAATTCTTTTTCAAATAACTCTGCCCCAAATAAGACCATTATTACCCAGATTATCAATAGTTTGATAGTTCTATGAACAGCACTGCAGAAAAACGATTATATCATACTTAGATTTTAATTTCATTCTTTACCATCTGCCAGAAAATCTCGAAAAACATTAGCTCTCTTGGCCCATGGTATCAAAATATTCTGCTCTTAAGTAGAGCAACATCTTGATGACATGGCAAGTCTAGGAGTACTAACTCATGAACAGTATCTAAAATATGACTCCCAGTTTTAAGCATATAATGCTGTAATTTCCAGGATGGCTGGTTTAATATATAGATTATATATATATTTTAGTTTTCATTTAGTTTTCATTCTGTTTTATTCTTCTTCTAGTACAAAAACCTACACTATATAACATTTTATATATCTGAGCATTTTGTTTGATAATATGACTATCTATATAAATTTGTTCCAATAATTTTTAAATTTTATAAAAATATGTGTTTATTTTCTAGCAGCTAGTTTTTTGCTTGATAATATTCAAAGCGAATTGTTTTTATCACTCTTGTTACCTTACCGTACATCATATATCCACAGGGTACTTTGGAAAACAGAGTTCAAGGCAGGAGGGAAAATCTACTGGAAAGATGAGAATTTGGTTCTAAGTGTGCTATTTTACCAATTCTTTGATCACAGGTAAAATAAATGCATGAGAAATGGCTACACAGGGAATGCGGTTGAGTCAATGATCTGCCTGGTTGGTATGCACTCAGCTGCTGTCCCCCATGTCTGACAGTGTGTGCACATCCCACCATGCAGAGCAGCTTCTGGCTCTCATGAAATACAGGCTCGATTTGCCTTGCCTATGCCTGCACGTAGAGGCAACTCACGCTTTGTTGAAGTCCAGGGGCCTTAGCCAAAAGGGCAGCAGTTTGATTCATGGGTAAGAAGCAGGGCAGGAAAAAATGGTTACTGTATCGGATAATGCTTTGTGGCAGCCCAGGCGGGAAGTGTCCTGGGGCTTCTCATTCCCAAATGACAGGGATGACAATTGTGACTGAAAGAAGCCCACAGATATTACTTTAATTAAGAATAGTTCCATTCTGCATGAACAGAAATCCTCTCATTACTCTTGGATCTGTCAAGAACTGTTCTTGACAGAGCAAACAAATTTAATTTTGGTAAATTATGATCATCAAAATTAAGATAATTATTTTATGAATAGAAATTATAAATTTAAAGAAATGAATGTCCAAAGTTTTTGGTCAGCCCAAATTCTCAATTAATTTGGGCTAGGGAATTTGGATAGGGAAGTCTAGAGTTTATGTCTATACCTCTGTTTTGCCCACCAAAAATACCCACGGGGGAATTCAGCATTTATTAACTGAGAAAACATATTTCAAGGACAATGTTGTATGAGGGAACATTATATGCAAGCAAAATTTTCATTCTAAGCATCTAAAAACTGATAATAAGGATTAAGAGAGGTCAAATAAAGTAGAAGAATAAAATCAATAAAAATCTTCAAAAATATTCTATACTTGAACTAAAAACATGCTTCCTTTATACTTGAAAGTCTTTTTTTCATAAAATATAGAAAAAGAATCAGGTTTGAAAAGCAACTGTCTTCCACTTTCTGTTTTATATTTATGTTTAAAATGAGGCTACTAGTAATAGTCTCTGTTTTGACTATCAGACTTACAAACCTTTCTTTCTGGCTAAATGTGACAGTGCGTGATTTATTGTACTTAATATTTTGTCCCTTAGTCACTTTCCTGGCTGAATTTCCCAAACCTCATTAGGGGACTTCTTCCAGTTCATGGCAGATGGACAATGACCACAGGATATAAAATGAACAGCTGTCCTCCTCCCTGCTTGTGCTTTTCTCCCTTCCAGTCCTATCCCTCTTCCCTCACCTCCAAAATATTTATATTTCTTCATTATCACTGGTACTCCTACCATAATGGAGAGAGGGATCCATTCTCTCCCAGTTTATGGAATGCCAAGCCACGTTCCAACCACTTCCAAATGCCCAACCCCTGCAAGTTTTCTCCCAGGCCCACAGTAGAGAACTCTTGCCATGTTGCATGAAACACAAGGAAGAGAAATGTGTCTGGCTTTGCCAGGTTCCCTGCCAGGCCGTCCTCCTTTCCCCAGGGCCCATGTAAACTATGCCCGGATGCTCATGCCTGGCCCATTTTCTAGGAGGACTAATCCCCACCCTGGGCAGCAAGTGTTAAGTATCTTCTCTCCTCCACTCATGGCAATCTGGAGACAGCATTAGTATCATTGTTGTTGTCTGGCTCTGACCTTGGTCCCCACTTCTTAGCAGGGCTCCTGCGTCTTGTTCTTCCTACAGGGTGCCATTTCCCTAACCTACACTGTGACGCCTGACCCTCTGGTGGTACCATACCTGCTCTTGTCAATCTCTTTCCCAAATAATGAAGTCCTCCCTCCAGCCCTCCCTCTTTCCTGGACTTTCCAACAAATCATACTGTCATTCTTCTCTGTAGTCTGCGTCTGCTAATCAGCAATGTTTACTGCCATACTTGTTTTCTTCTCCCACGTGGACTCTCCCCCCACCCCCTCCCCTCTATTTGATAATAAACTTCTCAAAGATTGGGGCAGCGTCTTAGGCTTTGCTTTCTCTAGAGTGAACATAAGCACATTATGATACATATAATAAACATTCTAAAGATCCTAAAGATCTTCTCTTTGACAGATGAGTCCCTGGTTAATTGACAAGAAACTGGAAACTGCAGGCTCAGACTAAATTCTAACAATGCCCATGGATTTCATTTAGCATACTCCCTTGCTTCAGAAGTCAAGAATGAGGATAGTATTCAGCACCAAGGTGGAATAGTACAAAATCCCTAAAGTAACCTAGGAATTCAATTTAGTTACATTTTTTTCTTTAGTTCTAGGTGTGAGCCAAATTCTGTCCTACATACAGAAAGGGACGCTTGTATGTTCCTTAGCCCTCAAGGAATATTTAAGTTAGAAAAGGTGAAAGTGAATGTGCAGAAATGGTCAGTGTATCTATCAAAGCAGAGTGAAGTACCTGTCATAAAATAAATTCAGAGGAGGTGGGGTTTCAAAGATATTAGGCTGGGGCAACGGGATGAGTTTTCATGGAGGAGTGGTGTTTGAGAGACCATTTGGTCTACATCAATAATGAATTTCTTCTCATCCTGTAGTTCACTGCTGTATTCCTTCTACTAGAACAGTCCCCTCAAAATGTTAACAGCACAGATTTATGAATGAATCACTGACATTTATTTTTCTAAGCCTCATCAGATGAGTGACAAATTGAATATCTCAAAAGAGAAAGGGGATGATACTTATGTCAAACTGTGTATTTTAATTCATATAAAAATATTTAATTATCAGTTCTAATAATTAAATAACACTTATAATTAATCTCAACAATCTTTGCCAGAACTTTGGGCTTAGTGGTATTTTACAGGATTTCAGAATATTCTCTTTTATTACTTAAGCTAGGGCTTAAGAGTTTGGGGTGAGGTGGATTTGAAATATATATATTTATAAATACTATATATAAATATATGTTATATATTTAAATATATTTCATTTAAACTCATTTTTAAAAATAAGCATTTCCTAAAAAGGTCACCTCTGGGATGACAAAGCAGGATACCCTGCATCATAATCAGTTTCACTCCTTTACTTACCAAATTTTAGTTAACATAGAGGTATTCCATATATAAATATTTCATTTTTTGTTTTAATATAGATATTTGAAGATCTGGAAATCAAATCTTAAATCTTAGTTGAACATATTTTATATTCAATAATCTTACCCTTAAATAAAACATGTATTTAACCTTATAAAACATATGTATTATTTTTGCCATTAAAATTTTCTAACGTTTTATTTATTTTTGTTTTGGGCTCAGGTCACCAAAGATTTTGTTAGTCTCATACTTAGAAGTGTCCATGTTTCAGAAGAGGTGTTCACTATTTCATCATAAGTCCCCCAAGGTCTTACTCACCAGGGAGAGTGATTCTTGAAAAAAAATGAGAATCTAATTTTACATATATTTCAGTAAGTTCGTGGAGGAAATGAGCAATAATTCATACCAAGATATGGAGGAATCGATTTCTCCTCCTCTTGAATTACCTGATCTAAAAGAGTTGAGAGAGAATTTCTCTACTGAATCAAGTTCTGAGTAATTAAGATGTTTATGAATTAGCTCAAGGGAAAAATCAACTGCTTTTCTAATGCTAAGTGAAATATAATACCTTTACAAGTGACATTTTATCCTTTACATCTATTAAAGAAAAAATAATACCAGATCTCTTTTCTTTCACAAAGCAATATTCCAATTCAGCTAAGAGTATTTTCAGCTTTTGTAATTTCCAGTTTTTATTTTTCAAAATACGCTCGTGTAAACAGAGTGGCTCTCATTCATCTCTGAGACTCCGTAGCACGTACAGTACAGAAGGAGAATAATTCAGGCCTAAGAACATTTGTACATCTTAATATGTAAATACAAAGCATTTATGATTTAATGACTTCCTTCTGCCTTGAAATGATAAAAACAAAAACAAAGCAGCAAAAAAAAAAAAAAAAAAAAAAAAAAATTAAACACACATACGAAAATAAAACCCGAATGTTTAGGACATCCATGAGTAAAACTCAAGAGAAAAGGTACTAATCCTATAAATCATGAACAAATAACAGATTCTAGTTGGCTCAGTAATTATGTACTGATAAACACAAGCATATATATTTCTGTCTACTTGTTTCACCTAAAGCATAGTTGACTGGTGATTCTCAGTTTCTTTCTGGGTAATCTTTTCCATTGACTGTGGTCCTCAGATCATCTCCCCCAAACCTGCTTTTAGCATGAAATGTCTGCATCACATCAATTTAACACTTGGTAACATACTATTATAGATGTCTTTGCAATGGTTACTTGTCACTCAGGCAGGAAATATTTATGAGCATCTATTTATTATAAGTCCCTGGGCTAGTGACTGAGGATACTGTGATGGACAGGATAGATTTGTCTGGCAAGCCAAACTATTTATTCTTCATGGTGTGTTTTTAAATGCTTTACCTTTATTCCTTGTTTGGCTAATGAATCCTATTAATCTGATATAAGAGGTAAGCTAAACTGAACAAGCATATTACTTGGTAAATTCTTTTAGAGTGACTCAATGTAGATCTCTATCAAGGAAATGACAAAGTCACCCCTAACACAACTACCCAAATAATTTTTCTGAAGAATTAATTTTATTCTATTTCTCTATTGCTCAAGACAGAAAGAGGTTCTTTTGCAGACCTCTATTAAATAGCTAAAGAACAACATTATTTTACTTTTAAAAGGTTAATTAAGTGAGTTTAAAACCTCCATTTAACATTTATCTCTCTATTAAATAAGTTGAATCCCTGAGCTGATACAGATTAGTCTTCAGACAGATGCAACTTTATCTGACATTGCTCATAGCTACCAGGCCCAGTTCCTCTGCTCCAGGAGGGCACGCATGTTCCCCTCCAACGCCTTGCCTGTGTTCACTCTGCCTCATCACCTGAAAAACCTTTCTCTGTCCTTTCAAGTGACTCAGGTTGTTGACAGGGATTCTCCTTCCTAAGAAGCCTTCCTAAAGGACCTCATTAGGCACTGCCACCCTGGGGACCTATATACAAACCCACCCTGTTTACAACAATGCCACTTTCTAGAGATTTCATGCTCTGTATGTGCTCAGTGCCTTGTTAAATGTGTTCTGTTTTCTCACTTATTTTGTTTTCCCAGAGTTAAAGCCAGCTCAAGCAAATACTGAGCACACAACAAATACTCAGTGAAATTTTGTTAAGTGAATGATGGACACGAAGTACTACCGGCATTTCCTTTGGACCCTCAACCCTGCCTGAGAAAGCAGAGTTTGGAGGCATCTGTAGGATAACATTTTCCAAGGGTGTTATCTCAAATTTTTCTTCCTATCCCAGAGGAAATCTAAAGGAAGCGGATAAATGCCCCTAAGGCGACAACTATAAATTCCACAAGTTGAATCTAACGAATCAAGTGAGAATGGTAGCAAATCTATGCCTCAGCACAGAAATGGATACAAGACCTTTCATTGGAATGGAAAAATGAAGAGTTCTTCTAAGAATATTTTAGGACACTTTCCAAGATGATTTAGCTATGGATAACATAATAAATTTCATCTTGCAGAAATGCATTTTCAGGATTCTTTAACTTTTAAAATCATTTGGTTAAGACAGCCTTACATTTATGTATATATATGTATGAATGTGTATATGTGTATATATACACGTACATAATCTATATATACACACATAATAAATATACATTATATAAACATCAGATATACACATGTATGTATACATATATAATGTAATATATGTATATATTGTATATACCGTGTGTGTGTATGTGTGTATTTGAAAGAACTGAGGGAGCATTGCTGCTAAACATTGGCATGATGGAATTTATTTGAGACACCCCTTAATAATTCAAGCAGTTTTTGTATGAGGAACTTGGGAGTCTTTTGGATAACATTTTTATGCAACTGAAAATGTTTACAAGAGCAATATGAAAGTATCAACACAATAATTTCTCCAATTGTGGATATATGCTCAATTATGAACATAATTGACCACTTAGGTCATAAATAATAATGGAATTCCCTAGAAAACTGCTTGAATCATTGTGTTACTCAGTGAACATTTAACATTTAATATCCTAAAGTACTTCCTAAGGAGTGAACTAAAACTAACTGAACATATGTAACCATATTATTAGTATAGATTTGGAGAATTCCATAGTACACAAGGAAATGTAAATGTTGAATTGTTAACATATAGGTTTTTTATAACATAATCTTAATATAATTTTTCAACTGAGTATAAATAAAATGGCTATTATGGTTGCTATTGGATTGGTTGGATTCATTTTAATTTCTATTTTGGTGTCTGATTACTATGGATACACACAATTACGGCATTTCTAGAATTTGTGAGTGTTCCTCAATCTGGCCCTCATATCACTCAAGTAAACAGAATGATGTCACACCCTCATATCTCATAAACATCCATATAAATAAATGATAATGAGATACACAAAAACATTTCTGGAAAGTTCTGCCCGTTATACTGTATTCACCACACACCATACAACAGATGGTTTGCTACATTGTTTCTTTGCCATCCTAACTCTTCTTGGTTTCCCACAATTTTTTACTCTCAAAATGTAGTAAGTAAATTCACCAATGAAGTTTATAAACAATAAATTACAATTTCTTTTACTAAATATGTTCCATTTCATTCCTAGGATATGTTAAAATTTCACTTTTGATTCTAAAACAGCCACCTGAAAAGATTTATAAATGTATTTTTAGTTATAAACTTGAGATCTCTTTTTCTCATTTCCTTCCTCCCTCTTTCCTTCCTCCTTCCACCCTTCCTTCATTTTCTCCTTACTCTCTCTCTCTCTCTCTCTCTCTCTCATTCCCCAATTCTGTTACTCTTCCAGTCTTCCAGCGGGATTCAAATCCGTGCTTTAAATAACATAAGTTGGCCTGACGGGCTACAGTCTTCTGGCTTGTGGGGAGACCAAGGGTTCTTGCTAAGTCCCATGTTTGTGTCTAGTCCTGAGACCTTGGCCCTGGTGCTTGCTCTGGGTTTTGAGTCTTAGGTAATAAACCCGTCATTCTCTGATTACCTCCTCTTCTTGGTACTTTTTCATCAACTCTATTGTAATTGGTACAAATGAAAGGCAAGGAAATAGAGAATCTATGCCATATTACCAGTATACTATTCACCAAAATGTAATTTTTCCCCTTTAATAAAGGATAATTTAATCAGTATAGGAGCTCTCCTCCCTTGAATAAAGTATGAATAATATTAGAATCAGGAGACATGTATTTTAAAATTGATTTTCGTGTTCTTTAATTGCTTAAAGACAATATCTGAAACTACTGTTCATTTCTTTAACAAAAAGAACAAGTACTCCGAATACTGATACATTATTAACCATTATTCAGCATATTTTTATATATTAACAGCATAATGAATCTAAACACATTTATTCTGATTAAGAGGCTCTAAGTTGCCTGTCATGCTACAGTTAAAAAAATGATTTTTGTAGCACCACAACTCTTTAAAAATAAAATATTCTTTTGCTTATAAAAACATTATGTGTTTGCTACAGAAGAGTTAGGATACACTTGTTAATAAGTCAAAGAAAACTCTTTCATCAAAAAACTATTATTTTTGTTTTTCTTAACACTTAGCTTATGATCATACATGGACTTCTGAACTGCCTGTAAATTGTTGTAGGTAATACTGTCAACTGGAGAAGAAAACCCAAAATGCAACCAGGTGATTTCACATAGTACCTGCTACACAGGCTGAAACAAGGCACTCTGATGAAAAGGTGACAAATACATGACTTAAAGAAAACTGTTCTTCAGCACAATCAACCACAGTGGGCTCCTGGCTGTAGAACACTGACTTGCAATTTGGAATAGAAGGCTCCTGAGGGAAACAGTCCTTTCGCTAATGGCGGACCTTCTAAGATATGGAAGCGACTGGAGGATGCTGTTCTCAGCATGGCTGCTGGACATCTGCAATTCTCATGCCACAGGGAACGACCAGGAGGGGGTTTTGCTCTTATGGGATCTAGCCCCATTAAAACACAGCATCTTTCGTCCCCTAGAACATTTCCTTTGTAAATGTATACCAGTTATTTATAAATACATACCCTTGAAAAATAAAATGGAAGGTAATAGAATAGACAGCAAAACTGCAAACACTCGATCAAAAGGCACCCTATTTTACTGAATACTTTGGGTAGGAACTTTTAGCTCTAAAACAAAAGCACTTAAAAGAAACACTGCCAGACACAGTCATTATTTTCATTATCTATGTTTGAATTTAACATAGATTATTCATGCCAAACATGAAGCCTTAATTGGTTTCTTTTGGTTACCAGTAATTATCTCTCTCACTACCAGTTAGCCAGAGCTCAGGAAATAGAACATATTTCAATCTTAATCTGAGCAAAACACAACCAGGAAGGTAATCCTGCTCTAATAGAATAAACCAATGTATGCAAAATACATATGTAAATCATCTTAAGATTTATTGAATTATCTGCAGTATTTTTAATGCCACTCCCTGCTGGAGAGAAGTGAGAACAGAATGTAACATTTAAAAATATTTATTTCGGCCGGGCGCGGTGGCTCAAGCCTGTAATCCCAGCACTTTGGGAGGCCGAGATGGGCGGATCACGAGGTCAGGAGATCGAGACCATCTGGCTAACATGGTGAAACCCCGTCTCTACTAAAAATACAAAAAACTAGCCGGGCGAGGTGGCGAGCGCCTGTAGTCCCAGCTACTCCTGAGGCTGAGCCAGGAGAATGGCGTAAACCCGGGAGGTGGAGCTTGCAGTGAGCTGAGATCTGGCCACTGCACTCCAGCCCGGGCTACAGAGCAAGACTCCGTCTCAAAAAAAAAAAAATAAATAAATAAAAATAAATAAATAAATAAATAAATAAATAAAAATATTTATTTCACTTTAAAAATGTTGTAGATTATTTACTGCAAAACTAAGACTTACTATTCTCTAAATCTGAAAGCATCTGTCATTATAATCCTGATTGCACACCATGTTTAAAGCAAACGTTTCCAAGTTAAATCATTATAACTGCTAAAAACACTTACCAATGGAAAATTGGAGGACAGAAGCTGTTGTTGTATTAAGGCCTGTGGTAATCTAGGGAAAAAGAATATATAAAAATAAGACAAGATAGGAGAAAGAAGAGAAAGATGCTGGGAGGGGTACAGGGAGGGGAAGAGTTAAAAAAGAGGAAAGAGGAAATCCATTAACAGAAGTTGCATTTATCCAGTTGTTAGTTCATTTTATCAGTGTGTCCAAACACAGATCTGTTTCTTGTTCCCCTGTGGGGAATAAATAAGTGAAATTCTGACTTGGGAATGGATAGCATATTTCTCAATGTCCTTTCATAAACTGTTTTTAGTGGAATCCAGCAGGTTATCTTGTGAAGGCATTTAACAAGGCTCCTCTCCACTCATTCCACCATCTCCCCTCCATCCTACCATATCAACAGATCTGTGACCCAAAGAGAATGTAGCAAAAGGCTACCAAACAAAAATTGGGAGATAAATTAAGAACAAATAAGCAGAATAAAATTATTTTGAAAAAGAAATAGAACTACAATAGCTAAAGGTCATAGGCTTTCTTTGTGGAGGGGTGTGATAAAATGGTCTAAAATTGATTGTAATAATGGTTCCATAACTTTGTAAATAAACCAGAAGCCTTGAACTGAACACTTTAAAAATGTAGAATCTGTGGATTATTTCTCAATAAAACTGTTACCCAAAAAATGAAGAAAAGAAATATAATTATGGACCTAGAAATAGTCTTCAGATAAGTTTCTGCTACTTTTCCTTAGTTTCATGAAGAAGCATGCTTAAGCAAAATTTCCCCCTTCTGAAAGAAGAATGGTGCTTCTTTAATTTTAACATTTTTTTTATGCTTTAACTTTTTTTTTATCTGACCCTTTCATGGGTCAGAGCAGTAACTTTGACACATACCAGCTCAAATGAGATGAGAATTCAGGTTCTCATTTTGCTGGGTTCTGAAACTCTGTACACTACAATATTGGACATTTCAATGACTCCGCCCTATGCAATAGAAAGCAGATAACTCTTCACTGTGGCAGAGGCAGTAGGTTGTCTTACTTTTGCTTCTTTTTTTGTTTTGTTTTGTTTTTTTTGAGACAGAGTCTCTGTTGTATTTGGCTTCTTATATGTCTTAATAACATCTTTAGACATATCCCTGCACTTTGTTACCCCTTATAGGATAGAGTCCACAATCGCAGAAGGGTCAAGTGCTATACAATTCATGAACAGCCGTAGGAAATGAGTGAGCAAGCCTCTTGCTCTGTTGGAATTCCGTTGAGATGTGAACATTAAAAGATCGGATGCATGTGAATATCAAAATATCTATATCATGACTTGGAGAGGTGACTGAATGTGTGCTTTAAATACATGGTTATAAAGCTACTGCTAGTGCATTAAATGTACTGAAGAGTCTTACTTATCCTGATGGTGTAATAAATGATGCTTGTGTCACCTACTTGATCAAGTTCCACAGCCGTGACCTCTGCTAGCGAACAGCAAGTTGTGTGAAATATCGCCAAATTTCAAATTATGTGTGCTAACTGAGGGTGAACCTAGACTTTTGATTAGTCACTGATTCTAATTTTTTTCACCACAGAAGCTTAGGACTGGTTGATTAATTTCTTTACCTTTACCCATTTATTTTATTAGTAAAATATCAGCTACAAGAAAGAACAGGAGAGATGAGGGAAAGAAAAAAGAAGCACTGCCTATGAAATCTATTCTGAAATCTATTCACCTATATTTATACTTGAGTATTATAAATACAAATTATACCTGTATTTATAATTGGGTATTACAAATTATTAATCTTGAGTTCAAATGTGAGTTATTAAGCCTTTATATTTGACATTCTGAAACAAAAGGTGCCTTTAAAGAGCTTTTGGTAAATAATATGGTTAACTATGACTGTCTGAGACATAGCTTTTTTCTTACCAAATCTCTCTTAAATTATTAAATACACTCAAAACTACAGGAAATTAGTATGATAACTAAATGAATCAGAAGAAATCACTGTAGGCCAAAGCTGTTCGTTCTGCACTTTTTCTCTAAAATTTTTTATTGGGTTTGATATTGTTTTAGTCCAAACACACCCTTGTAATTAAAATGCATTTCCAAATATGTGAGAATAATTCAGTAAATAGGCCTGGCCTGGAGGCTCATGTCTGTAATCGCAGTGCTTTAGGAAGCCAAGGCAGTAGGATTGCTTGAGCCCAGGAGTTCAAGACAGCCTAGGCAACATAGGGAGACCTCATCTCTGCAAACAATTAAAAAAAATTAGCTGGGTGTGGTGGTGCATGCCTGTAGTCCCAGCTCCTTGGGAGGCTGAGGCAGGAGGCGAGAGGTTGAGGTGGGAGGCTGAGGCAGGAGTCTGAGGTGGGAGGATGAGGCCATAGGATCAGCTGAGCTCAGTAGGTTAGGGGTGCAGTGAGCCATGATGGCGCACCTGGACACCAGCCTGGGTGCCAGAGTGAAGCCCTGCCTTAAAACATAATAGTAATAATTTAGTAAATAATTTCTTTTTTTAAAATGGAGGGCTTCATAACTCATTTCATTTTAAATTCTGAGAGGATATTTTTCCTTTAAAGAAGTGAGTAAATGAATTCCTTTATACCTTTATTTTATGCTAACAAAATGAATAAAGTTCAGTGTCACCACCTGAAATACAGAGACTTCACTGGGTTAAATAAAACCCAGTGAGGGGTGCATGGCACAGCAGTAAAAGGAACAAAAACTTGTGCTATGTCCAGGTAACAGTTGCTGCCACCTCTCACTGACTAACTTCTCCTGAAATGAAATGGCTTTTTAACTACATTTACAAAAATGGAGATCCTCTTTTTAGCATTTTAAAAGATAAAGCCTTAGCCTACTAAGGTTCTTTGCTTGTGGTTCTTTTTCTTACAACTTCAGTAAGAATGGGTTTTATGAACAATAAGAAGGAATATTGTTTAAAAAGTGATGTTTCGGGGCTGATAACTTTCATTAGTTCTCATGCACAACAATTTTGACTGGATTCAGTCATAAAGTACCATGCAAATGTTTGGATTTTAGTAAATATTGAATATAATGTTAACTGAAAATTGAATTCCTCACTTTTCATTTGATTGATCTGTCTTCTATAAACACAACTTGGGTACAATATATATTTTTGCTTCGGGGACACCAACACAGTATAAAAATTATGAAAAATTAGAAGTTAGTATAAAATGTGGACAACATCTCCATCATTCTCAATCTGTTTTATTTTATTCCCTTTGAATCTCACCATACAAATTCATCTTAGGAAAATGCTTACAATGGAAATATAAAAACTACATGCTTTCTTATTTCCCAGATGAAGATAATTATTTTGAATATTTTCCTTTTTAGTTGAAAGGCTAATCCCACATTAATTATAAAACACAATTCAAAATTAGCCCACTGAATATGTCAACTCTAATGCTAAATAAACAGGGATATAGTGAAGCAATCAGGACTAAACATACAAAGGATTAAATAATACTTCAGTTTTATGCTATGAAAATATGAATTTTGGCATTATATTCTTAGATATTTTTATTTCCTATTCACCAGTGGCAACAAAAATAACTTGCCAAGAATTTCCAGGAATATTACTAAATGAGACACCTTCTAAAACAGGCATTTAGTCTAAGCTCAATTAACTACAGTAAAAAAATTAAATTTGGTAAGGTTTATAGATAATTCTGTCATGGTATATTATCTAAAATGTACTAGCAAATCTATTTTTTCAAGAAAAACTTCACCACTAGACTCATACTTCTCTGCAGGAATATTATAGCACTTGTGAGGCTTGAATTATGAGCACCTATTATTTTAATTTGCATCCAATTAATTCTGTTTGTGTTGTAATTTCAACTAAAAACTCCTCAATTCATCAATGCTCTGAAGCTTGTATCTTTAATAAATTAAATGTATCTGTTGGCATGAAAGGGGTATTTAAGCAGCATAAAATAGAACCATCTTACAACAATTAATTGGCTTTCACATTTTGATAACTAAATCTTCTTTTAATTGCCCATCTTGGCACCCCCCCCCCCCGCAACAATTTACATTGGAAGTCAGTCTTTCTTTGAAAGTTAATGATTTTTAAACACAATTGTGACAGAAGGGTGAAAAATACAACCTATTACTAGAAGCCCTCTGAAAAGGAAGATATGGGAAATAAAAGAACAAGCATTAAAGCCAAGCCGCAAAGCAGAAAAGTAAAGCATAAGAGATAGTACAAGAAGAGTATTAGGCACAAAGGAATTGAGACAGGATATAACATAACAATTGCTTTTATATTGTTTTTCAAGAAGGTAAAATGAAAGTAGTCTTCATGCCAGAAGGAATTACCAAGTTCTTTTGTTGTTCAACAACAACAAAAAAGGCTCATTAGCTGCATGCTGATGCCTAGTAGTTTCACTTCTTTCCTTTTTGAATGCTCATGTTTCATTTTACATACGATTTGGCAAGCAAAAGCTACTAATCAATCTAAAGTAAAGGAAAATAATCTGCTTCTAAGTAATTTGACATGAATCAAAAATTTTTTAAAACTGGTTTATTCAGTGTGCTCTTTCACTTAAAGAAAAATCCATCAGGTTCTTCTGTGGCTATGAACCAAAATTTTAAAATAACGTGATAAAACTGAACATCTAACAGTTTTGACTTGTAAGGAGAAAATAAGGACAATTTCAAGAGCATGGCTTTATAGGAGAACTTAGAAGGTCATAAACTGTTTATTATTTATATTATCGCAAATACTCATATTTTTAAAAAGCCATCTAATCATAGTGATGCTCCATGTTTAATGAGATCCATTGATGCTGACAATTTTATTATTGAATTACTTATTTTTACATCTGAAAATAGGCCATAGAATTGCCCCTCCCAATTTTAAGATATTTGTAAAAGGACTCATAAATCATATTCGAATTTTCATCTGAACTTTAAGAGCATAAGAAAAACTTTTGTTGGCAAAAAGCTCAGTAAATACTATAATGGAATAATGTACATAAATAGCACATACTTACCAGTTCTCTTGGACCATATGGTTCACAGAAGGTGACAGCATTGCCATGCATAATCGCACCACACTGTTCTCCAGTCTCACAGTTGTTACATTCAACCCTGCAGGAACACAGAACACATTTCCAGTCTGAGAACTAAGTAGCACATGTGGTTTAATGCTCAGGTAAGAAGAGATGTAACAGTTATTGCTAGTCAGCTCAAATCACCATTTCGAGGAAAGTAGGGGTATTTTGTATTATAATAAGGTTAAGAAGACCTGAAACCAGAAAGACTTGAACATAAATCTCAATTCTTTCAGTTACTTACAGTGGTGGGCAAGTTACTTAACCTTCCAAAGTTTCAGTTCCCTCACCTGTAAACGAGGATAAAAATACTGACCTAAATCCCACATAGTTATTGTGAGGATGAAATGAGAGATCATATATAAAACTCAGAGTACAGAACCAATGTCATAGCAGGCACTTAATGAAAGATGATATTATAATCAATAATTATATAATATATACATGCCCAATACAAGGACTTTGCAAGTATTAAAAATAAGCAGAGTAATATCCACTTACATAAAAACTTGTATCTCTGAAATTAAAAGGTGTTTTATGCATTTTAAGCATTTTTCTTTGGAGTTATGGTTAATGTAAATGTTTAAAATGACTGTCCTCAGACAAATCTGCATGTATACATCCCACCATGCTAAAAACAATGAAATCAGATTGTATTTAATCCACGTATTAGTATGATATACACACAAATTCTCATTCAAGCAAATTTTGGATACTGAGCTATTATGCTAACTTTGCAAATAACGTAATTAGCTCCTATCTTTATTACTATAAAATGAAGTGGTTATTAAAATCTTAGGACAGGATCTTAAAAATGAATTTATTCATATCTCTATCTAGTAGAGATTGAATACACAAGGTATGTGCATTCTGGATTTGACCTTGTATATTTACAGTAACATTTACAATTTTCTGCATTGTGACATTTCAACCTATAATCATTACATTCCTAACATGTAGAAAGAAAGAGCTATGTTTCCCCTGTCTGAACCTCAAACCACATGAGAGCTGTATTTCATGCAGAAAGAACATTTTCAAAGACTTTCACATTCCAGGTGCCAAACATTGCAGAAAGGGCACTATGCCCTTTGTTTAGGAGATTATTGTATTATGCCCTTTCAGCCGTTTGTTAATTTTAGAGAAAAGGAGTAGAACACCCATCCAAATAGGAAGAAGACAAAAGTGTGAAAGGAGCCCATAAAGCCAGGAGGGAGAAACACTGCATGTCAAAACTTGGCAAAGAAATCAGAGTTCTTCCTCTATGTTTACCACATTGATTAAATGTTATTATTCTAATCTTTTGAGCCACGTTCCCACACAAAAGATCAACAGTGCCAAGTGTTTTTAACATATTTTAGAAAAAACATAAACAAATTTGATACAGAATTTGAAATGTTAGTATCTCATAGCATCACAATTCTTAGGAGATTCAAATCTTCCCTTGGTTACTGTGAAGCAAGACATTAGAAGAGACACAACAGTAGCTTTGTAAGGACAATAAACCTGTCTCTTGTTCATCATTTAGGGCATATTCCTTTTGAGAACATTGTATTCCTGAAATATTTGTTGAATGAATAAATGAATATAAGACAACTTCATAAATATAACCATTTTAAAGGTCTGAGGTCTAAATAACTTAGAACAGTGCCTGGCACATAGTAAGCATGATGTAAGTGTTAGCTATTATTATTGCTAAGAATTTCTTGTGGATTTCCACCATTTTCATCTACTCCAGAACCTTACATGAGGGTTTTTTTTTCCATAGAGACTGTATTATGCAAATGACTTCTTACTACTTTTCTAATTCTTGTGATTGTGATAAAAGTACAGCAAAGTAGCACAAAATTTATAGTAGGCTTCTTACTTTAGTGAGAGATGAAGATTATTTGGCCTCCAAGTCATTGTGAAATGGCTTAAGAGAAACATCAAGTTTGACGGAGGAAAAGGTAAAAGAATGTTCAAACCTCACAACAGCTATCTGCACTTTGTCTCCAGTGACTCTAAACTAAAAGCGTCATTGTTGATGTGAAATTTGAGGCCTGCTGCTTAAATTTCTATAGCAATTATTTACATAAATATAATATATTGCTCAGCAGTTTCCAAATCAACTATATATCAAGAAAATATCTATATATAATATATGTATTATAGGCCCCCTCCTTCCATAGTTTTGCTTAAACAGAATTCAGCTAGAAACTGGATAACTGTATAAAAGTAATGGCCTACAGCCTGGAATTAGAGAACCAGTACTTAGATGACAGATGTTTGATGTCTTTGGAGAATCACTTCTATGTAGTAGAATAGCAGGGGTTAAAAAAAAAAAACAATAAACACAAGAGAAAAGAAAACAGATACAGCTATTCTTCCCATTGAACTCAACAATCCTCTAGACCCTTCTCTTCTTCATTGTGCTTTATATCTCCACAAATTTATAATAAATGGAAAAAGGCATTGGTAACCCTGCTGAAGAAACTAAAAGATTTATAATGATCAGATATTACCCACTGTGTGGCTGCTACCTCCAGAAACAATAGCTTCATCAACGACTGATGGGACAAATCTGTCAGATTTCTGCCAAGGTCTTTTAAATGTCCTTTACTTGAATTTCTCACAGTCTGACTGGGTTTGTCAACATAAATTATTTTAATTTACCCTGAATGTCCATCCCTCTAGGAGGTCAAATTCAACCCTCTCTTAGATGCCAATGGTGTTATTTATTCATTCATCATTTATTAATTCATTCTTGATTTTAACAAACTTAGGTTGAGGGCTCACAAGCACTGCACTAAGCTTTAGTGATACAAGGACCAAAGAAACACTTGTATTTTCTTCCAGGAGCTTACATTTCAAATGGAAAGGCAGAGAAGTAAACAAAGAGTTACAATAGAGGGTATCAATGCAATGATAGCTATTTATTGCATTCTATGACATATCAGATACTCAAATGCCTCTTACTCTCTAAGACAGTTATCAGTGTCTTATTTTACTGAGGAGGAGATTTAGCTACAGAGAAGTTAGGCATTTGCTCAAGGTCACACAGTCGTGAAGTTGCAATTTGAACCTAGAGTTTGTAATCTGGACCTACAACTTGCTAACTCCAACAGCTGTGACACTTGCCATTGCTCTTCACTCATAACAGGAGCATACACTGGTTGCAATGGTACCTAATGCAGAGACTGGGGAAGTAAGAGAAAGCCTCCAAAGGAGATGGTCCCAGAACTGGTCCTGAATGAGAAATAGGAGTTACTCAAGCAAGGAAGAAAGATGAGTGTGTGATAGGACACATGGAATGCAGAAATTATGACACACAGCTGGACTGTTAGTTCAGTGGGTCAGTATGACTGGAACCACGTTGATCCATGCAGAAAGGCAGCAAAGGATGTGGCCAGAAAGTGGCAATCAGCTCACAAAGGCTTCATGCGCTGTTTACCATGTGATAGGTGCTGATAGAAGCTCTACAAATAATGCCTCAATTAATTGATACAAAATCCTCTCCTTCTATTTTTTATCTCCACTTAGACAATGCTAGAACTGAGATTTAGAAATATTAAATTACTATCCAAGGTTACACAGCTAGTCAATTGCAGAACTAATTATTTTGTTTCAAAAGTCATGTGGCAAGTCCCTTTTAGAAAAATTACTATAGCAAATTATGGACTGGAGGTAGACAAGACTGGGGGCTACCAATGTAACTCAAGTAAGATACAATGGTGCCTTGAAATAAGGTGGGATGGAGCAAAGTGGACACCCTCTACTGCTCTATAAAAACCTAATGTAAGCCACATTTGTCATTTTCTACTTCTAATGGCTGCATTAAAAAGAAATGAATTAATTTTAACAAAGTGTTTCATTTAACTCAATATATTCAAATTATATTTTCACATGTAAGTAATATAAAAATTATTAATTACACTGTTTACATTTTTAAATACTGTCTTCAAATTGTGGGGCATATTCTATACTTACAGCACATCTCAATTCAGACTAGCCACATTGCAAGTGCTCCACAGCCATCCGTGACTAGCATCTACCATGTTGGACAACACAGTTCTAGAGAATTAGAGGGCTTGGAAACTGCCTGCTTTCTGGTTATACTCAAAATTGGAGATGATCAGCTGAACTTTCAGAGAAAGGCGATTGGGACTGATAGGACAGTTTAGGATCTAGTTGAAATCATGGGAGTGCTTATCTTTAGGGGCCTGGGGATAAGGGAGGATATACAAAGTAAAAAGAGAAAAGGTCCAAGAATGAATTCCTGGGGAACAACCAGATTGCCCGTGGTCTGGTTTCTGGAAAGCTCTAACCATCATCATAATCCTTCAGTGTGTATCAATCCAAGTGTATCTCCATTTACTTCTCCATGATTATTGGTAGTGGGGTTCCTTTCTATGCATATTCTTAACTAATCTGTGCTGCCCATTAAGGTGATCTTCCTAATATTTTTTTCTACCAATAAAGTTAAGTATTGTACAACTACACATATGAATGCCATTATGATAAAGGGAAAGATAAATCATAATTTCATGATGAACACAATGATCCTGATGGAGACCAGGCAAGACAGTACAGAGGGCAACTGGTGGTCATGGCTTCCAAGAAGAGAATAGTGACCCCTGCTAGAAAGATGAGGTGAATTTTAAAAACCTATGGATATAAATAAACATTCAAATTCCAAGAAAAATAATTCCTGGCTCACCCCAGAATTTGAAACAATACTTAAATGCATAACTGCTCTTTCAGTCCTACCCTCCTCACTTTCTCAGAATGCCTCTGTGTCTAACAATTTAACTTGGTTGAGTGGAGTGAGGTATTTAACCCCCAAAAATGTTCCTATGAAGACCACAAGTAATCTGAAATTCTACTCTTCCTTTATGGAAAAGTTCTATGAATTCCTAAGAACTAGGATTTGATTTGCTGGATAATGAGTGGTTCAATTTTCTTTAGGCTCATTGTAAAACAAAAATAAAGACAAAAACAAAAACTGCTGTTGTTTATTGCTGACATGTAAATCTGTAACCTCACAATTAAATGTTTTCTACTTTCTCATTCTCTCAGGAAAATGTTGGGCTTTGTAAAGTTAGGTAACATAGTCTTCAGAGATTTGTGGGAAGAAGGAAGTTTTCAACAATCCCAGTTAAACAGACTTCTGTTGTTCAATTTGAAAAGGAATGTGACCTCCCAGCCTAAGGATTATAAATGAATTGTTTCTCTGCATAATAGTAAAAGTAATACTGAATGTTTCTCTAATCTAAGAATGCTTTTCTCCTTTTATATTTCCCAATATGAAAAACAGAACATAAGAATCTGCCAGATACCTTGGCGTATCATATGGATTGTCCACCTCAAAAATATATTTTGCCATGAACAATATGATTAAAAGACATTTTAAGGGAAATACTAGCAATCTTCAAAAACCTCTGAAAGCTTGAAATTATTAAACCTTCCCTGAACCAATTTATCACATGCTTAGGTTCTACATGAAGCTTATCTATTACTTGAGTTTACAGATCATCAAGTGAGAGGGGACTTGAAATATCACCGCATCTCATCACTCCCTTATGATGATGAAACAGGACTAGAATTCAGGTTGCCTGATTTCTTGTCCAGTATTGTTCCCACTCTGCCTCATGCAGCTAGTGAAGGAAAAATTCCAATTCTATAAAAACAATGTGCATTTCAAGGAATGTTTGTCATTTTTACTGTGAACATTTATTTTGAACATTTACAATAACTTTTCTTAAAAACTGTTTTTTCATTTATAGGATAATTTTTTTGCTGATAAAAAAGTACAAAAAGTAGAGAGATGAATGGACTACTTCATAAAAAACATTAAGAGTGAATTCACTGGACTGAAGTACATGACAATCAAATTCAGTACCCCTTTGGCTATATATATTCTTAGATAATTCATCACAATCTATTTCATATGTACACTATCTCTTTTTTCACTAACAAAATTATAAAAGAATCAGTAAATATAAAGACTGGTACTTGCTGACCAAAAAAACTAGGATCAAACCATAAACATAAAAGAAAAACAAATGCTTTGAACCCGGGTTTTGTCTTCCACTGTAACAAGCTCCTTGGCAAATTGCAAGCTTGTTATTTTGGTATTAGTTATCTATTTTTTGCTATTTATTATTCAGGTGACTGTTTTTTTCCGAAGGATAAAGAATTACATGCGATGATACCTTTGAACAGTAGAGAGTATACTTCTGAAGATATAACTGGGCTTTTTAATCCTGATTTTGAAATTATTAGGCATGAAAATATGCTCAACCACCATTCATCGGGCACAGAGGAAGATGAGGTGAAATGTCCTTGTAGTCTGGGGTCCCCACAGAGCAGTGACTCAGATGGGCTCTCAGGATGCAGGAAAGCGGAGGAGGATGAATGAGAAAATTGAGCTCCTTTGCACAACCAGAGATTTATGAATGTTGGTGGTGACATCATCCTGATAACAGTAAATAAATAACTGAAATATTGTTTTCTCAAGAGCAGTCTAATGGCATGACTCATTCTTTTTAGATCATAGTGAAATCACTCAGCCGGTAGTCAGGTACTCTGCTGAAGCAAGTTAATCACCTGGAAACTCACTGACAATCAGTTATCATCAAATTCTCATTTGAGATACATGTAATTTGTCCTCAAGGCCAAGGACATCATATTATCTCTCCATAATGTATTGCCACTGAAGGGGTCAGTGTCTGATGATCAGCTCCATGAGAAGCAATCTGACATTCTATAAACCTGCATTTCTGAGCCACATTCACCAGCATTTCCGAATGGAGATATTCAGATAATTTTAACTTTTGTTCTGATTATTTAAAGGTTCTTTAAAAATGAAAAAGGAAAAGAAAAGTTTCTTGTAATTTCCTGACCCAAAGATAATGTGTCTGCAACCCCAGGTACAGATCACACTGCTTGTGCTAACAAGAATCTAAGGTGTGAACTTGCAAAGCAAGGCCAGATCAAGGACTGATGAATTCATCAAAGTAAACGAGATCTTGCCAGCCATTTGGTAGCTGGGCTGTCAGCTGACTTATTTCGAGACACCAGAACTCTTTGTACCTTCCATTCAAACCTCAACAATCAAATACTCAACTTCTGACCATATTTTACAATATAGATAATGTTTTATAATAAAGAGGACATGATCATTATACTTCTGAGCAATTTACATGATCATTTTCAAGAAATGAAAGATCAAGCTTATTATTTTTTAAATCCTATTCTCTTTGTAAATGTGAAATCTTTTTAGAGAAACAGCAAGGAAAGTTCATTATATAAGACTGAGAATAATATTACCTTCAACTATGTCATGTCTTTTTTTCTAAGGAGCTAACACATGCTGTAAATGTGAAAATGACAAACTCCATTTATAGCTCATTCTTTCTCATTACTTTTCACCGAGGAAGGTAAGATAACTTTTCTTATTTCACTAGGGAGTTAAAAAATTGATCTCTTCTTCGTTAACAGGTGCGAATGACAAACGTTATTTAGGTTAAAAATAACACCTCTAAAATCTTACTACTGCACACAATATTCTGGCCTCCTACTATGGTAAATCGCACTACATGCTGCTTGAAGAAATATTTTCTTACTTGTTTCAAATGTACTTGACATTTAATTCCTTTGAGTGAGCTCTTATTTTTGTCACCTAAACCAGAAATTAAACAAGGAAGTAATAAACCTCTAGATTCACACCTTATTTTATTAGTTGGACACCCCCTGGTTAACCTTTCTATTGTAGATGAAACTTTTCCCTGGAGCAATTACATCATGATAGAAAAAGAGGGAAATGAGGGGGAGGAAGCTAGTGAGGAAAGTTAGAGGAGAGTTTTGTAATAAGAGAAAAAGGTTATTAACAAAAGAGAAGAAAAAGTAAGAGAGTAGAAAGCGGTGAACAAATCAAGAGAGAGCAGGTTAGAGAAAAAGCAGAGATTCACACATGATCAAAATAGTGAACCATTAAACTCCAAATATTAAATTATAATTCCATAACCTGAAAATGCACGGATACACTAGAGGTTCTGGCAAGGGTATGTCATCAGAGAAAATATTTATTGTGTTTGACTTTTTTTCATCTATTCACCATTTCCTGTAGCCACTTGCTCTTGAGAAAATGAAAGGTTTATGCTCCCTTTCACCAGCACTGTCTTTCCGGCTCACTGCCCATGGGCATGTTGGATACCGAGCACAGTGGAGATACTTTTATTATCCAATTTATTTCTCCCTTGTTTGTTCATCAGTCTTACTTCTTTCTGATTACCTAGAAACTCCACTTACATTGGAGTTCTCACACTTGGCTACTAAATGGAGGAGTCCTCTTTGTTTTTTACTATTTATGGCACAGGGGTTGTCCAAGATACTAATGAACTATAAAGTGGCTTTACTGCTTGCTTGACTTATTTTCGTTTACGGGCTAAGCTATTATTAAATAAAGCTCCAGTTAGAATAATTCACCCATCATCTTGAAATCTCAGTATTTTTATACTCGTTGTTCAGACAATTATTTTTCTCAAAGGAATGTTAGTAAGCCAAATCACCAGTCTTCTTCCTGATTTCATATTAATTGCTCCAAAAAATTGCTATTTTCAAGAGAATACCAGATGTGGCACAGTCTATGATTGCTATTTCCCTGGTCCTGTAATATTGTCATTTATATATGAAAATGGAAATGTTCTAGTCTTTTCTTGATTCTAGCAATCCAATGCAATGCCAACCATGGCGTTAGCTTCCTTTGTTGTAAATTGTGGGCCTTTCTGTATCATCATCCAACTGATGGAGGTCTTCTTGTACCACAGGATCTGAAACAACTTTATTCGTGACTTTCTTGATGTTTCACATCTCTGTTGGCATTACAACCCAGTATCTAAGATGCTATTTCTGAGGAGTAACTCCTGTTCTTCCCTGATCTCTGTTGAATAGGGCATCTCTGCTATTATTATTGTTCTATCATTGTGCTGGAGGGGAAACATCTGTTGTCATCTAGTTGCCATTTATCACTGTGTTTTTTAATAGTTCTACATTTTCCACTAGAACATCAGAGCCTGGTGATATTAGAGTCTGGATGCCTTCTGTGATCTTCAGAAAATAAGCATTAAAGGGATAACTTAAGTAAAATACAGATCCTCTCCGACTTTGTAATTGCTTAGAGGGTAAAACACTTCTTGAGAAAACTAGAATCCATTCATGTTTTAGTTCCTTTGCAGTCTCTCTTTCTCTGTCTCAAGTTATGAATCAGAAATATCTCCTATGTCTTACTTTTTTTTCCATTGCCTTTCTTCTTACTATTGAAATTTTTACTGAGGAAAATTTACACACAGTGCTATACACAGATCTCAAGTTCTGAAAATGCATCCGTCTATGTAATCCACATCCCCTCACGATATACAACATAATCATCACCCCAGAGAGGTGCCTCATGCCCTTTCCCAGTCAACTCTCTGACCCTGAAACAACTACTGATCTTATTTCTATCATGTTAATTTTGCCTAATCTGGATTTCATAGAACTCTTGGGTCTGGCATCTCTCCTTCCTTCCTTTTTTTTTTTTTTTTTTGAGACAGAGTCTCTGTCACCAGGCTGGAGTGTAGTGGCGTGATCTCGGCTCACTGCAACCTCCACCTTCTGGGTTCAAGTGATTCTCCTGCCTTAGCCTCCCGAGTAGCACTACAGGTGCACGCCACTATGCCCAGCTAATTTTTGTATTTTTAATAGAGACGGGGTTTCACCACATTGGCCAGGACGGTCTCGATCTCTTGACCTCGTGATCCACCCGCCTCAGCCTCCTAAAGTGCTGGGATTACAGGCGTGAGCCATTGCACCTGGCATGGCATTTCTTCATTCAACATAAAATTTTTGAGATTCATCCATGTCGTTGCAACTGTCAATAATTCATTCCTTTTTATTGCTGAATGTTAATAGTATTCAATTGTGTGGACATATCACTGTGTATCCATCCTCCAGCTGATGAACATCTGGGATGGTTCTAGTTTTTGGCTCTTAGGTATATTTATTTTTCAAAAAATCAAGATTTTCCCCATTCACATAAAATACTGGCAGTGTTTATATTACAATGCAATAATTTAATTCATAAAAGAATCTATGTATATGTAGTCGATGTTCAATAGTAGCTGCATAAGTAAAGTGTTAATAAAATAAAATGTATTTGTGGTCCCTTACATTCTCCTGAATCTAGTTATATGAGGTTTTTCTTCCCATTTTGTTGGGGGAGGTTTTGGAGGGTTGTTGCTGTATGACAAAGGCACTATTGAATTGAACACACGTGCTAACAGCACTGGTAAAGTGGTATTCATTCATTTGTGCTCTCCCTCACCCTCTTGGGTTCAATGGCACATTGGAATTGATGCAATTTGTGTTGAGCTCCAGAGGTATAGCTGCTTGTGGTTCAGGGTAAAGCGTGGAAGCTTCATTCTCATCAAGACTGAGCTGCCATTATATTCACATGAAGGGATTTTGTTACTCTCTTCCCTTAAAACTTTACTTCTCATCTCTCATTCAAACAAGTCAATCAGAAGCCACTGGGGGAGTGGGGATGTGCAGGGCCACTTCCCTAGCAGAGCCCCAGAGAGATCTAGGAGGCAAAGAGTAGAAGAAATGTATGCTCTGCATCTGAGGGAGGCAGAAGGACCAGAGTTGCACAATTGCACACCAGAGTACAGCACAGAAAAGATGCCCATGGCCCAGGACTGGGAACAGCAGAGCAGTCTCCATGCCCTCAGGTTGGGCTCAAAACAGAACCACTGCTTGGTAACAGTGGTGAGGACAGGGACAAAGCCGGGCTGTGTGGACTAGTCACCAGACTAGATGAGGTAACTCAAGATTCAGTGGATATCTGCAGGAACGGATAGATGGCTGGGGACCAGAAGTGCATCCTCATTCTATCTTCTGCCTTTGCACTAATAAGACACCTGACATTAGGCTCAAAAACCAAAAAAAAAAAAAAGAAATAGAAGATGACAAGCCAGAGTTGACTGAAATTAAGTCTCCACCAACATGGCAGGAGGAGGAGAATATAAAGAAATTAGGTTGGGTTATGGAAGAATAAAGAAAGTTTTATTTCTCTGATACTCAAGTTTCTGGACAGAATTCATAACTGCTACACTTGTATAAGCATAAACAACTTCCAGAAGGACTCACAGAAACTATTACCCAAGTTGTTGACCATGGAGAAAGAATATAGGTCTAGTGTGGGAAGGAGGCTTATTTTTACTGCTTATATTTTTGGATTATTTGAACTTTTAACCACATAAATTTTTAAATTTTAAAACAATTTCAAATATTCAAACTGAACAGATAGTACATTCAATATTGAGCTGACATAAAAGTTTCTCATTTCTATTCCACCTGCCATAAAAAACTTGGAAGAGTAACTTACCTGTTACCTTCATTCATAATAATATCACTTTATGTTCTTCATTTTTTATGTACAGTACATGAGATAAACTTGAATATTAAAGAGTTATGTGAAATAGAATTAAAAGTTGAATTCATTAGGTAAAGTTAATGGAAGTGAATACATTGTGAGCGTTTTAACTTTTAAACTGACCTACCTCTCTAAGATTGTACAGACATAACTAGTTTCTTAATTTCTCTTTTGCTTAACAATAAAAAGTACAGAGCAAACAATTCATATAAAGCTTTGAGAATCCCATGGGAGAAATATGTTCTTATAAGTAGCACAGTTTTTCTTTTGAGGGAAATTATTCAGTGGTGTATTGATTATGGGAATTTGGCTAAATGCAGCATACCCAGGCACTTTGCTTCTATCTGGTGGTGTGTGGCAGTGGCATAGGGACCGTGTTGGCCACAAGGATTCTATTTTCCACACTGTTACAAAGCTCCACTGGGTTTCTGATTCTTTTCTGGGGTAAAGAGAATCAAAGACAATGTTATAAGGGACAAAACTCATGTGACAAAACACGTAGCAAGAAAACAGAAGCTCTGGGAGAGTTAAAACTGCCTATCAGGTTCCAAAACAAAGTAGGGCTTTGTTAGTTTATTGGAAATATTTCATGGGGATGTCTGATTTTACTAGATGCTTGTTTCTGACTTTAGGGCGTTTACATTGGCTTCTAAGGGGTTCAATACATCTAACACTGTATTTTTCCCTCCTTTATGATTCTGCTGTAATGCTATTTTGATCTGTTTATATTCCATAGATTTTATAATATAAATATATTTCATTTGGCATTTGTTTTTTATGAAAATGCAGGGAAAGGAAGACTTGGGGACTCAGTTAAATAAATTAGCTTAAAATTATTTTAATAATAACAATGTTCTCATCATGTCTGGGCTTAGAAGAAACAAACAGTCCAATGTACAAATACATCACAAGAGAAAGAAAAGGAGGATGGGAGGGAAGAGGGAAGAAAAGGAGGGTGAGCAGAAGTAAAAGTAGGAGAGAGAAAGAGAAGAGGGAGGAAAGGGAAAGGGAGAGGAAGAGAAGAAAGAGAGAGAAAGGGAAGGAACGACAGGGAAGGAGGGAAAGAGAGGAAGGGAGAGAGGAAACTGACGTGTATTGAGCACCTACAATACACTAGACCTCTTCATACTGAAACGTTAACACAATGCTGCAAGCACGGTATTTGCCTACTTTTACTGCACAGAAATAGAGCTCAGAGGTGAAGCAGCTTTTTGCTTTTCTCAAGGTATTCATTTGGCAAGCGGCGTGGTCAAGAGTCAAGCCAGGGTAGTCTGATATCAGGGCCTCTGCTGCCTTTTGTTTAACAGAACAGTCATCTCTCAAATAATGACAGTTTCACCGGTCCCTACTCTCACATTTTTTTTTTTTTTATCTTAAAGAGGCTAAATGAAGGAGACTGTGGGCAATAAGGGATAAAGTAAAATTACTCCGAAGCATATCTGATAAAATGCAGAAGGACTCAGCTTTTAAAGATAAAAAAGAATTGTTTTAAAAAGTAGGAAAAAACTTTTTTCTAAAAAAGGTAGGAAAAACCATAGCTTAAGTAAAAGAGACATAAAATCCATAACTTTGGTCAAGAAAGCATCTATCAGATCAGTCATGAAAATGGGTGAAGAAAAATCAATCACACGTTATTGATTTAAAAAACAACAGAATTTTCACCACATAACAGTCACATTTTGTATTTGTCAAGAAAACTCACTGAAGAAAATCAGTTAGCTTGACGCAAATGCATTTGCCCTGAAAGAAAAAAATCATATGATAACATCTATATTAATGGAACATAAAAAAGCTAAATGTCAGAAGTAAAAAACTTTTTCTGGGTAAAGTGGTACTTAGAAAGGTTTTTTATTTTTTGGCTTATTAATAAAGATTTTCAATTTACTTTAAGAAAATTTATATTTAGGGAAGCAGAGTTCTATTGACAAACTGTTTCTTTAAGTGGCATATAAATTATAAGACTTTATGACTAGACTTTCTGGCTAGCCTGATAACATTTTTTTCTATATTTATACTATCTAGATCTATATTTCTTTCTAGAAAAGAAAGAAAAGTTTCTTGTGTAATATTGAAGCCTCAACACTCTACCTATATGTCATCTTCAACTCTCAGGTCAAAGGCAACTTTCTCCAACAAACTCCCACCAGAGTCATCTCTCCTTCCTTTGGAATTCCTCTAGTATGTTGTCTGCTCCCCTCGGTCACATTTAAGGATTTCTATCCTGTACTACAAGCTTTTTAAAGATGTGGTCTTAGTGTCTTCTCTACTAAACCGTTCATTACTTGAGAGAATCATACCTCTTATTAATTACTATAAAAATAAAATGATTATTGCTAAATATTTGTTAAAAAGTGAAAATAAGACAGAAATGAATATCATATGCTGACATTCGAGGATGAAATGATTATTTTCTTTTTAGCCTTATTATATTGCTTGAACTTAGTTTACACTAGAGTTTCTAATTTATCTTGAACTCTTCTGTCCAAACAAAAAGCATTTAGTATAACAGAAAATCCAAATTCAGATATTGTTCCAAATGATGCAGACTGATTTTCATTGTAACTCTGGGTCAATAGATCTATTTCTTCAAAGTCAGCAAAAATGTAACAAATTGCCAACAAATTCAGGCATCCATTTATGTATTAGACAAGTTTTTAATGAGTAAGTTTTGGTTCATTATTTATTTGCCCTCAAAAATCCCACAGAGTTATACTTAAACAGCTTTCGAAGGAGAGACTGGAGTATACATAATGAGTTGACCTAATAATTTAGAAATTATTTGGAAGTATGACTCAAATCGTTTGTCATTTCAGGTAAACCATTTCTCTTCTTTGCTAGGCATAAATGAAATTATTAGACATATAATAGCATAATATTTTCTATGTAAGGATATTGCAAAACTGAAAAAAAAATCTAACCACACCCATGGCTTTGAGGAGCTCCTGGATTCAGTTCTTAGAGAAGTCAAATAATAGACATTATATGCAGTCTACATTAAGCCCAGTTCTATAGCTTAACAAGTCTCACTGATACCTTAGCACTAAAGATCAATTTAATTTTAAGTAACTGCTCCTTAAGGGAGCAGTCAGCATCATTTGTTGCATTAAGCAAACCAAAGTGAGGAATGTTTCTGTAACTTACCATATATTTGGATTTAATTGCAGTTGGTGGTAGGAGTCAAAGTCATCTCGCAGGATAATGCTGTCACTATGTATTTCAGCTACAAGAAAAAGGAAGTATTTAGGAAAGAAATATACTACAACAGTATATTTAGCTAAACACAAGTGTCAATACGCTGTATTTATGAAGAATAATGTATTTTAAAACTAAATTTTAAATGAGCAGTTGATTATATTTGCTTTGTCCCTCAAACTACTAAGGGACAAGGATAAACAGCTCTGCAGTTTAGACACCTAGAAGTTGGGAAAACCAAAGACCCCAAAAGGAAACCTATGAAGCTGTCACTAGGCAGGGGAGGCAGGAAGGCCAAATTCAGCACCAACCTACAAGGAGAGGCTATACGGGACTTGTTTTCCATCAATATGGCTTGGCTGTGTCCCTACCCAAATTTCATCTAGAATTGTAGTTCCCATAATCCCCATGTATCGTAGAAAGGACCTGGTGGGAAGTAACAGAATCATGGGGGCAGTTACTCTCATGCTGTCCTCGTGAGAGTGAGTTCTCACAAGATTTGATGGTTTTTGTTTTTGTTTTGAGTCAGAGTCTCGCTCTGTTGCCCAGGCTGGAGTGCAGTGGCACGATCTCGATCTCAGCTCACCGCAACCTTCGCCTCCTGGGTTCAAGCAATTCTCCTGTTTCAGCCTCCAGAGTAGCTGGGATTACAGGTGTCCACTACCACGCCTGGCTAATTTTTATACTTTTAGTACTGACGGGGTTTTGCCATGTTGGTCAGGCTGGGTCTTGAACTCCTGACCTCAGGTGATCCACTCGCCTCGGCCTCCCAAAGTGCTGGGGTTACAGGCTTGCGCCACCGTGCCTGGCTGAGATTTGATGGTTTTATAAGGGACATTTCCCTCTTTTGCTCGGCACTTCTTGCTGCCACCATGTGAAGAAGGACGTGTTTGCTTCCCCTTCTGCCATAATTGTAAGTTTCCTAAGGCCTTCCCAGCCATGCTGAATTGTGAGTCAATTAAACCTCTTTCCTTTTAAATTACCCAGTCTTGGGTATGTCTTTATTAGCAGCATGAGAATGAACTAATATACCCATATTTCAACATATACTCATCCATGGCTTCCAAGAGATTGCCCAGACAGTGTCAGTGTCTAACTCACTTTAAAGCATGGAATTGGATAGAACATTCTGGCTATTCATTGTCAGCTAAAATTGTTGTAATCTACTGATCCATTTTTTCTTCCCTTTCCCCCATCCTTCTTGCCCTGGCTTGCTTTCTCTCCTTCCTTATATTCACTCATCTTTTATTCAAAGTTTTTAAATTTGTTAACTTTTTTTCTCTTTCAGAACTGCAAAAGAGAATTTATCTATATGAATAAGTAAAATTCCTAAATAAAATCAATGTAGAAGTCAGGAGGAATGCCAGGAAGCCATACATGGTTTTAAATATATTATCACTACACATTTGAGATATATTGAATATCTATTTTTAAGTTCTAGAAGAACTTCAGGCATGTCAAGCACGATATTTTCATCAACTGTAGAGTTCATATTTTCGCTGAATAGATAATGAATAAGTAAAATCACTTTCATGGCTGGTTACAATGTAAGTGTGCTCATTTTAAAGGTTGTGTGAGAAATGATAATTATTTCTATTCATGTTGTAAAAATTAATTTAGTACTTTAACAATGCTCTCATCTGATTCATGGTTTGCTTAGGAAGTTTGTTTCAGCTACTATAACTTCTTTGGGTCTTGACAATTTTGTTTGAAGTAGCTAACAGACTATCTTTTGGAAAAATTAAAATAATATTATCTGATTAACAAAAATCTCTCATAACTTTTTCTTTTAAAGGTGATACTTTATGTTTTTTTAGGCTCACTCAAATGTAATTCTCTGAACTCATTGGGTAATTAAAATCACTTCCCAATATCAGGAATCATATTTTCACATTCTCTTTGGTGACATCCCCAACCCATGGCAGTCCTTGCCTCCTTTATACCAGGTATGCCAGCAGGCAAGCACATAATGAAGTCATGGAAACCAGTGAATCAGCATGTACTGAGAGGACTGGATGCTCAGACTCGAAGCCCTAGGCATGAGAACAGGGAGAATATGGATATACACTGGAGAGAATGCTGTGATGTATTCTGTGCATGGAGTGATTTAATGATTCCTCTGAGCGATGAGATGCAGTGCCTCAGATGCCTACAGGGTACAGCTCTCTCAGATACCCAATCTGGGCGAGACTCGGCTGGGCCACTGCGGGTCACCAGCCTGTCTTGGCTGCCAGAAGGCATGCTTCTAAGCGCTTGCATTTGTCTGCCAAGTAAGAGGAGCCCCAAGCTGTAGCATTACATAAAAGTAGAGCTTCTCAAGGCAGATTTTCCAAAGAGGAAAAATAAATTAATTGGGTTTATAGGTTGAAAGGAAAAGCCCAAGAGACAAATAACTGACCTACCTGGAAAGTCCCACAGTGAGAGACATTTGAAAAGGCTGCAACCAGCTAGGATGATTTCTTTTTATTCTTATTAAATACTACAGTGTAGGAAATTGCTTTTAAAATAAGTCTTCACTGACACAAATGAGAAAATTAATGCTTAAAGATCACTTGCTTTCTAGAGACTTTTTTATTTACAAAGGCAATGGGTAAGCCTCACTGGATACCTGCTTGTGTATTGATTTACTTCCAAACACCACTATACTATTTACCATACACTTTATGAACACAAAATCATTTAATCCTTATATCAACCCTGTGAGGTAGGTACTACTCTTAATTCTACTTTGCAGATAAGAAAACTGAGGCACAGAGAGGTTAAGTAACTTGCTCAATATTATGTAGCTAGCAAGTGGTAAAAGTGAAATAAACCCAGGTAGTTTGGTTCAAGAATCTGTGATCCTAACTAGTACACACCCTGCCTCAAGAACTGTGGACCACTAAAAGCATGACATTATGGAAAATCCATGTGCCATTTTAAGAAGGAGGTATTTATCTAAACAGTCTCATTTCAATTTTTTTTTTTTAAAGAAACAGGATCTTGCCCTGCTGCCCAGGTTGGAGGACAGTGTCTCAATCATAGCTCACTGCAGCCTTGAAATCCTGGTTTAAATGATCCTCCCATGTCAGCTCCCAAAGTAGCTAGGACTCCAGGTGCATACCACTACACCGACTAATTTTTAACATTCGTTTGGTACAGATCTCAAATCCTAAATGACTTCAATTCTTCCATATTCATGGCTTCTTACTCACTAGCTCTATGCTCTAATATTTATGATGGGCATCTAGTATTATAAGGGACTCTGGGGAAAATTCAGCATTAGAATGCAAAAGCTTACACTCAATAGGATCTCAGGGCTGAGGGTACTAACAGGTGCGAAAGTTCCTGCATGAGCCCCCAGCTGGGCAACATGAACATTTCCTCAAGGAGGTTCTGTATTCAAGTATAATCTGTATCCAAGTCTAATTTCAGTGAATGATCAGTGACCAGAAAGGACAGCTTCCTCACCTCTGTAACATCTGCTCACATAGCCAGAAAAGCCAAACAAATAGATCAGGCACTAAGGTTAATGACATCAGAGTCTTAAACACTTACCTAGATGTGGGTGCATAGTGGCCTCTGTTGGAGCTGAATCAAGAGAGGAAAGAAGAAAGACAACTGATCAGGAATGAAAGCAAAATCCAGTAATAAACAGTCACAATACAGTTACAAAACTTAGGTCACATTAAGCAAATCAAGTGGCTACAGACTTTTTCATCTTTTTAGGAGTTTCTAGAACTCTTGAAAAAATAGAATACAATAAGTTTAATGATCTTGTATTTTGTGCCAACGCTTATTGGTTAAATCAGAGAAGAGTTTCACAAAGATTCACTGAATCGTTGACTCTAATTAAAGATTTTCTTGAAACAAAAGGAATACTTGCCAATTAATCAATAATGAATAACAAAACCCTGGCACAATGATATACATTCTCTCACTAGTATCACAGTGCATATGAACAAGCCAAATCTGAAGCTTCAAGGAAAACAAGGGTTTATTTGCAAACTAGCTGGAAAAGGAGGAAAATTTATGTTGAAATTGAAACTTTGAAAATACAAATTAATAATGGTTTTACACACGAATTTCCTAACGTGAACTGTGTCTCCAGAAGATTTTAACTGTAATTTCCAGTATCTTCTAAATTGTCTGCAAAAACCCACAAGAAAAATTTGAAGAATGCCTTGTTGATGTTAATTGTTTTAGACTTGCTTTTCAATTTGTGCAATATTTCTGTGAATTCCATGTTAATAATACTATGCTGACACAAGAATAATACTTGGATATAGTTTTGAAACTGATGTTTTTGCATTAAAGGTAAATCAGCTCTTCTAATAAAAATGAAAAATGTGTAAAGGTGGATCTGGACATTAAAGGAAAATGATTTTTTGATACTCAATTCAGTTACTGGAAGATCTTTAAGTAGGTAAGAAACACTTGGGTATGTGGATCTACTTTTCAGCTGTCAATTTTATGAACTCTTAATACAAGCCCAATATTGCTTAAGATGTGCTATAAGTGTAAGGTACATACTAGATTTTGGAGATTTAGTACAAAAAATGTAAAATATCTCATTAGTAGTTTTAAATTGACCACATTATATCAAAATGTTTAATATTTTACATATTCTGTTAATAAAATACATTATTAAATTAATTTCATCTATTTCTTTCCGGTTTTTAGATGTAGCTACTAGAATATTTAAAATTGCACATGGGGCTTACATTATACTTCTATTACACAGTGCTGAACTACAGCTAGGAGGGACATTTGCACTGTATATCAATTAGGAAATCATTATCAAGTAGGAGAGGTGGAGTTACAAAAGGAAGACCGAGTCACTCAGAGAGAACATAAGGTATAAAGAGAGAAGTGAGGCTGAGAGCAGCAGCTAATGCCTATAATCCCAGCACTTTGGGAGGCTGAGGCAAGAGGATTACTTGCGGCCAAGAGTTCAAGATCAGCCTGGGCAATATAGTAAGATACCTCGTCTCTACAAAAAAACATGAAAAATTAGTTGGGCATGGTGGTGCAGCCTGTAGTCCTAGCTACTCAGGAGGCTGAGGCAGGAGGATCACCTGAGGCCAGCAGCTTGAGGATGCAGTGAGCTAAAAATGCACCATCACACTCCAGCCTAAGCAAGAGAGTGAGACCCTGTCTCTAAATACATAATAAAAAGAAAGAAGTGAAATGTGGAGTCAAATGTATATTTAACGGACAGGTGGCAGAAGACGAGCTAGCAAAGGTGACTGAGTAAAAGTGCATTCCATTAAGGAATTAAGAAAAAGAAAGAGTTTTAAGAGCTAAGAGAGTTGAAGGAGAGGCCAAAATAATCTTAATAAAGCTGATATCGATGAAGAACACCCTGCTAGTAAGGCACTTTGCTAAGGAGTGTCTATAGATGAACTCAGGGATTTTGGCCTCAGAGTCTAGACTCAACTACTGTGCAAACTGCTCCTTCTAGAAGGTTAGCTGCAAAGGTGAGAAACGAGATCTTATATGGAGATGAGGACCAAAGGGTTTTGTTTTGTTTCTTAAAATATGATAGTTAACCATGCCTAATGTTAGCTATATTGCAAAAGGGATTCTCTGTATTCATGTTATAAACTGTTAAGAAGAAAGGAAAAACACCTGTCTACAGAATATGGAACTTCAAATTATTTCACAGGTTTTGAAATAACTTGGTTAAATTAAATATAGGAAAAGTTATGACAATTATTAATTAGAAATATTTACCATGCAATACAATGGTTACATATGTATAACAAAATATCTGCAGAAATATTGTTGCCTACTTTACATTAAATGACTTTGGTGACTAAGGCCTCAACCCAATAAAGGGAGTAAGTTATAAAACGCTTTACTTTAAATTGTTTATTCAAATGGACATCTACCTTTGCTAAATTATTTGGGCACATGGGAGCTTTCACTGAAACACCTACATCACATTTTAGAAAGACCCACTGAGTCAGAATCTCTGAGGGTGGAAGCTCGGAAGTTGTATTTTTTAAAACCTCCTTGACTGATTCTGCTGGAAAGTCAGATTTCAAATTCACTGGTTTAAACAACACAATCCACTGCTTATTGTTATAGCATGCTGAACTGTTCTCTGTGTTAAGTACTTATCTTTGCTCTGAAGAAGAAATAGGCTCCTCAAAAGCAGAAAATATGTCCACCCAAGACATCAGACAAAGCTGGTAATAGTGTCTCAATAAATAACAAATTGATTTGAAAGCTACTTCTTAGTTGTAATATATTTTATGATATTTCAGAAAATAATTGAAGATCCAAGCCTTAAAATAATGACAGAATAGACACATAACATTGTCCAAAAGTCCTTTATTATAAGTGGTCTGGGGAGCTTCAACACCCAGTCAGTGTTTACCTGGATTTAATTTAACTCAACAAATTTACATCATGTTGTAAATCACTAGTTAGGAAGAATTGTTTTAATATATTTTAACAAAAATATCTACTCTCTGAGATAACTAAACATTATTTCCTCAAAAAGAGAAACATGTTTAGTATGCAAAACTTAATGAAAAGTACAAATTTTCTTGAGAAAGATTCACACATATGTAGTTTAAAAATGGGCCAAAAGCTAGTAAAGTACTGCGCCTGGAAGTTTATTTTAATCATTTCTCAATAAGTGACCATATCAATCTAGTTTTATGTAGTCTAAACAAATTTTCTAAGCCTGTAGGAAGTTCACCATCTTTTCACATTTACTGAGGTAAATGCACCACAGAAAAATTAAAGTAGCCTGAGGAAGAATGATATAGTTCAACATTATTTAGTATACTCCCATTTGGATAGTACCTGCCTTGCCTCATACTAGTGACTATGAGTGAATTATTAAGTTCTTATATTATGTGAACTTGGCATAACGGCCTTTACTCTTTCCTTTATTAAATGCAAAATGCATGCTTGCTAGACAGGTCCTCATTTGTCAGTTGTCCAAGTGCTTACCCAATGGCAATCTCCAAGTCTACCTTTCCTGTTCCTCTGCCATTGAACTAGCTCTAGATTGAATCACTGAATTTTTCTAGATTGCTCGTATGTTTTTATCTCAACATTTATTGGTCTGTTACTGATTTTCTGCCTCTCCCAGGACCCTAGAATGCCCTACCCCACCTTGCATCTTGCCCAGTTTCTCAGTTCCTTTGAATCTAAAATTGCATGATTAAAATCTAGCAATGACATAAAATTGTCAGATGGCTTAAACTAGGGAGTTTTGGTTTCTGAGGATGAGAGACAACAGAAAGTTCTTAAAGAAGTAGGTTTTGGTTTTGGAGAAAGAATAGGATGGAATACACCTTTAACAGAAGTGTAAAAGACATCGCAGTTTCTTCCAGGTATTTCTGTGGTAGTGATAAGAAGATCAGGTCAGACGACCAAAGGTATGCACAGAGGAAGATGCACTAGGGATGGTGCTACTTGTCAGAGGACACTGAATTGAAGAGAGAAGAAGATAGGCTGGAGTTGTTCTGTACCCAGAGAGATCATTGTGGGGAAGCTTCATAATATGGTCCTATTTTAGTTTCATTGGTGAGACCCATGAAACTGTACGTAGAGGCTGGAAGGAACTTATAGAAAGATAAATGATTTAATAAGGAATCAAGTGTTTGTATAAATCAAACTGAATTCCTACATTTTATCAGAAGTGAATATTTTTTCTATAAGGTAGGATGCTCAACTAGGAATGAATGTTCAGCTGAGATGAATCTAGGAATATCTAATTCTGTTAAGAGTTCCCTGTTACAAATTGCATGTGAATGTATTTGTGTTTCAATGAACTTTAAATCTCATTCAGAATAACCATAAATCTCTGTAATCTTTATCCAGAAATACAATGCCATTGAAATTCACAAACATTACAGAAACTATATCCTTTGTAAAGCTTGATCAAGTTCAAGCAACTGGACTGAATTGGAAATTGACTTTAGGTATATCATGATAACTTAAAGAGTAAGCCAAATGTCCTCAGACTGAATTAACTTACTTAAAACCACAGATAAAATATAAAAAGTTACACAGGTAAGTTAAAATGAAGGTTCTACTTTGCCTAAAAAACAAGTAAAAGCAAGCCAACAGAATGGAGGAATTACAATAGAATCTCACTAAAATCACCAGGTTTTTTAAAAGCTTTTTTTCCAGCGAGGGATTCAGAATGAAAGCCTAGTCTACTTTGACTTGTTTTTAGTTGAAAAAGCTAAACGTCTTTAAAACTATCAATATAAATTGGTAGCAATTTTTACTAGGAAAGTATTGATAAATGAGAATCTACTTAATTTCATAAGTCAAATCTCTCTTGAGAGCAGAGCAGTTAAATGAGAAGAAATGAAACTTTAAAGTTTTCAGCATAATACAATCTTTTCATACTAGATAAGTAAATAAATGTTCTTATGAGTGTCAAAAACACTCATAAATGTGTACTTATGATTTCTTTTCCAGATTCTTTTTGATGTTTGTGATAGTGCCATTTAACAGTTATTTGTCCTCCAAATTCTCTCTCCAGTGGGGCCTATCCAGATGATGTTTTGGAAAAATACAAAGATTTAGATCAGCAATGATATGCTTCAGCAACATTCTAAGTCCTTCCTTAGCCAAGCATTTTCCTAGATGCTTGAGTACTATTAAGTGACCTGAAGATTACATATGTATTTTACTAAGATGTCACAGACTATGCAAAGAGGACAAAAATAGATTTTTAAAATTAATAAGCTTAAACATGCTAAAAATAAAAGTAAACAATCATTGTTTTTGGAAGGTACTTCAAAGTTTGAAAAAAATAGATTGCTTATAGAACTTCTTTTTTTAAAAATTCAATTGTACTGTTCTTGAAATGATTTATCACCATAAGTTAGCAAAAGAAAGAGACTGGAACTGCCTTGAATGAACACAAGAACTCTGTACTAATGCAGATTCGATAAAGATAATTATTCAAAAAATAGTGAGCGTGAACGATTATTACATGGAACAGCCATGAAAAGACCCAGTTCGTAAGATAAGCAATTCACATCACAAGGCTTGGTTGAGCCTAACATGAAAGCAAGTAAATTCAGTACCAAAAGTTTCAAAACAATAACATGCTTCTTGGTCTCTTTAAACAAGGTTACTATTTTTTCACTTAAAATGAAAGCAGAAAAAGTGCATGCAGATACTTTTTTGAATAAATGATGGAAAGCTCTTAGCTCATATATGTTAACATGTCTCTGTGTTGGAGACAGTTCTAGCCAGAAGAGTTGTAGGTCTTTTCCCAAGGAATATCTTTGGGAAAGGTGAAAAATTATCTTTAAAAACTCACTATTTTCACTCAGTGTGAATTAATCTGGCCTTCATCGCAGTATGAGAAGAACCACTTTTTACTCACTTTTTAAATTTTAAAGTGCAACTAATGTATTGCTTGTCATTAGATAGACTTACTTTGTGAACATTACTTTAATTTACTAAATGTATTTTTGTCTCCAAAATTACCTCCAATTATTTAGCGCATCTCACAGATTATAATGAGTGGCTTATCTTTATGACAGTTTCTCTTGCATTAGCATCAGCTAAGCTTTGCAGACAGAAATGAAAGTTAGAACATCTCTGTAAACTAAAACAGGCAGCAAATATCTCCACATTAGCTTCTGTGACTACATTTGGTTATTGGTGCTCACAGTCATACTTTTCTTAATAACATTTTAATAGCTTAAACTATTGGGCCTTTCAAAATAAATATTATAAACATGGATCCTTAGATGGTATCTCAATATTAAATTGAAGCCTAAATTCCTCCCATCATCAATTCCATTTGTCCAGGAGACAAATTACATGCTAAAAGTTAAAAAAAAAAAAAAAGCTTCATTTCTTAAGAAGCATTTCTGTGCATATGCTCTTTCAAAAGTTGAACGTGCCAGAATCTTAGATCACAGCAGCCTGAAGTAGGCATATTAGAAAGAATGAGGTCGTGTTTAATTCCCCCAAAGGTTATTTTCTTGACAGATGTGTTTTTTTCTTTCAACTGACTTATTTTGAATGGAAATTTTAAAGTAATCATCTGACTCCAAATTATAGTAGTACTAATAAATTTCAGCCAACTTGTTGAACAAATTACTCAGTGCAAAGAATGGAGATGTAAATATGTGGAGCAGAAAAACGAAAAGATGCCTAAAAATGAATTGAGGAGGTGGTAAATGAGCTTTGAGGTAATATTATTGATTACTTAAAAAAAAAAAAAGCCTTTGGGTCAGACAAGCATTATATATAGATGGCAAGCAATTCTTCCAAATACAGGTATTATGTTACGGGTACTATATCTCCTGAATCATTTTAGAATTCAAAGGCCCTAGGTAGTTTTGCCTCAGGTATCTCCTCACCTAATTTGAAATTCAAATGTATTAAACTTCCAAAGCTAAATATGACAAATTAGACATGGGCTCTGAAGTTAGCATTTAATGAGCTATGAACCTAGACTTTCATCTCCCCAGGAATAATTTCTTTATTACTTTTTGTATTTTATTGCAATAAAGCACCATTTGACCTTCAAGTATGATAATTAAGCTTCCAAAAATGTTATAAATTTAGAGTGAAAACAGTTCTCCCTGTGTTCAGGAACATACTTATGATCAGTATAAAAGATTACTTAATATTCAGAGACAGCTAAATTATACACAGAACCAGCAATATTAGGGATTATTTTTCTCTTCCTTCTCTTTGATTTTCCACCTCAACTTGTGTCTCATAACAATTTATCATCTTTCATATTCTAAAATAAATGAAATAGGAGCAAAATGAAAATATATCTTTATAACCTGCAACTGGGAGATAGAGAGCTCTTTCAGGTAAGATTCCAATAGGAGCTGTAAATAATGGGGCCTTAAACATTAAAAATTATGGCTTATTGTCTTACCATGCTCATGTCCCCACCTTTTCTGGGGAGATATCCATACATTTTTCAAAAATTTGCTTATGATATAAATAAAAGTTTTAAGTGAAAAATCAGAATGCAAAACAGTATCATTTGAATTGTTGGTACATTTTTATATTTATATTTATTTATATTTTGAGAGAGTGTCTCGCTCTGTTGGCCAGGCTAGAGTGTAGTGGCACATCTTGGCTCACTGCAATCTCGACCTCCTGGGCTTAAACGATCCTCCCGCCTCAGCCTCCCAAGAAGCTGGGACTACAGGCATGCAGCACCAAGACCAGTAATTTTTTTTTTTGGGGGGTAGAGACAAGATCTTACCACATTGCCCAGGCTGGTCTTGAACTCCTGAACTCAAGCAATCCACCCGCCTCAGCCTCCCAAAGTGCTGGGATTACAGGCATGAGCCACCACGCCTGACCAAATTTTAATTTTTAAAAAATTGTTGCTGTGTAGCAACTTTTTAAAAAATTCTAGACCTTTGAGAACTTGAAGAGATGAAGTTCATCGATGGAGCAGATGTGAGAAATGCAGGTATAAATTGACCCAAAACCTGAGAATGTATGGCTTTTAAGTAACATTCAGAGGTTGAAAAGAAAATCATAAGGCTCAAAACAGGAAGGAGGAGGAAGAAGTGGAGGAGAAGGAAGAAACCTTGTTGCTAACATCAGCAGAAATTGCTAGAGATTTACCAATGTCTATTCTCCTTTTACTTCTTTATTTCTCAGCCTCTCCTATAGCTTCCTGTGACAAAGGAATTAAGCTCTGCCCATATGAGGTGAGCAGAAGTGACTAAGGTCACTTTCAGGGCTGGGTGATGCCCTAAAGGAATGGGCATGCTTCCTTGGCCCTTTCCCTTCCCTGCTGTAGGAGGTGGTGAGTGCTGGAGCAGCCAGCTTGGCTCCGAGATATGGAAGCTACATGCTGTGCACAGCAGAACCACTCTGCCAGCCCTAGACCACCCATCCTCAAACTGGTGTATGACTAAGAAATAAACTTCCAGTCATTTAACCCACCGACATGTCGAAGTACTTTGCTTAGTACCTCAAGTACATAGAAGCTTAATTGATACTCTAACTACAATAGTTAATTTCTCATGGGTGAGGAAAGGGTTCCTTTTGGGGAAAAGTTTCTTCTCTTTATCTCAGTCATAATCTTAAGGGCGACAGTAGCTATTAGAGTTGATCAAACTGCAAATTCCTGTGAGTAGAGAGACTCTATCTTGAATATCTCTGCATTCCCAATGCTGAGCACAATGTCTCATACATGGCAGTTCCAAATATGCTAGTTGAATGGATTCTGATAAGATCAGCAAGCAATATTACTAAAACCATTGTTGTTAGAAAATTCTAATCATCTCCTATGTTCCTTTTCTTCCTTATTGCTTGTACATATGTCATCTTCTTCCTTTACTTTTCTTCATATTTCTTTTCACTTTCCTTTACATACAATCTGTCTTGCCTAAGATAGACTTAAGGCAGTTTACAAAAAAGGCAGACAGCTGAACAAGACAATAAAGGGGGGGAAATCAAAGATGACAAACGAGGGTGGAAAAATAATACATGCCGTGTTGAGATATGTATGCAAGATGCATGCCCCTCAGGACTTCAATTTGGTTCTCAAGCCATAAAGTTACAGAAACAGAAGAGTTCATAACTTTAAAGAACATGTATTGTTCAGGAGAAGGACAGTTATTGCAGGTACACAGACTGTACACAAGTTTCTTCTGTAGTTTCTCATAGAGGACCCTGAGCAATAAAGCAAACATCATTTCAAATACCATCTATCCAACTCTGAGTTTTGTTAAGCTACTCCTAGTAAAGTTCATCAGTGAAAAAGAGTGTACAATATCTAAATAAAGATGATATAGGAGGACAGACTTGAGCTGGATCTTTAAGGATGAGCACAGCTTCATCAGTTAGACAGCAGACGAGGTATTGAGGAAGGTACACTGGGGAAAGGAGTTGGCATACATGAGCCACAGTGATAGGGTCAGGATGGCATCTCTGATGAAGGAAGTACTTATTCCAGCTGAAATAGAGAGTCTGGTGTCAGGTGAGGGTGATGGATGTGGAGATGAGGTTGGAGAGAGAGAGAGGTGGGACAGATCAGGGAAGTCCTGAAAGCCAGGCTAAACTGGGGGGAAATAGAGGGCAGTTATAGGGTTTGAGGCCAGGAGCATTTTGATCAATGTGTGAAAGGCCTGAATAAAAAAAAAATGGCAGTAGGTATGGAAAGAAAAGTGTTGGTTGAAGAGATATTATGTAAATTGGCCTTAGACACACTGGGTATAGACATGGATGACAAAAAGGAATGGGCAAAGAAATGTGTTACCTAGAGCTCTGTTTAGTAACTGGGGTGATTATGAAGATGCTAACCAGAACTGCAACAGAGGGGTACAGTTTTGGGAGGAAGGAAAGTTCAGTTTAGAATATATTGAGTTTACGGTACCTAAATGACACCCAAATGTAGTGTCCAGTAATAGTAGTGGGAGCTAGTATCTACAGAGTATGTGCTAGCCACTATGCTATGCACTTCATCACGATATAATCCTCACAATCTTATGGTGTTCCTTCTGGGCACAGAATATTATACCACTTCTTAGGAATGGTATGAAGTGGTCAAAAAAGTTGATACTATCCCTTTCTCTTTTCTACAGATGAGAGAATTGAGACTCAAAGATTACATGGCTAGAAAGTGCCAGAGCAGAAATTCTAACTCAAGAGTATGCAGGTGACTGCAAATTTTATGCTCCCAATCATTTTACCTTCTTGACTCTTTGTATAAGCATCAAGCAAGTGGAGAGTTAGGGAGATGAAAATTATAGGTGTGAGTAAGTTCAACAGGGACAATATAAAAGCACAAAAAGAAGGCCGAGCATGGTGGCTCAGGCCTGTAATCCCAGCACTTTGGGAGGCTGAGGCGAGTGGATCACAAGGTCAAGAGATTGAGACCATCCTGGCCAACACGGTGAAACCCCATCTCTACTAAAAATCTGCCGGGTGCGGAGGCGGGCACCTGTAGTCCCAACTACCCGGGAGGCTGAGGCAGGAAAATTGCTTGAACCTGGGAGGCGGAGTTTGCAGTGAGCCGAGATCGCATCACTGCACTCCAGCCTGGCGACAGAGTGGGAATCCTCTCAAAAAAAAAAAAAAAAAAAAAAATTGCAAAAAGAAGCCCAACCCCAGAATGTATGATGTGGGAAGAAGAACAACTCATTATGGAAACTGAGAAAGAAAAGAGAAGTCAGGTAGGGTGAGGATCCGAGTCCTCTGGATTAGTTGGCACCCTAGTAGGTTATTGGTGACCTTGAGGATGATGGTTTCCAGGGAGTGCTGGCAGTAGAGGCCAGACGGCAGGGTTAGGAGGAAAGCCTGGCGACACCACTGCTCTTTCAAGAAGCTGGAGTGTAAGAAGGAAACACAGCCGGGGGTACTGGAAATTCAGGATGAAATACTTGTGAAAGTAGCGGTGGCTTCAGCAAATTTAAGCACAGAGGAGGAGGTGGCCACTGAAGAGGAAGACACTGAAGCTATGAGAAAGAGAAAGCACAATTATTGGAGCAAGGCCTCAAAGGAGATGAGAGGAACACCATTCCATTAAGTTTATGTTTTTCTGCAAATGTGTTTTGGTCCTTCTCTTCCGGGTTTGCATTAGTAAATCTGTACTATAAGCTTCTTAGCAATGGGATGGGAGACTGCCTTATGTTGCCACACACCTCCCCTGGGGTCTGGTACAGTGTTTCACATATGCCCACTGGGGATACAGCACAATATATATTAATACCAATGAACTCCAACTCTTAAAAACTTGATTATAAAAAATCTATATTTATTTTTACATGAAACAACTGAATTTTCACATGTACATTAAAAATAATGTGGATTAATAAATTGGATGAAATAATATTTCACAAGCCAAACAAAATTATGAGTTATGTATGTTTGTAACAGCTTTGCTCTCCCTCCCCAGGTGATTGTATAGGTCCAGATTTGGTCTTTGTCCTTCAAAATATGGAGGAATCAAGCAGGTTATACAGCAGCATGTGTAGAAAGAATTCTTCCATGGGCACCCAAAATAACTCAATGCCAAATTCTTCTTGGGCATAAATCTAGGAATTTTGACTTTGGACTAGATAAAGCTGTCAAGTGGGAATGTATATAGCCCTCAGAACAGAAAAGAAGGCTGTTTAAATCTATGTTCAATCACCTTGGGATAAACAGCACCAGTCCAAAACACCATTCTTTAGGAAATCAAAAGAATAATCAGACCCACCCCCAGAGTCACTAGCAAGAAATTTTACTATGGTCATGTGAATCAGCTCTTTGTCATTCCCCTTAATATGCTTGTCTTCAGATCACTTAGGGATACTTTCTGCCTGCCATAGCCCCAGGAGGGCTTTAGTTTCTCGCTTTGTTGGGTAGTTTGTAAGACCTTGAAGCAAGATCGGGGGGTCCTGGATGGTCTTCCCTGATCCTGTTAATTCAGTTCTCTTTGTTTATAAGTCACAAAGCCTAGGGATGTCATGAACAGGAGCTGTAACCACTAAAATGAAATAGAAGCTACAAAATAGCCAAGGGGAGCACAGATGTCTTTGACTAGCAAATGCTTACACTGGCCACATTCAAGTGAAATACATCAGTATTTATTTTTCTTTTCAGCAATTAAAGTAGATATGTTAAAACCCAGTTCTAACAATGAGAGAGAAACAAGTCTGAATTAATAAAGACTTTGCATTTCAGGGTACTGGAAAGATATTTAGTAATATAAACCGTTGAATAACCAAGGATAGCCAAAAGAAGATTTTGGTAGATCTGATCCACAATTTTTACAGTATTTGGGTATAAAGTTATACTTAAAATGCTAAAAAATATCAAAGGAGGTTAAACACCCCATTCACTTGATGGACTTGCTTGTTAAACTCTCCTCTTCCCCTCTCCATCTCACAGTTTAAACTTTCACCAATCCTTAATACGAATGATTTAAAAATTGCAAAGAGTTTGCATTTGGGATGAAGCATATATGCTGCCTACCACCATGATCCAAGGGCCCTTAGAGAGCATAGCCACACTTTCTACCACTCACTGTTCTGAGAGTGATGAACAGCTGAAAAACTGCTAAGCTGGCAGAAAAAGCAGTCAAGGTTTTCTGCGCCAGCTGTAAGCCTGACCTCTTTCCTCCTGACATAAAACGTTTGCCTTTAGTTATAGCCACTTCCATCAACACAACAACAGAGAATTCCAGGGTGGTTTATAAATGGCACGCGCCCTTTGGGGGCACTACAGGGCATGACTGCTGTCAGGCCACTAAGCCTGCCATCTGGTCTTGCTAAATAATCAATGTGTGTGTTTGAAGAGGGTATGCCAAGAAGCCCACAGGCCAATGAATATACACACACACGATTATTTTCCCTGCTCCATCTTCAATGTGATGTGTGCATGCTGCTGGACCAGTGGCAGTAATGCTGATGCACTCACATCCCTTTTTCCTTAACTGTGTAGATTTAGGGCACCAAAGAGTATATGTGTTCTTTCCAAGGTTTTCGGGGAATTTAGGCAGTAGCAATAATCTTGTTTATTAGGGCTGTGGTTCCTGAGGGTTTTTAATGTTTAATTTTTTTTTAACTTTAAGAATCTACTTGGTATAATCAAACCAACATTGGGCTGTGAGTCCAGAGACTGGAATTCTAGGCCTGCCACTCATGAGCACTGTATATTTTGTCAAGTTAACTTGCTTGGCTACATCACTAATCCACAGATAAGGAACCTATAGGTACATGATCACAGCATAAATTCAAATACTAGTCCTCATCCTAAGTCTATATATACCACACTCACATTAACATTTTCAATAGTACTCATGTGGCTCAGAGAGAGACGTATTAGGTCTGCAGCTCTTTTTAGGTAGTTCAGCAATAATTTCTGCAAAAAAACTGATTTCTCCTAGTTCCTTTCAAGTTTTTAGTCTATTCTGATACTGTCTCTATTCTTTGTTTTGGTCACCTCTAACAGTACTTCAAAAAACACCACGATGTTTATCTTTAAAATCACTTACTGACATTTCAGACAATTCCCCAGATAGTCACTGGGCTAACTCGTTTATCCCCTTCTTGATCTTTGCTCTAATGTTTCCTTCTCAGTGAGTCTACCTGCCTTACCTGCCAAATTGCAATCAGCCTCTTCCCCCTCCACCCAACTGTACGCTCTTTACCTGCTATATTTTAGTGGTCTACTACCCCCTACAACACCTGCCACCTTCTAACATGGTACCACATTTAGTCATTTCTTATGTCTCATATTTACTGTCTGTCTCCTCTTCACTGCAATGTAGGCTTCATGGCAGCAGAGATCTTTGCTCTGTTTTTTGGCATATTCCAAGACCTAGCCTAGAACAGAGTCTGGCACATGGTAAGCATTAAGTAATTTTTGTTTAGTACTAAATATTGAATAATTTCAGTTCTTTTTGTTTTATAGCTAGTGAATTAACCTAAGCATCTTTTACTTTCAAAATAACTGAGGGTATACAGCCCAGCCAACCCTGCACTCCAGACTAAAGATGGGAAAACTCTAGCTCCTTGTCTGCACCATGACATGACAGCAGAACTCAGATGGGGATGTGTTTACGATTACTTGGAACCTCAGAGATATATTTTAAAAATCTCTAAACCTGTTCTATGTTCCAAGAACATTAAGGGGACTCCTTACAGCTTACATGAAAATCCATGAACAATTTTCAATAATTTTTAATATGCTGGTACATGTATTTTACAACCAGACATCAGTGTGAGCAACATTGCTAGTAGCAGCCACACTGCCTCATCATGGTCCATAGCAAACATTCAGGGTTAAAGATTTTTCAGTAAGGACAGTGATTTTTCAATTGTAAAATGTTTAAGTTGATCATTCAGCAAACATTTATTGAGTCTATGTTTCACGCCAAGCATGATTAAACGTTAAAAAAACCAAAAAGTTAAATCATGGTTCCTGCCCTCAAAAAGCTCTCAGTTGGGGGAAATGAGTGTTTAAACAAATAATTATGACACAACAGAAACAGAGCATGTTAAGGGAGTCAGGTGGATCATATAGGAGGAGACATTGGAGTTATAATTCAGAATTTTCCTTCGATTCTTGAGAAGCGATTTATTCCCCTTGCCACGCAGACTCGTCCCTCCTCCTTCCTAAGTCTAACCCCATATGTACACTTTTTTGGAGGAAATGTGTGCTATTTCTTTATAATACAAATAATGTAAGTTCACTGTAAACAAATTACAAAATAGAGATACATTTTTAAAAAATTAAACATTCATAATTTTACCCCACTGATCTACTTATGCTTTTTATTTCATACAAACCAACCTTGAATAAAATTTTGCTTCAGCAAAATCCCTTCCCTTTATGATGTACTGAATCTGTGCTTTGCGCCAGGGACTCTGGAAAGTAAGGTCATACAAGTAAAGCCTGAATCCACACTGTGATTTGAATGTGTCCCCTCCAAAATTCAGGTGTTGCTAATGTGACAGTAGTAAGAGGTGGGGCCTTTAAGCTGTGATTAGGTCATAAGGGTTACTCCCCCTGTGAATGGGATTAAGGTCCTTATAAAGAAGGCTTCACGCTCAACTGGCTTGCCCCTTTGCCTTCCACCATGTGAGGACACAGCATTCCTCCTCTTAGGAGGATACATCATCAAAGCACCATCTTAGAAGCTTAAAGCAGCCTTCACCAGACATCCAAACCTGCCAGCACCTTGATTTTGAACTTCCCAGCCTTCGGAACTGTGAGAAAATACATTTCTGTTCCTGATCAATTACTGAGTCTGTGGCACTCTGTTATAGTAGCGCAAATAAGACAATCCACTCCTCTATGATTTCAAAGCCCTCGTAAAGGCTAAAATCCAAAAGTAAATCATGCCCACTAGCATTCTCTCCTCAGCCTCAATTAAGAAAAAACTAGCCTCTGACATCCAGAACCTGGCCTGGCAATCCCTGCTGGGCCTTGGTGTCCTCCTATTGAACATAAACAATTTCACAGAACATCAGCTTCAGACAAGGCTACTCTGTGACCGTGATGAATCAAGATAGAGACACATCTATTTCTTAATCTTGTCTCAACACAGACACAACTTTAGCACTGTCCAAGTCACAAAGGTGCCAAGTACCCTCTCTCCGGGCTCATAGGAGTGACTGCTGCTTCTTTATCAATTACAGCAGTAGCCGTGCTCTAGTCTGCCCTTATGGTAGATTTATTGAGATACCTAACCACAGAATTTTTCCCACTTCCAGACAGCATCGAGTCCAGAGCAAAGCTCCACTTTCTTAAACCCTACCTTAACCACCAAAGAGAGCCCAAATCTTTTTAATTTAATTTTTTAATTTTTATTTTTTAGACAGAGTCTCACTCCGTCACCTAGGCTGGAATGCAGTGGCATGATTTCAGCTCACTGCTATCTCCGCCTCCTGGGTTCAAGTGATTCTCCCGCCTCAGCCTCCTGAGTAGCTGGGACTATAGGCGTGTGCCATCATGTCCAGCTAATTTTTTTGTATTTTTAGTAGAGATGGGGTTTCACTGTGTTAGTCAGGATGGTCTTAATTTCCTGACCTCGTGATCCACCCGCCTTGGCCTCCAAAAGTGTTGGTATTACAGGCATGAGCCACCGTGCCCCGCCCAGCCCAAATCTTATAATAGCAATTCCTTTCGTAACACCCTCTTCTTGAGATGCCCCATGGTTCCCCCATGGTTTGCCTTCTCCCACACTGCAACAAGCACTAAACCAACCTGTTTAACCTATTCAACTTCAACCAGGTGTGTTCTTGGTGGTGTTTGGCTGCAAGGCACTGGAAACCTATAATAAACACACTCTGATCTGGAGAGAGAGAAAATCTATAATCCTTTCCTCTCTGGGTGCCTACCTCTCTCTTTCCCTATTTTTTAAAAAAAATTTTTAATGGACAAATAATAACGGTACATATTCATTGGATCCACAGCTCTCTCTCTCTCTCTCTCTCTCTCTATATATATATATATATACACACACACATATATAATGTATAGTGATATTTTTTCAAAGCCTCAATTTTAAACTGCCCAGGATTTATTTCTCATGTCACAGTAATCTGTCTTCCCTTGACCTCTTGACTGCAAAGATTGAGCAAGAAGCTTTCTGTGCTACAAAGCTGCCTCAGGTGGTCTCACCTCACCAAAACCACCCTCATTTTCAGCCAAATTGCCAATCGTCTACTTTTTTTTTTGTTTTTTTTGAGGTGGAGTCTTGCTGTGTTGCCTAGGCTTGGAGTGTAGTGGCGCAATCTAGGCTCACTGCAAGCTCCGCCTCCCAGGTTCAAGCGATTCTCTTGTGTTCAGCCTCTTGAGTAGCTGGGACTACAAGCGCCTGCCACCACAGCTGGCTTTTTTTTTTTTTTTTTTTGTATTTTTAGTAGAGGTAAGGTTTCACTATGTTGGCCAGGTTGGTCTCAAGCTCCTGACCTCAGGTGATCTGCCCGCCTCGGCCTCCCAAAGTGCTGGGATTACAGGTGTAAGCCACCATGTCCAGCCCAAATTGCCAATCACCTTCTGATTGTAAAATCTTAATGTCCTTTTCTATCCTCCATCCTCTGTTTGTCCTTGTTAGATATCTCTACCATGTTCAGATTTCTTCCCTCAGTTCCCCCCACCTCAGAGGCTTGCCTCTTCTCCAGAATTCCCTCTTCTTCCCACCCCTGCTCAGTCACTGGTCTTCCTCACTTGGCTGCTTCCTCCCTGCTCCAACCATCTCCCTAATGAATGCATTGCCTCCCCAGCATCAATAGGCTGATGGCTTTCAAATCTCCCTGGCTGCTCCAGCCAGTGACAGGCCCCCTTCTCAGCAGGCTGCTGGAGAACTCTGCAACTCCCTCACAGCCAACATGTGGAAGTGCAATTGATTATCTTTTCTTCCAAACACCTCTAACATTTTCTTCATTTCTTCTCTGTTCCTGGCATCAATGTCCACCCCGTCACCAAGGCCAGAAGTGACAGAGTAGCCCCAGATTTCCTCCCTGTCCTCACCCATACCCCCATACCTTCTCTAGGTCTCTCTAACATATCCCTTTCTTTCTGGCCTCCAAGATCTAATCACAGTAATACATATAATGTATAATGATCATGTTTTTTCAAAGCCTCAACTTTAAACTGCCCAGCATTTAGTTCTCGTTTCACAATAATCTGTCTTCCCTTGTCTGCTGTCCATCATCTGCCTTTAATCTGTCAACAACTCTGCAACACATTCCACCCCCAACCCCCATTAGGTTTTCTTTACTTGTTCTATCATTCTCCTGCTTCCTTCCCATTGCCTGCAGAACGCCTAAGTCCCTGAGCATTAACAGAAGGGCCCTGCATGATCTTTTCCACTTACCTTTCCAGGTCTCATGGTTTAGCTGTAATGAGTTACTGGCTAGCCTCCTCTTTCTTGTCTATCAGACTATTGTAGTTTAATTGTTTGCTCATTCATTTGACAAACATTTATGAGGTACATACTGTGCATCAGATATTGTGAGAAGCTTTAGAGATTCCATACTAAAAAAGCACAGCCCTTATCCTCAAGGAGCACATATCTCGTGGCAGACAAGGCATTGTGATGATGTTCTTACGACAACATGCAATAAACAGTTGTCAAATGAATGAATGCATGCACAAGTAAGTTGCTCTCCTTATGCCTTTGTTTCCTCATTTTCAAAGTGTAGATAATAATAGTTTCTTTTTCAGAGGGTTGCTGTGAAGATTAGATGAATTTGTAGAGTGCTTGGAGTGGTGTCTGCACATAACAGTGTTGAAAGTGTTCCTACTTAACGTGCCTTGAGAATTCTGTAGAGAGTTATGTATGAGGGCTGTCTAGACCAGCTTGAGGGGAAGAGGGAAGGAATCAGAGATGTTTTCTCCAGAGGGAGGGAGTAATACCGTAAGCAGGGTCTGACAGCCCGAGTTAGACAGAACAAAAGAATGTAAAAGGATAGCCCAGGCAAAGAAAACTGGGAGAGTATAGGGTGCAGATAGCACCAGGATGATACAGTGAGGTGCATTCAGGGAGTTTTAAGGTAAAAATGAGAGGATGACAAGAAATGAGGTAGGAGAGACAAACTGAAGCCATATTGTAAGGGATTTTCCTTCCATGTGTGATAAGCAGTAGGAATTTTACTATGAAGATAAACTATCGCTTCCAATTGAGATAGTGAAGGGTTTTAAGCAGGCAAATGAAAGCAGCATATTTCCATTTTAGAAAGCTCATTATAGCAGCTCTGTAAAGGCACCATGAAAATAGGAGCAGAAAAATCATGAAGGAGGATATTTGGCAGCTCCCAAAGGAGGCACTGCTGGGCCCTGATGTAAAGTGGGTCAATGAGAATGGGAAGGAGGAGATAGATGGTTCTCCTCTCCCTTTTTCCTTTTTTTTTTTTTTTTTTTTTGAGACAGAGTCTCACTGTCACTCAGGCTGGAGTACAGTGGTACGATCTCGGCTCACTGCAACCTCCACCTCCCGGGTTCAAGCCATTCTCCTACCTCAGCCTCCGGAGTAGCTGGGATTACAGGCCCGTGCCACCACGCCCAGCTAATTTTTGTATTTTTAGTAGAGACAGGGTTTCACCGTGTTGGCCAGGCTGGTCTCAAACTCCTGACTTCAAGTGATCTGCCTGCCTCAGTCTCCCAAAGTGCTGGGATTACAGGCATGAGCCACTGCGCCTGGCCTCCTCTCCTTTATTCTTAAACGTCACTGGCCATTCAGGTCTAACTTCCTGGGATGCCTTTCCTAACACCTTCAAGCAAACTTAGCTGCCTCTGTGATCTATAGATCTGTCATTTGTATCTTAGCCTGTGAGTTCCTGAAGAACAAGAAATGGGTCCTTTTCACTTTCATATCCATATTAGCACTGTGAGCTAGGACAGAGGTCTTGCGGGTGTTGTATACAGTTTTGCAGAATAATGACTTTCGGCCGGGCGTGGTGGCTCATGCTTGTAATTCTAGCACTTTGGGAGGCTGAGGCTGGCGGATTACCTGAGGTCAGGAGTTCAAGACTAGCCTGGCCAACATGGTGAAACCCTGTCTCTACTAAAAATACAAAAATTAGCCAGGTGCAGGGGCATGCACCTGTAATCCCAGCTCCTCAGGAGGCTGAAGCAGGAGAATTGTTTGAACCCGGGAGGCGGAGGCTGTGGTTAGCCAAGATTGCGTCGCTGCACTCCAGCCTGGGTGACAGAGCAAGACTTTGTCTCAAAAAAAAAAAAAAAAAAAAAGAAAGAAAAAAAGAGTTTCAACTAATGTTTTCTAAGAATAGGGATTAAGATTACAGACTCTCTAAGACATAACGAGTACATTTTCTAATCCTTTTACTTTTTCAATATGTTTAGCAAGCAGTACAGTCTTGTAATAACAGATATCCTCAGGATCCACAGGAAAAAGTTCGCTTTGCTTGAATTGTTTAATTAAAATCAACAAATATACTGAGCATGTTAAAATGGAAAGGCACAGGGCTGTGATGTATGGTGACTGCAGTTGTTTTTCCTCTAATAAATATATTAGATATTCCTTATCCAATATATAAAAATGATTGCATGATAAAATGTTACTTTATTTGAGGAGACAATTAATGTTTTAATTAAAAATAGATAAGGCCAGAATAAATATGTAGTTTATAGCATTAATTATTTTCCTTATTATTTCCTGACAGTAGGAAGCCATCACTCTTGCACTCTTGTTAGCATTATTTTTCACTTTATCTTGGATAGATTGATATAATTTCAATGAGTTAGATGCTATTGAAAAGCTCAGTGTTTTTCTTCTGGTCCTGGGCTGTACAGCATTTTTAATAACATGCACACCTACCATCGTGTAAATCATGCTCATGTGTAATACTATTATAGAAGGCATTTTTCTTTTCCTCACTGGTTGAGAGGTTTTTCCCATTAGTTTTTCTTGGCTTTTTCTTTTCATTTTAAATGAAAAGAATAATTTGCCTCCTCCCAACCCCAATAATTCATTTATAATAGAAAAGACTAAAAAATTTAAGGCTTAAAAGAAATTAGTTTGTAGACAATGGTAAGTGTTAATAAAATTAGACATTTCTTTTTCTGACACTATAAATTTTCCAGGATATTAATGCTCACTGCTATGTGGTATTCTATGTTTGCAGTAATGTGAGCAATTTCATAGTCTGGAAGAAGATTTGTATTATGATCGAATTCTCGAGCCTACCTACAAAGGCACAATTTAATATCTGTATTCTCAAAAGTCACAGGACAAAAATCTGTTAAACCCAGGAATACTGATAGTATGTTTGAAACTATAACTAGAATGAAGTTTTATAATTCAAGAACTATGTGTGTAAATAATCAGGATTTTGCCATTAATAATCATTAAGCATCATGTTACTTAAAGTCATATTATGATATATATAACTAATAATAAATGGTATATTCTTAGGTATTTCAAAAACTGATATAATTTTTCCTCATTTCTCTCCAAAGCCCATTAGATATTCTTTAGCAGAGAGATAATTAATAAAAATTTCCTTTAAATTCAATATTATAATTCTAAAAGTTAACAAATTCCCCCCAATGTCATTTTAAACAAAAATTAATACTACACTTACAATAAACAATGAAAATGGCATGACATTTACCAAGACCAACATCAAATGTTTTCATTATCAAGATGCTGAAATCAAGGAATGTATGTACGGCTGAGACAAACTTGTATTCAATCTATGAAGATTTTTAGAATGACTTACATGGTAAGCTCTACGTCAGTGTCTGGGGAACCAAAGCCCCTTAAGGCATAGTCCCCATACTTGAGAAGCTCAGTCTGTCTAGGGCAACACCCACCCCTTTTCAGAGAAAAATTCTCTATGAAGTGGTAAATGCTATAATGGAAACACAAGGTAGGGTGGAAACTCAAGGGACAGGGGGAACAAATGAGCATCGGAGTGTGGATCCTGGTTTTAACTTTTTCATTGTGTTGTGTTTGTGTGTGCATGTGTGTGCATCCCAGTCATACATATCTGACAGTATGTAAAATTTAATCTAAATCGATACAATGTCTAGCCACACAAGTCTGAAATAGTGCACACAGTTGAAACAGACCCATAGATACTGTACACAAAATCATGTATAATATGATCAAATGTTAAAAGCAATAATCAGAAACATTTTCAACAAAGCTGACAAGACATTTAAGTGGTAAATTAAGCAAACGCATTCTGTAGAATTTAACAATTACGACTAAGATTTGTACTTCCAGAATAACTAAAGGTAATTCATTAGAAAAAGGTTATGAAAATAAATTTTCTTTTGCTCACACTTAGTATCTTCAGAAGTCTATAGATCTTTGTTAGTAATTACTAAATAATTATTAGTGATATGAAGGGTCAATACTTAAATTTTTAAAGCATTATGATTAAGTCATCATAATGAAATGCTTACTTGGTATGGAACATAGGACCTATCATGAATAGTTTGGACGTAACACAAACAAATCAAATACGACTCTTACCTCCTTGTTCACACAACTGCTGGGCTAAAGCATCTTTGAAAATAACCTGGCCCCGGTGTGTTGCTGTAGCCCTGGAAACAAATAGGAAAGGGTTAATTCAAATCTTGGAATATGTCTGGTGAAAATGTATTTTTAAAACTTTTTAAAAAAGCTTACTCTTAAACTTTATTGTGTGGATATGATATTTTTAATGAGTACATCAGAACGGTGATATAAATAACAATGGAGTGAAAGCTTAAACCAAGACACCTGGGTTGAGGACTGTCTTCAGGTTTTACTATATAAAGACATTGTAACAGTTGTGAGCTTGTTCTGAAAACAGCAGATGTGAATAAAGCCTATAGAATAAAAAGGATGGAGAGGAGGCTTATTAAAATTTCTTCTTCAAGAGACCTTGATATAAAATGTTTTGTGGAGCAATATTGATATTAATACTGGAGAAGGATGCTCTTAAGGTACTTTTTTTCTGAAATCAATAGTCACTGTAACATATAGAGACAGAGAATTACATTTTTAAAAAGTATTTTCTTAAAAAGAGGGCTATTCAAAGCTTTCATAATAAAATCTGTCATAACAAAATAAAACCATATGAAGGAGATTCACTATTTGAAGGCGATGTGTATCTTTTACCTCTTCTAATCAGAGCTGTGCACATGGATTGATGGAAAAAAAAATAACATCCTTGCAGCAGATGTGTTATTCAATGGCTATAATAAAAAATGTCCTATTAAAGGAATAATTATGCTTTATATATGAAGGGTTTTCCCTTAAAAAGAATCTTGCTGGCGCAAAATGTATTAAACAAATTTGAAACAGAAAATCATGTCTCTTTAAGAAACTTGATTTTAGAAAATAAGCCATACACAAAACCTTTTATAGTAACAAAATAATTAGCATGAAATCTTAACTTTAGTTTTAACCAAAACCATTCTAGGGCAAAAATAATTTAACTATCATCTGCTGAAGACGGATTATGTACAAGGCACTGTACTAGCTCACGACAGGGCCAAGTTTAGGCTATGTATTCCCCCTTGATACGTGCGCCCTTCCTTTGGTCAACATCTTGTTGTTTGCTGGGCCCAGTAGGGCTTCCTGGCTCCCAACATTCCTCGCTGTGGCCCATGTGTGGATGCATATTTCCCCTCTCTTCTGCAGACCTTTCTGAATTCCATCCTGATTGAATTGTAAGTAGACCCCAGTGTCAGTACCCCTGGAACCAACTCTCTGAAAGTAATCTGATAAATTAATCCATGTTGAAGTGTTAATGGGTGATATCACTTCAAGCTAACATATTTCAGCAGTGAAAATATTATACCTTCACACACACACACACACACACACACACACACAATGGCACAATAGTGAGAGTTTTGAATGGTGGGAGGGAGATATAATTCGAGAGAAAAATCATTGGGTGGCCTTCAACTCACACCATATGTGAAGCCTATAAGGGGTATCAGCCCTTGTTGTTGCATATTAATCATTATCAAAATTACACATAAACAGATGCTACCATTCTTTTTATATATTCACATATGTTTATAGGTTTTCCTTTGCTTTCAGAAAGCTGAAAATGAGGAGAACTAAATATAGGGCCAATCCAAGCCATAAACATGGCCTAGAGGCTCACTAATCAGTACAGATTTTATGACCAGAGGGAACACTGTAACTTTTTTACTTAAATACACTGTTCAAACCCATCAAGCCAAGAGCGTCTGAGTTTACATACACTTCTTTTTTTTTTTTTTTTTGAGACGGAGTCTCGCTCTGTTGCCCAGGCTAGAGTGCAGTGGCCAGATCTCAGCTCACTGCAAGCTCCACCCCCGGGTTCACGCCATTCTCCTGCCTCAGCCTCCCGAGTAGCTGGGACTACAGGCTCCCGCCACCTTGCCCGCCTAGTTTTTTGTATTTTTTAGTAGAGACGGGGTTTCACCGTGTTAGCCAGGATGGTCTCGATCTCCTGACCTCGTGATCCGCCTGTCTCGGCCTCCCAAAGTGCTGGGATTATAGGCTTGAGCCACCGCGCCCGGCCTACATACACTTCTAATAACAACACAGTGAATCACCAACGTAGAATTTTAATGTGACATTTGCTTTGGAAGGGACACATTTTCTGAAATTACTAACCACCAAGAAAAGTCCTACGACACGCAGTGTTTAAATAATTGTTTGTTTTAGTTGTCTTCTGGTTGTAAGTATAAAATATTCCTATCATAATATTTCTTCTTGGTCCACAAGCCTAGTTGTCATTGTGCCAGCCTATGTCTCATGATCACGATCAGCCAAATTATCAAAATAAGATCCAGGTAACAGAGGTTTCACCTTTTCTCTAAATATCAGATATACCAACATCTCTTAGTCACTTTACAGCATCTCATGAGGAGTCCACACTGTTTTCCCCATTACTCAGTTTCCTCAGATTTATTATTTGTTGCCTTCATTAATATTCTTACTTCTGCTACTTTGGTTCAATAAATACATCTCATAAATTTCTAAAGAATAATGATAGAGTAACTAAACCTGAAGGAACCTTGAAGATCAGCTAGTCAAAACGTCTTTAGCAGTGGTACTCATTCTTCAAACAAATACGGAATTCGAATGACTAAAAGACAGGAGCCCCAGCTTTTGAACTTGTGGGGCTCCGCACTACCTATTTCCCAAATCTTGCCGTTGTGCTTCTCTGGAACTCTTAGGGTTTAAGGGAGCAGAGTTTGAAAACCACTAAACTGGTCTAATTCTTACAGTATATGGATCAGGAATATGAGGCCAGGGAGGATATTAACCTACTGGAGGTTACACAGCCCATTAATGGCAGATAAGATCTGATTTCAGGTCTTTGATTTGAGGCCTTGGATCCTTCTCCTTGCATCAGCTGTTTTCCAGATGTGTTCCACAGTGATGCCCTAGGGGTCTCCATGAGAGTCAAGAGAAGGAGGGGCAACAGCCAGTGTTCCAGGCACCAGCCAATTCAACCAAACTGTCTAGGCTTTATATGTTCTAATTAATTTATTTTGTTTAAAGAAAGGGCTCAGCAAATAAAAGCTGGCTTGAGAAGCACAGCATACCATGTGCTCAATGCCATTATCTGAGGTACCCTGCTTGGGAAAAGTAGAAGTAGTAATAATAACAGTGGCTGGTATATATACCTACTGTTATTCTAACAACTATTATGAATTGAAATTTACCCCTAGGCACTGTTGTAGGGCTTTGCATAAATTAACTCAATTATTCCTGTCAACGGCCCTACAAAGTAGATATTCTTATCCATTTTTTCTGGGACACAGAACTATTGCATGATTTACAAATGTCACACAACTGGTGGTAAAGCCAGGATTAAAACCAAGGCAGTTTGAGTGTAGAGTCTTTGCTTTTAAGCATTACAGCAATATTTCATTAACCTGGTTCAAAAATATCATGGTAGCTTTCAGTCTCTTTTCAGAGGAAGAGCCTGTTTTCAGGGCCCAATTTTTTTGTTTCCTTCTTTCTTTCTGTTGAGATGGAGTCTTTCTCCGTCACCAAGCTGGAGTGCAGTGTCGCGATCCTGGCTCACTGCAACCTCCGCCTCCTGGGTTCAAGCAATTCTCCTGCCTCAGTCTCCTGAGTAGCTGGGTCTACAGGCACGTGCCACCATGCCCAGCTAATTTTTGTATTTTTAATAGAAACGGGATTTCACCATGTTGACCAGGATGGTCTTGATCTCTTGATCGAGATCGGCCTGCCTCAGCTTCCCAAAGTGCTAGGATTACAGGTGTGAACGACCATGCCCAGCCCAGGGCCTGATCTTTAAAGAATTGTCTTCTCTGACTTGTGATCTCTACTCCAACCCTTCAGGCTAAAGCTGTTTTAGTTAACCTCCTTTTGGACAAACTTCTTGTCATTTCCATTGGAAGTCTGGCCTCTTGGGCAGCAACTCCTCGCAATTTGTCTTTGAAAATACCATTTCTCTCTCTTGACCCCTTCTCCTGCAGTGTTCTGTGAGCCCCTCAAATTCTTTTCAACTTTTTATTATTTAATATAAAATCTAAGACAAGATCCATTAAATGTTTATTTGCATATGTATTTATTCTTCACCTAGCACATAGTATTTGTTCAATTTTAAACTTCCTTCCATTTTATAGGTTTTAATTAATCTTTTTTAAAAAAATGTTTTAACATTTAAGTTACATGTGCAGGTTTGTTACACAGGTAAACTTGTGTCATTGGGGTTTGTTGTACAGATTACTTCATTACCCAGGTATTAAGCCTAGTACCCATTAGTTATTTTTCCTGATCTTCTCCCTACTCCCACCCTCCACCCTCCAATAGGCCCCAGTGTGTGTTGTTCCTCTCTATGTGTCCATGTGTTCTCATCATTTAGCTCCCACCTATCAGTGAGAACATTTGGTATTTGATTTTCTGTTCCTGGGTTAGTTTGCTAAGGATAATGGCCTCCAGCTCCATCCATATCCCTGCAAAGGACCTGATCTCATTCTTTTTTATGGCTGCGTATTATTCCACGGTATATATGTACCAAGTTTTCTTTATCCAGTCTACCATTGATGGAGCCCCTAGACTTCTATCAGCTTACTATAGTGCCCTTTCTACCCTTTGTCATATTTCTTCTAATGAAGACCTCTTGCATTTTCCTGTATGCTACAGCCATAAGATTACTGGATGATGTTCTCAGCCATGCTGCTGCCCAAACCCTGGAACATATGTGGATACCCAATACACACATATGTGCTGACAGATAAACATCATTTGCATCATTTTCTTTCCAAACCCTTAGAACTCTCAGATAACATTTTAATCTAAAACGATCCTACCCTATAGGAGATGCATGGTTAGTATTTTTAAAGGTCTGCATATTGGCATCTTATCTTGGGGAAAAGAAAGAGCAGAAGCCCAAGTGACCAGCAATAACACAGGCTCCCTTGCTTTATCCCATGAGCCGTCTACACTGCTCTCCTCAGGGTGTGATTAATGTCAATATGGGAAGCCTATTTGAACATATTTAGAGCTGTCAAATAATTCATGGTGGTTTACCCACAGAATCACAGCATTTATTTCAAATCTTCTATGGAAATATATATATTCTACTATATAAATATATATTATATATTCCAAAATTGCTAAAAGCACAGTAACTCAGAATTAAGTCTCTAGAGGTCACGTCCTCCAATTTTTAAAATTACATTGACAGATAAAACTGTATGTAAAGCTGTGTATTAAATCTAGCTAATTCACATATGCGTTACCTCCTATAGTTATCCTTTTTGTGGTAAGATCCACATCCACTCTCTTAGCATTTTCAAGAGTTCAATACTATAGTCACCATGTTGTGTAAGAGATATCTTGAACTTATCCCTCCTGTCTAACTGAAATTTTGTATCTTTTGACCAACATCTCCCCAACCACTCCCCAAACCACCCAGCCCCTGGTAATCCCCATTCTACTCTCTACTTCTATAAGACCAACTTTTTTAGATTCCACCAGGTCCTCCAATTTGTAACACACAATACCTTTTAAAATAAGAATACAGAGATATGGAATATGGTGACAAGCCTGATTCATTTCCAGAATTGTTATTTTATGTAATTTACAGCTCTCTCTGGGGGAAGGTCCAGCACGCTGATGGTGTTATTAACTATGTTGGTACTATTTGTACTTAATTTTACATAATTAGAAATATTTTTTCATAAGAGTTTGGAAAATATCCTCATTGTTCACTGTTTTGGAAAGTAGACCAAGTTTCTTAAACATGTTTCTAATAAGCACTTATCTTCTTCTTGGGAGATGCACAGATCTCTAAGGCTAACTTGCCAACAAGAGCCCCTATGTTATTACTTATCATTTGAAAAGCTCTATAGATTCTCCAAAATGAAGAAAGTTCATTATGATCATCATATTCAGTGCTTGAAAAAGCATTTGTTATGATTTTTAAAAAGCCTGTGATATTTTCATCTTAACTAAACAACAGAGTAACTGTTTTTTGTTTTTTTTTGTTTTTTTTGTTTTTTGTTTTTTTTGAGATGGAGTCTCGCTCTGTCGCCCAGACTGGGGTGCAGTGGCGCGATCTCGGCTGACTGCAAGCTCAGCCTCCCGGGTTGTCACCATTCTCCTGTCTCAGCCTCCCGAGTAGTTGGGACTACAGGCGCCCGCCAACACGTCCGGCTAATTTTTTGTATTTTTTTTAGTAGAGACAGGATTTCATCGTGTTAGCCAGGATGGTCTAGGTCTCCTGACCTCGTGATCTGCCCGCCTTGGCCTCCAAAAGTGCTGGGATTACAGGCATGAGCCACCGCGCCAGGCCATACCCACAGCATTTAAGAATTAACTGTGCAGGCCAGGTGCGGTGGCTCACGCCTGTAATCTCAGCACTTTGGGGAGGCCGAGGTGGGCGGATCACGAGGTCAGGAGATCGAGACCATCCTGGCTAACACGGTGAAACCCCGTCTCTACTAAAAAATACAAAAAATTAGCCGGGCATGGTGGTGGGTGCCTGTAGTCCCAGCTACTTGGGAGGCTGAGGCAGGAGAATGGCGTGAACCTGGGAGGCGGAGCTTGCAGTGAGAGGAGATCACTCCACTGCACTCCAGTCTGGGTGACAAAGCGAGACTCCGTCTCAAAAAAAAATAAAAAAAAAAAAAAAGAATTAAGCGTACATTGTGCTGCCATGCAGTGCTGAGGCATAGTCTCTGCAAGGAGAAAGACCAGTGACAGAACACAGGTGCCACTTATGAGCTTAATGACTTGGGGCAACTTCTTTAATCACTCTAGGCAACAGACTCCCTATCTGAGGACAGGGATAACTTGGAATAATACCTATTACTTCAATATATTAATATTCACTCTTAAGATACTTAGAGTCTCTCAACCTAAACAGATTTCAAGCTTCTGGAATAGGAATCAGTAGCTAAAAAGAAATTGTCCCTCATAAGGCATCGGACATAATGATTTGAATATATGAAGGAATCAGAGCTATTTATATTTTTGATTTATATTTATATTAGATTTATATTTTTCACTACATAATTTGCTTACCATGTATTGACATCCAGTTTACAAAGAAGGAATACAAAAGTATTTTAACATAGTTGCTATAATGCCTAAATTCCCAAGTGTATTACTATTTCTTGATTTCATGAATCAATTTGCTCATAGATTAACATAAAGAATCATACCATTTGGTTCATTGTTAAACCTACGACAATGCACTTTACCTCCAGGGGTGGGCTACTTTTTCCACCATTTTCTACTGCTTTGTCAATGAGGTCTGGTATGTTAGTGATTTGTCCATTTTACAGCTGGAAGAGCATTCGTTAATCAGCAATCTGAAGTTAGTCTTGTGTAACTCAGTATGCCTGTGCCAAGCCACCCTTCAGGAAAGGTAACTAAATATGTGGAATATGAGGGAAAAAGAGTTGATCTGAGTTTGGTAAATCTGATCTTCAAAGGAATCAATTTTCCCTTTAAAATTCTTACCCCTTTATATCAGCAAATTACAGTACTTTCTTTTCTCTCTTTTTTTTCTTTTTTTTTGAGACAAGGTCTCACTATGTTGCCCAGGTTAACCTTCAACTCCTAGGCTCAAACAATCCTCCCACCTTGCCCTCTGAACGTGGTGGGATTAAAAAGCATAAAACTTACAGTGCATTCTAATTTGGGGATATATATTGATGTTTATCAAAATAAGAAAAAAAACTCAAATGCTTCAAAACTCATAAAAAAGAGAAATGAATAACTTCAAGGAGTAATTATTTTTGTTAAACTCTCAACTTCAACTATGGCAAAGTCATTGCAAAATAAGCAAAGGATTGCGTATGTTTTCACAATGCTTTTGCTATTCAAAGCTTTCCTGACCTAACTGTTTTTATAGTTACATCTTTTATTCCTAAGCCACATAATTTTTTTTCTGTCAAATGTATAAATACTTTATCTCCTTGAAAACAACAAATTTCAGTATTAATGTTCATTATCCAGTAATCACAAAGTCTATGTGTCCTTAAAGGCTATCAAATAGATGGTTTAACCTTGATTTGTGATCAAAGTATACTTTTTATTAGCAAGAGAAGGAACATGCAGATGAAATCTTTTAAGTATGGCAAATCAATGAATGGTTAATAGTAACTTAGCTTTCTTCCAAAGTGATTCAGCAAACTCCTGAAATGGAGATGGATGGAGGGTTTATGTTCATCTGACAGTATTTGTTCATCCATGGTATTGTATGTATTCAGTCGCATGTACTGTGAATTCTTTTACTTAAAGTGTTTTCAATAACATCACTAAATGATTTTGCATTGAAATAAAGAGTAATAATTTTGGTGAAAAACACTTGGTAGTTGTAGGATATGTAATACCAAAGAGAAGCAGACATTTATCTTTGGCAGAGTTATATATCTCTTGTAAATCACCAACGAAGTGAATCTGGGGAGGGAAGATAGCAGATTAAACCACATTTTATTTTGTCCCTATACAGAAGAATGGCTCGTCTAGTAAAAATAAAAAGGGACAAATTTCTCAGGATTATCACAAAGTTTTAAAGTAAGGGGATGCTGATTGGACTGATTTATGTATCAAGAAGGATCACCAATAAGGTGTCAAATGTGTCAAAATTTCCCAACTCACATTTAGGATTAACTTTAATTTCCAGGAATATGTAATTTATTTCAGGAGAAAATAACTTTATGAATTAAGCCAAATGAGAAATGCAGACTGAAAAATTCCTCAACAGCCCTCACCTACATCAGTAACAGGTGAAATCCTCAGAGCAGCCCAGCTAACAGTGATCTGGTGTAAGCATGTGAAGCCATCTACATTTCTAAAACTGAATTCAGCAGTGCTGTCTACCAAGAGTGAGTGACTTTTTATTGTTTAAATTTAAAATGGCTTTATTTGGGTTTTATCAGGAATTTCCTGATTTTTCCTGGTTCACAACTTATGGATCCTTGATTATGAACAACAGCAAAAAGGATACAAGTTTTCTTAATAAAAAGATGATGTTCTCTCTGCCTCTGCTAATAATTATTCAACAAACCATTATGAATTATGAATCTGATGGGGTGTTAATTGTTAGCCCGCTTTAGGTGCTCACATTTCTTACCTTGGCCCTGTTGGCATATGATATAAACTCAGCAAATATTCTTTTTGAATTATGTCTTCTTTGTTATGTTATGTGTACCCTAGGCACAGGGATTTTGGTCTATTTCTTTTTTAATATTTTACTTGATAATTGACATAAAGCACCCATGCAGTAAATATTTGTGAAATGGGTGAATGATTAATGTATGTTACACTTGATACAGAATGTTAAATGCTTTAAAAAGTAACCAGCAAGTTATTGCATAAGAAACACTATGAAAAGGATGATTAGATGATAATAATAGTCAAGACAAACATTGTTGTAAGATGTATCTTGGAAATCAGTTAACAGCAAGAACAGTAAAAGTAAATAAGCTGATGTATTTGCTTTATTATCACAACACATTTCATCATTTAACATATTCCAGAGTTTCCTTAAACCAACTGTATTCTGGAAATGCCTTCTAAAACGCTAAAATAAAAACGCTTTCCATATCACCTTTTAAAATCATTAAAATTATTTGAGAGGCTCTGCTGTTTTAAACACCTTTTAATTAAGTAAGCCTATGGTCACTTGTCTCAGAGGCATTCTTAGGCAAGGCAAGAATAAAACTGAAAAAATGGCATGTTAATTCCAAAGAAAATCCTAGTAAAAAATAATCTTTTCTGCTGGATATGAATTAAAGAGTCTGTAAATTTGCTGAAAGATGTATGCAAAGTATTCAGGTATCACCTTTAATTGGACTCAAAGAAAGAGCACTAGTTTCCACAATAGAAGAAGGAGTTTTGCTCTAGGATGGGCATTCATTACCTCCATGATTTACACTGTGTCACTTAACTTCTGTGTGTCTTACTTTCTTAATTTATAAAATAAACTGAATGGACTGAATAATTTTAAGGTTCAAACAGCAGATCTGGAATCAGAGGATGTGGGTTTGCACCACAGCTCAATGATTTATGTTGATCTCATATGAGTGGTAATTCTCTGAGATAGGACCAGAAATGTTGTGCTATTTATTTTCAGGACTGTGATGAAAATCAAATGAGATCAACTCTGTGAAAATACTGTGGAAAATATAAGGAATTATGATGATGATGTCTGGCTGGTCACTTCAGAATACAGCAAAAAACTGAAAGGGAATTAAAGGAGCACGTTCTATAGGATTTAAGATCAAAAGCTATTTTTGATCTTAAAAGGAAAAAAAGGGAAGACTGTAAACTCCAAAAATTCTTTTGACTATTATGAAGTCAATGAAAGCTCCAATAAAGGATAGGATTTCTAACCTAGTTAATTAATCATAACAAATTAGGACAATAATGGTGTACTCCTGCAAAGAAATCCTGCCAAAGTATATACAAGTGTTGCTTTGAAGGAAATAAGTTGTAAAGCAAGCCTCTACTAGGGCATACAATATTAAAAAACTTTTTTCCATTATAAAGGTAACTTATACGATGAAAAATTTTACATACATAAAAGTATTAATGAGAAAATAAAATTACTCATATTCATGCTAAGGAGAGACAATCACTATTCATATTTTAGTAAATCATATACCCTTGTAGTTTTTAATATTAATATAAAGTTGTTTAGAAAATTGCTTCCCTAAACAGCTGTTTTCTATTAGCTTATATTTAATATTTATTATAAATAGTTGCCATGTCATTAAATACTTTTCAGACAAGATTTTTAAAGGTGAACCCATCAGTGTGCTGTATTCAGGAGACCCATCTTATGTGCAAAGACACACACAGGCTCAAAATAAAGGGATGGAGAAAGATTTACACAAGAAAATGTAAACCAAAAAAAAGCAAGGGTTGCTATCCTAGTCTCTGATGAAACAAGACAAACAAAAACTTTAAACCAATAAAGATCAAAAAAGACAAAGAAGGGCATTACATAATAGTAAAGGGATTAATGCAACAAGAAGAGCTAAGTATCCTAAATATATATGCACCCAATATAGGAGCACCCAGATTCATAAGGCAAGTTCTTAGAGACCTACAAAGAGACTTAGACTCCCACACAATAATAGTGGGAGACTTTAACACCCCACTGTCAATATTAGACAGATCAACGAGACAGAAAATTTACAAGGACATTCAGGACTTGAACTCAATTTTGGACTAAGCAGACCTAATAGACATCTACAGAACTCTCCGCCCCAAATCAACAGAATATACATTCTTCTCAGCACCACATAGCACTTGTTCTAAAAGTTACCGTATAATTGGAAGTAAAACATTCCTCAGCAAATGCAAAAGAAGAGAAATCATAACAGTCTCTCAGACTACAGTGCAATCAAAGTAGAACTCAGGATTAAGAAACTCACTCAAAACCTCACAACTACATGGAAACTGAACAACCTGCTCCTGAATGACTACTGGGCAAATAATGAAATTAAGGCACAAATAAATAAGTTCTTTGAAACCAATGAGAACAAAGATACAACATATCAGAATCTCTGGGACACAGCAAAAGCAGTGTTTAGAGGGAAATTCATAGCACTAAATGCCCACAGGAGAAAGTAAGAAAGATCTAAAATCAGCACCCTAACATCACAATTAAAAGAACTAGTAAAGCAAGAACAAACAAAATCAAAAGCTAGCAGAAGACAAGAAATAACTAAGATCAGAGCAGAACTGAAGGAGATAGAGACATGAAAAACCCTTCAAAAAAACTAATGAATCCAGGAACTGGTTTTCTGAAAAGATTAACAAAATAGACAGACCACTAGACAGACTAATAAGGAAAAGAGAAGAATCAAATAGACACAATAAAAATGATACAGGGGATATCACCACTGATCCCACAGAAAGATCAAGTACCATCAGAGAGTACTATAAACACCTCTACACGAATAAACTAGAAAATCTAGAAGAAATGGATGAATTCCTAGACACATACAACCTCCCAAGTCTAAACCAAGAACAAGTCAAATCCCTGAATAAACCAATAACAAGTTCTGAAATTGAGGCAGTAAATAATAGCCTACCAACCAAAAAAAGTCCAGGACCAGATGGATTCACAGCTGAATTCTACCGGAGGTACAAAGAGGAGCTGGTACCATTCCTAGTGAAACTATTCCAAACAACAGAAAAAGAGGGAATCCTCCCAACTCTTTTTATGAGGCCAGCATCATCCTAATACCAAAACCTGGCAGAGACACAACAAAAGAAGAAAATTTCAGGCCAATATCCCTGAAGAACATTGATGTGAAAATAATAAAATACTGGCAAACTGAATCCAGCAGCACATCAAAAAGCTTATCCACCATGATCAAGTTGGCTTCATCCCTGGGATGCAAGGCTGGTTCAACATACGCCAATCAACAAACATAATCCATCACATAAACAGAACCAATGACAAAAACCACATGATTATCTCAATAGATGCAGAAAAGGCCTTTGACAAAATTTAACACTGCTTCATGCTAAAAACACTCAATAAACTAGGTATTGATGGAACATATCTCAAAATAATAAGAGTTATTTATAACAAACCCACAGTCAATATCATACTGAATGGGCAACAACTGGAAGTATTCCCTTTGAAAACAGGCACAAGACAAGGATGCCTTCTCTCACCACTCCTATTCAACACAGTATTGGAAGTTCTGGCCAGGGCAATCAGGCAAGAGAAAGAAATAAAGTATTCAAATAGGAAGAGAGGAAGTCAAATTGTCTCTGTTTGCAGATGACATGACTGCATATTTAGAAAACCCCATTGTCTTAGCCCAAAATCTCTTTAGGCTGATAAGTAACTCCAGCAAAGCCTCAGGATACAAAGTCAATGTGCAGAAATCACAAGCATTCCTATAAACCAATAACAGACAAACAGAGAGCCAAATCATGAGCAAACTCCCATTCACAATTGCTACAAATAGAATAAAATATCTAGGAATACAAGTTAAAAGAGATGTGAAGGACCTCTTCAAGGAGAACTACAAACTACTGCTCAAGGAAATAAGAGAGGACACAAACAAATGGAAAATCATTCCATGCTCATGGATATGAAGAATCAATATCGTGAAAATAGTCATATTGCACAAAGTAATTTATAGATTCAATGCTATCCCCATCAAGTTACTATTGACTTTCTTCATAGAATTAGAAGAAAAAACTACCTTAAATTTCACATGGAACCAAAAAAGAGCCAGTATAGCCAAGACAATCCTAAGTAAAAATAACAAAGCTGTAAGGGTTACACTACCTGACTTCAAACTGTACTACAAGGCTATGGTAACCAAAACCACATGGTACTGGTACCAAAACAGATATATAGACCAATGGAACAGAACAGAGGCCTCAGAAGTAACACCACACAAATACAACCATCTGATCTTTGACAAACCTGACAAAAACAAGCAATGGGGAAAGGATTCTCTATTTTAAAAATGGTGCTGGGAAAACTGGCTAGCCATATGCAGAAAACTGAAACTGGACCCCTTCCTTACACCTTATACAAAAGTTAACTGAAGATGAATTAAAGATTTAAACGTAAGACCTAAAACCTGTCGGGGGGTGGGGACAAGGGAGGGATAACATTAGGAGAAATACCTAATGTAGATGATGGGTTGATGAGTGCAGCAAACCACCATGGCACATGTATACCTATGTAACAAACCTGCACATTCTGCACATGTATCCCAGAACTTAAATTATAATAATAATAAAAAAATTCCACTGGATAGCTATATCAGTTTCTTTATTCTATTGTTGTTGGAAGTTTACTTCTTTATAATTTTAAATAATGAAGTGCATAAACCTTTGACCATATCTCTTGCATTTTAAGATGTATTTCCAGGTCTGGAGTAGTCAAAATATGGGCATAAGCACTTAATGCTTTTGTTATGAACTTCATGTTTGTGTCCCACCCTCCCCCCTCCAAATTTGTATGTCAATACCTTAACTCCCAAGGTGATAGAGTTTGGAGATGGGGTCTTTGGGAGGCTGATGAGATCATGAGGGTAGTGCCCTGGTCACAGGATTGGTGTCCTTTTAAGAAGAAAATAGGCCGGGCGCAGTGGCTCATGCCTGTAATCCCAGGACTTTGGGAGGCCGAGGTGGGTGGATCACGAGGTCAGGAGTTTGAGACCAGCCTGGCCAATATCGTGAAACTCTGTCTCTACTAAAAATACAAAAATCAGCCAGGCATGGTGGTGTGTGCCTGAAGTCCCAGCTACTCATGAGGCTGAGGCAGAAGAATTGCTTGCATCTGGGAGGCGGAGGTTACAGTGAGCTGAGATCCCGCCACTGCACTCCAGCCTGGGCGACAGAGCAAGGCTCTGTCTCAAAAACAAAAAAAAGACAGAAAGAAAACAATTCCATTTATAAACTCATCGAAATGAATAAGGCACTTAGTCATAAATTTGCCAAAAAAGTGTAAGACTTGTACAAAACTACTAAACACCGTTGAAAAAAAGAAAGATCTAAATAAATGGAAAAACATCTTATGTTCATGACTTAGAAGATGAACTATTAAGATGGCAATACTACCCAAATGGATCTACAGATTCAGTGTGATACCTCTCAAAATCTCAGCTGGGTATTTTCCAGAAATTGATAGCTAATTCTAAAATGTAAATGCAAGGGGCTCAGAAGAGTCAAAATAATCATGATAAAGAAGAAAGCTGGAGGACTTGCACTTCCTCATTTCATAATTTACTACAAAGTTACCATAATCAAGACAATGTGATACTGCCATAAAAACAGATGTAGAGATCAAAAGAACAGAATTGAGAGTCCAGTAGAAAACTGTTACATTTATGATGAATTTTTGACAGTCAGGATAATTCCACGAAGAAAGAGGTCTTTAAAACAAATAATGTTCAGTCAACCAGATATCCACATGCAAAAGAATGAGGTTAGACCTCTACCTCACACTATATACAAAAATTAACAAAATGAATCATAGATTTAAGTGTAATATAACGAAAGCTGTAAAACTCTTAAAAGAAAACATAGGGATAAATCTTCATGATCTGATACTTGGCAATAGTTTCTTAAATCCTCAGCATTCATTTGGTGAATGCAAACAAAGGCAAAAGAAAAAACAGATGAACAGAACTTTATCAAAATTAAAACCTTTGTGCCACAAAGGATACCATTTAAAAATTAAAAAAAAAAAAAAAGACCTACAGAATGGGAGAAAATGTTTGCAAATCATATATCTGATAAAGAAATAGTATCCAGTATATGTGAAGAACTCTTTACAACTCAATAAAAAATGAGCCTAACTCAATTTAAAAATGGGCAAAGAATTTGAATAGACATTTATCCAAAGAAAAAATACAAATAGTCAATAAGCACATGAAAAGATACTCAACATCATTAGTATTAGGGAAATGCAATGAAATGAAATACCATTCTACTCTCACAAGGTAGACTAAAAAAAGACAGACAATAATAAGTGTTGACAAGGAAGTGGAGAAATTGTAATACTCAAATATTGCTAGTGGGAATAAAAATGGTACAGGCACTTTGGAAAACAGTTTGGCAATGCCTCAGAATGTTAAACATTGAGTTACTGTGTGACCCAGCAATTCCACTTGCAGTTGTATACACAAGAAACACGTGAACACATGTTCACAGAGAAAAAAAATGTATACACAAATGTTCTCAGAAGCATTATTAGTAATAGGCAAAAGTGGAAACAACCTAAATGTCTGTCCACAGATGATTGGCTAAATGAAATGTGGCATATATCCATACAACAGAATATTATTCAACCATAAATGGAAATGAAGTACGATTCATGCTACAGTATCAATAAACCTTGAAAATATGCAGAGTGAAAAATATCTAGTCAGAGAAGCCTATATATTATATGATTCCATTTGCATGAAATGTCCAGAATAGGCAATTCCATAGAGACAGAACATAGATCAGTGGTTTCCGGGGGATGGGGAGATGGAGAAAGGTAAACTGACAGCTAATGGGTGCAGGGTGTCTTTTGGGGGTAATAAAAATGTTATAAAATTTTTTATAATTGTGAAACTGCGGATATACTAAAAGTCACCTAATTGTATACTTAAAAGGAATAAATTTTATGGTAAGTGAATTATATCGCAATAAAACTGTTATTAAAAAATAAAATGGAAGTATATTCTGGAAGGCTGTAGATAAGCTAATAGGAGATGGAAGCATAATAATACTGGGGACAGTCTGGTGTGTTTTGGGGTCATCTGTTTTTTGAGACTGATATTATAATGGACAAAAGATGTTTTTGTTGCTTAAAACATGCAAAGAACAAAACTAAATTAGTATTTTTTAAAGACTGCTATCCTTCAATGCTTCATTAAAAATAATGCAATAGGTGGCCCAAGGAAACTATAAAGCCTCAAATTGCAACAAAATTTCAATTAAACCAAAGTTGAATTTCTATATATTGCATGCAACTTTGAGCCCAGGGAGAGAATAATTTTTCTTTTGCAATGTATAAGTAGTTCTTCTTTTACCTGCCTCAGGACACATTTAGATGAAAGAAAACACATTAAATTATTGATGTAATGATTAATTGAAAGTCCCTTTAAATTATCTAGCATATTTATAGCAAAGCCCTTTGGCCCCACTCAGGCAAATACAACTCTTACAAGTATATTCCAAAGCAGTCATGCGTACCACGTTTTGATAAATTAAAGAATTGAACTAATCAAAATGAATGCTGCAGATGTTGTCTGGATTATAGCTGATTTTATTCTGTGCCCTCCTCACCTAGAAATACACTCCCTTAAGTCTACATAGAACCATAATTAGACTGACTCTCCTCAGTGTTTCATGAAAATTCCAGCATTGCCATGTTGCTAAGCATCCAGGTGATATTCCTGGTGATTATTACCAGCTCTGTCACTAGTAAATCCAATTTTAGAATAGTAAAAGTTCCAGCACAAGTCTAATAAGAAACTTTAGAAGCTAGTGAAAAACAGACAGTGACCCTAGCAGGTACATTTTCAGGGAAAGCAAATGGAACAAGAGATGGGAAAGGACAGTCAGAGTGACAGTGGTTGTCATGGGTAGGACAAGTGAACATTTTGCTAAACAGAATGCTGTTTCTTTATTTGAGGCAGAGTCTCGCTTTGTCATCCAGGCTAAAATGCAGTGGCACAATCTCAGCTCACTGCAGCCTCTGCCTCTCAGGTACAAGTGCTTCTCGTGCCTCAGCCTCCAGAGTAGCTGGAACTACAGGTGCACACCCATATGCCTGGCTAATTTTTGTACTTTTAGTAGAGATGGGGTTTTACCATGTTGGCCAGGCTGGTCTTGAACTTCTGGCCTCAAGTGATCCACCTGCCTCAGCTTCCCAAAGTGCTGGGATTACAAGCATGAGCCACAGTGCCTGGCCATAAACAGAAGTAATAGTCTTTAATTTTGTAGATAATTTTTTTTTTTATTTTAAGGGTACTTAAAATACTGATACTAAACTATCTAGACTAGAGATTCTAGAAACGGAAAAATTTAAAAATATACACATTGCCAGGCTCCAACCTTGACCACTTAGTTTAGAATCTCTGGGCTCAGGGTTCAGGCACACATGATTCCAACTGTAGCCAGGCTCGAAAACTACTAGTCTGAACAGACAAACTGTTAAACATCCCCCTATGAGTCGGACATATTTCATGCTTCCTCTAAGTAACATCTTCCATTCCTGTCACAACCATCACTATCAGCAAGTTGTTTTATTCCTTCTTTCCCCAACCAAAGACCCTTTGGTAAGGATTAAAATTTATCCTCTTGGCCTGGCAGTGGATTACCTTCCAGTCCCCTTTGATTTTTCACTTTCCTTGGTAGATGCATATCACGTGCATATCTAAGTTGCAACAACAACAACAACAACAACAACAACAACAACAGGCAGAAATAGTAATTTTTCAGTGAAGTAGGATTCTCCCACGAGTCAAAAAGGACCCCACATGAAATGATGCATTTTTGGAGTTGTCTCTGGTAAAGTCATTTACAAACTGGTGAACAGGCAGTTTCTCAACCTCAGCACTACTAGACATTTATTTATATTGGATCATTCTTTGCTGTAGGGGGGCTTTCCTATGCATTGTAGAATATTTAGCAGTACCCCTAGCACCACTAGATGCTAAGTATGACAACAAAAAATGTCTCCAGACATTATCAAATGTCCCCTGGGAGCATAGGTAAAATCACAGCTGGTTCAGAACCCCTGGTGTATAGGTTTGTAAGAACTCAGTCCATATCAAAATTTCAGTATTTACACAGAACATCATGTTTACCATACTGAATATTATATGCATTTTGACACATTATGATAAATATTTCAAATTTGGCTCATGTCTAGGAGTTTAACTTTCTATGATATCCCTTAATGCCAACTAGTATTTTCTATTGACATCTAGGAGTTTAATTATATATAATATCCCCTAATGCCAACTAGTATTATCTATTGAAGTCCATTTGTATGGAACAATCATAACCAGCTTCCTGCACTGCTTTGGGCAAAAGAGAGAGGAAAGATTTGACAAACATACACTCTGCAGTAGATATCTATATAAATGATCCTCACAAGCTCAAGCTAAGTATTGGCTTTAGAAAGTTGTCTCGTCTGACTCACATTTTCTGTGAATTTACTGTTTGACTCACACAGCCCTTAGGCTTGGGAAAGTTAAAATGTATAGTGTTTTTGTTTAAAAGGTCTTTGCTGGAAGTGAACAAAACACTGTTACAGGAAAACCAGTGTGGATAATCGGGAGTGGACAAAAATATAAGGTATAAACATGAAAGTTCAAAGCCAAAACTGTAACAGAAAAGCCAACAACTTCCTAACAGAGCAAAAGAGACTGAATCAACTAACCAAAAAATTAGGTATTTTAGAGTGGAGTCATATGCTTTATGAGTTTATTTTTCCATTTGCTGGGAAGACATGAACAAACCATCTAATTTCAGGAACTTCACTACTTTGTTATTGCAAACAAAGGCAGGTTAAAGGTATAGTCAAAAGTGAAAAGTAAATCATGGAAAATGAACATTTTAAATTCCTTTGGAATTACAAAGCACAGTCCCCTTACTAACAGCAGGCAAATAATGGCCCATCATTACAATTTTGCCCCAGTAAACACACACTATTTGGATTACATTCTGGATAACGTAGCAACAAGGAAGACCATTTTGACACAGCTGGGGCTCTTGTAATGTCATTCTCTGCCTTTCTGTAAATATTCCATTTTTGTATAGTGCTAAAGAAATCACATTTTCATTTTTCTGTAGTTCATTACGGCTCATTGCTGTGGCAACTGCCAAACCAGTCAATTTGTATAAATAATAAACAAGCTTCTATTGTCTCTCATCTGACACAGTGCCAACTAGTCAGTCTACCTATTTCAATAGGGAAATCATGTTTTTAAACACTTTATATAATTTAAATATCCCTGAAGTTATATGCAGTAAATTATTTTGGAACACTGAACTGAGTGTATGTACTCAAGCACTTACTCCTTTAAATTAGGTCATACAGAATACTGATTTCCATATTACCATTACATAAAGAAGAAACATTATGTGAGTATTTGAAAACTCAAATGATTTTGTTATTTTTCTGATACTTTAAAACAATAGCAATTTTGTGATCTTAGTTCTTCTTAATTACTCATCTCCTAGCACATCAATTAATGTTTGCCTAATTCAAATTTCTGGAATCTATCATCCTTCCCAGAGAGGAAAAATGTCTGTACTTCCTGTTTTGCAATTTGAATTTGTGGTTTGGATTTTGTCTTTCAGTATCATTTATTGTAGTGAGAAGAATAGGTATAATCTTCTTTCCCTGGATACAACTCATAGCATCCAAAATTAAGCAAAGAGAGAAATATTCAAGAAACTTAGAGTCTGTAGAAAGTAAATGGATACAGGCTGGGTGTGGTGGCTAATGACTGTAATCTCAGTACTTTGAGAGGCCATGACAGGCAGATCACTTGAGGCCAGTAGTTTGAGACCAGCCTGGCCAACATGCCAAAAACCTGTCTCAACTAAAAATACAAAAATTAGGCAGGCAAAGGGCCGTAATCCTAGCTACTTGGGGGGTTGAGGCAGAAGAATCGCTTGAACCTGGGAGAAGGAGGTTGCAGTGAACCAAGATTGCCCCACTGCACTCCAGCTCCCCCCAGGCAACAGAGCTAGACTCTGTCTCACAAAAAAAAAAAAAAAAAAAAGAAAAAAAAAAAAGAAAGTAAGGACACATAACTATGGAAGCATCCTTATATACTTCTGTGGTAAGACCTGCCTGCCTAAAATTTCTTACTTAGAGATTTGTTTTTTAGAATATTAATTGATCTCTCCGTAAGTTTCTTTTACTCCTTTAAATGTTTTATTTGGGAATCATTATAATTATTTTATTTTTCTGAGACAGTGTCACTGTTGTCACCCAGGCTAGAGTCCAATGGTGCTATCTTGGCTCACTGCAACCTCTGCCTCCTGGGTTCAAGTGATTCTCCTGCCTCAGCCTCCTGAGTAGCTGGGATTACAGGTGCCTACCACCATGCCCAGCTGATATTTGTTTTTTTTTTTTAGTAGAGACGGGGTTTCACCATGTTGGCCAGGCTGGTCTCCAACTCCTGAACTCAGGTGATCCACCTGGCATGGCCTCCCAAAGTGCTGGGATTACAGGTGTGAGCCACTGTGACTGGCCAGGAATCATTTTAGACTGATGGAAAAGTTGCTAAGATAGAACAATGCCAAGATGGAACAAGAGAGTTCACAAATACCTTTCATCCAACTCTCCCTACTGTTAACTTCTTACATAACCATGGTTCGTTTGTCCTTAAGAAATTAACATTCTGATTTTACCAGGTTTTTTTTTTTTTTTTTCTGATAACATCCTTTATCCCTCCAATATTCAATCCGAGATACCATATCACAGTTAGTGAGATCCCTTTTGTAAATACAAAAATTTCCAGGCAGTGTAATTTATTAAATTACCAACCAACCCTATTATGAACTCGTTTATTACATCAATTTTCTTCTGGAAGGAGAGATAAGGGCAGCGTGAAAATCCGGGGCATGTGGTGTATATAAAGGGATTGTGAAGGGAAAGAAATGCTGCCAAGAAAGGAGGTAACAAATCAAAGCCAAAAGACATTCAATTTTGCCTGGGGCTGGCCCTGTGCAGCTATGTGTAATTAGCTTCCTCAATCACTACATCTGACAAACTCATTTTCATTTGAGAGAAAACAACAAATCATTAATTATGGTAATAAGTCATGGATTAAAATCTTTGTATGTGGATTCTACATGCACTCTGATTTGTGCCTTTGGTCAGCCAACATTTTGCTTCTTCAGGCTTTCCCTGCTCTGCACTCTTGGGAGTTAGTTCCATGTGAAGACATTTCCGACTGCTCAGCCCTGGACAGCACTACTCACTGCCTTTGCAGAATAAATTGTGGAGCAGTTCTGTTACTGCATATACTTCATTGTGAGCCCTTACTAGCTACACTCTTCTTCTGATAGCAACTTGAAGACAAATATGTATTTTAAGAAGGAGAAAGGTATTGTGATTGAGAACAAGAACTCTGCAGTCAAATCTAAGTTCAAATCTTAGCTACAACACTCCATAGTATTAAGATCTTTGGCAAATTAAGTAATATCTCTAAGCCTCCATTTATTCATCTGTAAAACACAGGCAATAATGAGGCCTACCTGTTATCGTTGGGAAGACTCAATGAGCTAATCTCCATGAATATCTGCTTGGCAGGTAATCATGCCTGCCACTCAAAAGGTGAAGCTAAACCAGTTATAAAGGCAGGAAGAAGAATATAATGGTTTGACCTGTTACCCAGTAAGGTTTGGAATTTACCTGACTTCTCAGATATAGGATCTTAGGGGCCAGTCATCATTCCTCAGCACCCATGTTGTTCTCTATAAATCTCCTCTGCCAGGCAGACCTAGGACCCTTTTCCCACGAAGACATGTCTAGGGCACTCCTTTGCCTGCTTCCATGCTATCTCAGTGCTTAAGGTTTCTATCTAGGTGCATACTTCCTTAGAAGTAGGTTATAATGCCAGGCTCTAGTTTAGGTACAGGAGATAAAGCAATGAACAAATGTTTTTGTGTTCTCAAGTTTACACCATGGTCACCCACAGCTAGAGCTTTAGCTCCAAACCAGCCTTCCTCCTGCTTCTGTGTTAGCTACCAAAATTTTCTGTCACTGGGCTCCAACCAAGGGAAACCCAAGTATCAGTGTCCCGTGGTCTTTGCCCAGGGCCTATAGCCATTCCTTCATGTAGCATCAGTTTCTGAAGCACTGGTTTCAGACCTACCCCCTGTTTTCTTTTTGCTTCTCACATGTCATGGGTTGCCATGAGAGCCACACCTAGTAACAAAACTGCAATTTGCAATAAGAATATTCATGGACTTATAATCTTACTAGTAATATTGAATTGAAATGGTGCAAAAATTATCTATATTAAGTAACTAATTTAGAGATTTCAATACTTTGTACTTCCAGGTATCCTCAATCTTGAGTAGGAAATACACAGGAAATCACATAGCTATGATAAAGATGGTATCAAATAATGCATTATCTACCCCTAGTCTGCATTTTTATATGACTAGGTCTAGTTATATAGGATGCTACTACAATGAGAACCATGGCAAAGTTACACTGGTCAACAAATTGTGCCCCTGTGGGAAGAGACCAGGGCTTCTGTAACCCACGTTACTCTCTTATCAGTATTCCTTTGTCACTTCTCACACTCACAGCCCAGTGCATGCTTTTAGCTCCTCTAACCTAACCATCTCCTACCTCAGAACATGTGCATGTGCTGTCCAATTATGTTTGGGGGAATTCTCTTTCCTGGCCAATTCCTAGTCATCCCTTAGTCATCCCAAGATGTGGTCTCATCTTAAATGTCTTCCTCAGACAGACCTTTCCCAAAGTAAACTAAATTCCCCAACTAAATCAAATTTCTTATTCCAGCTGCTCACTGTAACTTTGACTCTTCCTTCATGGCATTTGCCACAGTTATAATTAAGTGTTCCATTTGTGTATAGCAGAGCAGTGAAGAGCATAGGCCCTAGAATCTGAGTCTGAATCTGATTTCAGCATTTACTGAGGCAAAGCACATTAATAAGTGACTTAACCTCTCTGTGCCCCACTAATGATAGTACCCACCTCAAAGGGTAACGGTGAAGGTTTAAAGAATCGACAAAAACCACATGATTATCTCAATAGTTGCAGAAAAGGGCTTTGACAAAATTCAACAGCCATTCATGCTAAAAACTCTCAATAAACTAGGTACTGACGGAACGTATCTCAAATAATAAGAGCTATTTATGACAAACCCACAGCCAAAATCATACTGAATGGGCAAAAACTGGCACAAGACAGGGATGCTCTCTCTTACCACTCCTATTCAACATAGTGTTGGAAGTTCTGGCCAGGGCAATTAGGCAAGAGAAAGAAATAAAGGGTATTCAGTTAGGAAGAGAGGAAGTCAAATTGTCCCTGTTTGCAGATGACATGATTGTATGTTTAGAAAACCCCAGTGTCTCAGCCCAAAATCTCCTTAAGCTGATAAGCAATGTCAGCAAAGTCTCAGGATACAAAATAAATGTGCAAAAATCACAAGCATTCCTATACACCAATAACAGACAGAGAGACAAATCACGAGGAAACTCCCATTCACAATTGCTACAAAGAGAATAAAATACCTCAGAAGTAACACCACACATCTACAACCATCTGATCTTTGACAAACCTGACAAAAACAAGAAATGGGGAAAGGATTCCTTATTTAATCAATGGTGCTGGGAAAACTGTCTAATCATATGCAGAAAGCTGAAACTGGATCCCTTCCTTACACCTTATACAAAAATTAATTCAAGATGGATTAAAGACTTAAATGTAAGACCTAAAACCATAAACACCCTAGAAGTAAACCTAGGCAATACCATTCAGGACATAGGCATGGGCAAGGACTTCATGACTAAAACACCAAAAGCAATGGCAACAACAGCCAAAATAGACAAATGGGATCTAATTAAACTAAAGAGCTTCTGCATGGCAAAAGAAACTACCATCAGAGTGAACAGGCAACCTACAGAATGGGAGAAAATTTTTGCAATCTACCCATTTGACAAAGGGCTAATATCCAGAATCTACAAAGAACTCAAACAAATTTACAAGAATAAAACAACCCCATCAAAAAGTGGGCAAAGGATATGAACAGACAATTCTCAAAAGAAGACATTTATGCAGCCAACAGACACATGAAAAAATGCTCATCAACCCTGGTCATCAGAGAAATGCAAATCAAAACCACAATGAGATACCATCTTACACCAGTTAGAATGGCAATCATTAAAAAGTCAGGAAACAACAGATGCTGGAGAGGATGTAGAGAAATAGGAATGCTATTACACTCTTGGTGGGAGTGTAAACTAGTTCAACCATTGTGGAAGACAGTGTGATGATTCCTCAAGCATCTAGAGCTAGAAATACTATTTGACCCAGCCATCCTATTACTGGGTATACACACAAAGGATTATGAATCATGCTGCTATAAAGACACATGCACACATATGTTTATTGCAGCACTATTCACAATAGCAAAGACTTGGAACCAACCAAATGTCCATCAATGACAGACTGGATTAAGAAAATGTGGCACATATACACCATGGAATACTATGCAGCCATAAAAAAGGATGAGTTCATGTCCTTTCCAGGGACGTGGATGAAAATGGAAACCATCATTCTCAGCAAACTATCACAAGGACAGAAAACTAAACAATGCATGTTCTCACTCATAGGTGGGAATTGAACAATGAGAACACTTGGACACAGGGTGGGGAACATCATGCACCAGGGCCTGTCGTGGGGTGAGGGATGGGGGGAGGGATAGCATTGGGAGAAACACCTAATGTAAATGACGGGTTGGTGGATGCAGCAGGCCAGCAGGGCACATATATACCTATGTAACGAGCCTGCATGTTGTGCGCGTGTATCCTAGAACTTAAAGTATATATTAAAAAAGGAGTAAGTGACTTAACCTCTCTGTGTTCCACTAATGATAGTACCCACCTCATAGGGTAATGGTGAAGGTTTAAAGAATTTATCCACACAAAACACATATCCTGGCATATAATATGTTCTCAGTATGTGTTAGCTACAATATTAATTTTGATTTAATATAGTAGTAATTAGTAATACTAGCAGTAGCAGTAGTAGTAATATAAGTTCTGTGAGGGCAGGGACCACTGCTACTTGTTTACTAATGCACTGGTACGTATTTACATATTTCTGGGGCTTGGCATAATTTGTGGCAGATAGTTAAGTGTCAGTATATATTTCTTGAATTACTGAATTAATGAGAAACAAAATAAATACAAACCAGCTTTCCTCTTGGTCATAAAGTTGTTTGTACATGAAAATAAAAGAACTAAAGTAAGAGCAAGATGAAAGATCACTAAGTTTCACAAATTCAGGAGAAAATAAAGGAAACAATTTTATAGTCCTCAAAATTTAGTCACAGGGTCTTGCCAAACTTTTCGGAGGGAAAAAGAAACATGATCAAGTGCTGAAGTTTATAATTTTCAATGCCAAAGTAGAATTAAGACATGACTAAATAAATCAAAGTCAACTGATTCTTGCTTCATACGATGTGATACGTATGTTACTGAAAAGGTGTATTAGGACATTTAAATATTAAGTACACAGTTAAAAGAACTACTACTGTAAAACAAATCATAATGCCCTAATTGGTCTTTTTTGGTGGACTTGGGTTTTTATATATTAGATTTACTTTTAGACCAAGATTCACCAGAATTTAAAGTAATTTAAATACAAAATTGCTGTAGAAGTCACACAAATTCAAGATACCCAAATGTGAAATTTTGAGAAGCATCTTGTTTAGTAGCAAAAGATAATATTAGCACTGTGCATTAAATCCCTAAGAAAATAAACTAGACTTCTAAGTACCAATATAATTGCAAGTCTCCTTATGAAATCAGAGTATGGGCTTCATTTAAAGGTACAGATTGGCTTTCGGGATAGATATATAAACTACATCTGAAATATCCAAGAAGGGATTTAAAAAGTGTACCTTTCACATAAAATGTAGATATAAGAATTCCTGCAATGCTTGTATTACTGGCTGAAACAAAAACAAAACCTCCTAACTACCACCCCCACAATATAAAACTGCTTTAAGAATGCCGGCAACTTTTCAACATGAAGTAAATCAACAGCATTTGTTTTACAAAGTAATATAACATCATAATATTATTTTCATTTCTCCAATCAGTATGTAGGATGAACATTCCCAGGCCCTATTTCAAAGTGAATTTACATTTGGGTCAAAATAGAATCACTCACATAGATACATGAAAACCAGAGTGTTGAGTCTGTTTTGTGGGCCAAGAATAAGCTCCTTTTTTCCCCTAAAACCCTGTCCAGCTTAATGACTGCAACACTAAAATACTCCATCTTTACTCCTACTCAAACTTACTTTATAAATGCATTTACAATTGCTGCTTTTTCACCTGCCATTTCACTAAAGACATTAATCTTTTGTTCACACTAATGTGCTCACAGTGATGATTAAAACACCTTTATATATCTAGTGATTTTAAGTACATCTTAACTCTTAATTCATTGACTTTGCTTAATGCTTCTTCATATGCTAGATATCTTGAATATACTCAGCATTGTTTCTTTATATAATAAACTTTAAGAAGTCAGAGATTGGACAATTAACACAGTATTCAATAAAAGACACCTGGCTGGAGTGATAATTGCAAATTATGACACTGACTCCACGACTACCTAGTCGTGCAATGGTTGATTAAATAAATACTCTTTGGCACTTTCTAAGCCTTTATGCTATACTCTATGGGGGACAAATACCCAGTAAACCTTGTTATCAAATTTCTTAGAGATTGAAGTTAGATATTCAGCTTCTAAGAGTAAAAGGAACTTAGAGGCTTATACAGTTTTTCAGGCACTCTGCAAATTATAATGAGTGAAGATCACTGTAAGACTTGATGACAACCTTGACTACTACATTTCCAGGATAACAGCAACTGGCAAGGTTACAGATCTTAGGAGCCTGTCATTTTACCTCTGCTCCTCTCCTAGCAACAGATGCAGGAAATGCTTTAGAAATTGGGGTTCACTAGATATTTTTAAAGGTGGAAATTTTTATAAAGGGTGGAAAATGCACCTAAAAATATCTCAAGGCCATAAAAACCACTGAGAATCTTTGAGTTCTGTATTTAAGATCTTCAAATGACATGTCATTGGAAAGAAAAGCTCCATCATGTAATTAGCTTCACCTTCAGTACTGCTCAGAGAGACAGAGTCTTTATCACATCCATGCATTTCCTCATCTTGCAGAGGGAAAAAAATTCCTACCATTGCAATATTTTTAAATTATTCATATCTTTAATCTTTCTGTCTTGTATTTGTTTATTGAAAATTTTATAAAAGTTGATTCAGTTTGGGGTTAAAAGTAAGGTTATTTCAAGTACATATAAGAATTATTCTAAATTATGTCTAACATACCTGCATGATTGATAACAAAGCCAAAATATTAATGAGGATAAATCCCAAATTTTGTCTGAAGTTGCTGGAAATTTTTTCTATTTCAAATAAAATGGCACTAAATAGTGGCATGAAAAGAAACCCATCATTTATGCTCTGAATGTCTGACAAATTAGGAATAATGCCTGTTATACTATGCAGGTCACAGCCTGTCAGGTAAGCATTTCTTACTGTGTGGCAGCGACAATGCATATATTAGCTATGTAAATGTAAAATCTACACACAGCTTCCAGGTTAGAATATGTTTAAAGAAATATGGTCATAAATAATGCGTAGTAACACCAAATCTGATTCTGCAGTGGCTGGGTATCCACAAATTATTTATAAGGAAAAAGAAACAAGATCTTTTAGACATAGCTAATAAACTAATGCATGTTATCACTAAGAAATAATGTAGAAAATAGTAATAGGTTGCTTCTTGTAACAAATCAAACTCCTTAATCTTAAATATTAGTTGCAAAAATAGGTTAGACAACAGCTTGCCCATGTTATTCAGTGAGGAGTGGCTTTTTGCGATGAATTTTCTCTCCATTTTTCTTTTGCTAGATATCACATCCAGCCAACATAGTTTTAATGGGAGGAAGTAAACAGATTATCATGGATGAGTAACTTGCAATTGTTGCTCATCAGGAGGTCTAGCAGGGACTTGCCTTTCATGAAATAATTTAATACCTAATCGGGTATCTAATATCTATTAAATATGAATTATATATAATCAGGTATATAATATATATTCCTCAGGTTGAACAGGAAAAAAAAAGAACTCAGTGTTGAGAAGCAGTTCAAAAGAAAACTAGATTCTGCTCTTGATTTTGCCATTAACAATCTGGCTGAGTGAACTTGGGTAAATAGTATAACCTGTCTAAGCACCAGATTCTTCATCTGTGAAATGGGAATGATAGTTGGCTTACCTATCTCACAGGTTGCTACTGTGAGTACCAAATAAGGCAACAGATGTGAAAGTGCTTTGTAAACAGTTAAAGACCCAATACATGTAAAGAATTAAAATCTAACTTCCCAAAAGTCTTTCTAACCAACTTTAGATATATGAACGTGCATGTCAAATGAGTACATATGTGTGGTACATCCATGCATAAAATCATGTAACTGACAACTCTATGTGTTGCCAACTTTCAGATCTGTAAAATTGTCATTAAAATTTGAACTCTATTTTCAATGTTCTAGTCCTCTGGTCTAAACATTTAAAACAACATGCCAAAGTGTGTGTCAGAGACATGAGTGGGTCCACCCCCTCCCAAATTCTCCTGAATCCTCCAGCCAATTTCCTTCTGAATCCTCCAGCCAATTTCCTTCTGACTGGATTATAATCTGAAGATTCTTCTCTTAGCCTTGGCCTGGTGCTCACTTAATCTTGGAGATGTGCAAGATTGTTCACATTTTGCTGAGTCACAGGCTCTTTTAACTTATCAAAATGTGCTATAATTGGTCCCTTAGTCATTTTTAAAATGAAGTATAAGCCAAATTGTTGGCTTTTACTTTAGGGACATGCAGAATACAGACACAGAGGAGTCTAGAAGAATGCTGAATAACAAGGAGGGGCTAGAGAAAACAGTGATTGCCATCCCAAGAGCCTTTCTTAACAGCTATTCCATGGGGAAGGAGCACTGACTCACCATGGTCCATGGAAATTTTTTTTTTTTTCACACAAAAGAGAAAATATGTGGAAGAAAACCTGAATTTTGAGTTGATAAGTAAGGAGAAGTTGAGGTTTTACAACTGCAAGTTTTTACCCACCTTGGAAAAAATGCTCTATGTGTTGGTAAGGAAAATATAGTATGCATTTTTAGAGAAATCTAAAATAGTCATGCTTAATTTTTCAGGTGACAAGGGCATAATATTACCATATGTATTCAAGAAGAGAAAAAGAGCCAAACATTTCACTACCATCTGAGTTAAACACCAGACAACTGTAATACCTATCTACAATTATTGGGTAGAGGGACTTCAGCTTAGTCCAGTTGTGAAAATAATCATTATCCTTGCTACCGAGGGGGAACGGAACTCCCTGCAAGCACTTTCTTTCTTTTCTTTTTCTTTTTTCTTTTTTTTTTTTTTTTCTTTTTTAAGACAGAGTCTCACTCTGTCACCCAGACTGGAGTGCAATGGCGTGATCTCAGCTCACCGCAACCTCCGCCTCCCGGGTTCAAGCAATTCTTCTGCCTCAGCCTCCAAAGTAGCTGAGATTACAGGCGCCTGCCACCACACCGGGTTAATTTTTGTAGTTTTAGTAGACAAAGGGTTTTTCCATGTTGGCCAGGCTGGTCTTGAACTGCGGGCATCAAGTGATCCACCCGCCTCGGCTTCCCAAAGTGCTGGGATTACAGGCGTATGCCACCGTGCCCGGCCATAAGCACTTTCTTATGGAAAAATATGATTTACCTCTCCTACATTCTAAGAAAGAAGAAAAACAGTGACTTGAGTCAAGAGAATCTGAAAAGTGAATTATTATCTCTTTTTAAAAAATCAATTTATCTTCTTCTTGGCCTTAAAAATCAAGTACTACTACAACTAAATCCATTAGAGTCAGTATAATCCTTTCAAGATAGATGAAGCCAGGAAAAGAGCCTCTTCCTTCCTATCCTAATATCCACACTTAATCATTCAACAAGTTCTTCCTGACACCTAGTGTTACACGCTCCACGCAAGCACTGGAACTAGGACGAGGAATAATATACCCCTTCAAGTCAATGGCTTTACAGACTAATGTAGAGACACATGAAATGACAATTACAGTGGAACGTGGTAAGTGCAATGGCTGCCCAGGAAGATCGTAATCTGAATGGGGAGACTGAGAGAAGGTACTGGAGCTGAGTTTTAAATGGCAACTAAGAGTTTGCCAGGTTTTAAAGATGTGGATTGAATACAGTACTAGTTTCCATTTCTTCCTGAAACCTGCTAGAATACAGTAAAGAGTTTTTAAAAGCATATACCCAAAGAGCCAAGAAGACAAGAAAGATGACAACAATATCAAAATGTGAGAAACTGGAAAGCCGATAGATGAGTTGCAACTAACCTAATACACACTAAAACACTGAATCCTAAACCAGCAGTAGAGTAACCGGAAAGAGGCTCAGAAATTAGTGGCACTGGATACTTTTTGAAGTTAGGATGAAAACAGAGACAATTTGCCGAGTCTATTCGTGAAGCTTTTTGTTGGTATTTTATTATTTTTCGACTTTTAGTTTAGGTTCAGGGTACACATGTGCAGGTTTGTCAGATGGGTAAATTGCATGTCACTGAGGCTTGGTGTACCAATGATCCCATCACCAAGGTAGTGAGCATAGTTCCTGACAGGTAGCCTGCCAATTCAGGCTCCCCTTCCACCCTCCCCTCTCAAGAAGTCCCCAGTGTCTACTGCTCCCGTCTTTGTGCCCATGTGTATTCAGTATTTAGCTCCCACTTGTAAGTGAGAACATGTGGTGTTTAGTTTTCTGTTCTGCATTAGTTTGCTTAGGATAAGGGCCTCCAGCTGCATCCATGTTGCTGCGAAGGGCATGATTTCATACTTTTTTATGGCTATGTACTATTTCATGGTGTATATGTACCACATTTTCTTTATCCAGTTGAACCAAAGAGCTCCTCTCTGCAATTCTATGCAGCCCCATAACAGGCCCTCATCCCACCAGCAGAAGACTGGAAGTTTATTCTCCAGAGACACTAGGCACAACTGAGGGTGGGACACTCTTCTGAGAACAGAGATAAGTAAAAGTTTAGATGTGAATGAGATCCCCAGCTTTCTTCCTCCTCTTGGATTTCATAAGGCTGGAAATTAGGTATACATCCTCCTTCAAGAGATTGGAAAGTCTGTTTTAAAAATTCTGGCCTAAGAGAAAAATCTGAAGATACTAAAATATGAGACTCTCCAGGTAATCAGCCAAGTCAGATCAACCAACAATAAAGATAACCATCAAAAACCTTTCTTCAACTCCTGCTCTCCCTGGCACAGAACTTACAGGCCAAGAATCGCTAGTTTTAGGAAAATCTGTATCATGAAAGAGATCAATACAAACAGCAAGGAAAAAAATACAAATTAAAGAAAATAGAGAATATACAGTGATACAAAAAAAAATATTTTATAGAAGTTAAAATATTTCTATAAAAATAGAAATATTCACAAGGAAAAAAGTATCTTGGAAATTTGAAATATTATGGCAGAGCTGAAAGACCAATTGAAGATTTGGAAAATATAACTGAAGAAATTACTCAGAAAGTACAAATAAAAAGAGGTAGAAATAGGAGGGAAAAAAAAAGAAAATTGGAAGATCTGTCCAGAATGTTTAATGCTATGTTGGAGGCATTCCAGAAAAAAACAGAAAAGAGAAAACTGAAACAGAAACAGGGTAGATCTTCAATGACATAAAGCAATAAAATTTCCTGGTCCTCAAAAACATGAGTTTGCAGATGGAAAGGCCCACTGAGTTTCCAGCACAGTGGTAAAAACAGAATCATAAAATGTACATCATCAAGAATTTCCAGGTTTCTGAGATCAAAGGGAATACCCCAAACAAGCCTAAAGAAACAAAAGTTTCTTCCCTAGAGAGGGTGAAGAATGAGAATGGCCTTCGGCTTCTCAAGCCACACTGAAAGCTAGAAGGCAGTGCATTATAATTCTGAGGAGCATTGCCTTCCAATTCTAAGGGACACATTTCCAACTTAAAGTTCTATACACAATCAACCTATCATTCAAGAGGGTAGAACTAAAACATATTTAGACCAACAAAGTCTCAAAAAATGTTTCTGTCAACTCAGCAAGGTACTAGAGGATTTTCTCCAAATAACGACAGTGGTAACAAAAGTGGGGTGAGGGTGCAGGTAGTAGAAAAAAGAGAAAGATATAAAACAAAGGCAACTGGAGGTCCAAAGCAGCAGGAGAGACAGAGGGAAACCCCCAGGGTACCACCTGTGCTACAGGCCTCAAGAGCAGCCAGCCACCTCCAGGAGAGAGTTACTCAAGAGGTTTAAACTGATGGAAACTGTAGTGGGTTTGAATGTGTTGAGAGAAGTTTTATACAATTAGGGGAGGTATAAATGCTTAGAAAACAAAGCAAGTGAAAAGCAAGGCAATTACTAATTCTAGGAAAATAAAAAACTTGGGTTTGGAAAGGAAAAGAAATTACAGTGCAGTATATGACCCGGCTGGGCTGTGAATGGTACTTAAATAATCGGCATTGTAGATCATTAACATGACAATCGAATTGTCATTTGTAGAAAGTTAACAGACAATGTCTAAACTAGAAAAAACAAGAATTGGCAAAACAAGCATGTTATTTAGAGATACGGAGGAAAATTTAGAAACAATCAGCTAAAAGAGGATCCCTGCTGTGACCATAGCATCAGAGACACACATAACAGGGGAAGTATGACTTTTATGACTTCTTGGGTGAGACTTATATTTTTTAAGCCACTAAAATTCAGGTTTTCTCTTGTGTGCAGTGGAACCTATTCCTAAATTATACAAATTCCAGAAAGTAGACTTCCTGGCTGATACTGTTTACAGAAAATCTCTACTTTTAATAAATTCCCCACTTTTAATTAATCTCCCAATTCAAACCAAAGGAACTACTTCAATTATCTTACTGTTACCATTGCCCTTTTATAGTAATTTTTCCCCTCCAAGGCACTCACTCCCTAATACTTGCACATTTACTTTCTTTCCCTTCTGCTGACATGCCCGGGGCGTCCTCTGCTCTCATGCGTGCGTTTAATCTGCCCCTTGCCCCAAGCGTTATGAAATCAATTACTTATTAAGCTACTAAGTAATGTCATTTCCTCTCATCCTTTTGTCACTCGGGCCTTGAAAGCAATAGGTCATCCATCTTCTTTTCAGTGCAAGGCCCAAATAACTAGGTCTTAACAATCATCACGACCTAAAGCTAGGTCTAATCAACTGGAACCAGAGGAAGGAGGAGAAGACATTTGTGTCAGTTTCTTGCATATGTTGGAATTATTTTCTTTGGCAGAAATATGTCACATTCTTTCTTCGTGACAGTCAGCAGAGCCGATCACAGGACTACACAGCGGGCCAGTGACAAAGCGCGCCAACCTGGCAATCTCGCTATTATCTTAGTACTTACGGTTGCAGCACTGCTGGAGGCAGATTACCCTTCCCTCCAGGAAAAAGAAAAAAAAAAAAAAAAACAACTTGCCTCTTCTGCATGGATTACAGTGCATGTGCACAGTGTTTGTTCAAAGAATAAATACTGGTCATTGTAGCAATGATAACAACAATGCCAGAAAAATTCTACTGACACTAGGAGAGTTAACTTTCTCTCCCTTTTTAAAGAAATTAGCATATAAATATATCTTGATTTCTCTTTTTCTGTATAGTTGCTTGCTTTCAAACAAGAAAGGAACTGACTTTCCTTGCTGCATATTAAGCTGTACCGTTTTTGCTTCGATTGGAATAACAAGGAAAGATAACCAGGTCCATTCTCCCATAGTTACTTAAGCACTTTGAAAGTTACCACTGAAAATAAACGTTAAGGCTTAAAATAAAAACTATTTTGATTTGGCATTAATGTTATTTATTTTAAAAAATCTTATGCAAAAAGTATTTTTTAAAATAATTATTGATTCATATTTAACTAGTTAAAGCATATACGAAAATTACAAATGAAGTAGCTGTTTGTTCATTATACCTCTCTCAGTGTTACTTTCTAAAATATATCCCGCTTGTGGGGCAACAATAGAAGCCAATCTGCCTAAATAAAAATAAATTGCCTGTATTTGAAAAATGCCATAGTGTAGAACAACCTATTATTTTTACCTGGTACATAAAGTCATGTGGAAGAGCCTGGGTTTAATCACAAGAGGTACTGTAAAACACATTTGTGACATCTGTAACCTAACTCACACCCACATGAGAGATTGGTACATCTTATGAATTAAACATAAGTCCTGATTTATGTTCAGTTATCCCTCATATCAAAAACTACAGTTGCAGAGCTGTGTCACTGTGAATTCATTTAATGATATTGATGAGATAGCCTGCACAGAGACTGCAAAGTAACCACCGGTGCATAGCACGGGCCCATAAATCACTTCTGCAGAGTGGCTAAGCAATAAATAACAAGTCATTAATTCATCATAAGTTATGCTAAGAAGCTCAAACTACATATGTACCAGATTGTAAAGAAATGCCTCTGGTACAGTGTTAGAAACAGGCAATGTTTGGTGTTAAAACAATTTTAGAAGGGCAAAAATTCATCGAGCAGAATTAATTCCTTATGGATTTCCCTTGGCAAACATAAACCAACACTGATTTTTAAAATCAACTCCCAAAACTTCCTTTCATGCAGAAGTAAATACATATCAGGTATTAAATCCAATGCAACTTTTTTCAGAGCCCAAATTATGAATCTATCAAATGAATGATATAATGGTATTGGCATAAAGCCCTTGGATAAGCTAATGGCATTTCCGTAAAGAATAAGCTAGTGAGAATGATGCTAGTTATTCAAATGGCTTTGCCTTGTTGCAGCCATAGGATCTGTAAAAATAGATAGATGTGGCCAGAGTCACTGTTTTCTTATGTGGATGAGAAAACATTTGCTTTCAGGTGACTTTCACTAACCCAGATGACTTTCACTAACCTGCTAGGTGACTTTTACTTTCACTCCTTAGGGTGATTTCCCCAGTCATCCACCTTCTAGTCAGCACTCCCCTAAGCATCCATTCTCCCCAGACCCTCAGAAACTGAGTCCCTAAAACTGTCCAGGACTTCACTATCTGGCCCCTTCTTGCCCTTCTGACCTTGTGCACAGAGTCTATGTCACACATTGAGCTGTCCTGCCCCTCAACTCAGAATCCTGCTTTCTGCCACATTGCTGCTGAAGTTTTTCAAACAAATTCATTTCCAGAGTTATTCTTCCCAGGCGATCAGTGGGCAATTGAATGGAAATGTTGGAATAGCAAGCTAAATGAAAGTGGTGACTCTAAAGATAAGAACCTCATGTACTTGTTCAGACAGGTAAGGGAGATATTTTGAGGGAAGAGAGTCTTCTATTGCAGTTTATAGCTGGCTAACACTGGATTTCCCTGGTCTGTAGTATATTTGCACACATATGACAAAGGCCAATCTTCTTTTTCTTACTACTTTTAGATTTAAGTCTTCCCTGAATTAATCTGTAATCAAGTAACTCCAAATGAGCTCTCATCAGCAAAGAGTGTTTATCTGATCCACTATGCAGAATCTCAATACAAGAAGACTAAATACAGTAGCGTTTTAACTATATTCCATTTCAAGCTTATATCTAATTTTCTGTCTAATATCATCTTAGGCCTCTTTTGTCATTACTGCATTCTAATTCTTGCTTATCTTACATCAGTGTTTAAAATTGCTCCCTCTCTAGATACATTTGCTTGAATGTTTAAGCTCAATTTTTTCCTAGTTATTTCCTGTCTCTAACAATCTCCAGACACTTTTTAAATTTTGTCTTATTCTTCACTGGTGTTTTGCAACAAACATCTCTCCATTTAGTATCATCTAAGAACTTCATCAGCTTGCTCTTTTCCCTCTGTTTTAGGTCAATGATGAGGATGTTAATGTAGATACAACATTTGTTTCCCTGGAAGGTCACTGGAAACCCTTTCTCTTTCCACATATCAATACATGGCCAATTGCCTTTTATGATCCTCTGGCTAGTCTCTCTCTCACCTCCATTATGTGGTAACACCCACATCCTTGTCAATTTGAAGTTTCTCAGTAACACTGCATGGGAAATGAGAAAAGTTGTTGCCAAGTGATGGTGCTTTGTATACTTACAGTTCCTAACACCCAGGAGTATCAAAGTGGCATACACTTAAGCAATTCTTCATGAACTTTTCTCTGAAATAAATTAGGAAAATGCTAAATAAGAGTAACTTTATCTTCAGATGGAGAAGCTGAAGCAGAGAAGCCAATCACATCAGAACTTTAATGAGTCAATCTGACTACTTTCGTCTTATACTTAAGGGGAGAATATTTATAATTTTAGAATATTTATAATTTTTGTACATACATATATATGTACATACAATAATGCTTAATTGGACATAACTGAACAACTGAACTTTCTACATAAGGAAAATTTCCAGATGAATCCAGAAAACTGAATCTTATGCCATGAGCACAGCAAGAAAATCTTAAACATGGAGCACAAGTAATATTGTATCAGGAAGATCTGCAAGAAAAAGAGGAAAGCTTGAAGACTTTTCTGTTTGTTTGTTTGTTTTTTTTTTTTGGTCTTCTTTTTCTCTGCTGTTCTAGTGTAACATGCCATTCTGACTCCTTAAATGAATCACAAGACCATATCTTCTTTCTCTTATTTAAAGTTTTTCTTTTCTTTTTCCCCCAGAAGTTTTCCTAAAAACTCAATACATATTAATCAATTTATTAATCATTTCCATATACGTGGACCCCAGATGACAGTATTTTTCAGAGTTTCTTTTCTCATTTTCTTTCTTTACTTTTACATACAGTGGTAATCAACTTTGTGTGGTCATAGGAAGAGCATTGGTTAAGGGCCTGAATCGACTCAGGATAAGCCTGAGCTGGAATCCTGCACTTATTACTCTATCAACTATCTGTGTCAGGAGAAAACTATTTAAACGTGTCAAGCCTCTGATTTCTCAAATGCAAAATGGGCATAATAACACTGCTTATTCTTAAGACTGTTGTGAAGACTAAATTAGAAGAATGAGGCAATGAGCCTAGCAGAGTGGATGGCAACAGAGAGAAGACATTTAGAGAGTCACATATGTTTAAAGAAAACGAAAGACGAAAGATGGATCACCTGACAGATTTTTTTCTGATTTGGAAGTTCATTCTGATTCACTTATGATTAAAGATTGAATTCTAGTTAGTGCTATACACTTCACAAATGCCTTTATTGGAAAGAATATAGTTATCTGCAAGTAAGCCTGTGCCAGAAAACCAAGAATATAAGGTCACGGTTCATATACATCAATAAATCCAAATGAAACATCCCCATCTTCATCAGTATTCAAGGATTAGTGTTGTGGTCTTCAAGTGCTATGCTTCACTTCCTTGGCCACATTATTAATATATGATGGAACAGATGGAGAGCAGAAGGGTCGCGCTCAGCCTGCAATGCCCTCTGAGGGCCCAGACAATCATGGAGTGAAGGTTCATCATGGTGTGATGAACAGGGAAGTAGAAACCTTGGGTTCTACTGTGGGCTGTCACCATGTAGCTCTGTGACATAGAGCTCACCCCTCTCTGGGCCTCAGTTTCCTCATTTTTAAAGTGAGAGTTTAGGCCTTTCTAGCTACCATTAGAACTTGAAATTGTGCTAGGCCAAGAAAACTTTGCTCTTGTCAATACGTCTATTTAGCAATGCTTCTAAAAAGATAGTATTATCCAAGCTAATTTATGCATCTTTGTCCAGAGGAAGGGACAGTTGCAAAGTCAATTAGGGATGGAAGAAGGTACAGAAATAAACATGAGCAATCTTAAGATAATACAAAAATATGTTGAGTCTTTGCTGTATAATTTTCCATTGTCAGCTTTCAGCTGTTCAACTGTCATTCAAGCAACTTTATATACTGAAAATATTTGTTCATGAAAGTGATTGAATTTGTAGAAGTGCAGACAAGTATTATAATAAGCTATCATAGAGCTATTTCTTGAGTCAATTTTGCTATGGAATTTTTTTCCACCTTTAAACATTTGAGACATTCGGCTATCAGCCATATAGTCACATGCTGTTTAATATTTAAACTTGTAAGGTTTATCACATAATGAATTAACATTTTACACTTTCCAGGCAAATAAAATAAATCTTTGCTCATTGATGAGGCTTCTAAGACAAGTAGCTCGGTGGACATCTTTAGGATGTAATCTTCCTCAGATTTAAAATCGTAAGTGCGACTTGATACATGAAACAAAATTATCTATGAAAATTTAAAAAGATGAATATCATTATGTTTCCTGCAATTTTACTAATTTCAACACTTGATTTGCCAGTGATTCATACTTCTCCATCAAATACTGTTATTGGACATTTTGACAATTTTATATTTAAAAATAGAACTTCTACTTACGGATTAGCATTATGAGCTGTGGAAAGTAATTCTTGTGATCTGGCAGAGGTGTACTAAAGCGCTGTAATAACAGTTTTGGTAGACCCTTTTTAAGACAAATGTCTATCCCCTAAAGACTTTTTAAAATTGACACACTGAGGTATGTTACTCTGAAAATCTCCATGAGAATGCAACATTTCTTGTAGACATGAATTGTCCAAGACTGTGTCCATTCCCACCCAGTATTGCTGTGCTGAAAAGCTCTGTGTAAATGGATTTGAACCAACAAAAATGTATTTCAAGGGTTTTTGATACTTAAATCCCTGACTACATCTTTCATTAAAACACTTATTTTTTAAGTTCAATCATGTAAAATATCTAGTAAGTTAAACTGTCATATGTCAAAGTCCTCTAAAATAGAAAAAAAAAAAGGCACTTCCGATTGCTCTAGAGTTTTATCTTCATTTTCTTAATGTCAAATTAGCAAAAGAGGAATATAGCTTTCAAGACAGGTTTCACTGGCTGGGTGCCGTGGCTCACGCCTGTAATCCCAGCACTTCAGGAGGCCGAGGTGGGTGGATCATTTGAGGTCAGGAGTTCAAGGCCAGCCTGGCCAACACGGTGAAACCCCAGCCCTACTAAACACACAAAAATTGGCTGGGCATGCCGGCACGCACCTGTAATCCCACCTACTCAGGAGGCTGGAGCAGGAGAATCCCTTGAACCAAGGAGGCAGAGGCTGCAGTGAGCCGAGATCGTGCCACTGCACTCCAGTCTGAGCAACACAGTTAGACTCCATCTCAAAAAAAAAAAAAAAAAGGATAAGTTTCATTACATTAAAAAAATTTTAATGTAAATATTTTATTTTTCATAAAAATACAAAAAGATCAATATGCACACAGTATCTCCCAAAAGAAAACAATGAGATTTATAGTGGTTATCCAGAACCATCTTTCTCTAGAAACACACACACACACACACACACACACACAACTAACGCCTTCCTACAGGATTGATATAACATAGGTTCTACATGAAAATAATTTTATCTAACATTGCAACCATAATTCCAGGGATCTGTAAGACCAACATTCTCTATTCTCCTTTCAGTGGGCCTTGAGAGGCTTCTCCAAACTTGGGGATCATGTAAGCTACAATGACACTGATTTCTTGAAGATACATCCCATAATTGCTCCTTGAGTCTTCCTCTTGGAATAGAACTGCTAACTCACAGACCACTATTTTGTAAAACAGCTCAGATTACTTTTCCTTGCTTAATATTTCTTTTTTTTCCTTGAGACAGAGTCTTGTTGTGATGCCCAGGCTGGAGTGCAATGATGTGATCTTGGCTCACTGCAACCTCCACCTCCCAGGTTCAAGCGATTCTCCTGCCGCAGCCTCCCGAGTAGCTGGGACTACAAGCACGCACCACCATGCCTGGCTGATTTTTGTGTTTTTAGTAGAGACGGGATTTCACCATAGTGGCCAGACTGGTCTTGAACTCCTCACCTCAAGTGATCTGCCCGCTTCGGCCTCCCAAAGTGCTGAGATTACAAGCATGACCCACCACGCTCAGCCCCTTGCTTATATTTCTTTGTTTGTCTACATATTGATTCTGTTTTCCACTCTTCTGCTTACTCATGTATACAATATCACAATTCATTCACATCAAGTTAGCATTTCACGCTCTAGAACAGTTTTGTGTCCCCCATAAACTTGAATATTTCACTCTAAATCCTCACTTCTAGGTGATTTATAAAGCCATGAGTTGAGACCAAGGTCAGGCAGATACCCAAAAGAGGAGGACAAGGATCTAAATATGTGGCCAGGACCTCTCTATTTGAGATAATGCTCGCTTTTAATTTAGCAAAAGCAGAGATGGAGGTGAAAAAGACTTTTACTCAGGTGAAAAGGACTTTAAAGGCTTTCCTAAATGGTAGAAATTGTTAATATTAATCATGCTCACATTTATGTTTGTACAAGAAACCATGATGTCAAAGAAGAAATCTGTAGGATTTCCTTTGTGAAACGCTTAGTTATATTTATATTAAAATTTTACTTTCTCAGTGAAGACTACATAGACTATAGAATAAAAAGTGCGGTGGCTCACGCCTGTAATCCCAGCACTTTAGGAGGCTGAGGTGGGCAGATCACCTGAGGTCAGGAGTCTGAGGCCAGCCTGGCCAACAAGATGACACCACGTTTCTACTAAAAATACAAAAACTAGCGAGGTGTGGTGGTGTGTGCCTGTAGTCCCAGCTTTTGGGGAGGCTGAGGCAGGAGAATTGCTTAAACTGGGAGGCAGAGGTTGCAGTGAGCTGAGATCGCACCACTGTACTCCAGCCTGGGTGACAGAGTAAGACTCCATCTCAAAAAAAAAAAAAAAAAAAAAAGTGAATTTACATAATATAACAAAGCCAATTCTCACTTTTTAAAAAAAGATCAATATGCAGGCACAATCACCTATCAATCACACTAGTGATTCCACTAACTTATATTCTGTTATCTTACAAAAGAAAAAATGGGAATTTTATATTCAAAGTATACAGTTAAAAATATCAAAAGATTTTTTAAAAATAAAAGTATCAGACTAAGAGGTTTACTCATTATTAATTAATACTAGTTAGCTGCAAGGCTATGCATTCCAGGGAGCTTTGGAAAAGAGACAGAATGTGTCGCTTTTCGATTGAATTAGTGTGCCTTACAAAATAAACATTTAAAAGGCATTTATTGAAATTCAACCATGAAATAGAAAATATTGCAAAATGAGAGACAATGTTTTCTTAATTAATGTGATGACTGAGTAATTAGAATAGTGATAGGAACCTGGCATTATCTTATGAGTAATTATGAAACATTATTATACAAGACTCTTACTGTTAAAAGTTGAAAAGTTAACTACTATTAGTCTTTGTAATACTGGCCTTGATACAAAAATCATATACAGTTTTATGCATACGTCTGAGCTTTCCATTTTATCAGGTTGACTTCATAGTTAACCTTAACATAAAAATAACATACTTTCATAATGAAAAGAGCATTAGTTACAAGGTTGTTCTTCACAAAGCTGTACAACAGTGAATACTGGAAACAAGCAAAATGTCCAGAAATAAGACAATGATTATAAATACATTATAATACATCCACATAGAATTTGAACCAGATGATGTTGTAGATGCATATTTATTGGGAAAACACTCATAATGTAATGTAATGTTAGGGTTTGTTTCAAGCTAGATTAGAAAATAGAATGTATAATAGAACACCAAGTTTGTAAAAAATAAAATTGAACACACACATATTTATTGGGAAACATACATAATGTAATGTTATTTACTTTTTTAAAGCTAGGTTAGAGAATAAAATGTATAAGAGAAGCTCAAGTTTGTAAAAACTAAAATTCAACACACACACATATCTAGAGAAATATACCCCAAGATACATATTTTTCTTATTTCTGGGATAGTGGAGATATGCATACATGTGTGCATATGTGCAGATGTCAGTGTAACTGTGCGTCTTTATACATACATAAATATTTGCTTAGCTGTATTTTATGTATATAGGCATTGCTTTCATAATCAGAAGGTAAAATTAAAACTCATTTTAAAATAAGTTTTACTATCAAGTTTAAATATTAAAATCGATTCTGTTTATGACATATATTTATTTACTGAAATTCTTTTAAATTATAAGTCTAAACTAAGACATTTTGCTTTCTAACCCAAATGTGAAATACAGAAAGACAAAAAAAAATTAACTCAACACTTTTACAAAAAAACAAAAACAAAAACAAAACTCAGAAAGATACAATGTCTGAAACAGTTGGTAGTGGGGTAAGTATATATTTCAGATATCATACAACCCTTGGATTAAACAACTTAACTTTTTAAAGAAAAGCTTGGTTGGGAGTTACCGAAGTACAATATGGAATTGAAGTTACAGAATAAACACTCTTCAAGAGAAGTCTCTGATTCCCTTTGATCTTTGGAGAGGTCATCTCCTCAGGCTCCAAATGAGCCATTTAAAAATCCTCCCTTACTATATATTTGTATGAGATATCTGATTGCAGAACAAATCTGAGATACATAGAATGAAATATTTATTTTGCTTTTCAAATAATGAAATATTTGAAAAGCAAAATATAATATTTGAAAATCAGGAATTATTTTCACTGATCAGAATTAAAAATCACTAATCAGAATAAAAATCAGACATCCTTTCACTGATGCCTTAGAGCAGTTATTCATGCTCTCAGTTTCTTTTAATAAGTTTCTATTTTCCCTAAGTCCACAATTATTGCTTTAATTCTTAATATCCAAGATCTTTAAACAGAAATGAACACTAAACCCTTGCTCCTATTTATAAGTTCTGGTGATGTATGAATATAGATTTTTCATTTACAAAATATACAATATAAAAATCTCTATAAAACTATCCATTTCAACATATCTTTAAAAAATTTATCCAACGTGGCATTTATTATAAATAAGGAAGTCTGAAAAATATCAGATATTTCATTTAATATCTTAGGGCTACATAGTACCATTTAAAATTCCCTCAGATAAATTTATTTGGATTTATTTATAAAATTATAAAAGTAGTAATAGCATTTCATTTTAACACCAGAAAGTAATCAATGCCATAGTTGGCATGATACTTAAAAGACCTGATGTTTTCACCTAATGTGATTGTAAGGTACATTTTTCTGTTCCATCTTTCCTTCCCACACACAAATTCATTCCATGTCAAATCTCTTAAATTCCTCTTTTGAAGTTTAAAATTAATTCCCATGATTACTTTTCAATAATCCTCCATCTTCTAAAAATGCAAAATATGTTTATACTTTTTGAGAAATTAGATGACATCCCAAATATCCTATGTGAGTATGTGCTATGCTTTTAAAAAGAAAAACACTCATTCTTAAGAAAAAAATAACCTATTAATCAAGGAGTCTGGTTCTGTAATTAATAAGAACAAGGTAACAATTTGCTTTAAGTATCCATTCATAATGTTAAATCAGTGTTAAATCATAAAGAATTTCCATGGAAATATACAAGACATCCACCTTGATTTTAAATGAAATTCATTATGAGCAGCTCTATTATACTGAATGGCAAATGAATTCTTAATAATGAGGCACTTGATGTGTTATCCAGAACTGGGGTTGACAAGAAAACCACTTAGCTTCACTTTCTAATAATATTATAGCAAGTAACTGAAAAAAGCACACACACACACACACACACACACACACAAACACACATTTAATTTTCAATGGAAAACTTTAAAGCATGTTTATCAAACCTCTAAAAACATTTTTATTCATTTATTTTTTAGTGCTTTACTTATTTGTAAAAAAAAAAAAAAAAGTCATATCAAGAGTAATTTAAACAATACTGAACTTTTAAAATATAACGTTTTCTCTGTAGATTTGTCTAAGGTTTTGCTATTTTACAAGCTCATCTTGCCCTTACCATCAAAAGTCCATAACAACAGATGCTACAATAATTAAAAACCTATCACTATAGACTCTTCCATCACATTACAGACTAGGAAAATGAAGGAGGTTTATGGGTGTCCTTGTCTCACTTTATCCACCTCTTCGTGGTTGATGTGTAGGCTTTAATGTGTATCCTTGCACCTCTCCTTCAGCAGGAAGCCTGTCTCTGGGGATCACTTGCAGAAAATAGGACATTGAGTCCATAATTAAAGTAATCTCTTTCCAGGCAGATGCTGCAGTTGGCTCTGTTATCACATATTACAAAAGGCATCTTGAGGGTTATAAAATGTGCAGCAAATAGCTTTGGAGATGAGAAACAGCAATTTTTCATCTAATTTTGATCCATAGACATGTAAGTACTGTATTGCTACTTTTTGGTTTTGAGCCAAATAACTATTATGGTGCTGAGATGAGCCAGGCGGTAACCAAAATTAAAGAATACTTTAGCTTTTATCCTCAAAGTGAGAAAAGCTCTTTTGTAACCATCTTTGCACTTAGCAAATAAGGATGCCATCTCAAATCTGAGCATTAATGCCTGCAGGCAGATTTAGAAGAAAGGCTTATATGGCTTAGCTTTACAGCCACACTTTCAATATATTTACTTAGGTTAAAACCAGGGGTTGATTAAGGGACCTACCATCTTTGCTCCTTTGCAACTACAGTGTACATTTTTAATTAGAAGGCTTTTTGCTGTTTATCTTTCCTGTAAAATTTAGGACATTGCTCTTTGAAATATATGTCAGCCCAGATAACGAATATGCTCATGCTATTCATAATCCCTTCTATAAATACTAATAGTGGAAATACATGGAGGAGATTTGACTAACACATTTTTGTTTCCAGCTTTGAACTCGTCAATGTGGATAACCAAAACCTCACTTTAATATTGTGAGGTGCTAAAATACAGATGGAAATAATAATTTTATTTAATATTTCTCAGTGCTAAATAAAACATCAATATGCACTGATTTAATTTTAAATAGGTTATCTTATAATTCCAGAAAAGATGTGGCTTACATTTTTTTATTTCCTCAAATTGTTTTTCTTTTAACTTTGTGATTCATGTAAAGTTTTACATGAATTCATGCCATCAATTTAAAAATATTATTAATATTAACCTTTTAAATTTTATATTAGTCTAAATAGCATTCAAAAACCATAAAAATCTAATTTAACTATTTATACTCTAGCATATTTAAACCTTCATAATATTTAGAAGAGGAATGTATGCAATGTTATTTAAATTAGTAAAGAAAAACTAACCGCAAATCAAAAATTCAAATTATTGATAAAATTTTGTTAAATTACCAAATTGGTATTTCCAGAGCACCTAAGATACTGTAATATAAAGCTAGCTGTCAGCAGTACATGCCTAAAGGTAGAAATGGCAGAGTATAAACTCTAATTCTATAACACAATCTTCTGGCATATTCGTGCATTTTCCACTCATGTAAGCATGTATTCATTCATCTATTCAACAACTGTTTAAGGAATTACTTTGCCCAAATATTTTCATAATACTACCTGCAATTGAAATACTAGAGATACGTACTGAGTATTCTGCCACCTGAAAGACAGGTTTCAATTTTGTATGTTTCCTTCAACTTAGTCCACACGCAGGTTATTTCATTCTTAGGTAATTGTCCTTTTATCCCTAATAATTTTTTACTTATTTTGTCTGTTATTAATATAGTAACACTAGCCTATCTTTGGTTAGCACTGGCCTGGTATGTTTTTTTCCATCTCTGTACTTTCAGTGTTTTTGTGCCATTATGTTTAGTTTTATCTCTCAGAAACAGCATATTGCTGTATTTTTGTAATTGCATTCTGAAAGTCACAGTGTTTTGCCTGGTGAATTTAATCTGTTTATATTTATTGTAATTGATAATTTACTTAAAATTATTTGTTATCTTATATTATGCTTTATACTTCTATGATTTTTTAATTTACCCTTTTCCTTTATTCTGATGTTTTAACTAACTGTTCTTTAATCCTTTGCCCTTCACCTCCCTATTTTTGAAGTTATAATTTTATTTTTGTTCTTTACATTTATATCTCTAACAATCAACTGAGCCCATAACCTTCTTGCAAAATAATTTGATGACATTAGAAAACTTTAATACTGATTTCCTTTTTCCTCCAAAGTATACATTAATGTTGTTTCATATATTTTAGTTATACGTTGCCTTTAAATTCTATCCTAAAATAATTACTGGTATATATGTTATACGTAAATTTATTTGCATGTAAAATGCTGAGAGTTTCTAATGTTCTTACTAATTTCTTTACTCACTATTAATCATTGTATCACACTGCAATTTATTGTATCCCACAGTTTCCTTCTGGGTTTGTTTTGTTTTTACTGAAGGGCATCCTTTAAAAATTTGCTTTAACATGTGCTATGTACAGTAAAAATATCAAACTTACTTTTTAAAAATATATCTTGTTTTGTTTTCATACCTGACTGATACTTTATCTAGGTACAGAATTCTAGGAGGACAATTCACTTTGATGATATTGTTCCATTGTCTTCTGGCATCTCTTGTTGCTGATGAGACCACTGTCAGATTAAATTTATAGGTAATCTGTCTTTTCTATTTTGTCACCTTTGATGTTTTCTGTCTTTGATATACTGAAGGCTTATCATGACCTGTATCAGTACTAATTTATTTTATCTTGCTTAGATAGAAAATACACACATCTTCCTTAGTTCTAGAAAATTTTCTGCCATTATCTCTTCAAATCTGTCTCTCCTTCTAAAACTTCAATTAGTTGTTAATTTCTTCACTTGGAGTTCTGCACAGATTACTAATGTAAAGCTAGATTCCACCTGTTGAGGGTTTTATCTTCTTATAAGTACCTTATCTTGAGCAAAGGCTCCACTCAGATGACAAAATTCTTTGCTGTTTTCCTAGTCAGGTTTCAATCAGTGGGCCCAGTTCCAACTCCCTCTCCTTTCTTATCTCCTGGTGTCTTTTAAGAGGCTCCTGACAATAGCTCTAGGCCCCACGTAGGTTAAAACTCCAGATCTAGGACCTAAATCAGGTTTAAGAGATGTGTAGGCCACCACAATGTCAGTTCCTATTTCTTGACCCAGCTTTGATATATCTCCTTTCTTCTTGAAACCAGTGTGTGTGTGTTTGCTTCATTTTAGCTAGAGGTGCTATTTTATTTCAGTGGGAAGAATTTCTGCTATGCCAATTCAATCTTCCATGATGCCAGAAATCCTCTACGAATGTATTTTTATGTGTTTGAAATTGTACCACATAAACAAATATTTTGTTTATGTCACTTGATATTCCAAGCATCTCTCATTGCTATACTATCTTCATAAATACTAATTTTTAAAAGCAATACAAAGTGGTAGTATAGGATGGTGGTTTAAAGAACATGTTTTAGATCAAAACACACCTGTCTTTGTGAGCTCTTTCTTGAAGCTCTTCTTTCAATAACAGGTGGTTCTAGGAGAGTAAAGGAACTTAGTAGGCTGCCTGGTATACCAGTACTCAATAATTAAAGTTTCTTTTTTTATTATTATTACTATTATTACCATCATTATCATAAAATGGAGTTTCAAATTCCATTAATGTTCATTTTCATATTAATAATTAGTCTTCCAGACTAGCTATTTTTAAATATTAGGTACATGACAGTAAGTTTTCATGCATAAGGGCACATTTGAAAAGATGTAGAATCTAAAACCTTGTAGCAGGGAAGAGGAAGATCAGCAAGGGGAAAGCAGGGACTGAGATCCAGGCATAGGGGCAGGCAGAGGAAAATGCCTTAGCCCAAGGCAGCCAAAGAGCAGCACTAAGTCCTGGGCACTGTAAGGGATGATAACTAGAGGCAATTCTCACTTGTCATATTTGGCTACCATTGCCCATAAAATAAAAAACCACAGAAACTGTTGCACTGGCAAATAAAACTAAAATGAACAATTAGGTAAGCAGCTCTTTCCGTCTTATTTGGTGAGTTTAGAAGTTATGATGGTTCAAGTTCACATAACAATGGCAAAAAACTTAGTTTTGCTTTCTTCCTTCTATGTGTCCTTTGAATTGCATGGTTAATTTCTGTAAATGTCATGGTAATATTTGGGGAAAAGATAACTCAACATATTATCTAATCTTATGCAATACAACAGAACTTTCTGTAATAATGGAAATGTTCTATATTTGTGCTGTTCAATAAAATAGTCACTAGCCATATGTGGCTACTGAGAACTCAAAATGTGGCTGGTACAACTGAGGAACTGAATTTTTTATTTAATTTTAATGAATTCAAACTTAAATAGCCACACATGGCTTATAGTATCATGTTAGAAAGTATGGTGCTAAACAAATTTTAGAATGTGTGTATGTGTGTGTGCTTATATGTGTGCTGTGGTTTAAATGTGTACCTCAAAGCTCGTGTGTTGGAAACATGATCCCCAATGCAACAGTGTTGAGAGGCAGGACCTTTAAGAAGTGATTAGGTCATGACAGCTCTGCCGTCATGAATGGATTAATGCCATTATTGTGGGAGTAGAGTAGGTACCTCAGGAGTGGGTTCCTGATAAAAGGATGAGATGGGCCCCTTTCTTCTTTCAGGCATGCTCAGTTTCTGCCATGTGATGCCTTCCACCACGTTATGACACAGCAAGAAGTCCCTCACCAGATGCAGCCCCTTAATCTGGGACTTCCTAGTCTCCAGAACCATGAACCAAAAATCTTCTATTGTTCATAAATGATCCTGTCTCAGGTATTCTGTTACAGAAGCACAAAACAGACTAAAACAATGTGTGTGTGTTTCTGTATACACACATACATGTCTATATATCTAAATAGGTCACAGAGGACAAAAGTTCTTTAAAAAATTCTTATCTGAAAGAAGCAATCAGTTTTATTTCACATTTGTAATAAGACTTTAGTATACAGAGACTTTACTAAAAATAGAGCTTAATAATATGCTGTTGCTAGTATCCAAATAACTATACTGGCAAACCATAGAGTTGTTGCTGCCATGGGAAAAATTTATTCACCTGTTTCTCAGACGTCTTTGTCATCAATGTTTTTGACTGTGTAGGCAGTTTGGAAAAATGAAATTTCACATTTCTAAAACTGGTTTAATCAATTCTAATAATAGGGAAATAACCCAAATCTCTGCCCACACCTCATATAAAAAATTTCTACTCGATTTAGAGAACGTCTAATAATTATAATAGATAAAAATTTTAGATTTACTGACTTTGGTCTTTTTGCTTTCACAAATGTCCTATGTGGTTTCAAGTAAGAAGTGCCAAGTACAATAGTAATCCCATCTTAACCACAAAGCCTTGTAATAAGGCACATCTTGTGGATACCAAGTTCAGTCCATTTACTTGAGTGATCTCCATAAGTTCTCACACCATTACGTTACATGAGAGGAAAAGAAAGGAATAGGTTGTTTTGCTATAGCTTTTTATTTTTTTTTTTGCTTCTAGGTTCAACATCAGGAAAAAACTAACACTTTTCTCTAAAAAATAAAAAAGCAGAGATTAAAAAAAGGAAGAAGAGCAAATCTGCTAACACAACTATTTGCTACAGCATAAAATTCCATAGAAACAGGTACTTCTTTGGACCCTCGTTAAAAAATATTTTATTGCTGGAATAGAAAGTTTTCCCACGGTAAAGCAGTTCCATTTCTCTGATGGTCTTATGATTTTGATGTAAAGCAGCATCCTGGGGAGATGCCAGAAGATTCCCCTAATATAACCTGTGCTGTTTATACCATGACTTCTTGGAAGGAGGAGGAGACAGGAAAGGAGAAAAGAGGGGGGAAAATGAAGGGAATAGCTTTGCTCACTGAATGTCTTAAAATAGATATGTTGTACAATTAATATAAGAAAAATAATTTTTTCAAGCCCTCTTGGAGATGTATTGACATATTTTATCTCAACCATACTTCCTAAAATTAAAAACTAAATCCCTAGGAAGCATTCTGACCTCAAGCATTTGACCATTTGCCAAAGTGTTGACACATAAGAACACACATTAGTCCCTGAACTTAGACTTTCTCCATGTTCATGCCTAACTGGCTATTTAAATGTGATGAAAAACAGGGGCCTATGAGGAAGTAAGAACTATCAGTTAGGATCCTAGTTATTTACCTTTAAGGCTAGACAATATTTTTTTTTACCTTGTCATATAGAGGTATATTTTTAAGCAGCACTGAAATTGTCTCAAGTTGGGAGATGTCCGCTTAAAAACAGAAAACCAGACCGTCAGAAAAAAAAAAAAGAAAAAAAAGACATGATTTAAAAGAAAGATGAAATTTCCCCTTTAGAAAACAGCATATCTGGTTTTATCTCGGTGCATAGGTACAATCATTTCAGACCTAAATGGGAGGTAATTTACTTTTGCAGTAAGCTATGTATAATCTAGAAAGTAAAAGAACATTTGTATGCATCCATTGTTGGCATCTTTATCCATAGGTATGAATGCACTTCCAATAAACACACCCATGGGGGAATCCCTGATCTTATTTCAAATGTTTAAGTAACAAGGCAAATACATCTGTGATGTGTCCGTCTGATGAAAGGAAATAAATGGGCAACCACACTATATTTTCTCAAGAATTCTCTAGACAGTCTTGAATGGCTCTCATCAAAAATTAAAGGCATCTGAGATACACTCAAGGCAGCACTTCGAATCTCTGCATCTGTATTATTATTTTGAGCCTGGCAGGTGTTCAGAAAGTGCTAGTGTCTTCAATTTTTTAAATGATTTTTTTTGCCTTCTTGTTTAGTGTACTTTAAGAAAACTATCCCTCTAGGAGATACTTCCTTTAACATAGCAAATGTTCAAATATGATCCTCTTATGTTCCTCTTTGCTGACCTAAGTTCATTATTTGTCCATGCTCAGTATCTTAAATAGAATATTGCTTGGTTTATTCTGTTTTCAGTTTTGAGAAAGTTCACATAAGATTAAATCATCACTAATTTAGGCACAAACCTGATCTTCTTTTACGTTCCATTTTAATCCTAATATTATGCTAGTATCTCTGTCTAGACAGTTAAACCTAAACCTAATTGTGATGAATTTTGCCTGTAATTCACACATTCCCCATATGAAATCCCCTTGTGATGAAGGATAGGATATGATCAATACCTACATATCATACATATCAATATCAAACCCATGTTTTTCATATTTCAGAATTTTAAAGTGGCACCTCTCATTATTTGAATGAATTCAATAATATTCCTATATTCACATAGAAATATATTTCAAAAGTAGATAGGAAACACATGTGGGTCACCTGGAAAACTTAGAGAGATTCCAATACCATACTGCAAACTCTTATTTAATTTTCATTGTATGACTATTGTATTTTACCATGATAAAATAGACAAGTGATCATTTTAAAGGCAAATGGAGTGAAGTAGCAAAATCACCTGCTTTGAAACTAGACTGCCTTTGAATCCAGGCTGTGTCACTCACTAGGTGAGTTACCTTAGGCCAGTGATTTAACATCTCTGTCCTTTAGTTTCCTCATCTGCAAACTGAGATAATAATAGTACTGACTTTACAGAATCACTGAGAATTAAATGGATTAAAAGAGGTAAATAGAATAGTGGCTGGCACACTGTAAATTTTCAAAAATATTATTAATGTTGTAGTTGTTATTTTACAACCCGCTTTCCCTGGTAGTTTCTTGCTAATTTTTAGGGTTAGATGGCTTGGAGATTGACTTTCTTTCTTTCTTCTTTCTTTCCTTCCCTCTTCCTCCTCCTCCTTCTTCTTTCCCTTCCCCAAACCCCTTTGGACTTGGGGGTAGGGGATTGATATCCAAGAAGTCTGGATGATTAACTGCCTCTTTTAACTTGAGACTTACTAGTCACTAAAGACTATAATCAGATATAAAACTGAAAACAAATTATACTGCCAAAGGATCTGAATACCCAGCAAACCTTGAATTAACACTTCAAATATAAATTTTATCAACAGGTGTCATAAAAGTAATGATAAAATAATTTTGGTCATTTTTCTACATTTGTACCAGTATAGCCATCACTTTATCCTGAAATCATCCACTCCTCTGTGTCTCTCACTTGATTATTTTTAACAAGAAAGGCCATAAACAGACAGCCCAAATGACTATGTGGCTAAGTGGTTTACCAGTAAAACACAGTTTATTCAGACAACACGCCTCTTACTCTTCACTGGGAAAGGCACACACAGCACATTATATAATCATCTTGAATTTCAGTTCAAATGCTTCCTAATTCTTATTATGGGATTTTAAAAAAAGGATTTTAAATAGGTAACTAGGGTTTCAAAAATCACAGAGTTTGCATCATACATTGGCTGTACTAAAATGAGATTGCAGAATTGACTGTAGTGTCAATTCAACTGCCAGCATTAGAAAGACCATGTAAATGGTAAATGATAAATGTTCATTTCTGGGTTTCTTCCAGTACAACGCACCATCAATTGTAAGACGTTAAAAAATAAGCACTGCCAATTATAATTGTAGGATGCCATCAAATGTAAAATACAACCCTACTTCAGAGGTGCCAAAATGTAAAAAATACCAACAAAACTGTATCTTATAATCAATGAAATACAATATCATTATTAGCTACTAACAAATATTTATTAAGAGCATTCTATTGGTCTATAGTTCAGCATTAGGAACTATTAGGTATATAAAAATATTACACACAGTCCCTGATCTTAAAATTCAGTTAGTAAAACAAGCATGTGGAAAATTAAATAATGGTATGAGTTAACTAATAATATCAAAAAGTCATACAGAATATACTACAAAATCATATAAGCATGGCTAAAGTTTAATTTCTAAGAAACAATCTTTCTTACCTTAAAAAGTAAAAGCCTTAATTTTTGAGGTTAATCAGAAAAGAGAATCATGGTACATTTACCTTCAAATGCCAGAGGCTTTGTGTGTTTTTTTCAGTTTAATATTTAAAATTAACATTGAATATTAGCAATCCTCTTCAAGGATTCCTGGGCACTTGCTAATTACAGATACTAACTCTTATATATAGCTCTACTGAATATGTAATAAATATTATGGTAAAGAATAAAGGTAAAAAATTGCAAAAATTTAGTTCAGAAAATTTCAAATAAATTGCTTCAGTGGCTCATGTTCAATTTTAACTTCTCCTGTACTCTCACAAACTGAGTAGGAAGAGATCAACAAATCATCTTGCCCACAAAGGAAGCAACTACTGCATGTAGCTTTCAACATTATCATGGCTTATGATAAAAAGGACTTAACCATTTGTCAAGAATGTTAAAAAGTGCAAACTCTATCATCAAAATTATACTGAGAGATATGGGTGAGGATGTGTAAACTTTTTTGTAGTCAGTAAAACCTCTGACTAAACTGTATTTTTCTGACTAACTGCTAAGAAAACATTGTTTGAATTTAAGACTTAAAATACCTAAGTTATTTCTCAGAAGAAAATAGAGTTTTATACCTCAAAAGTGGTGAGATCATAAGCTAACAAATATCAATCTTAAACAGATTCAATTAAAAACATATCTGTTTGGAAGCAGGCAGTTCTTTATTGCTGATATAGATATACTTTGTGTTTTGTCTTTCAAAAAAGCAACTTTTATTTTACATTAAGAAGTTATTCATGGCAAGAATTCAATTCATCCTTGCAAGTGCCAATATGCATAAGAGAAAGCATACCAAAAGAGTCAGTGATCACTATTAAGTTAAAGGTAATGACAACAATGACCATCATATAATTCAAGGGGAATTTTCTTTGACATCTTATATATAAGACACTAGCAACTAATGGAGAATCAAAAAGAAATATGAATTTGTCCCTGTCCAATCTAACATAAAAGACAATAACTTAATTCAAACAATCATATAGTAAAATATAATCAGCACTACAATAGAGTTATAAGCAAAATGTGACTATACACATCAATGTTGTTGTTGATACCTTGGCAAGTTTTACAGAAGAGTTGGAATTTAACACAGGTCTTTAAGAACAGGTAAGATTTTAACAATTGAGGTTGAGACTGAAAAGCATTCCAGGCCAAGGAAAAGGCATGGAGAAAGTTATAGAATCTGTAGGGAACTGTAGGAAGGCCTGCCAGTTCGGGCTCCACCAGGAGGTGCGTGCCAAGGGAGATAAGAGAGAAGATAATAAACAAAGACACTGGAAGAGCCTTCAAACCTATGCTAAAGGTTTGGTCTTCAGAAAGGAGTTTTAGACTTAGCCAAATTTTGAGTAATCAAGGCTGCACTTTCAGAAGATTAACTGGACAACAATATGCAGGATATACTGAAGGAAAAATGGGCTAGAGGTGAACAGGCAGACAAGTTAGGAAGCTACTGCAATCATCTTAGCAAAATGTACTGGAAGGAAAAGGTTCACTTATGAAAAACTTTCTGAGGGAGAAAATGATGGGTTTAAATATCAACCAGTTATGTGAGATGAGTCTGATGTTGGCAGCTTGGGTAACTCAGAGGATAGGCAGAAAGAGTATATATTTCAGTGATGTCTGACCCGTAGAAACCCCAGACACTGAACTGTTTGTCATCAAGAGGGAAGAAAAAGCAGTGGTAAATTTTAGAGTACACAGGTTTTATGGGATTTTGTCTGAGCAGAAAGTCTGAAGAGAAAACCATTCAAGATGCCTTCCAGCTCTACTTTGCTTGACTGCCCATAGAACAGCTGTTTCTGAACTGCCTTTGACTTTACACCATTGGCTTACTCATCTATTTGACAAATATTTAGTGAGGGCTGACTATGTGCCAGGGACTGTTCTAGACAGTTGGGACAAATCAGTGAAGAAAACAACAACCACCAAAAACCAAAAAAACAGACAAAAAATTCTTGCCTTCAAGGGGCTTGCATTTTAGTAGGAAGTGACAAATGAGAAACAATGTTTGTAACTAAATAAGTGAAGGATATCATGTATTAGAAGTTTAAAAATGCTATGGGGGGAAAAGGAACCCTGAATAAGAAGGATGAGGCATGGTGACTGTGGGGTAGGGATAGGGGTTAGGGGTATAGTCTCTATCAAGAGATGTCACAGTCACAGCCTTGGAACCATAGTATAGTGTTTATCTAAGGATGCTCTTGAGAACACTGCTCAAAACCTCCTCTAGTTTCCTCTAAATGAAAGCACCTGGGAGAGCTGTTAGGTTCCTGTAGAGTACCTGACTTCTGGCCACCACGAATTCCCTAACCGATCACATTTTCCTCTTGGCACTAATGGCCAGAAAGCTCAAAGCTAAATTTGTGGTCTTTTTCCAAAAGGTAGGTAAGGCCTTATAGCATGTTGTAACCTGTTTTCACCATATTTTCTGAACATTCATTTTCCAATTGCCCTGATTTACTCGATTATTTTTGTCTTTTAAATATTGATATTTATTGCATATATTTATGGAGCACAATGTGATGTTTTCATATATGTTTACATTTGTGATGATTAAATCAAGCAAATTAACATATCCATTACCTCACATATCATTTTTTTGTGATGTGGATGTTTAAAATCTCTTTTAGCAATTTTGAGATATGCAATACATTAACTATAGTCACCATGCTGTGCAGATCTCCAAATTTACTTCTCCTAACTGAAACTTGGTACCCTTTGAACAATTTCTCCCTGTTCCCCAGGTCCCCTACCCTCCTGTCCCACCAATTCACTTACTTTTATTTTATTGTGTACTTTTGTCAGCTAAAATCCAATTTAGACTTTTGGAGGTACACATAAATATGCAAAAATAAACTGCTAAATTTACTTTTTAAAAAAGTTTTAACTTTTTTTGACAAAATTAGTGACTTTAATTAAGGTTAAATCTGTCAAAATAAGACACTAAATAGTTACTCTATATGTAATCCCATGAGAAGTCCTAAGTATTTGCCTTCTGTACGTATTGCAGACACTTTGGGTACTCACATGAAATTAACACAGCCTGTGCCCGCAGGTGGAGCAATCCAGATGAAGCTGAGGTTGGTTGTGGGCAGGTGACTCACGTGAGAGGCCACCACACTGCACATAAACTGGTTACCAAACTGGTGGTCAGACATGATCCCTGAGAGAAAGGAAGGAGAATTGTTACAAAGACAACAAAACAAACATCTGCCTATCATGGCATCACAGTATTTCTGAATATTTTTCTTTCATGTTAAGGTTCTATGCTATTTGGCTTCCCAAAAAGTTATGTAATTTTTCACTTTTTATTGCTACAGGGAAATTAATCATTTAAAATATTATTGTTAAAGGAGTGACCTGCTGGAATCATTGCTATAGTATTTGCTTTGCCTTGATTTTGTTGATTGGTCTTTGCCTATCACCAAAAACCAACAGGACCAACCTGCAGTTGAACAAGGTTAGGTTTATTGGAACCGTCTGCAGCAAGAGAGACCAAACGGCATAGGGAGGTGGGAGGCATCTCAGTAAAAGGATGTCAGGAGAGGCTTGTTAAAATATTTAGGCTTGTGTTAGGTTATTTCAGAGGGCAGGTTGATCAGGTTTGCCTGGAAAACTCCCCAGTCCTATTCAGGAGGTTTCAAGAAAAGGTCCTTTGCCTCTGGATTTGGGGCTATCACAAAGTAGAGGCAATCTTTTCACTGAGTATCTTAGTTTGTTGTTGTTGTTTTAATCTCAGAGGCATGAGGAATGCGGTGAGGCTAAATCTGTGACTGGCAGAAAAGCAACAGCAGTCCTATGTGCATAGAGGGGGATGTTGGTCACTTTTGTGGTTTGCTTCATGTTCTTAGTCTTGTCTGTGTTCAGGTATGTTACAGAGCGGTCTTGATTTTGCCTTATAACATCACAGTTGTAAAGTGGTCTTGTGTAATGTCGATGTTCTGTGAATTGTTCATGTTCAAAATGAGAACATCGTGGCCTAGCTGTGAGCAGGTCAGCTCCAAGCTGAGCTATCAGGGGATGCTTTTCTTTTTTTCATAAGGTGATTATCTTAGGTGTATCTCAGATATAAAATAGTAATAAATAACTCAACAATTAAAAAACAAACAACCAAATTAACAAATGGCCAAAAGACCTAAACAGTCATCCCACCAAAAATGATACACAGATGACAAATAATCATATGAAAATATATTCAGGATCGTATGTCAGTACAGAACTGCAAATTGAGACAATAATGAGATACCACTACACTCATATTAGAATGTCCCAAATACGGAATACTGACAACACCAAATGCTGGTGAGGATGCAGAGCAACAGAAAGTCTCATTCATTGCTGGTGGGAATGCAAAATGGTACAGCCTCTTTGGAAGACAGTTTGGCAGTATTTTTACAAAACTAGACATATTTTTACCATATGATGTAGCAGTTGTACTTCTTGGTACTTATCCAAGTGAATTGAAAACATATGTCTGACAAAAACCTGTACATGGATGTTTATAGCAGCTTTATTCATAATTGCCAAAAGTTGGAAGCAACCAAGATGTCTTTCAGTTGGTGAATGGATAATGTGGTACATCTAGACAATGGAATGTTACTCAGCACTAAAAAGAAATGATCTATGCAGCCATGCAAAACCATAAAGGAAATTTAATATGCTTATTACCAAGTGAAAGAATCCAATCTGAAAAGGCTACATAGTGTGTAATTCCAACTGTATGACATTATGGAAAAGGTAAAACTATGGAAACAGTAAAAAGATCAGGGGTTGCCAGGAGTTAAAGAGGGAGGTAGGCAGGATGAACAGAAAGGGCACAGAGGATTCTTAAGGGAACGAAACAACTCTGTATGATACTGTAATGGTGGATATGTGTCATTATAAATATGTCCAAATGCATAGAATGTACACACCAAGAGTGAACACTACTGTAAACTATGGACTTTGAGCAATAATGACGTGATGATGTAGGTCACTGATTGTACCAAATGTACCACATTCTGAGGCAGGATGTTGACAGTAGGTCAGATTTTTTTGTGTGTAGGGATGGTGGGTGTATGGCAACTCTGTGCTTTTTATTCAATTTTGCTGTGAACCTAAAGTTTCTCTAAAAAATAAGTTTATTTTTAAAAAAAATTACTAAAAGCTTTGCCAGAAATGGGAAGTTAAATTTTAAATTTCTTTCATTTACTGGCTCTGTGACCTTGGACAAATGACTTACTCTCTTTGAGATCAGTTTTCTTGTCTGTAAAATGGAAATACCATGCCCTCTATACCTTAAAGTTGCTGTGAGTAGTAAATGACCCAATACATATGACCGCACCTAGTATCCTATCTGGAAGCAGTGGGCTCTCACAAATGTTGATTTTCTTCCTGCCTACCAGAGTGATCTTTCTAAAATACAAACTTGTTCACACTGTTAATATTTCCCTTTAAAAAACTCTCAACGACCCCCCCCCCTTTTTTTTGTTTTTTTTTTACGACGGAGTCTCCCTTTGTCACCCAGGCTAGAGTGCAATGGTGTGACCTTGGCTCACTGCAACCTGCAATCTCCGCCTCCCGGGTTCAAGCGATTCTCCTGCTTCAGCCTCCCGAGTAGCTGGGATTACAGGTGCCGGCGGCCACAGCCGGCTAATTCTTTTTGTATTTTTAGTAGAGATGGGGTTTCACCATGTTGACCAGGCTGGTTTTGAACTCCTGACTTCAAGTGATCCACCCACCTTGGTCTCCCAAAATGTTAGGATTACAGGCGTTAGCCACTGCGCCTGACCAACTCCATATTGTTTATAGCTGCACTGTCTAATATGGTAACTGCTAGCCACAGCAATTATTTAAATTAAAATTTGATACAATTAAAAATTCAGTTCTTCAATTGCACTGGCCACATTCCACATGCTCAATAGCACATGTGGCTCATGGCTGCCACACTGGACAGCACAGAACAGAACATGCCCATCATCACAGAAAGCTCTATCGATGGCACTGGCCATCAGTAAGACTCTGAATAATTAAGACTCTGAATTTGCCTCTCACTGCCTTCTCCAACCTCAGCTTCAGCACTTTCCACCCCCATGTCTTGCCCATCCTCTTGCACTTTGCACACCCAAAATACCAAATGAACCCTCCTCTATCTTCGTACAAGCTGTACCCTCTACCTAAAATGCTCTCTCTCCTCCACTGCTCTCAAACACCTGACAGATCCTACATGAAGATGTGGCTCACTTTCTGCTTTTTCAAGCCTCTCCTGTCCACTTCCAAGCAAACCCAGGTAACTGCTCCTATAGGTCCCCACTGAATCTTTTACTTAACTCCAACGCAGCACTTAGCCCAAGGCATTTGGAATGTTCTGTTTCCTAACTTTCTTTACTTCTTAAGCACCTTAAAAGCACAAAGCAGGTCTACTAATCCACACTCCTCTAGTATCTAGTACCTTACACGTAGTCAAACATTCATTTTTGTTATATTTTGGCCTTTGGTCTCTTGCTTTCCTTTGAAAGGATTCCTCAACCCCCAAGATTTAAAAAATATTCTCCTATGTTTTCTTTCTACTATTTTATTTTCATATTGACATCTTTAATGTTTCTGAATGTTATTTTGTTGTGTGGTACAAAGCAAGGATTTGACTTTTCCCTAAATGGTCCTAGGTTCCCACCATTCTTCCCCTGGCATATCACGTTACTCTTCACAGGTTTCTCTGTCCTGTCTCACTCCCATGATTTCTCTGAAATGATTTCTCTGAAAGGCATACATGATCACGTCAATTCCCATGACATCTCCTTAAATGGCTCCCATCAGATTCTAGAGAAATACTAACTTCTTAGCATCAGTTAGAAGATGTGGGACAATCTGACCCCCACTTGCTCTGCCTGTACACGCTTGCCATCCTTTGCGAACCAGCAATGCCATCACTCTCAAGCACTAGTGGCTGAGTCACCCTTGCTCATACCTCTAAGCACATGCTCTGCTTTCAACACAACAGGCCCCAGACTTTTGCTCTCCTTCCACCCATTCTTCTTCTCTACTAGGCTAACTTCTATGTGCTGTTCAAGGCAAGGCTCAATGTAGCCTTTGTTTAACACCAAACATTGAGAGAAGTCACTTACTATGCTAGGCCTAATGATGCAATCTGACATGGCCCACTCCTCAAAGACTTTCCTCACTGCCCCTCCCTCTCTCACTGCGCACTTGCTGCCCACTCACTGCCCCTGCCCCATGTTTGGATAGGTTTCCTCCCTCTGTGGCATCAAAGCAGTTCATACATCCCTTTATCACAGCCCATGACCATCTCCCCAAGTTGTCCATGAGGGATACCGCCTTTTATCTTTATATCCCAAGTGCCTGCCACAGTGTCTTGACATACCACAGATTCTCAAGAAATGTTTTCTGAATACACAGAAAGGGTAAAGACTGTAATAAAGAAAAGAAGAAGTAATTTTGGAATAAATACAACTTATAATACAAATTATTTATTCAGGAGCAGGACTGAAAAAAAAGACGACAGAAATTATAACACACATTTCACATTAACTAAATGCAATAGAATATTCTACAGTATAAAGTTGTTCAGCATAGGTCATAACTGGTCTAAAATATAGAAAAACAAATCTACGTTTTGACGTATCCAAATGTTCTTTTTCCCATGCAAGACTCTATGTTTTTAAGCTGAATCCTGAGACAAAAATCATCAAGCCAGAGAAATCACAAGTTTGGGGAGAATACGAGAGTCCCAGGAAAATCACAGAGTGCCCAAGGAGACTCAATAGGGTGACTCAGGAGCTGCCACTCCCCTCCGGTCAGGCATAAAGCAGGGATCCAGTGTATGGAAAATGACAAGTCTACAGGAGTCTGCCTGGCCAAAAAGGAAAACAAAGTCCTAGCCACAGTCCTGTGGGAAGGGAAACAAATCGAACAAAATAAGGTTTCAGCATTATAGAGCCTTAGTAACAGGACTTATGGTCAAATGCTTCCTGATTTCTCAAAACCCCTCTTTGAAAATGAGTCAATGTCTAGGCCACATATTGCTTGACAATTTTATAAGTTGCTACCTTAATGCCCTACCTTGGGTGAATATGCCATAGAACGATATTCTTGCAATCTAACATTCTAGCATAGTTCTCCCAGTTGGCTGCCCGGTGGCATCAGGAGAAGAGATTTAATAAATACTGTTACCCAGAGATTCTGAGTTAACTGTTTTGAAGTATGGTGTGGGTATTGAGATTTTTTTAAAGCTCACCAAGCAATTCTGATGTTTAGTCAATAATTTGTGTTAAAAATGTGCCTTAGTCCTGGCTAACACGGTGAAACCCCGTCTCTACTAAAAAAAAAACAAAAAACTAGCCGGACGAGGTGGCGGGAGCCTGTAGTCCCAGCTACTCGGGAGGCTGAGGCAGGAGAATGGTGTAAACCCGGGAGGCGAAGCTTGCAGTGAGCTGAGATCCAGCCACTGCACTCCAGCCTGGGCAACAGAGCGAGACTCTGTCAAAAAAAAAAAAAAAAAAAAGAAAAAAAAAATGTGCCTTAGTAAAATGTGTAGAATTCAGGACTTAGAGTAATACTATTCATATCATGATGGTATCAATGTGCAGTTTGAAAACAGCCAACAATATCTTACATAATGTCTCTGGTGGTAACACAAAATAACCTATCCTCTCATTCACTAATCCTAAAACCATCCCAAACATGTATTCTCTGGACTTTTCTATGCAACTTCAAACACTATGACTATACAATGGTCTTTGCTTTTTTTTTTTTCTTTTAACATAGAGCACTGGCATATTATATTGCAACACATTGTAATTGGCACTTTCTTTGAGAACATGTAAACATTGGCCAGAGTTGCAACTATCAGAAATAGATTTATCTAAAATCAACCAGCAGGAAGAAAATTATTTACAGAATTCCTATTTTGCATCAAACATTGTGTTAGGTTCTATGGAGGTATATAAAAGAGAGAACATAGTCCTTGCCCTGATATGACTTGAGTTGGGAAGAAAAAACTGGAATAAACTAACATCTTAAATAAAGCAGCTAGAAAAGAAGTAAGTGCTACTTGGGTGATATTGATAAAAAACACAAAATAAGAGTGAAAAGTTATTAATAAGGACAATTATAACAATGACAGCTAATGCTTATTAGGCACTTACTATGACCCGGCACTACTCTAAGTGCTTCAAAAATACTAACTTACTTAAGACCCTTCATACCCTATGAGGTAGGAGTGTTAGGTTCTCCATTGTACTAATTAAGACACTGATAAAATGGAGTGATATGGTTTGATACTGTAATGTCATGTTTAATGATAATTCCCAGTGTTGGGGGACAAACCTGGTGAGAGGTGACTGTATCATGGAGGTGGATTTCCCCCTTGCTGTTCTTGTGATCTTGAGTTCTCACGAGATCTGGTTGTTTCAAAGTGTGTAATACTTCTCCCTCTCTCTCTCCTGCCGGCCATATGAAGATGTACTTGTTTCCCCTTCACCGTCCACCATGATTGTAAGTTTCCCAAGGCCTCCCCAGGAGAAGCCTGCACAGTTTATAGAATCGTGAGCCAATTAAACCTGTTTTCTTTATAAATTACCCAGTCTCAGGTGGTTCTTTATAGCAGTATCAGAATGGACCAATACATGGAGATAAAAGAATCTGTTTATGTTCATTCAGCAAGTGTACAAAGTAGCCTGGATTCCAGTCAGTGCCCTCAGTCAGAAATGGCTCCTATTGGAGTGTGAGACTGGAACTGAGTCTTAAAGAAAAAGCTAAGATTTCCCATATTTGTTTTTATTTACACAAAGCAGCAGAGTATAACCCAGAGATGGTTACCTCAGTTCTGTCACACACTACTGTATGACCTCTCTCAGGGCACCCCCTCTCAAGCTTCATTCTGACATCTCTAAAATGCTGGTCATGATCACTAAGACCCCCTCCTCATTGTAATCTCTGAGTACAATTTAAATGAATACAAGAAAAATGGGAGAACATTACACAAAGGCAGAGATAATGAGCAAGGGTGCATACATAAATTGAGAACTAGGAGAATGAGAGAACTCAGAATCAGCTTCTCATGTGCTATGAAACACAATTTACTGCATCCACCATGGTGATCTTTTTAATGCCTTTTGTACCATGACAGACATATACCACCTAATTAATATACGTAAGTTGGAAACCATTCTTGGGATAACTAAAATTTTGAATTTGATAATAAATTTAAATTTACATGCAGCTTTCCCTGCTGCATGCTGAATAATAGGATCCATATTGAATTTTTATTATTATTTGGAAAAGGGAAAACAGGATCTATAACACAATAATTTAACTACACTTTTTCTCAAAGAGATATGTACATATAATGTATATGTGTGTATAGTGTACTTATAATAATGATTTTATTTTCATTGCTTTGGTTATATGCAAACTTATGCAAAAAATGTTCATATGAAACTTCTGCCCCAGAGAAAGAGGCTATACTTTTTCAAGAGAATTGAGAGAAAGTAAACAAGTCTAATGTGGCTCTCCTGATGTAGCTCTGGGCAAAGAAAGTGGAGTTTATCCTTCAAACTCTAGAGTTCTACAAAATTGACAACTTTTTTATTTTCAGTAAGACTTTAAAGCATCTATTGTTCCAAAACGTTTTTCTTTTGCATATTGTGTACAAAAATGTTAAAAATAGAATCATAACTTTGCTGTAATCTCTGTACCAACAACCAATACCACTCTGTAAAGCCATGAGTCCTTAATGAAGTATGGGGTTTTAAATTCATTGTCCTACAAACCGTGGGTATCTAGATATCAAATATCAAATATCTGTCTTCTTTATCAAAGTTGTGGTTGAAGGATAGGAATCAATAGCACAGTATCCTTTATCCACATTATATTTCAGCAAGATTTGACTCATAATGTCTTTAATTATTTTAAAGTTGCCCCCACACTCTCTTTTAAGACAGTGACATATATTTCTGTGCCTTCCGGGATGTCATTTTCCTTGACAAGTCTTCAGTTATTTTAAGTTTGTGACTAAACCTTGTGTGAACCCCATTTTCCCCCAGGAATACTTTTCTGTGCTTTTAATGTGCACACTTTGGGTCTTCAAAACCGTAACTAGAAGTTCTATGATCCCCCATCTCTACAATAAAATGTACGTATGTTCATAAAAATGTAGGCTACTCGCTTCCAAGAAACACACTGAATATTTTATTACCAAAAATAAGCAACCTATTGATAAAATTACATATTCATGTTGGGTCAATTCTATATTTCAGAGATGAAAGATGTGGATTACTCAAATCTCTTTAGTTTATAATTTGCTATGGTGAGTGTTAAAGTGGGTGTAACAAGTCCTGGTCTATTTTTCATGGGTTTCAAGAATGAAGACATCTGTAGATAGGGTATCACCAAACAAAGGGCAAGTACATTAAAATTATGATTTTTTATGTGAAAAATATAACCTCATATATAAAAATGACACAATTGTAAAATAAATGTTTTATTATTTCAAACACTTTCAGAAAGCTTGGTACAATGTTTTGTCAGGAAGTTTAGCAAAGTTATTACCTTATGTCTACATAAGAAGTGTAAGCTAAGAATGGCACAAATATTTAAGATGATTTTCATTTCCTTTCCTTTTCATCATTTGCCTCTTTCTTTAAAAGGGATATCTAGAGGCTTCCATCAGTTAATAAAAAAAAAACACAGACTATTCTGAAAATCTAGTTTGGAAAGTTAGTGTTATATTGTAACTGGAAAAGAAAAAATGAATTATAGAATTCTCTTTTATCATTCTTTAATCTGTTAATTCAAATATGAATAACTGTCTACTTACAAAATTTGGCTTGTCTATTATTTGCTTTCTTTGCTAGATCAGTGTACTCAGACATTTCCACAAAGCCAAACACGATTTCATATGCTGAAAAGTAATCATAGAATTTTCTAAAAACACCCTTATTGCAGCTTATCTGTGAAGTACCAGCCTGATGAAAATAGGTATGAAAACAATAGCTCTGAAGTAGAGTAATGCTACAAGATATTGAATAGTACGTGCACACACACTCACACATATACACTGTGTATGTTTACTTTTCAAAGCACCGATTTGAAGGTATTTGTTTTCAGATTTAAGTTTAAGAAGGCAAAAAGCACTAAAATCTTTTAAAAGTCATTCTGGAATTGTGTATCTATGGACACAAGTTAGAAATGGAAGAGAACCTATGCAATTTCCACACCTCTAGTTAGCTCTATAAATAGAGCCAATTCTAAGTCAACTTGATTCTTTCCTTGCTCAGTGCACTTAAAAGATGAGAGGTCTTGAAGCTGCCTCCCCATTCCTCTCCCAGAACTACCATTTACTGAATGCCTCTCTGTGCCAGGTTTAGAGAGGCAGGAGAAGGGAAAAGATGAGAGTATAGAAACCCTGTCTGCCTATGTTTAGATCCTTGCTCACTGCCAAGCAGTTGTGGAATCTTGGGCAGGTTACTCTATCATTCTGTTCCTCAGTTTCCTTTCCAGGAAAATGAGGATGACAATAATAGAGTAGCTGTGAAGAGTAAATGAGTGTATGGCACACAGTGTTGTACATGTTGGCTATTATTATTATTCCCATTTTAAAGATAAAGGAACCAAGACTCAGGAAATTTTTTTAAGAGACAGGGTCTTGCTCTGTCACCTAGGCTGGGGTGCACTGGTATGATCACAGCTCACAGCAGCCTCACTTTCCAGGCTCAAGCAATGCTCCCACCTCAGCCTCCTCAGTAGCTGGAATTACAGGCACACGTCACTATGCCCAGTAAGACTCAATAGATTTAAGTGACTTCCCAAGGATAATAAGACTAGTGAGTGGCATCTACACACAGGTTCCACGACACTTCCTCCCCACATTCCTAAATAGTAGTACCTTAATTCTGGGAAGACACATTCCCAATCCATTAGAAACCCTGTCCAAATCCAATTATAGAATGCAAACCATCTGAGAATGAACAGGAAGAAAGCCCTTCCTATAAGACACAAGCTTAGGCTCTCTGTCTTTTTCTCCAAATGCCTAAATTTTTCATCACTTATTATTTACCCTTTGCTCTCAGACACATCTCTGAGTTAGATATAGAAATGAGTGAGACATTTCTAAGTCAAATGCTGTTCTCCAAAGTTATACTCGGGTCTGTGTGACCACTGAGTTTGACAATATAGCATCCTTTTCAAAGAGCTGTGCAGACTCTGCCCTGCCCATCTGTAATGGAAGCTCTCTGATCTGCTGGTCCAAAGCTTATCTCTGCTGTCTTCTCTTCTAACACTGAATACTCTCCCTCCCTGTTTAACAGCTGCATGGTGGTAGATAATCACTTCCCACTGCCTGCCCCCGGCCTCTCCTCAAAGTAATGGCAACATGCTGGCTACCTGTCCAGAACTATATTCTGCCTCACCACCTGGTGCCTGCTCCTGTGACCTGCTCTCCTGTGTGTTTAATTCACAACCCAACTTCCAGTTTAGGAGTCAGATTTTACACGTATGCAGGCCACAGAAACTCAAAGAAGAGGAGGCTTTAGAGATACAAATCCAAGCCACAGAGGAGACTAAAAAGAGCCTCAACAAAGTTTTCTTTAAAACAAAACAAAAATGAACTATCACCAGGTCCTAAAAGCTACCTCCAAAATTCTCAAGCCTGTCTCTTCTCTCTCATCACTGCCAAAGAAATGCCCAGTTGACCTATCTAGGAAGTTTACTACAATACCAAAATTACTACTCAGCACCGTGGTTCAGATTTCTGCCCACTCTAATACTCAAAAAACAGAGAAAGAGAGAAGATTCTGGACAAACTAATAACAGCTAACATTTGCTAAGCATTTAATGATGCAGGCAAAGTTCTGAGTGTTTTACAAATATTAACAAATTTTTTCATGAAAAATCCTGAGAAGTGTTATTCTTATTCTTGTTTTATAGAAGCTTAAAGGAGTTAAGTTGTCCATGTCACTAGTGACTTCAGTGACTAATAGTCACAAGGGATTCAGCCCTGTCAATTTTTAGTGGTGTGATCTTGAACAAGTTACTTAAACTCTCTAAGTCCCAGGATTATTATTTTGTTATATCTAGATAATAAGATCTACTCAATAGAACTGTGGGAATGATTAAGTAAAATAATTCATATTGTGAGGATTAAATACTAAATTGCATATAAAGTGATTAGGATAATGTTCATTAAATGTTGAAATTTTATTTGCAGAATTAAAGAATGTATCTCAGTACTTCTCTGTTTCTACTGCACTCAGACAAAATGTTCATTTAAATAGGTAAAGGAGCTGGAGATCACTCATGCTGGGCATGAAACCCCAGCCAAAGGAATGAACAAGAGGCATGGTAACCCTTGTCTAACTCCAGAAAACCCTCTGCATGTAGAAACAGGATCTGATTATTTTAACTCTACATCCAGACTGGCTAACCTAAAAGAATTATCCATAGCAATGTTTTGTTTAAATAACCTGTGACCGCTGCCATACAGAAACAGCTCTGGGTAGAACTGTTTTATCAAATATTTTGTTTTTTTTTTTTTGTTTTTTTTTTTTTTTTTTGGAGGTGGAGTCACCTAGGCTGGAGTGCAGTGGTACGATGTTGGCTCACTGCAACCTCTGCCTCCTGGTTTCAAGTGATTCTCAGGCCTCAGTCAACTGAATTACAGGCATGCGTCACCACGCCTGGCTAGTTTTTGTATTTTTAGAAAAGACAGCATTTCGCCATATTGGCCAGGTGGGTCTCGAACTCCTAACCTCAAGTGATTCACCCACCTCAGCCTCCCAAAGTGCTGGGATTACAGGCATAAGCCACAGCACCCGGCTCGCTCTCAACATTGTGGTTGACCACTGTAGCCCATACTGGCTGCTGTCATATCTGCAAAGTGATCTGTCACCCATTTAGTTGATGACAGTGTTCTCAATCTGTTTTTCAACATCATCCATCTAAAAAGCCTTTTTAGACATTCTCCTAATTTTTCCCATGTAATTTTTAAAATGATATAATATCATTAAAGTCTCAGGATACAAAACAAATGTGAAAAATCGCAAGCATTCCTATACACCAATAATAGACAAACAGCCAAATCATGAGTGAACTCTCATTCACAATTGCTACAAAGAGAATAAAATACCTAGGAACACAACTTACAAGGGATGTGAAGGACTTCTTCAAGGAGAACTACAAATGATTGCTCAACAAAGTAAGAGAGGACATGAACAAATGGAAAAACATTCTATGCTCATGGATAGAAAGAATCAGTATTGTGAAAATGGCCAAACTGCCCGAAGTAATTTATAGATCCAAAGCTATTCCCATCAAGCTACCACTGACTTTCTTCACAGAATTAGAAAAAACTACTTTAAATTTCATATGGAACCAAAAAAGACCCCGTATAGCTAAGACAATCCTAAGCAAAAAGAACGAAGCTGGAGGCATCACGCTACCTGACTTCAAACTATGCTACAAGGCTACAGTAACCAAAACAGCATGGTACTAGTACCAAAACAGACATACAGACCAATGGAACAGAACAGAGGCCTCAGAAATAATGCCTCACATCTACAACCATCTGATCTTTGACAAACGTGACAAAAACAAGCCACGGGGAAGTGATTCCCTACTTAATAAATGGTGTTGGGAAAACTGGCTAGCCATACACAGAAAACTGAAACTGGACCCCTTCCTTACACTTTATACAAAAATTAACTCAAGATGGATTAAAGACTTAAACGTAAGACCTAAAATCATAAAAATTCTAGAAGAAAACTTAGGCAATACCATTCAGGACATAGGCATGGGCAAGGACTACAAGACTAAAACACCAAAAGCAATGGCAACAAAAGTCAAAATTGACAAATGGGATCTAATCAAACTAAAGAGCTTCTGCACAGCAAAAGAAACTATCATAAGAGTGAACAGACAACCCACAGAATGGGAGAAAATTTTTGCAATCTATCCATCTGACAAAGGGCTAATATACATAATCTACCAGGAACTTAAATTTACAAGAAAAATACAACCCCATCAACAAGTGGAAAAGGATATGAACAGACACTTCTCAAAAGAAGACATTTATGTGGCCAACAAACATACGAAAAAAGCTCATCATCACTGGTCATTAGAGAAATGCATATCAAAGCCACAGTGCAAAGCCATCTCATGCCAGTTAGAACGGCGATCATTAAAGAGGGAGGAAATAACAGAATCTGGAGAGGATGTGGAGAAATAGGAATGCTTTTACACTGTTGGTGGGAGTGTAAATTAGTTCAACCATTGTGGAAGACATTGTGGCAATTCCTCAAAGATCTAGAACTAGAAATACCATTTGACTCAGCAATCCCATCACTGGGTATATACCCAAAGTATTATAAATCATTCTACTATAAAGACACGCACATGTATGTTTATTGTGGCACTGTTCACAATACCAAAGACTTGGAACCAACCCAAATGCCCATCAATGACAGACTGGATAAAGAAAATGTGGCACATATACACCTGGAATACTATGCAGCCATAAAAGGATGAGTTCATGTCCTATGCAGGGACATGGATGAAGCTGGAAACCATCATTCTCAGCAAACTAACACAAGAACAGAAAACCAAGCACCGCATGTTCTCACTCATAAGTGAGAGTTGAACAATGAGAACACACAGACACAGGGAGGGGAACATCACACACCAGGGCCTGCCAGGGGGTGGGAGGCTAGGGGAGGGATAGCATTAGGAGAAATACCTAATGTAGATGATGGGTTGATGGGTGCAGCAAACCACCAATGTACGTGTACACCTATGTAACAAATCTGCATGTTCTGCACATGTACCCCATAACTTAAAAGTATAATAACAAAAAAGGATATATCATGTAACTGACCGATAGGTCAAATTGGGCATTTCTTTGGCAGAGAGGAGAGAGGAGAAGAGACAGGCTTGAGAACATTGGAGGTAGTTTTTAGGACCTGGTGATAGTTTATTTTTGTTTTGTGTTAAAGAAAGCCTTGTTGGGGCTCTTTTTAGTCTCCTACATGTCATGTATTTGTATCTCTAAAGCCTCCTCTTCTTTGAATTTCTGTGGCCTGCATATGTGTAAAATCTGACTCCTAAACTGGAAGTTGGGTTGTGAATTAAACACACAAGAGAGCAGGTCACAGGAGCAGGAACCAGGTGTTAAGGCAGAATACAGTTCTGGACAGGCAGCTAGCATGTTGCCGTTAGTTTCATTTAGCCAAAAATAAATAAATAAATAAATAAAAATAAATAAAATATTTGATAAAACATTTCTACCTGGAGCTGTTTGTATATTGCAGCAGTCGCAGGTTACTCAGATATAACATTGCTAGGGATAATTCTTTTAGGTCAGCCAATCTGGAGGTACAGTTAAAATAATCAGATCCTGTTTCTACATACAGAGGCTTTCTGGAGTTAGACAAGGATTACCATACCTCTTGTTCATCACTTGTACTGTGGTTTCATGCTCAGCATGGGTGATCTCCAGATCATTTACCTATTTAAATGGAGATTTTGTTCGAGTGCAGGAGAAACAGAGGACTGAGATATATTCTTTAATTCTACAAATAAAATTTCAACATTTAATGAATTGAAGCCCAGGATACGGCTATTGACATTTTCAGTTGGAAAGCACAGAATGTAACCTAACTGAAGGGATTTTAAGATATATAGCTTTTCTGGGAGGCCTGGAGAAGTAAATTTGGGTGTTACCCAGCAAAGAGTCATGTCCACCCCACCATGGGACAGGTCCAACATAAAAACAACAGCTTCTTCCCCCCGAATCAACAGAACTGTCACCTCAGCTATTCCTCCAAAATAAGAATCTTCACTTGATAGAATACTGATCTTGCCATACTGGGTCCCCAGGTCACATTGGCATTCTTGGTTCCCAGGCACTCTTCGATATCCAGTCTCATGAGGCTGAGTCTTATAGGTGTAAACTAGGTGACACGCCTTCACCCCAGAAAGGAAGGAACTATGGGAATTGTATTTTGGGAAGACTATATTCACAATGTGGGAAACTATATAAAAATGTTGGGCAATCATGGATGGTACATGCCCATAGGGGGCAAGTTCAAAATCTACACAATTTTGGACTTCTTGATCTAAAAGTAGCTAAAATAACTCATAGTTTTTAAAAATTATCGTCTTGAGGACTATTTCCATGAATATATACTTTGCATACCTTACCTCTTACCTTGAATGAGCATTCCGCAATGGGAAAGATATTATTTATCACAGTCAATCTACTTGATGAACAGCAGCAAAAGTTCCCCATACCCTACCTGAGATGGCCTAACAGACTTCCCACAGCCTGCCAGGTGTAACAGGGTCACATCATGTCAGAAGATGTGACAGTGCCGTCTGACCCTAGATGAGAGGATTATGGACTAAATGTCAGATCCTTTTAACAATCACAGTTCCTGCTAAACAATGAACATTAATGAGTTTGCATAATATTTATAATCTCAGTCAAAGCAATGCTATCATGTCTGGGAGTAATTATTGACTACTTTTCCCACTCAATCAATCAACAAGGAGTCATTATTGATTACTTTCCCCACTCCAGTCAACCAATCACCAAGTCTTTCTTATGATATCTTAAGATTTTTTTCAACAGAGTCTTCTCTTGCCTATCCTTCTCACCATTGCGTTAATTCAGGCTTTCATTACCTCCTTTTTGACCACTGCCAACAGCTTCCTAATTGGTCTCTGAGTTCAGATGCAGCTATCTTTCTAAAATGCAAATATGATTTTACCATTCTACTGATACTCATATTTATAGATGTAGGTCTAAATTTCCTCAGTGTGACACCCTGCATATCCCCTACCTACATCTCTGGGCTTATCTATCATGACCCTTATTCAAACTTCATACTCTGTCAAGACGAGACTGTCTATAGTTGTAAGTACACATCTCTCTTTTTGCTACTGCTCTCTCTGCATAGAACTGGGGTCAGCAAACTATGGACCACACATCAAACCTGGGCCACAACCTATATTTTACAACCCTTGAGGTGAAGATGGTTTTATATCTTAAAAATGTGTAAAACACAAAGAATATGCAACAGAGACCTACCACATATAACCTGAAAAGCCTAAAATATTTACTATCTGGCCATTTACAGAAAAAATTTTTCAACTCCTGACCAAAACTGTCTTCTTTCTCTCTGTTTTGGCAAAAGTCCTACTTATCACTTAATAAAATGTATGAAATCATAAATCATCTCTTTCAAGAAATTTTCCAATGCAACTCCTTTCTGTACCCAAGATTAATGTTAGGAACATCTGCATAATCTCATAATACCAAGTGAATGGTTCTATCATTGAACATATCAACTGCATTAGAGAGAGTTTTATCTTCCCAATGATGGTTATGTGTTATGACTTTTTCCATTCACAAAATATATTATAGGTTCATAACAAATGTCAATGGAATAAACTGTTGTTGAAAAGACATTACAATTTATATGACAGGACCCACAGATGCTCTGAAGGAAGCGGACTGCTCCTGCATGACTCGGGAGACACCCCAAATACTGTGAGTGATCCAAATGTGGAAGTGGGAAAGGGAAACCCTCCGCTCCCTAACATACACCCCCAATGGAGAAGCTGAAGGTCTGTTTGCGGGAGAAGTTTCCAAGTTTGCCTAGAGCTGAGTCAAGTTAAAATGCCAAGCTGAGTGAAATACAGGGGTAGGGGAAGCAGCAGAAAAGCCCTAGGAGCTCGCTGGGTTGCCAGGTGGCCCATTCCTGCCTGGCACCACAGGGATCCATTGAGAGGGTGGCCAGAGCAGCAGAAGGTCAAACTCCACAGGGAGAAGGAATTCTCTAGCTGAATTTTGTAACAATTTGAATGAGGCAAGAAGCCTCCTGGCCAGAACTCAGAGGAGGGCATGAATCAGGCATGCAGACTTCATAGACGGGGGAAGAACCAATGCCCCTTTCTTTCGCAGCTGGGAGGCATTTCTCAAAAGAAGATATACAAATGGCCAGCAAACATGAAAAACTGCTCAACGTCACTAATGATCAGGGAAATGCAAATCAAAACCACAATGTGATACCACCTTACTCCTGCAAGAATGGCCATAAAAAAGCAAAACACAGTAGATGTGGTCATGAATGCAGTGTACAGGGAATGCTTCTACACTGCTGGTGGGAATGTAAACTAGTACAGCCACTATGGAAAACAGTGCAGAGATTCCTTAAGGAACTAAAAGCAGAACTGCCATTTGATCCAGCAATCTCAATCTACCAGAGGAAAAGAAGTCATTATTCAAAAAAGATACTTGCACAGGCATATTTATTGCAGAATAATTCATAATTGCAAAATCGTGAAACCAACCCAAATGCCCATCAACAAGTGGATAAAGCAACGGTGATGTACATGTATATATGATGGAGTACTACACAGCCATAAAAAGGAATTAACAGCATTTGCAGTGACCTGGGTGAGGTTGGAGACTATTATTCTAAATGAAGTAACTCAGGAATGGAAAAACCAAACATCGTATGTTTTCACTGATATGCGGGAGCTAAACTATGAGGATGCAAAGGCATAAGAATGATGCAATGGACTTGGGGGCCTTGGGAGGAAGAATGGGGGGGTGTAAGGGATAAAAGACTACAAATATGATGCAATGTATACTGCCAGGTGATGGGTGCACCAAAATCTCACAAATCACCACTAAAGAACCTACTCATGTAACAAAATACCACCAATAATTTATGGAAAAATAAATAAATCCCCCCAAAACAGAAAAACAATTTACGTTATATGCAAGGAAGCAAAGTAAATGGAAGGAGCTCTCCGTGGTACTGAAGTCTTTGCTACAGCTTCTTCTTGTGGGGTGCCCAGAAACTTACTGTTTGCAATTCCTCAATTACCTTCACCAGCCCCTATCAATGCTTTTTCTGCCACTCTTCAGTCAACTTCCTGTAGGGTCCTAACTAATTATTGCCCAACCCGCATTCTTTTCCAGGTGACATACATACCTCTTGGTCAAGGCATTTATTGCTTCCCAATTAGCTGTATGCTCCTACATATTATCCAGTTCCTTTGCAGTTCAAGTAGGCATTAATCAATCGGATAATAGCAGAAATGAAGTATACTATTCCCTAGTTGAAACACGGAATAGAAAACATGAGCCCTCTGTGTTTTTTATTCCTTTGTCTTGATGATAACAGAGGCCACATGCTGAGATGGCACAGCCACACTATGGAAGTAATTAGGCTGCTGAGTCCCTGTATAAAGGACAACTATGTAAGATTGTTGAGTTAAACTGAGGTTTGGGAGTTAATTTGCTACCACAGCAAGACAGGACTTACCTGAGTAATATACCCTTTGAATATAACACTTAATCACAGTCCATTTACTTCTACTTACTTTACTAAATTATAAGTTTTTTGGAGAAGTGTTTTGGTCTTACTGATTCTGAAGATCATCACCCAATTGCTAAACAAATGAATAGACTTCTAAGTCTGTTTTTCTCTTCTCCATATTTCATACCCTCAAACAGAACAAACTATCTTTTTTCCAACAGAGAAAAACTGTAATGAATATAAGGTATATAGTAGTAGTCAAGAACAAAGATTGTGGAGTCAAATTACCTGTGTTCACATTCATTTCTGTCATATACTAGCTATGTCCTTGGTAAATTATATGTAAAGTCTCTATGCTTCCCTTTTCTCAATGTGAAATATAGAAGACAACACTTCATTGGGTTACATAATCGATGTATGTAAAGTGTCTAGCACATAGAAAGTACTATGTAAATGTTGACTATTACTATATTGCTAAAACTTTTTAGGAGCCCTAAATTTCTATCTATGTCCTTAATGACTGACAAAATCAATGACTTTTTTTTCTGGCAAAGAAACTTCATTCAGTAACTCACCTTTGTTTTTGTTTTTTGCTTTTAAATAGAATACATTAAATAACATTAAATCACGTATAATACCAAAAAGTTAGAGTTCAAATGTGTATCACATTACAATTATTTCAAGAACTTTATTATATATTGGTAGCAGATTATATACCATAAGAAAACATCAACCGTTAATTAATTCTGATGATAAAATATATTTCATCATGTTTGCAGTTTTTCTAATTCCAATAGTGCCTAGACAAGAGAAATAACAATACTTTTTAAAAAGATAAATCACAGGAAGAATTATTTTTCACATGATGTATACTACTACTTTCATTTAAGTTTTATTAAAATTCACACTCCACTGAGGCAATAATTGGAGTAATTTGGATCAGAAAACTGATTGTTTCATACTCCTTGAGGCTAAATGATTATAAACGTAGTCTCGGAAATTCTGAAGTTCCCTCATATTTAAAATAGATTGGGGGGAAAACAGACAAACTGCAACTCTCTAAAAATTGCTATAATCTATTAACTTGAAGTTAGGCAGAGCACATTGGATTGACTAAAAAATGATATTGAGATTATTTCAATACACATTCACTTGAAAGATCACAAAGAAATGATTCTCAAAAATTCGGGTTATTTGTTAAAAGGTAAATTTAATTTTGTTTCTCCCCTGTAGCTTTCATTTATTTATAATAAATCACAGGTGATGCTGTGAACCCTTCGATATTGCTTTTTCATTCAAATTCTATCATTCCAAGCATCAATCTGAATGATTATATTTCTACCATATGGCTTCTTTTAGGCTTTATGTAGAAGATATTATCTTTAATGTGAATTTGTAATCATACATTGCTTCTTACATTATTGGCAAACCTGACATCATTTCCAGTTTGTATTATTCAAGGGAAACAAATTTATTTTTAAATTTGGAATTATTTCACCTACAGTTTTTAATTGAAAAGAACATCATTCTCAGCAAACAATCGCAAATAATTTTTTAAAAAATTCATTTATATACCTCTATCTATAGTTGCAAATAAAATATGAGAATTTTTAAACTTTAATGTAAAATTTATATGTCTCATAATATACAAAATATTTCAGAACATGAGTTTATTATATAATTCATAAATTAAAAGTAAATAAATAGACAAAGATGTAATTATACATGCATGATAAAAAAAAAAAGTTTACTAATAGAAGAACCCAGTAAAAAATGACTACCATATACCAAGTTACAGCTAAGTGGGAGGAATAAGTGTTCTGTAGCACAGTTGAGTGAATATGGTTAACCATAATTTAGTGTATATTTTCAAAAAGCTAGAAGAAGGGATTTTCAATGTTTGCAACACAAATAAATGATAAATGTTTAAGGTGATGGATATGTGAATTACCCCGATTAGATCACTACACATTGTATATATGTATCAAAATATCACTCTGTATCCCATAAATATACACAATTATTACGTGTCACTAAAAAAAAAAAAGAAAAAATTCATTATTTTTGAAAGTTAATGCTTATGTAGATTCACCAACCTGTTTGCTATTATCGATTCATCTGTTGTAGTCCTTGCTGAAGCACATATTTTAGAGGTTGTTTCAGTCTTGGTGAGAAAATGACTTTAGTCACCATTACTCATAAATGATCATTTGGTTAGGTAAAACACTGAGATGATGTTTATCTTCCCTGGTACTTTAAAGTCACGATTGAATTATATTCTGAACTTTTTTTGCTTCTGACCAAATGTAGGCTGCTAATCTAGCTGTCATCTCTTTGCGGGCAGTCTTTCTTCTTTTTTCTGATTGCTTTTTTAAAGTATTTTTATTGAGGTATAACATGCATATAATAAAGTGCATAAAATCTTGAAAAAAATGGCTACAATTGCTTTAGAGACTTCATCAGGTCAGGTGATGAGTTAAGGAATTAAGAGATTTAGTATGAAGAAAAATCATCTCCCTTGTGACTTTCTGAGATGAGGGAACCACCAGATTCTTAATTTATCCTCTTGTGGTCAGAAAGGAGATACCAAGTATAATAGTGATGGGAATAAGAACACAAAAGGCCTTGATTTGAGTCTACTGCAGTACCCTTCAAGGGAACAAAGAACATGTCAGGAGGAACGCATCCGCCTGAAATTGGCAGAATGTGTCTCCCTGGTCTGTCGTGGAATTGTGATCTAGCCTGAGGATTCCGGATTTCTGCCAAAAAGGGCTAAAGATGCCCTGAGGGCTGAAGACAATGAAACACTAGTGCACAAATACCAATAACGCAAAGAACACTACTATAAGTTTCATAAAAGAAGTAGGAATTATTTTGTGAGACCAAAGAGATGGCAAATGCATCTACTTAAGAGTGGGAGTTAATGTATACCAGCATTTGAATCAAATGAATGTATCCAATGAATATATTAAAATGAATGTATAGAACTGAATGTATAATAGAATTTGAATACACAGCATTTGGTGTACAAACTCTATTAGAGCAGCATTTGAAACAGGTCTTGAAAGAGGAGTAAAATTCTCTTGGGAGGTTTGTTGCAAAAGGAACAGCATGCTTGAAGTGGAAAAGTGCTGGTTGCATCCAGAGAACTAACAGGAAGAATGTTGTGGCCGAAATACAGTGGTGTGCGCAGGCAGCACAGTGCAGAAAACACTGGAAAGGCAAGTGAAGTCAGAAAGGGAGGCCATCAATTGAGTCACTAAAGAATGTGTGCCACTGCAGACACAATGGGGAGTGACCACTGGAAATGTGTGTGTGTGTGTGTGTGTGTGTGTGTAAGAAAGTACTAAAATAGTAGTGGCATCTAAAATGAATGAGTGCAGATCAAGAGAGCACCAAGGAATATGCCTGGAAGATCCCTGCAAGAGGCCAGGCAAGGCATGAAAGGGCAAGGATTCTACTGCTAAGAGGAGAGGCAGAAAGGATTTTGATTTGAATTCCTTGCTGTATGCCATTTATTAGTTTTCTGTAACAACTTATTATACACTGAGTGGCTTAAAGGAACACAAATGTATTGTCTCATGGCTCTGGAGGCTAGGAGTCCAACATCAAGGTGTCAACAGGGTTAGCTCTTTCCGAAGGCCCTAAGGGAGGATCTGTCCTGAGCCTCTCTCCTAGCTTCTGGCAGCCTCAGGCATTCCTGAGCTTCTCCATCTTAACGTGGCATTCTCCCTGTATATCTGTATCCAATATGACACCAATCACATTGGATTAGGAGCCCACCCTACTCCAGTATAACCTCATCTTCACTTAACTTATATCTGCAATGACGCTATTTTCAATTAAGGTCTCACTGTGAAGTACTAGGGGTCAGGACTTCAACACAGTATTTTGCGGGGGATAGAAGTCAACCCAGAACATGCCTTAAGGGAATGAAGACAAACCCAAGGAACTGCAGTGTTCCTACCCAGAAAAATAAGTTTTTGATAGTGAAAGCATGAGCGGTGTTCTAGGAATCAGAGTTGGGTAGAAGGGCTATTCCTTATGAAGATGCTATCAAATAAGGATAACTCATTTTCCAAATACTGTTTGATTTTACCATTCAAACTTGCCTAAAATACAAGTATAACAGAATATAATGCCACATAAAATGGGGGAGGGGCAAACTGGAAGACTAGACAGCAGCGGGAGGGGGGAGGGAAATTTACATCACAAAGCAAATATGGGCCAAGCGCAGTGGCTGACACCTGTAATCCCAGCACTTTGGGAGGCTAAGGCAAGTGGATCACCTGAGTTTGAGACCACCCTGACCAACATGGTGAAACTCCACCCCTATTAAATACAAAAAACTAGCCGTGTGTGGTGGCGCATGCCTGTAATCCCAGCTACTTGGGAGGCTGAGGAAGGAGAATCACTTGAACCCGGGAGGCGGAGATTGCAGTGAGCTGAGATTACCCCCATTGAACTCCAGCCTGGGCAACAAGAGTGAAACTCTGTCTCAAAAAAAAAAAAACCAAATATGTTGACAAAAATATCTAGAAAAAAATTCTAGCTTTGCAATTGGAAATTGTACATAGGAGTAAGCATGACTTTTTCAATTAAGCATGACTTTGCCTTTAAAGAGAGAACAGTGCTGCAGGACACTTACTCCTCCTCCCATTTAGCTGGAACTTTGTATTTGGTGGCCAAATATTTTTTACTAGATTCTTCTATTAGCAAATTTTTTTTATCATGCATGCATAATTATATTTTGTCTATTTAGGTACTTTTAATTTGAGTATGTTCCTGTTCTAACCTACCATCACCCATACTTTAAAAAATATATATTGAAAATCACTGGCTAAGGTAAACTCTGAAAGAACATATAAACATTTACAATATAATGATCATTAAATGTGTCATTTAAAGGCTTCCAAATAGGAGGAAGTAACTGTACCTAGCAAAAGTTATTAGTAAAAACTATCCTAGTTGGTTACTTGCCAACTCAATTAACTACATTACCCCTCTCTTGCAACGTATGTTATTGTCTGCTTATATCATCTACTCACATGCCAAGCAGAGATTAGTTTGTATTGTAACAATGTAGTTTCTTAGAAATATGTCACTAGAGGCAACATCAAGATCTCTTTCTAAAGACTCACTGCACAGCTAGGAAAGACCTCTAAGCTATCATTGAATATAAATTTTATGAATGTTTTTAAGAAACGAGGAGAGTACCATTGCAGTATTGTGATTGCAATCATATTCCTTGAAAGGCTGTGGTTGCAAAAAGCTCACCCATACTCTACAGTTTTTAGAGGAAGTTGAATTGCCCTCTTTTAAGCAGATTGTGTTTTCTTCTCCATCCAACATCCAGGGGTGTAATACAACCTCACCTGGGTGTAGAGGGATTTGCAAACACAATTCCAATTACAAGGAACAGGATTTGCACACGTAAGGGCCTGCCCAGAGAGCTGTGAATTCACCTTCTAATTTGCAGTGTTGCCCCCAGAGGCTGAGCACGAATCTGCCTGCATATGGTGAGTGTGTGGATGCTTGTGCCCAGTGCACCAGGTGGGAGGTATGGAGCTCACAGTCAGGGAGGCTGAGCAGATGATTTACAGCCGACGTCTAAGTGCTCCTTAGAGGACCGCCAAGCACTGCACTAAACACCACCAATCAGGCAAATCCAGTCGTGGTAAACAGGCTTGGCATGAACAACAGAAATAAAATACGCTAATCAGTTGTTCTACTCCAGGAAAATAAGTCAGCAGGGAAGGAATTGGGGGAAAAAAGCCACATCTTTAAGGCTTTGCAGAGGGTTTTAGTTAATTTTCTACATTTCTCTCTAGCTATAACTTCACTGATTTTTTTAAATTCTATTTACAGCATAGCAATGTTTTATAAAACTACCCTCTTCAGTGATTTTTTTTTTCAATCTTCAAATCCCCTTCTATGTCACCAGAAGTTAACTATGGCATCTGAATAAATGTATATATGTATATAGTGTCTAGTTTGTTCTTCAATAATCTCTACAGGACGCAGTGTAGTGTAATGGTTAAGTACAACAGGGCTAGCACTTGGCAGCCTGGGCTCAAATCCTGCCTCTACCACTTCCTAGCTGTGTGGCCTTGGTCAGATTTCTTAAACTCTCTAGGCTTCTGTTTCCTCATCTACAAAATGGGATCATAACAATACCTGGTTTTTAGAATCACTGGGAGTGTTAAATAAGTCAGTATAAGCAAAACTCTTAGTATAGTACCTGGCACATAGTAAGTGCTCAGTAAATGTTAGCTACTATAATTCAATATACTGTCTGTTCACCTTTGACATGGTAGTTGTATTATTAACAAATACAATATTATAAAATTTGGGTAATCCAGCCAAATACTTTGATGGATTGCAATGGGGGCTAGGAGTTAGAAACATTTAGAAATAAGATAATTTTCATGGAACTATTAGAGGCTTTTTTTTTTTTTTTGCAGTTGGAAGAATATAATTATGAATCCTAAACATCATTAAAACAATATAGTATATAATACTTAGCCTATTTCCATGAGCCTTTCCTTTCTGACCTGCACCAACACTGTCATTAGCGTATCCTTCACTGTACATCCCTATTTCATCACCTTGATTACTCAGGCTTGAACACACAAAATGCAAAGACACTTTCCTGGTGTAGTAGTGGTGCTCTAATAGCTTTCATTTTTCATTACAGCAAATGTGGACAATGTGATACAAATTTTATTTACCAATGAATTAGTCTTTTATATCTAGCTGGCTTTAGAAATGAATACTAGCCTAAAGGAACAACAACAACAAAAACTTCTGTACATTTTACTACACTTAATGAAGATGCAAGCACAGGCTTGCCTAGAGAACAGAGAACAAAGAAGACTGGAGGTAAAAGACCTCAATTCCATATTTTCAGCTCTTCATGACTGTGAACAGTCATTGGCGAATGTAGCAAATACGTGCTTCTTTTCACTTTAAAACTGAAGTGGTGAAAATAAACGGGTCAGGTGAGTGGGGAGAAATAAGTAGAGAATAATACATAAATTATCAGATTAGCTTTAATGAGAAAAATATGTATGTTTTGGGAATTTCTCAAGTGTGTGCAGAATTCTAATATTAATACTAGTCAAAGAATGGACACTTCAGTGTCACCATAATACCTGGCACATTTGGAGTCTTCAAAGGTTTCATATATATATATATAAAATTTATTTTGGGACAGAGTCTCACTCTGTCACCCAAGCTGGAGTGCAGTGGTGCGATCTCGTCTCACTGCAACCTCCGCCTCCCAGGTTCAAGTGATTATCCTGCCTCAGTCTCCTGAGTAGCTGGGACTACAGGCGCCTGCCACCACTCCCAGCTAATTTTTTGTATTTTTAGTAAAGACAGGGTTTCACCGTGTTAGCCAGGATGGTCTCAATCTCCCGACCTCATGATCCACCCGCCTTGACCTCCCAAAGTGCTGGGATTACAGGTGTGAGCCACTATGCCCAGCCAAAGGCTTCATATTTACTTTTACGAAGATTTGATTAAAGATAATATAAATAGAATATTAATTGGCTTTTTAAAAACATGGCACGCACTATATCCAATTTCATTGCATTCCCCATGGTGAAACAACTTTATGGCACTTGAACTTTTCTTCACAAAATCTAGAGTTCCAAGCCTAACTTTGTTTTTATATCAAATCTTTAGCAAGTTTTAAAAAATGTAAGCGGAGCACAGAACATAGTAAGAAAGGTTTCAACATTTGTTTGGCCATCACTGAGATTACACAGATAAAAGAAGATATCCAACATAAGACAGCAAGACGACTTCATTAAAAAACTGTTCACAATGACAATTAACAATCTTCAAGTCCCTATGAACAAAATATCAACCCTATGTAAGTAAACCATTAAGCTCCATCCTCTAAAGGTGTGTAGTACAATTACTTCTTTTATTGGCGTTAAACATGCAAGCTTAGCCACCATAAATTAAATCAGTCATACATTGTTCATTACATCAAAACTATCAATGGAAATTCTTAATATTCCCAGATGTTTCTATCAATAGAAGTTAGTAATTAATAATGACAAAACAAAACAAAAATCCCAAATAACTTTATACCCAACTCTCAAAACACTTCATATTCATCATATCACGAATTCTGTAAGGCAAATATGTTAACACTTCTTTACTATATTCCCTAAGGGATGAAGGTATTAAGTTTTTGTTTTAATTATAATATGTAGCAAGCCAATTATTATATGGAATAAGGCAGTAAATGAGATCACACTGCTTTATTGGTCCTTGGATAGTACTGAAACCGGAATGTTTAGATGCAGAAAAATGTGTAACGAGGACTTGTTGAAGAACTCTCTCAAGTGAAGAGTTAGTTTCATTAGGCTAAAAATAAGAATAAAATGAGAACTACATTTATTGATGCTTAGCATATAACTTGGATTTTTAAAAAATCCTCACTGCCACTCTGTGAAATAGCAGCAGCAGTATGGCAGACGTGGCTTATACTGGCTAGGGAAAGCTGATTGTACACAATCTCTTCCCAAGATCCACCTGTCTTGGCCTCTCAAAGTGCTGGGATTACAGGCATAAGCCACCACACCTGGCCCCAATCATAATTCTAAAACAAACAAAAATATTATAAAGAGTTCTATAAAAACTGAAACAGCAATGTATTATCATCATCACTATTATTATTAAAAAGATAAATGACTTGCTGACTTCTGGTTAACTTCCTCCAAGTAATTAACATACCTTTGCTATGAAAAGTTCATGACACCTTGAGGATAACTCTACCATGTTTTTAGCATTATAAAATTTAATAACAGGAATATGTATATAACATGCAAAAATAACAAATATAACAAAAATAACAAATAATAACAAACATCTAATCTCCTAGTTGAGGACAAACAATATTAAAGCACAAGACAGAAGATAAATGCTAATTTATCAATGCTAAAGTAATGACAGAGTAGGATGTATTCTCTTCTCCATGCGTAAAGTGAGGAGGGACTTTTAAAATAAGTTTCTTTTTTCTGATATACACAGTTATTATGATTAAAGGTACTAAGATTCCTAGAAGTTGGTGTTCAACTACACTTTCAATTCTCTGGGAAATCTTATTTCAAGCAGCTACAAACATTATTCAAGTATTTAAAAAAAAATAATTGTCTCAAATCCCTGGTATACTAATAGGCTCTTGGGGTTCAAAACTAGGAAATAATGCAACATACTACAAATTATTGCATTATTATCAGTCCAGGGATGGGAAGGGAAGAGGTGGGACTTCAACAAGCCTAAAAGTTGGCAGAGCCTATGCTATGAAACACAATATTTGGAAATAGGTAAGTTTTAGATGTCTCAGTAATAGGTGTATTTTAGAGAGTGGCACGCTGCCTGACAATATGCTAGGTAATATATAGTTGCTGTAGTAAGGCTGGCCATTTTGAATCGGGGAATCCCCTGCTCACCACAGGAAAAACCCATTTACATTCCAAAGCAAAAAGAGATGTTCCACATACAGGAAGTTGTCAACAGTGTCACATATTGCTAAGAGACCCAGAAAGGTGAGAAATTAAAAACAGGTCTTTGGATTTGGCTCAAAGAATGTCACTGTTGACTTTTATGCAAGTAAAATCAATAGTATGATGGACAAAAGAAAGCTTTATAAGAAGTTATGAAGTGGTGAGTAGAAGAAGAGGAAGTGAAATTACTTAGTATTTTTACGTAAAGTTTGGTGATGAAGGAAAGCTGGGAGGCATGATGATAATTTTAAGGCAATGTAAGATCAACTACAGGGTTCATTTTTTCGTTTTGGTCTTTTGAGGATGTAAGCTAAAAATAAGCAGAAGAGAGGAAGAAATTAAAAATAAAAACATGGAAGTATGCAAAAATAAGGTGAAGCTTTGCCAGTGGAGGGCTTATGAATGAATTTGGTGGCTGCCCATCAGCTACAGTTCACTGTGGTCATAACTCCAAATTCCCTTGGATAAGGTCAAGATGTAGGAAATCCGAGAAGGACAGTGAAATAAAACAAGTAAAAATTTTCTAATTAAAGAAGGAAAAAGCTAAGATTATCAGGTAGTACAGAACGGCTGACATTTCAGTATATGGATCTGAAAGTGCATGGCTGCCAGTAAATTTGAAATATTGCAGCATTATCAGAGTATTTGTATGTGATTGTAGTCAATAGATGTTCATAGTCTTCAGGTGGATAAAAGGCAGTTCTAGCTGGAAATTAATTTGTAATTTTGGTATTGGCCATCCTATTATGGAACTAGTCTCCTCCATTTATGCTTTTGTTTATCTGTCTATCTTATCTGTCTATCCATCCATCCATCCATCCATGCATCTTCTCAATCTTTCTCCCTCTCTGGCTCCCTCTCACCTCATGCTCTTCCCACCACTGTCTCTCTGTTCCCTTCACTCTCATACCTCTTTGTCTTATTTTTTCCCCATTTCCCTTTTAGTGTTTTCACCTTTTAGATTCCCTAATTGATGGTTCCCACTTGTATCTCCAGTGCATGTTACATGATGGGACTTCATTACATTTCCACTGAAATAAAAAAAAAAATAATTTCATGCCACAAACTCTTCCTCTAAAGTCAAACATATTGAAATATAAAGCTGAGAAAGAACAGAAATTTAAGCCTTGCATATCCACTGGCAGTCAGGACACTGTCTTTCAGCAGTTGGGTGACAGAAGTAGATGGTCTAAAGGTGGATAAAAACATTTGATTTGTTGCAAAATAGGCAGGAAATCAGTGAATGGACATGGCTCTTCTCCCAGTAGAAGAATGTAAGGATTACTTAGGGAGAGCCATATACTGAAGAGTGACCATCTATTCAAGTTCATCTCAACAGTTACTGTGGGTCAGAATGTCCAACAGGCTAGGCAGCTAGAGTGCTGAAACAGGCCAAACACCAAGAGGGTAAATGGAAGAAAAGTTTTAAGAACTCAGTCATCTACTATTAAGACAATAAAGCTCAGCAAGAGAGACTGAAAAGAATAAGCAGCAATGTGGGCCACCAGCAATGATCAGCTTGGCAACTCTGAAAAAAAGAGGTGGATCATTTTGAGTGAAGGTGTCAAGATGCTTACGAATCTAAGAAAGACATGAAGCATAAAAGCAAGAGGAATAATTATAATCATTATAGTATCTACCCAAAAGACAATTTTGACACATGCACCATATGAAAGAATCATAGAATGTTAGAGCTGGAAAGGGCCCTGGAAGCATCTGACCTAATCTCCACCTTCTACAGGTAACGAAATTAAGGCCCAGAAACGTGAAGTGATTTGTCCAAGGACACAGAGGTTATAGTGAGAGAGCAGGAACTGGAATGCAGGTCTCCAAGGCCCAGGCTGCTATTCCAAAAATCCTATATCCCTGCAATGGGAGTCGTTTTTTTAAACAGCCTCACATCAGTTTTCTTAACCACATCTTCATAAGATGCTAACCCTTGGAGCTTTGAGGAAAGGTTTTATAAAAAGCTTTGAAATGGGGCTTAAAGAGAGGGCATCCAAAGGACCCCAGGTGCATTCAGGACATTTCCTAACCTGAATCTCCTCTGAGATTAGTAAAATGGACATTATTAGCCCCATTCTACAGATGAGGAAGTTTCACTCTAAGATCGTATGATGGAATCTTAAATTTCACATGAGATAAATCCTTTGTAATCATTTTTTTTTTTTTAAGAAAAAAATCCTCTAAGTTTTACAACATTGGAAGAAATCACTGTTTTGTTGGCTGAGCACCAAATTAAGTAGCAGGCTTTCAGGAAGATGACATGCTACACAAAACAAATGGACTTTAAACAATAAACTTTAAACAATACAGCTACACCCAGCCTGGGGATGCTCACACTACGGGATCCACGCGAGAACTCAGACAGACTGAAGGAACAGCGGATTCACATCTTGCTTTTCAACTTCACTCAGAAGTGTGTGCTCTCTAGATGGGCAGTTGGGTAGGATCACTCACATCATTTACTTTTTACTCTTCTGTCTCTCTCAACCGTAACTGAAATCTCATAACTTAAACACATCTATAATGCAACTTTAAGTGACTAGCCCAAGTTCACAAGGCTAGGGTCATCTCAGACCCATATGTATGTAGTATCATGAAAAAGTTAACAAAAAGTGTTTTTTTATTGCAGTAAGAACATTTAACACGAGATCCACCCTCTTTAACAAAATTGTAAGTGCCCAGTGAAGTTCTTTTAACTATAGGTTGTACAACGCTATGCAGCAGACCTCTAGAACTTACTCACCTTGTATAACTAAAACTTTATACCCGTTGAACAGCAACCCCTATTTCCCCCTCCTCCCAGCCCCTGGCAACCACCATTCTATTCTCTGCTTTTGTGAGTCTGACATTTTTAGATCCCATATAGAAGTGAATTCATGCAGTATTTGTCCTTCTGTGACTGGTTCATCTCACTTTGCATGATGTCCTCCAGGTTCATCCGTGTTGTCACAAATGACAGGATTTCCTTAAATAAGCAACCTAACTTTATACTTTAAGGAACTAGAAAGAGGGCAAACTAAGCCTAAAGTTAGCAGAATGTAGAAAATAAAGATTGGAGCAGAAATAGAGAATAGAAAAACAATAGAAAAAAAATCAACAAAACTGAGTTTGGCTTTTAAAAATAAGTAAAATGAACAAACCCTTAGCCAGACTAAGAAAAAGAGAAGACTAAAAAAAAAAAAAAAAAAAAAAAAAAACTGGAAATGAAAAAGGAGTCACTACAATTGATGTCACAGAAATGAAACGGGTAAGAGATTATTATGAACAATTATACACCAACAAACTGAGTAACCCAAAAGAAATAAATTCTGTGAAATCCCGTCTCTAATAAAAATACAAAAATTAGCCAGGCGTGGTGGCAGGCACCTGTAATCCCAGCTACTGGGGAGGCTGAGGCAGGAGAATTGTTTGTTGAACCTGGGAGGCAGAGGTGGCAATGAGCCGAGGTCACACCATTGCACTCCAAACTGGCCAACAAGAGGGAAACTTTGCCTCAAAAAAAAAAAAAAAAAAAAAAAAAAAAAAAAAAAACAAAGAAAGAAAAGAAAAAAGAAAAAGAAATACTTAGAAACATACAAACTACTACGACTGAATCATGAAAAAATGGGAAATTTTAACAGATCAATAACGAAAAGAAAGTTCAGGGAGTAATAAAAAAATTTCACAACAAACAAAATCGCAGGACCAGATGGATTCACTGGTGAATTCTACCAAACACTTAAAAAAGAAGTAATATCAATCTTTCTTAAATTCTTGCAATAAATTGAAGAAGGAGGGATATTTCCAAACTCATTTTATGAGGCCAGCATTACCTCGATACCAAAGCCAGACGAAAAAGTATTACACTAAAAGAAAACTACAGGCCAATATCCCTAATGAACATAAATGCAACAATCCTAAAACAAGATGCTGAAACAAAATGCTAAGAAACAAAATTCAACAGCTCATACAGGATCATATATCATGATCAAGTGGGATTTATTTTGGGGTGGCAAGGACAGTTCCAACAAACACAAATCAACTGATGTGATATACCACATTAACAGAATGAATGATGAAAATCACATAATCATCACAATAGATGCAGAAAAAGCATGACAAAATTCAAAATTCTTTCATGATAAAAACTCTCAAAAAACTATGTACAGAAGGAATTTACCTCAATACAATAAAGGCAATATATAAAAAGCCCACAACTAACATCATACTCAATGGTGAAAACCAGAAAGCTTTTGCTCTAAGATCAGGAAAAAGGTAAGGATGCCCACTGTCACCACTTCTATTCAACACAGTATGGAAAAAGTTTATTGTGAAAGGCAGAGTGTGGGAAACCATGAACTTAAGAGTTAAGGTACTTTGATATAACACCTAAATCTGACATTTGAAAGCCATGGAACCTTGATCAATGTACCCAACCACATGATTTCAGTTTATCTGCAAAATGAGATTATTACCAATATTTTATTGACAGTATGTTACATGGATCAAATGGGATAATGCCAGTTAAAATATTTTGTAAACTGACAGCCATAACAAAAGCAAGAATCATTATTTTAAAATATCAGTTTCTGTCTTTGAACTAGTCCTGGAAACTTCCCAGCCTATTACTAAGCAAGGAATGAAGATGATTTCACCATATATAAAAGAGCACTACAGCTTTAATACAACAACAACAAAAACCCAGGTTAAAGTTGAAAAAACCATATCAAAACAGATTTGCTTTGCCTTTCTGGTTCCCCCAAACCAAGCTGCAGTTTTAGGACTTGATTTGGGGTATGTTTGACAGCAGGCATGGGCTGGCTTCTCCTTAAGGACAGATATAGCTTTAGTAACCCAATTTTTTAACTGTATAGTTAATTACATCTTCTGAAAACTAGATAATTGTGATTGTACTCCTGACATCATTTGGACCCCAGTAAATCATTTAGGTAATCAAAATAAATAACTAAATGGCTATTTTTCTTATTTTTGTAATTTAAATCAAAAGAATAGGTGTTATAATTAGAACACCTATATTTCTGATAGGCATCCCTATCAGAAATATTTTTATGACATGTATCCCAAGATGTATGTCTTTATTTTACAAAATAATGCACTAATTACTGTACCATTATGTGCATTATAAACATACCACAAATTAGAAATCCTCAAAGGATGAAATAATAAATAATACATAGGTAGAAGTTCTAATATTTTCTTTACATCATCCAGTGGATCATCCTGTCTGCTCTCCATTATGGCTACACAGCCTGCTTCTACCCCTGACATACACACTGTAGAGACACAGAATTAGACAGTGCTTTGTTTGTTAATTAATTAGACAAGGAATCATTAGCTATCCTATTTACTGCCCTAACAGATCAATATGTTTCATGGATTAAACACCAGGAGATATGTAAAATGTAGTTGTATTGTTTAAAATTAAGTAACCCTGACCAAAAATGAGAACTGTTAAGACTGAAATTAGATTACTTCTATCTCACAATCATCACTGAATAGATGTTACATGAGTTCTGCAACAGCTGAATAAGCGACAGTTAATATTTACCTGAAGCAATTTAACTAAACATTTCTGTGTGGATCTTGTTACAAAATAAATATTATTTATGTGCTGTTATCCCTGTGCAGAGTGCAGTCAAACCATGAAGCAGTACCTTCATTTAAAAAGAGAAACTCAATAAACCAGACCATTTATATTTCCCAGTTTGATAATAGTTCCCCAAAATGTCAATCCCTAAGAGAAAGATTAGTTCATTATACTGCTTTACTTAAAAAAAAAAAAAATACAGGTTATCTGTCCTTGGGGCATAAAAATATGAAGTCATAGAAGACTCGTGCTACTTTTTGTTTTGGAATATATATTACAAACTATTTTCAATGTACTGGATCAAAACTGTGGAGCTTCCTATGCAACCGTTAAACTTATATAAGAAAAGAATAAAAATTTAAGTGGGATAATCTGAAAATATTTCCTAGAAGAAAAATCAGTATTCCTTCCATTGAAATAAAGCCAAATCAATTTGGGAGTCAGAATTCTTACCTTTATATATGCTATTTTAAAAATCTTGGTGTTGTTCCTGATTTAGCTTATTTTCCTCTGTGCCATCCTGAAATTTAATCTCTCCTTGACTGCAGGAGGCTATGATGTTTAGTAATCATACAAGTGGGTATACTCTTTATTTCATTTTACAGAATAGTAAGAGAGAAAAAAAAAAGACTGATTTTTTTCCTGTGGTAAAACAATGTGTACCAATCACAAACTGCCTAATTCATATTCCAAACCAGAGCAGACCCCAGGCAACGCTGTGAAGTCAGCCAAATCCATCCACTGTGTCCTCCCACCTCCCTTTTCAAAGTCTTTTTTCCTCCTGGCGCCAAGTGCCCTCCTGCTCTGTCCAAGTGCTTGACAAAATTCAAAGCTCTATTTTGAGAAGAAATTTGGCCCTTCCCAAAGGCACCCCTAAGGCCACCTCCATGCATAAGTGGATGGCACTCCATATGGACACAAATACAGAGAGCTTCTGGATTTTCACAATGAAGTGCCACCTGCATCTCTGCAACCTCTAAAACACGTGGATCTCTTCTTAATCAGTAAAATAGGATATTGGGAACCAATTTGGAAATTCCACCTCAAATCCAGCAAGCTAAACATCTGGTTGAACCATCTGATATCCAAGGAAAGCTTCCCAGGGTCACGTTAATATTTTTAGGCTTCCCAAACTCTATGTCTGTGTTAAGATAAGTCAATTTAAAAGGCAAAATAGTGTTTTCTAAACCTACCTCCATATAGAAATGAACATATTTTGTTAAATTTTATTGTATAGAAAACATAAAATGAGAAACTCTACATGAAAATTGTTTCTACATCATTTCAGAAACTTCGTCTACTAAGAAATTGTCCTTAGTTTAATTCTTTGTGCCATAAGTCTCTCCCAGAATTTAGTGCTAGGGAAAGTCTGTCCATCCAGATCACCCTCCACTAATCAGACAGGACTAAACAACAATAATAATCTTTCCTTTTTTTCTGCCTGGTATGCTATGGAACTCAGAGTTAATTTAAAATCTCCAGCTATGATCTTGGCTTTGGCTATGTCTCTCTTAGGTCTTTCAAACGCTTCGCTTTATGAATTCTGAGACTGTTAAACAGTACATATACATGTTATTTAGGATCACTTTTTACTGAATCATGCCTTTTATATTCATGAAACGTTCCTCTTTATCTTTTGTAATAACCTTTGTCTTGACATTTTGTTTCATATTAATTATAGCCAAATAAAGTTTTTATACATTTTGTTTGCACAGTATATATTTTCGCTTTCAATCTATTTGCTTTTTTTTCCCCTAATTAAAATGTACTTCCTGTGACAAGATACACGTGAATCTTGGTTTTTATATCCAGTTTGAAAACACATGCCTTTTAACTGAAGTGTTTATCTATATTTAGTGTAATTATCAATATGGTTAGGTTTAAGTTCGTTGCTTTTTATTTGCCCCCTCTGTGCAGAAATGGTTGGGACAAGTGGTAATCTTACAAATTTTGTGAAGTGTAGGATGGGGAGTTTCAAGCTATAAAGTAAGAAGTTCAAAGTGTGAAGAACGACATCTACAGGGTCAGGTGTGAAGTGATACAATAAACAGGCATATTAAGCCCCTCATTTTAATGTTATTTTTCTTCCTTTTAGGAAATTAGCAGGATTAAAAACCCACTACACTTAATATTCACCCACTTTTATACCATTTCCAGTGCTCTTCTTTATACCTTTTTTACTTCATATAGATCTAGGATTTCAACTATTATTATCTCCCTTTATCTGAAATAACGTTTAGAATCCCCTATTGTACAAATCTAATGACAAGGGATTATTTCAGCTTTCGCTTATTCAAAAATATCTTTGTAATTTTTATTTTGAGGATATTAGGATATTTATGATGCATATAGTGTTCTGGGCTAACAGTTTTATTTTCCTTTAGCAATTTAATAATGTCACCAAGTGTCCTGGATTCCATTGTTTCTGACAAGAAATAAGCACTTTTATTTATGTGTAAGTTATCTCTCTTCCTCTTGCTGCTTTAAATATTTTATCTTTAGCTTTGATTTCTAATTGGCTACAGTGTGCCGAATTATGAATTTCTTTGTGAAAAAACACTGCATGGCATTTGCTGAGCTTCTTGAATTTGCAAATTAATGTTTCTCAACAATTTGAGATATTTTTAACCATTATTTTTTCAAATATCTGTATGTCCAACTTTCATTCTCTGTTTCTAGAAGTCCTGTTCTTCATATTTTGGACCATTTCATATTTTCCCATAGATCCCTGAAGTCTTTCTTCAAACTCTGTCCCATTTGGTCTGTAGATTGAGTAATTCCTATTGAGCTGTCAAGTACACTGATTCTTTCTTCTGCCATCCTTACATGCTTTTAAGATCATCCAATGAACTCTTCATTCATGCCGGTCTAGAATTTCGGTTTGGTTTTTTATTATAGTTTATTTTTCTCCTAAGATTCTCTATATATGCTAAACTCAGACCATGATTTTTTTGTGTGCTTTGAACATATATTGATTTAGTTCTTTGTACCTATGTACAACAACATCTTTAAAGTCTTTGTTCCATTCAACATCTGCGCCATCTCAGGACTGGTTTCTATTGAATGCTTTTTTCTTGATGATGGGTCCCGCTTTCCTGTTCATTTTCACATACATATTATTAATGATACAATGTACAGAATCTGGTTTTGGGTTTTTTTTTTTCTGAAGAGTTTGGATTACTTACTAGCAGGCAGTTCAACTACTGGTTACTTAGCTTAAACTTGTGTGAGTTCTGCTTTATAAAATCTTTGCTAGGATGGATCTCTAGAATGCCCAGTAAATTTCCTAGGTCCCTCTAACATGGCAAGATTCAGCATCCAAGCTTAATCATCCTTGAGGATCTCTATCAAGTACTGGTAATTCTAGAGGAGGTCTTACTCTTAGTCACGTCCTTATTGCCAGAGCATGACCCTTCTGGCCTTCTGGTATCTCAGCTAGATGCCCAGAGTGTTTTCAAGGTATTAATATAATCTCTTCACTTTGGCAAGGCTAGACCTTCAATGTCCTCCACTCCTACTCACCCTCTAGTCTCTCTATTTTGTTCTCAAACCTGTAGCAGCCATTGCCTGGAAAGCATCACATGGTCTCTTCCTATATGTGTGCAGCTTTGCCCTGAACCAAGAACTCATGAGCAATATCCATCCACAAAGACTTCTGCAGTCCTCTTGCTGAGCAGCTCCCTCCTGGGTGCCTAGCTCCACAGATTCCTGCCAATTCACCTGCCTTGAATTGTGATCTCTGCCTCTTCATCTCAGCAGGTCCACTGTGCTTTTTCTGGACTCCTGCTCACTGTTCTGCAGTTAGGAAACTGTCTCAGGCAGAAAACAGGGGTGATTATGAAGCTCACCTTTCCTGTTACACTACCTGTTGTCCAGTAAGGAAAAAACCAATCTATTTGGTCCAGTTTTAAGATTGATTATGGTGTTATATCACTTTTCATTCTTTACTTTGAGAACTACCTTTTGTAATTATTTTTATATTGTAAGTAGTTGTTCATAAGTGGGGAGTGACAGATTGCAAATAAATAACAGCAACCAAATTTATATTTTACTACTGATCATACTGTTCTCAGTGTTATAAACACTAAAGTGACACGTGGATCACAAAATATTTAACTACCAAGAACAAAGCAAGAGGCTACGTTTGCCATATTAATAATAGGACAGTCATGGATTTTTAGGTATGTAACTTCAGAGGAAGCATGACCACTTTGCGTCAGTGACTTGCTTGTTTACTGGCCCACTACAAACCATGGAGGGCAGGAGTGGAGAAGCAGCAGTGAGCAAGCTAGTCCATTAAATGCTGACAACAGTAAAGGGTCACAGAGAACTCTTGGGAGGATATATTTTTATTTTAGGCCTCAGATATAAAGTATGAAGAGACTAGTATGAGAGAGAGAAGGAGAATGGAAGAGCAAAACAACATTTTGGCAATCACTATTTCACTAACATGGTATCAGTTCATCTTTGGAAGAGAGGGCAATCCCTGCTTTGCTCACTGGTATATTTCAAGATTTCTTTATTTCTGGAGACCTGCCAGAGATTTTAAATACTAGAGTCTATATTAGAAATACTCCATTCATTTTACTATTAGGCAAAGTAAACCAATGAGATATAATGCTAATTATTCACATGATCACTTATTACTTACATTCTATCTACAGTATATGAATATATTTTTGACTAATAAATTCCAAATTCCAAACATCTTAACAGACTACATTTTTGAAATATTTGTCAAACATTATATATAGGTTGGCACTATACTTAACAGATATTTAATGTATTATACCAAAAAGATGCTAAATACCAACTGTAATCTAAGCAAATTTAAAATGCCTTTTTAAAACTACCAGGTGGATATAAACCTATGACTTACTTCTTAAATGACCACGGCAAAAGAAAATATATATAAGACTTAGGGATTTTTTTTCAGGCATAGTCTGGAAATGTCAAAGATCGCAACCAGTTAAAACTCAAAACCCTGAATCTCTCTTTCATAATTGATGAATGGAAATCACCTTGGGACCTGCTAAATGAAATTTCCTTGGAGAAAGATGATTCTGAAACGATTCAAGAGAATGAAATTTCCTTGCAGTAAGATGATTCTGAAGAGATTCAAGAGGCTTAGGGCATAATTCATATTTTAAGCACATGTGAGAGACAACCCCCAAGAGTCAATGCAACATCACATAAAAGCCACTTCCCTGCAAGCATTCTTGAGGAAGCATTCTAAAGACAACATAACAACAGGAATTCCCAAGTAACCACTATGCTCTTGTTGCAGGGTGGAGATTTCTTTGTTTGATTATGTACTCCTAAGGGGCTACGAATTCTAGTTTCTGTATTTCACTTTCTCTAACAATTGGTCATTACTGATACTTTTTTAAGGATTAACTTGTATAGAAAGATGAAAAGAAAGGCATTAAGGGATTCAATTAAGATGAAATGTTAGAATGTATCTTTTTTACACGTGTAAACACATTAGCTTCATCCTCTAAACACACATATCTGTGAAAGGCCATACACAAGGGGAGGCTCACACAAGATAAAGATATGGAGCATTAATTTGGGGGTTTATCATATCATTGAAAGCTCTGAACACACACACAAATATAAATTACTATTTTCCTCAATCACAGTTACCTCCTGTCCCTCCAAAAGTATTTATTGGTCTGTGCACTTTTGTTCATGCTTAAATACATAAAGCAAAAAATACTATCAAATATAAGTTATTACTATCATTAAGCTTTTATTGCTCTTGTTTCTTCTATTGACATCAGTAATACTTTATATTATAATTACACTGAGCATTAATAGGGTAAAGCCTGATGCATGGTTGATTTTATTTGCACTGTGTGAACATGTGACTTACTAATCTCCATCTAAAAAGTCTGATAACGAGAGCTCTTTTCAGAAATATACTACATGATGCTTAATGCTAACTTACAAATTCTGATTCAAAATAGAAAAAAACTATCAGATCACATGATAAAACATCTGCTTTTAAAAAAAAAAAAAGAAAGAAAAACTCTTGGTTAAAAAGCCCTACTTCAGGCTTAAATTTTTTTTTTAAGTCAGTTACTTTCACTTATTGCTTTCTCAGTAGAGAACATCTAACTCAAGGTTGCTAACAGCCTCTATGTTGCTAAGTCCTATGGACATTTTTCAGGCTTTACTTCACTTGATTTCTCCATCGCTTTGACCTCCTCACTCCCTCACTCCTGGAAATTCTCTCTTCCTCAGCCTCTGGGATATTCCTCTATGCCCTCACCCAGTGTCTTCTACCTCTTACCTGTCTCCTAGGGCTGTTTGCAAATTCCTGTTCTGCCTCTCCCATAAATATTGGTACACCTCAGAATTTAACGCACACCTCTCTTCTCCTTTTACTCTGCAGGGTGATCTCATCTACTCCTATGGCTTCACTTGTCATCTGTGGAAAACAGTTCATTTCCAAGTTTATATCTCAAGCCACAAACCTCCTCTGAGCTCCTTACAGTTGCATATTGGATACTTCCATTTGAATATCCCAACATGTTTGCCTCAATTTATTTGCTCATGATGTGCTCCCTGCCAGAGTGAAGATCATCACTTTATACTCAAGTCAGAAATCTGAGCGTTACTTTTGACCCTTTACTCTCATTCAACTCCAGCTTCCAAAATTGCAGATTTTATTTCTCTAATATTTCTTAAGCATACGCACGTCTCTCCATTCCCTCTGCCACCACCTTGGCTCAGCTCTTATTGCTTTCCTGGATTACTGCTGAGTCTCCTTCCTCCATTCCTGACCTTCTCGATTCAATTCCCCAAAGCCCAGAGTGATTTTTTTAAAGTGCAAATTCATCATACGAATTCCCTGCTAAAATATCAAATCCAACTCCCTAGTATAACCCATAAGACCCTTCAAAGTCTGAATCTAGCTTTTTTTTTTTTTTTTTTTTAATTTATTTATTATTATTATACTTTAAGTTGTAGGGTACATGTGCATAACGTGCAGGTTTGTTACATATGTATACTTGGCACAAGTATACATATGAATCTAGCTTTTTAATCAGGATTCCATCTTCCATCTCTTCTCCAGCCATCCTAAACTCCTTCCAGTTATTCAAACTGCAGTACTCTCTCCTGCCTCCAGGCCCTTCCTTCTTCCTTCCTCCTCCCTCCTCCTCCTCCTTCTTCATCCTTCTCCTTTTTTTTTTTTTTTTTTTTTTTTTGACAGGGTCTTGCTCTGTACCCTGACTGGAGTGAAGTGGTACAATCTCGGCTCACTGCAACCTCTGCCTCCTGAGTTCAAGGAATTTTCCTGCCTCAGCCTCCCAAATAGCTGGAGTTACAGGCATGCACCAACACGGCCAGCTAATATTTTCTATTTTTAGTAGAGATAGGGTTTTGCCATGTTGGCCTGGCTGGTCTCGAACTCCTGATCTCAGGTGATCCGCCCGCCTTGGCCTCCCAAAGTGCTGGGATTACAGGCATGAGCCACTGTACCCGGCCTGGTCCCTCTTTCTAAAACACCACTCTCTTACCTGATCCATCAATTTCACACCCACAATTAAGCATCCTTTATGGCTTAGCTGAGAAGAAACTCTGCCCCTCTTCTATCCTCCTAATGTAGGATTTGTTCTTACCCTGACCTTTGCACAGCCACTTTACCCTCAAGCTACCATTGTGATTTAGTCAACATTGTATCTTTGGTGTCTACTTTGATAAATACTTATCAAATTGTGGGATATTTATCAATTACTGGTGTTTATCTCCTTCTCCCAACTTCTAGGTATACATATCTCAGAACTGTTCCTGAGAAGTGGCTCATCCAGTAATGTGATGGAGGAGTCACTGCCTGCTCTAGAAGCAAGAGCAGCTGTTCACTAGAGACCTCACCTGGGGCGCTGACTACAGCTGTGCGAATGGGGCTCCAGCAGCACAGGCTCTGGCACATCCATGGGAGTGAACGGATGACAAAAATTCCTTCCTCAAAAAAGTTAGCTCCAACAGACAGATCAAAAATTACACAATCATTTGTACCCAGGATGGGGGGCAGAATAGCAAAACGCTAGAATTCAATAAAGAAATCATGTCTAATTTCTTTCTCTGTCTTCAAGTAAGGTAGATTCCCAAAGTCCTTTTAAAAATATCTGTCCAAATGTTTGCCTCCAACAGAATATATGTTTCTGACTACAGACCTAACCCACATTGATTTTCTATTATTTACCTATTTCCTGACAAGCAGGCAGATAATCAGAGTTTGGTTCTAATCGTGGTCAATCTTCAAACACTAGACTTTAGAGTGAAGTCATAACTCAGGCTTTTACTAACAAAGCGAACCTCAGGCTGAGACCCTAATGCTTATCAATGCAAAGGGTAACAGACATGTCTAAGCTATCTTGAATTTCAAGCTATGTGTTAACTATTGCTAACTATATCCTCTTCAGACATGAAAAGGAGTATAACTTTACGGTTAAGAGGCTGAGCTCTGCAGTTGGAGAGGTCCAGATTCTAATCTCAGTTAATTACCTGTATGATTTTGGGTAGGTAACTCAAACTCTCCTAGCTTTAATTTTTACACAGATTATATCTCTTTCAAAGTATTTTTTAATAGAATAATTGAGCGAATACACACAAAGTGCTTAACACAATACCTGAAACACGTATTAGCTACCTTAATCATATTGCTACTGCTCCTTCCTCTTATGTTTTACAAGTCAGGCAGAGATAACTGGAGTTATCAAGGGTAGAAAGAACATCTCTGTTTTTAATGTTCTGGTGTTAGAATGGAGTGCTGTGGGACTGCCTACCACAGTGAGGGAACCAAACCACACTTTCATATTCCACTGGAGGGAATATTCAGTCTTCCTAATGCCAAAACATTTGTTCCACATTTATTCAGAGGAGAGAATAACCTGCCAAAACACCAACAACTAGACTTCCTGCAACATGTGAATAGATCTGACAGGTGTCTCCATTCCAAACACTGACCAGGCCAGTGGTAGCTAGAACAGATGGCCCAGTCTGCAACATATGCATTTTCATCATTTTGCAGTTTCTCACAGGTGCTGGGAGTGGGTGGGATAACTCAGTATTTTCTAATGTCTGGATAACCTTGACTGCTATCTTTCCCACAGGCCAATTTTCTTTTGGACATATTTTAATTTTTTAATATGTGACAACTAAAGCACTGGTAGGAAAAATAAAAACATTTTTCTAAAAACAGATCTTGCACATGTATAATCATGCAGCTGGCTTCTTCCCAGCCATCATTAACTTCCTTTCCCTTGAGCCATTTTTCTCACCTACATATCATTGCAATGTTTATCAAAATATCACAAAAACTGCTTGTAAGCATTTTCCACAAGCTGGGCTTAATGTGTGTTTAAATAAGACATTTCCCCTTTTCTGGATTGAAAAACTACAAAAATACCATCATTCTTCCCAACAGCAGCCAAAGCTGAGTCCACTTGTTCTTCATCTCTGTTACTTCCAGACTAAAACAGATGGCTGATTTAAGAAGCAGGTGATGTTAACATCCACCATCACAAGCAGAAAGGTGGCAAAGCATGACTAAAAAGCTTACACATTCTTGGTGTAATTTATTAGTAGCTTTTATTTATAACTTGAAAAAAGGTTTAAAACATAGAATAGAATTTTATAAATGCAAAAACTTTACATCTTTTTAAAGCTATTTTTGCTATTATTTTATTTTTAGCTCATCTGTGATGCAGATCATGAGTCATTACCATTATAAAGCTGCTATTTCAAATGTGAGAAAACTAAGGCACCAATAATTATAGGTTGTATAAATTCAATGTCCAGTTCATTTGTCTAAATTCAGTGGAAGAGTCCCTCTTTTGTCATCATCATCATCATTGTGTATAGTGGTTAAGAGCACGAGCTCTGACAAGGGGGACCAAGGTTCAAATTCCTGCTCCTTTTCTTCTTAGCTGTATGGCCTGGAACAAGATGCTTAACTTCTCTGATTTTCAATTTCCTCATCCAAAGGCCTAATAAGCACTTAATAATGTATTTCTTCTATTTAGACAGAGTCTACCTCTGTCACGTAGGCTGGAGTGCAGTGGCCATGGCACAATCTCAGCTCACTGCCGCCTCAACTTTCTGGGCTCAAGCAATCCTCCCACCTCAGCTTCCCAAGTAGCTGGGACTACAGGCATGTGTCACCATGCGCAGCTAATTTTTTCTAGTTTTTGTAGAGATGGGGTTTTACCATGTTGTCCAGGCTGGTCTTGAAACTCCTGAGCTCAAACAATTCACCCACCTCGGCCTCCAAGTGCTGGAGTTATAGGTGGAAGCCACCACATCCAGACTATTTCTTACCATTTATCAGTTACTATCAACATAATATTAAAGCATGCCAAAGACTCTTTTATCTTAAGCAAACAAACCAACTCTCTCCACCTTCATCTTACTCTAACTACTGCTCTCTTTTTCCTTTCTTTCAATTCCCTACTACCTATTAAGTGATCAATCCCTTGTAATCTGTCTTCTGCTTCTACAAAAACTGATCTTAACAAGGCTACTGAGCACCACTTCTTTTTGCTAAATACAATGAACACTTTCCATTCCTCATCTTTCTTTACGTCATTAGAGCATTTGACCCCATTGGTCACGTTATCCTTCTTAGAAAACTCTTCCTTTGATTTCACTGATAACCCTCTCTCCTGATTTTCTTTCCTACCTTACTATGCCTGCTGCTTCTGATTTCCTATAAATTCCTCTTCCTCCACATTCTTAACTGTTGGCATCATCATCAGAGACAGAAAGAGCTTTAGCTCTTTGTGATCTGACCCCTGCTTGATTCTGTAGACTCAGTTTCTAAAATTAATAACATATTTTTATTTCTGTCCCCCTTCTCCCTGCCCCTTTATGTCATTGACCTACTTCCAGTTCCCTGAATGCATCATGTTGTATCCTGTTTGTCAGCCTTCCAGATGACACTTCTTTTTGTTAGGTTCTTTATCCTCCCTTCACTTGTCCTCTGTATTTGTCCTTCAAAACTCAGCTCAAGCATCACCTTATGCTCCAGCCATTCCAGCAGAGACACCAGATTTGCAAGTGAAAAAGTAACGTCATCTTGGATGTTCCACCCTCAGCAGATGCCTCATGGGACAGAGACAAGCTAACTCATGAAACCCTGACCAAATTAAAACATCATGGATGAATAAATGTTATTGTTTTAAGCAACAAGGTTTTGGGTGGTTTACCAGGCAGCAATGGATATGCAAAACACCCCCAAGCCCACTGGATTTTAAGCTCCTAAAAGGCAGAATCATGTTTCATTGAATATTGTATTAAAACCAATGTATCTCCTGGTTCATGAAGTGCCAATGAATGAATGAATCAATCAATCAGTCAACCAACCAATGAATCAACTAACCAATGAACAAGCCAGTCCATCAACCAAAGTTCCCTAAATGTATTCTTTCTACCTTATTTTAATTAAATGATTCTCTCAACCAAAGCACAGGGAAGCCAATAAAATGAGAGAAAAGGAGAAATAATTAAAATAACTAATGCTATATAAGCTGCTGTTTCTGGAGCAACTTTCCAATCTAAATCTCTAGCTCTGATCTCTATTATAACTACAATCTCACTTCTGTTTCCTATACATATTTGTTCTTAAGTGTGTCCCTGCTCCATAACCTCAAAATTCAACTTTTACAAATCCTCAAACCAGGGCCTATTTGATCATTCTGGCTATATTACTATGACTCTTGATTCTCTAAATCTCAGTTATCTTTGACTGAGATAATTATTTATCTCCCTATCAATATATCCAGGCTCTAGTTCCCACCAATTTGGGTCGGTAACTTTTTTTTCTTTTTTTGTATTTAACCTGTCCTTTAAAAATCTTTCTGCCTGCTGGTTTTTTAAAAAGATTATCAAAATAGATAAACTGCTAGCCAGAATAATAAAGAGAAGAGAATCAAATAGACACAATAAAAAATGATAAAGGAGAGATCAACCACTGATCCCACAGAAATACAAATCAGAGAAAACTATAAACACCTCTACACAAATAAACTAGAAAATCTAGAAGAAATTGATAAATTCCTGGACACATACACCCTCCCAAGACTAAACCAGGGAGAAGTCAAATCCCTGAATAGACCAAAAACAAGTTCTGAAATTGAGGCAGTAATTAATTAGCCTACCAACCAAAAAAAGCCCAGGACCAGATGGATTCACAGCCGAATTCTACCAGAGGTACAATGAGGAGCTGGTACCATTCCTTCCGAAACTATTCCAAACAGATGAAAAACAGGGACTCCTCCCTAACTCATTTTATGAGGCCAGCTTCATCCTGATACCAAAACCTGGCAGAGACACAACAAAAAAGGAAAATTTCAGGCCAATATCCCTGATGAACATTGATGTGAAAATCCTCAATAAAATATTGGCAAACCAAATCCAGCAGCACATCAAAAAGATTATCCACCATGATCAAGTCAGCTTCATCCCTCGGATGTAAGGTTGGTTCAACATATCCCAATCAATAAACGTAATCCATCACATAAACAGAACCAATGACAAAAACCACATGATTATCTCAATAGATGCAAAAAAGGTCTGTGATAAAATTTAACACCCTTTATTCTAAAAACACTAAATAAACTAGGTACTGATGGAACATATCTCAAAATAATAAGAGCTATTTATGACAAACCCACAGCCAATATCATACTGATGGGCAAAAGCTAGAAGCATTCCCTTTGAAAACCGGCACAAGACAAGGATGCCCTCTCTCACCACTCCTATTCAGCATAGTATTGGAAGTTCTGGCCAGGGCAATTGGGCAAGAGAAAGAAATAAAGGGTATTCAAATAGGAAAAGATGAAGTCAAATTGTCTGTTTGCAGATGACCTGATTGTATATTTAGAAAACTCCATCGACTCAGCCCAAAATCTCCTTAAGCGATTAGCAACTTCAGTGAAATCTCAGCACACAAAATCAGTGTGCAAAAATCACAAGCATTCCTATACACCAATAACAGACAAACAGACAGTAAAATCATGAGTGAACTCCCATTCACAATTGCTACAAAGAGAATAAAATACCTAGGAATACAACTTACAAGGGATGTGAAGGACCTTTTCAAGGAGAACTATAAACCACTGCTCAAGGAAATAAGAGAGGACACAAACAAATGGATTAACACTTCATGTTATTGGATATGAAGAATCAATATCATGAAAATGGTCATACTGCCCAAAGTAATTTATAGATTCAATGCTATTCCCATCAAGCTGCCATTGACTTTCTTCACAGAATTAGGAAAAACTACTTTAAATTTCATATGGAACCAAAAAGAACCCATACAGCCAAGACAATCCTAAGCAAAAAGAACAATGCTGGAGGTGTGATACTGCCTGACTTCAAACTACATTACAAGGCTACAGTAACAAAAACAGCATGGTACTAGTACCAAAACAGATATACAGACCAATGGAACTTAACAGAGGCCTCAGAAATAACGCCACACATCTACAACCATCTGATCTTTGACAAACCTGACAAAAACAAGAAATGGGGAAAGGATTCACTATTTAATAAATGTTGTTGGAAAAACTGGCCGGCTATGTGCAGAAAACTGAAACTGGACCCCTTCTTTACACCTTATACAAAAATTAACTCAAGATGGATTAAAGATTTAAACGCAAGACCTAAAACCATAAAATCCTTAGAAGAAAACTTAGGCAATACCATTCAGGACATAGGCATGGGCAAAGACCTCATGACTAAAACACCAAAAGCAATGGCAACAAAAGGCAAAACTAACAAATGGGTTCTAATTAAACGAAAGAGCTTCTGTACACCAAAAGAAACTATCATCAGAGTGAACAGGCAGCCTACAGAATGGGAGAAAATTTTTGCAATCTATCCATCTGACAAAGGGCTAATATCCAGAATCTACAAAGAACTTAAACAAATTTACAAGAAAAAAACAAACAACCCCATCAAAAAGTGGGCAAAGGATATGAACAGACACTTCTCAAAAGAAGACATTTATGAAACATTAAGAAAGCTCATCATCACTGGTCATTAGAAAAATGCAAATCAAAACCACAATGAGATGCCATCTCACACCAGTTAGAACGGGGATCATTAAAAAGTCAGGAAACAACAGATACTGGAGAGGATGTGGAGGAATAAGAACACTTTTACACTGTTGGTGGGAGTGTAAATTAGTTCAACCATTGTGGAAGACAGTGTGACGATTCCTCAGGGATCTAAAACCAGAAATACCATTTGATCCAGCAATCCCATCATTTGGTACATACACAAAGGATTATAAATCATTCTACTATAAAGACACATGCACACATATGTTTATTGCAGCATTGTTCACAATAGCGAAGACTTGGAACCAACCCAAATGCCCATCAATGACAGACTGGATAAAGGAAATGTGGCACATATACACCATGGAATACTATGCAGCCATAAAAAAAGGATGAGTTCATGTCCTTTGCAGGGACATGGATGAAGCTGGAAACCATCATTCTCAGCAAACTAACACAGGAACAGAAAACCAAACACCGCACGTTCTCATTCATAAGTGGGAGTTGAACAATGAGAACGCATGGACATAGGGAAGGAAACATCACACACTGGGGCCTGTCAGGGGGTGGAGGGCTGGGAGAGGGATAGCATTAGGAGAAATACCTAATGTAGATGACAGGTTGATGACTGCAGTAAACCACCATGGCACATGTATACCTATGTAACAAACCTGCACATTCTGCACATGTATCCCAGAACTTAAAGTATTTAAAAAAAGAAATCCTCCTGCTCCATCGTAGTTCACACTCTCATTACCCCATTACTCTAAAAGCTTTCTAAATGCCCTACAAGTTTTAAATGTCTAACAATTAAAATGCTGCATCGAGATACTTACATTTCCAAGTAATGAAGTGTCCAATCTAAAGTGCTTTTATAACTTAAACATTTAATGTCAGGCTAAGTATGCTTTTTAAAAAAAGAAAAAGAAGAAATGGTGATTAATCACCATTTTTCTCTTTCAAAAAGAAGCTATATTATTTGTAAGGGTGAAAGTAAATACATCTTAAAACCTACGTGAAGTGACTAAATATTAGAGACTATTATTTTATGAGTTATGTTTATGAACAGTGCCATTAGAGTAGGTGATAGATCATGACTCCACTGAGGAAGCAATTTAAACTTGTTTTTGTTATTCTTAAAGCCAAAATGAAATAGGCAAAAGGAAAGGGAAAAAAAGCTACATTGGAACCCCATCTCTTTGGTATGCATAAGTTTAACCTTTGTTAATGGATAGAGAACTCATTATTCATATCAAAAGGAAATGGACAAACATTTTATGCCCGATAAGATTTTTTTTCTTTATGCATCAAATTCTTTAAAGGATATCCAACTGAAAGATATTCTTCATCGTGGGAAGTTTGGAGAAGGGATTTATCCATATGCTAAAATCTATCAAAGCTATTTTGTGATTCTGTACTAACAAAAGGTAACCCCAATTAGCCTTTTTCAATCAAGGGATTATCTTTCATGTACAAATTAATGCACATCTTGATTTTAAGCAATGGTGAATTATTTGCTTTGTGTGAACATGAAAGTCATCCTGATATTCAGAACAGAAAATAAAGTATTCTAATTAAGTAAATCCCATAATGTTATAAACTTATCTAAAAAACAGCTATGAGATAAGGATAGCTGTTTGTGAACTAACAATTGTGATAACAATTAAGGTCACCTAAATTTATCAATCCCTAATGAAATGTCATATTTTCCAGCCATTGTAAGAATGTATCTCATTGCCAATGATAATTCTATACTCACACTGTATCTGTCTTCATAATAGGTGCTACGGAGTATATACTTTTAGGCAGCCACCACCCTTGAACTCACTTGCTAGCAACCTAGTGAAGATATAAAGTGGACAAGATGAAATTAAGAAGAGGAACAGATAAATACATGTAGCAGGATAATATACAAATAAAACTATAAAAAAGACAATATAAAAACCAGCACAAGGTGATTTCCTGTTTCATGCAAATGTTTATATCCAGATTACTATTGCAAGGTCTTTATTAATTAACAGAATAGTTACTCCAAAGCCTCTGCTTGTTCTCATCCTTGGACAATTTTGGCAATTTAATTGCCAAGGAAGAAGCATATCTGCCTTAACACAAGGTGGCTGCTAAAGAGCTGAAATAGAGTTTGAGGGAATTTAGAAACTACTTCCTCTTCAACACCAATATTTGACACCCCAGACAGCCTCACAATTTACACCAATCTTGGTGTTGGCTGATTAACAGTTACATGGAAGTGAGGATTAGTTATATATCTTATGATAGGTCTTGAGAGGGTCTTGGTTAACAGACCCTAGTCATTACACGTGAAAGGATGCAGAATGGAGGTGTCTGCTCCTCATACAACACACAAGACCAAACCAAAAGATGGGCTGCAGAAGAGAGGGAAGTTTGCATGGATGGAAGGATACTAACTCAAATATTGGCAACTGAAAGGGAAATTATATAAGGGACATCCAAAGTGCAAACTGAGGATTGGGTCTCCTGTGCAATAAAAATTCAAAAGAAAATGAGTTGGAGGGGGGTAGCATGATGACTTGCAGTCCACTCTGGCTATGGCAGATTGGATGAGAGAACTAGGAACTGGATGTTATATGAGTAAGAGATTTCTGTGGTCAGACATGAGATCAACACAGTCTAGACAAGAAGAGAATACAAGAAATGTCAGATGGGGAGGAGGTGCTCTGTCTTTCCCCTAGTTAAAGTGTTTTGGTGTGTACGGGGGTGTCTCAGTGGAAAGGAAGATAGATAGTTGGATTTAATGAAGAAGCACCAGAACTGGGAAAGTTCTTCCATTTCCTTACCTTTGACATTTTCAGAAGAGTTCTAGGAAGAATATGTTCTTCTCTCATTACATACAGTCATAAAATGGCAAAATAACTAGGATAGAACTAACCCAGAGAGTTCCAGGGAAAACCGTCAGTGACATGGATCAACTGTGTTCCTTTTGCGATAGAAGTTAGTGAAAAAACAGTAACTAGCCTCAGACTTCCAGCATTTTCACTGCCTTACCCTGCCCTGTAGGGGTTCTCTATTGCTTCCAGATATCCCTGGACAACATGAGAGTTCTAACTCATCCTCCAGCTGTTCTAAAAAATTTATACAAATACTCTTTCCCCTAAATAAAATATCTTGGTCTCCCAAATTGACATCTGGACGTGAGCTCTTTTATACTAGCTCTTTTAAGAAAAAAAAAATATCACCCAAGAACCTGAAATCAAATAAGTATCTATGAAGTGAAGATATACAGATACCTAGAGAGGAATCACAAGAAGCTGCTGTTACTCTCCCCACCTGACCAGACATCTTTATTAGCCTCTTCCCACAGATGGGGCTTGGACCAAGAACCTGAGATTGGCCACTGAAAGCCACAGGAAATTCCAAAAGCTGAATCAGAAACTACTTTAGAGTTTATATTTCCTCGATGATAGTACACTTTGGCACCACCTAATCCCAACTAATCATTTAACAAGGTGTCTAAGGACCATTTATTTAGCACTTTGCTGAAGAGATGGCTTCAAAATCTAGTAAAGAAGACTCCCTGGCAGAGCCACTACTTGCCTGTCCTTGGTCCTCGTAGAAAGTATAAAGATACCCCCCTCTCCATCTGGGAAGCCCCATGATGCCACAGCTTGGTAATCCATGAGTGTATTCTAACAGACACAGGTCTGCACCAAAGCACGAGACTTGGCAAGCACAATATGAGCCAGATTTCAGTCCCACTTGCCAGGAGGCTTAAAGCACAAACTACACAACACTGCAAGGCAGCACTCCATTTCCTGATCCCAACCACATGCACTACATCTCTGGATGACTCCTGCTGACCCACCCTTATCATCCTGGCTTTCTGGTTCTCAGATCCCAGGAGGGTTCTGACATTCTCACTTGGCCTGCTGATCATTGACCCCAACTCATGACCTCAACATGCTGAGGACTCAAGCACTGCAGCTCCTTGTTCTGACCCTTGTCAACCAGCTCTGTTTCTGACAAGAGGAAATGCAGAGGCCAAAACAGCCAATTACAGAAACTTATACTTATCAAGGGTGATGGTGTCAGGAGCAGAGACCGTTTACACCATCTTTTAACTATCCTAAACCCTAAGATCCCAGACTGCTTTAGAATATGAAAACAATCTATACTTCACGTCATGTAACTAAAACACTCTTGCTTTTCTGATAACACACCTTTAGGAGGTGATCAGCTTTGCGGGCCACTCCTGAGCTACACGGGAATGTTCATGGCAAGAAGTTAGCCAATTCTACCCATTAAGAGCTCTGACAACAGAGGACAAAAGGTCAGCCACCCTTGTTTCTCTTTTGGGAATGCTACCAAGAACTTAATGTGTAACTTATGAGTTTAAGTGCATAACTCATGGAAAGTGTGAAAAGCCAAGTACAATTTTATACTTCTGAGTCAAGAGGGTTTAGTGAGCCTAGTGTAAGGCTACCGGAGGGAAACCTTTTCACTTTTCAGTCACTGTTGATAGAAACGGCTTAGATGGAGTCAGAGGCACCCCCTCCCCAGAGATACTACATATTTTCCAGCATTATCTTATTCTTTCCACCTGACAGACAGATTGAGAAAGGGGGGCGGGGCAGGCAGGCAGGCAGAGACACTGAAACTACAAAGGGTTTTGACACTGTAAATATTGAGGAAGGTTCTATCAAACAATAAGTTTTCTACAGTTATCTACAAAGACTCAAACACTCCCTTGTTAGAGGAAAATAAGACACTATTAAAAGCACCAACCCTAAAATCCTAGCATAAAACCAGGCACTAGAAACATTTTCCCAACCTCCTCCAAGCAGGTAGCACAACACAGACTTTAAGTCAGCTAAAAATGAGACCTTTCCAATTCTGATTTAGCTGGCACTTTAAGTATGGAGTTTTCTGAACTCTGGCCAAATAGTTACCGCCAAATGAATTCTTTTTTCAGTTCTGTGACCTTTTTGCTAATGCACTCCTCCTCTCTCACGTTTCTTTGACTTCACTCTAGCCCTTCCACGGCACCTATGGCAAACACTTTTGCAGTCTGCTCATCACTACGTCTCTGGTTTTCTTCTCCTAGGTCTTATGGGTCTTCACCATTGATACTGCAGTTATACCTATGTCTTGGATGTGCATAGGCACTCTGAACTTTTTTTTAAAGGTTTTTCTTTCCAGTTAAGCAAGATTGTCAATTCTTCTCATTGCAGCTCTGGCACAATGTGTCCATCAGACTGCAGAAGATTGTCGTTGGGATTCACACTATAACAGGGATCCCCAACCGCAGGGCCATGGAGGGGTAGTGGTCCCTGGCCCATTAGGAACTAGGCCACACAGCAGGAGGTAAGGTGAGCAGCCTGAGCTCTGCCTCCTGTCAGATCAGCAGCAGCATTAGATTCTCACAGAAGCACAAACCCTACTGTGAACTGCGCATGCAAGGGATCTAGGCTGTGTCCTCCTTATGAGAATCGAACAATAAATGTAATGTGCTTGATTCATCCCCAAACCATCCCCACCACCAATGTCTGTGGAAAAATCGTCTTCCAAGAAACCAATCCCTAGTGCCAAAAAGGCTGGGGACTGCTGCACTATGATACTCAATTAAGGGGGACACCAGGGCCTTATAGCATTTTAACAGTCAAGCCTCCTATATAAGCACCAGGACATGATATGACTCCAGAGTCCTGTCCTGTCTCTGAATCACAAAGTGGGTAGTAGCAATTGAAAGTGGAATTCCATCGGCCAGGCGCGGTGACTCACGCCTGGAATCCCAGCACTTTGGAAGGCCGGGGTGGGGGTGGATCATGAGGTCAGGAGTTCGAGATCAGCCTGGCCAACACGGTGAAACCCCGTCTCTACTAAAAATACAAAAATTAGCTGGGCATGGCTGTTCACCATGCTGTAATCCCTCAGGAGGTTGAGGGAGGAGAATTGCCTGAATCCAGGAGGCAGAGGTTGCAGTGAGCAGAGATCACACCACTACACTCCAGCCTGGGCAACAGAGCAAGACTCTGTCTCAACAAAACAAAACAAAACAAAACAAAAAACAAAAAGAAAGTAGAATTCCATCAAAGTGTTTATTTGCTAGATAAGACATTAACAACTGACATCTAGCTGGGTCATCATTTTCTCTAAAATGTCTTCCTCATCTGTTCTGCTTGAGCTAGAATAAACTCTTCTATCTTAAAAACAACACTGTTCAACTTAGACACTTTAGGGCTTATATTAACTGGGGTTATATGCATGAAATTGGTTTGTAAATTACAGCATATCATACAAATGTTCTGGTCAGAATGGTGATTCTCATCTTATTGTGCTGGCTATGGTAATTAATGTCTCCTGTGAAGCAGGAGGCCCAGCTCCAATGAGTGCACAATGACTGTATATCAGTCTCAGTATTCTCCTGTCTAGCATAACCCCTACTATAATAGTGAGCATGTTCAATGCTTAAATGGGTGACTCCTGCTGCAGCTTTTACTCCCAGCTTTTTGGCAAATTTGTGCTAGTTCTCTTCTCCTCCGCTCCACCTCAGCAACACTTCAAAGGACATGCTGGGCCTTTTCCTCACTTGGAATTGTTGTACCTGTGAAGTTTCAAATCCCCACATCCTGGATCTCCCCACACGCTCCTCTTCTTCCAGTTCTTACCACTTTATCTCATGTTACTATCTATTCATTATTCATTTTTTTCAATAAAAATCGTATCACCTATATGACCACATTGACCTCTGATTTATTTACTTCTCTTAAATTCTATTCCTAATACCCTTAAGCCTCAGTTTTTTTTCTAACCAGTTCATATCCAATGCACTCTAGACACCCTTTCTTCAACTTCCAAGAACAGAATGAACAAGAGGAAGGAAGAACATCGTATGTAGGGTAAGACAAAGAATGTGTCAGAGGCACAGAATGGAATTATTGCTGGGAAGCAACTGTCCCATCTAGAACTGTAGTTTTCAGCATATCCTTCCCCTACTCCAATGTATTCAGACAAAGCCATAGAACTATTTTTCAATCATCTTCCAAATGATGTATTATTCTGAGCCAAGACAGTTAAGAAGCAGTCACACCTTCTTTTCTCTGCTTTCCTTCTTTAATCAGCTGGAAATTGATACCCAAGGTGACCTTGGAAGCATTATGGAGACAGCAGAGCCTCTGTCATTCAGGAACTGAATGACTATGTGGAGAGAAGCCTTCCATGCTGACCAAAAGCACCCATGATGGGCTCATACACAAGTGAGGACAGAAATTCTATTGTTTACACCATTGAAATTTTACACGCACATGTGACAGCACCTACTAATTTCCTAACACATTTAAAGGGTGAAAGGGAATATTAAAAACATTTATGAAGAGCACGTGTTTCACATTAGTACTTTTTTCCTCTGTGATTTTATACAATTCTTACCACAGTCATGGGAAAATAGATCCATTTTCCAGATGTGCGTTAGGGAATATGGGTAACTGTTTATAAGGTCACAACCAATTTCTGTTCAGATTTATTTTGGAGTCTTCGGAGATTTTATATAGAGCTAACACATTTGTAGTATTTAATACTTTGGAACTCATGATATTTCCCAAATATCTGAAAGAACAATTATGAATAGGGAGCATAAAACCCTTAGTCAATAATTCAAAAAATACTTTAAAATAGACTTTTTTTTTTTTTCTTTTTTTTTGAGACAGAGTCTCGCTCTGTCACCCAGGCTGGAGTGCAGTGGCTTGATCTCAGCTCACTGCAAGCTCCGCCTCCTGGGTTCACTTCATTCTCCTGCCTCAGCCTCCCGAGTAGCTGAGACCACAGGTGCCCACCACCACGCCCAGCTAGTTTTTTTGTATTTTTAGTAGAGACGGGGTTTCACCGTGTTAGCCAGGATGGTCTCGATCACCTGACCTCATGATCTGCCCGCCTCGGCCTCCCAAAGTGCTGGGATTACAGGTGTGAGCCACCACGCCCGGCCTAAGATATACTTTTGTGGTATACTTTAAAATATAATTTCCAGTAGAGACTCATACTATCACTGTGAAACGAGGATCACTGTAAAAAATTCCTGTATGCATGTAGGAAGTAACATCATTCACAATATACCTGTGATCACTCACTAATCTCTATTCACATATTTAACAGGAAAACGGATGGCTTAGCCAAAGGGATCTTTAGCTCTGAGCCCAACACAGAAACTGTGAAAGAGAAGAGAGGGGTCTGACAGGCTTCTGTGACTGATCATGTAGAAAGGGTCTTGAAGGGAGGCCAAAAGGAATTCCCTGTACAGCCAAGTTCATGGATAGAGGAGAAAAAGATACTGCACAGAGAGAAGAGAAAGAAATTAGTTTCTCTTTTCTGCTCCCAAAAGCTGTGTTCACAGGTGACTCCACATGAAGATGGAACATAGGGATGCCAGCACTCAGCTAGGGAGAGCCAGACCCCCGAGAAAGTCCTATACAGGATGTGGAACTCTCAGGTGGGACTCATGAAGTTAAAAGCCCAAGAATGTGTGTATCCAGGCTAGGATTTGTCTCTTTCCTTCCATGTCTGTCTCCAGCTCTTGATCTCCTTTGTACGGTAATTTTCACAAGGAAATAAAGTTCTTGTCACTTCCTTATTGCATGAGAACTATTAGAAAAACACAAAACTGTATTTGAATATGAATATTGAGAGCTCAGTAAGTCTTTTTTTTTTTTTTTTTTTTTTTTTGAGACGGAGTCTCACTCTGTCAACCAGGCTGGAGTGCAGTGGTGCGATCTCAGCTCGCTGCAAACTCCACCTCCCCAGTTCACACCATTCTCCTGCCTCAGCCTCCTGAATAGCTGGGACTACAGGCGCCCGCCATCTCGCCCAGCTAAATTTTTTGTATTTTTTAGTAGAGACAGGGTTTCCACCATGTTAGCCAGGATGGTCTCAATCTCCTGACCTCGTGATCTGCCCGCCTAGGCCTCCCAAAGTGCTGAGATTACAGGTGTGAGCCACCACGCCCAGCCTCATTAAGTCTTAAAATGTGTATCTTTCCAATGTTGCCTTAGCCAAATAAGGTAATGCATGACCTTGTTCCCTGAGGAGGCTTACTAGTCATTGAAAGTACAAATGTAAATTTTACATGCCAAAGATCTAATGCATATATAGATATCCGAACATAAATCCAAACACACTTAAGCAACCACATAGTGTTGGAGAGACCTCTTAAAGCAATGAGTGCTTTTCGATCTTCTTTTAACACCATAGTCCAGAGCAAACAATAGACATTTTCCTTTGCAACCAAAGACATACAAGTACACCCTCACATAACCAAAAAAAATTCAAGAAACAATACTTATGTTTGTCATGACATGTTTAAACATTAACTACAGAATAGCACATAGCCCCCAAAGGTTGAGGATCATTAAGATAATGTGTATAATGAATCAGTATCTTGGTTAAGTGATTCCTCATCATAAGAGTAGACTAATATATAAGTAAAACAATCACACAGCACTGATTCTCCTTCCTGTGTTCCTTGAAGAGAAACTACTCTCAGGCATAGCTGAACACTGAATATAAGAGAATAAATTATAACTTATTAAAATTCCTGCTCCAATCACTTCCAAAATTTTCAGTATGTTTAATGTGCATGTACAACTATTAAAATGTTACTGCTACAAAGTCTTCCTCATGCATTTTCTTTTATTTCAAGAGAAACTAGCAAAACCATTCTTCATATCCACCAATCTATGAAACCATAGTTTTACCATGTTCTACCACCTCCCTATCTTTTGAACAATTCAGCATTTTGTTATTTATAAAACTTTTCTAAGTTCTACAAGATCTTTGACCTATAGTATACTCTTCATTGCAGTAAAGATTTTGCAGAAATAGTTTTAATAAACAGTATGCATCATAAATAATTGAAGTTTTAGGCTTTGCCCAGTGACTAAATGACTCCCCAAACAAATGCAATTTCAAAACACTTAAACCTCAAGCAGTGCATATTAAATGCTTGACAGTACCCACTCCCTCATTAGTCTAAATAAAAAAATTTAAAACAGATTTTAAAGCATGCTATTTTTAACTAAAACTGTTAACTTTTAAAAATGGTTTAATGTATGTGCTTTCAAATACTTTCAAAGAATGACATAACGGTAATTCCTGCATTAACAAAAACAAAGAAAATGGGAAGTCAAGTTTTTATTTTCTCGTTTGTGAATCTCTAGTTACCCATTTCAAGCACTCAAGTCCTAACTCTAATATGTAGAAAAATGCAGAGGCAGCTGTGGCCCAATGTCATGGGGAAATATTAAGGCTGAGAAAGCCCATGCAATTATTAGGATCAAGAGAAAAGCAAATTCTGAAGCCTCAAATTTTGTATGTAAGCAGCAGAGAAGCAACCCGCAGTTGGTGCATTTAATACGGAAAGTCAAAGTAACACTATGTCTTTAATGTGATGACCTGACCTCTGCCTTAAGCACTCTAATGCAGAGCCAAAATCGTTGTATACTTACCCTGCTCATGCTCTGCTCTGGCTCAGCCATGTCATCTTTACATCATGTGTATATTTATTGTTTTATTTGACAGGAGAACTTCATCTGTAAACTTTCTCGACTAAAACCAACTTGGCACCAACTCGTCAGTTAATTAACTGTTAACAGATTCTTTTAGATATGACTGTTACACGGATATTTTATCTTCCTGTTAATTAGTAATTATGCACTGGCAAGAAAAACAGTGTTTCTTTCCAATTATCCCAGAACTCAGTGATTATTTAAACTTGACTAATTAGCATTAGAGGGCTGTACATCTTCTGGGCAAATTGTGTTTGATAATCCTTATTAAAATATACATGGCAGTTGTTGACTTGTAACAGGAAAAAAAAGTGGTAGTTCAAAGGGTATTAGATATCACACGAGGAAAATGGGGGCCCATTAAAATTTCCCCAACTGCTCTAATGAGAATGCCGAGGGTCATTTCTGCCTAGTTTACCATCTGTTTGGTTTCTGGCATGTGGCTCTGGTGAGAAGGGAGTGTCCGGAAGCCCATTTGGCTTATCACAGTATAATCCAGGGGTCTGAAGCAATTTCAGTCATTTATAAAGTGGTACATTGAAGTCAGAAACTTATACATGCAGAATGAAAAACTTTTAAGTGTAAATATGATGCTACATCATGAAAATGGTCCTGATTTTTTTTTTTTAAACAGGCAGGCACTGCTTAAAAAGAAACTTTTAGAAACATTGTATATCAACTCTAGTATCTACTTTGGAACTCACCCAAAGTTTGTGAGATTGAAAAATAACTACTTTTTAATAGCTGGGCTCTACAACCTGGAGCATACATTGAAAAAATTGCATTGAGGTAGGCAATGGCTTGCTAGACAGCATACAGAAAGCAATTACCATAAAAGAAAAAATGATAAATTAGAATTTATCAAAATAAACTATTCATCTTAAGGCAACATGGAGAAAAAAGAATGGGCACGCCATGAATGAGAAAATATATTCACAAAACATATATCTGATAGAGGACTGATACACAGGATCTATTAAAAACTACTATTACTCAGTAATAAAAAGACAACTCAACTTTTTTAAATGGCTGTAAGATTTGAACAGACCCTTGACAAAGTGGCCATTAAGTACAGGAAAAAGTGCTCAATATCAACAGTCACCTGGGAAATGCAAATTAAAACCACAGTGAGATAACACTTGACACACCTACCAACATGGCTAAAATTAGAAACACTGACACCACCGAATGCTGAAGACATAGAGCAATTGCAACTCTAATACTGTGTTGGTTAGAGTGTTAAAAGGCACACTATTTTGGAAAAAAAGTCTGGTAGTTTCTTACAAAACAAAACCCAGCAATGCCACTACTAAGTATTTGCCAATAAAAGTGAAAACACATATTCACAGAGAGACTTGTACAGGAATGTTCATAGCAGCTGTATGCATAATAACCCCAAACTACTAACAACTGAGGTGTCCAATAACAGGAGAATGGAAGAACAAACATAAACATACTACTCAACAGTAAAAAAGAACAAACTACTGAATGAAAGAAGTTGGCCAACAAAGTACATACTGAATGGCTGCATTTACATAAAGTTCTAGAACAGGCAAAACTAATCTATGGTTGAACAAAATCAAAACAGAGATTGCCTCTGGGTAGTGGGCTGAGAGGTGACAGAGGAGAGACACAAGGGCACTTCTGAGGTTAGGGTAATGATAGGGAAGGGCTTGGGTTACACAGGTGTGTACATTTATTAAATCTCATCTCACGTATCCTTAAGATGTATGCATATCATTGTATACAAACTTTACAAACATGGCATTTGCTGTAAAATTCTTTCAACTTTGACGTATGTTTGAAATTTTTCATAATAAAATGTTGAACAGTAGACTGATATGACTTCAATTAAATACATATTAAATTACTGTATTAGTCTGTTCTCATGCTGCGAATAAAGACATACCTGAGACTGGGTAATTTATAAAGAGGTTTAAGGACTCAGAGTTCCATGTGGCTGGGGAGGCCTCACAATCATGGCAGAAGGTGAAGGAGGAGCAAAGGCATGTCCTACATGGCAGCAGGCAAGAAAGCTTGTGTAGGGGAACTCCCCTTTATAAAACCATCAGATCTCATGAGATTTATTCACTATCACAAGAACAGCATCGAAAAAAAACCCACCCCCATGATTAAATTACCTCCCACTGGGTCCCTCCCACAACACATGGGGATTATTACAATTCAAGGTGAGATTTGGGCGGAGATATAGAGCCAAACTATTTCAATTACTTTTAAAAATAGAATCAGTTCATTAGCTGAGTGTCGACAAGCAATATAAAACCATGTAAATATAACTGTTGAAACAGCAATTTCTTTAACCAAAGTTGACAGCATTCCTTTCACCAATTCACTTGGTGACATCAGCTTTGGACATAGGAGAGTAAGTGCTGCTGCTTGCGTGTTCGTCTTCTGTGCTTCTACCAGTGTGCTTAACTGGTGTGTGCTCACATGTGTATTTATGTGGTGTGTGCCCCTATATTTGTTTATTACATTTGAACCTGTTATTCTCCTAATATTACTTCATTAAACGTTAGTTAAACCGATAAAAAATGAATATTCCTAAGAAAGAGAGTTGTTTATATACAAAGCTAGCTGGAATGGTTTGGAAAGACTTGACAAAAATAAGCTAAAGAAATCTTATTTTAAAATTATGGTGGAAAAGGCACCTGTTAAAGATTGCAAAATAAAAGCCATAAGAATCTAGAATTCTGCACACAGACTCCTTCACAAGTCTGGTTCTTTTTCTTGCTCCACTTTAAAGAAACCAAAACCGGAAACACGGCTTGTGTAACAGAATCCTAGTGAAACTCCAATCTGTGGATCCATATTTAAAGAACAATTCTCAGCTGACATCTGAAAACTGACGAATTTATGACCCAGTCGTCCTATTTAATAAGTACTTCCAGTCACTCTCTCCCTAGCCTACCCACATAAGTACCCACATAAGACCCACATAAGTACTTCCAGTCACTCTCTCCCTAGCCTACTTCCTCCCCATTGGATTGATCGCTTTTTTAACAAACTAATTAAAACTACAGTTTAGTTAATTATTCATAGAAAATAAATAATGGGCATGTCTAACCAATTTATTTTAGCTGACTCAATGCTAGTACTGACCATGTCAAATAACAGTTTCTTAAGTAAGCGAGTGTGGATATGGGTGTGTAGGTATTTGAGGAAGGAAGCTAAATTTCTAAACTCTCTATCTTTATTTCAATTTTGCAGTAATCATTTTTCCCTACCATTAAATATTATTTAAAAATATTATTTTAATGACAGTATACTAGTCCTTCCTCTTAATATAACTTATTTAATCATTTCCCTATAACTGGGCATTTAGAAATTTTTCAAAATTTTCCTATCATAGTGTTTTGATGAACAATGATATACATCAAACTGTTTGTTTTTCCATTTATAAAAATTTATAAAAGATTCCCCAAAGCAAAATAACTTATATTAACATTTTAATGGCTCTGTTTATATAGTATCAAATTGCTTTCTAGATAACTAAACCAATATACACTAAAATCAACAATAAATATCTATTTTATAGCACTGGTGCCAGGATTGAGTGTGCATAATTTTAAACATCTTTGCCAAAGTTAAAGGTGTCTCATACTGTTGTAATTAAGCATTTTTTATTAGTAGTAAGTTGAATATTTTGCTCACATATATTGAACATTTGTATTTCTTTGTAAATGATCTGGGTTTTTGAGCCTTTTCTATTAGGAAATTGGTTGTTGAAAAGCTAAAGGCCCCTTTACAGCTAGAGCAAAATGTTTGTTCATCCTTTTAAGTTTTAAAAATTAGCATTTTTAAATTACACAAGCAGCTCTTCTTCACTGTCAGAAAATTAGAAAGTAGAGAAGAAAAGTATTAGATGTTTTAAAATTAAGCCATCCTGATAGTCCAGAGAGTTAAATAAATCAACTTAGTCATGATAGATTATTCTTTAAAACAGTGCTTCCCAAACTGTCCCATACAAAACTAGTTCTAAAATAGATAGACCACTAGCCAGACTAATAAAGAAAAGAGAGAAGAATTTAATAAACACAATAAAAAATGATAAAGGGGATATCAAGACTGATCCCACAGAAATACAAACTACCATCAGAGAATACTATAAACACCTGTACTCAAGTAAACTGAAAAATTTAGAAGAAATGGATAAATTTCCTGGACATATACATCCTCCCAAGTCTAAACCAGGAAGAAGTAGAATCGCTGAATAAACCAAAAACAAGTTCTGAAATTGAGGCAGTAATAGTCTACCAACCAAAAAAAGTGCAGGACCAGAAGGATTCACAGCTGAATTCTACCAGAGGTACAAAGAGGAGCTGATACCATTCCTTCTGAAACTATTCCAAACAATAGAAAAAGAAGGACTCCTCCCCAACTCATTTTATGAGGCTAGCATCATCCTAATACCAAAATCTGGCAGAGACACAACAAAAAAAGAAAATTTCAGCCCAATATCCCTGATGAACATCGATGCAAAAATCCTCAATAAAATACTGGCAAACCGAATCCAGCAGCACATCAAAAAGCTTATCCACCATGATCAAGTTGGCTTCATTCCTGGGATGCAAGGCTGGTTCAACATACGCAAATTAATAAACATAATCCATCACATAAACAGAATCAATGACAAAAACCACATGATTATCTCAATAGATGCAGAAAAGGCCTTCAACAAAGTTCAACACCCCTTCATGCTAAAAACTCTTAATAACCTGGGTATCGATTGAACATATCTCCAAATAATAAGAGCTATTTATGACAAACCTACAGCCAATATCATACTGAATGGGCAAAAGCTGGAAGCATTCCCTTTGAAAACAGGCACAAGACAAGGATGCCCTCTCTCACCACTCCTATTCAACACAGTTTTGGAAGTTCTGGCCAGGGCAATCAGGCAAAAGAAAGAAAAGGTATTCAAACAGGAAGAGAGAAAGTCAAATTGTCTGTTTGCAGATGACATGATTGTATATTTAGAAAACCCCATCGTCTTAGCCCAAAATCTCCTTAAGCTGATTGGCAACTTCAGCAAAGTCTCAGGATACAAAATCAATGTGCAAACACCACAAGCATTCCTATACATCAATAACAGACAAACAGAGAGCCAAATCATGAGTGAACTCCCATTCACAATTGCTACTAAGAGAATAAAATATCTAGAAATATAACTTAGAAGGGATGTGAAGGACCTCTTCAAGGAGAACTACAAACCTCTGCTCAATGAAATAAGAGAGGACACAAACAAATGGAATAATACTCCATGTTCATGGATAGGAAGAATCAATATCATGAAAATGGCCATACTGCACAAAGTAATTTATAGATTCAATACTATCCCCATCAAGGTACCATTGACTTTCTTCAAAGAATTGGAAATAAACTACTTTAAAGTTCATATGGAAGAAAAAAAGACCCTGCATAGCCAAGACAATCCTGGTTGAGAAGAACAAAGCTGGGGAAAAGATTCCCTATTTAATAAATGTTGTTGGGAAAACTGGCTAGCCATATGCAGAAAACTGAAACTGGACCCCTTGCTTACACCTTATACAAAAATCAACTCAAGATGGATCAAAACCTTAAATGTGAGACTGAGGACCATAAAAATCCTAGAAGAAAACCTGGGCAATACCATTCAGGATGTAGGCATGGGTAAAGATGTAAATAGATGTTCTTTGGGGGGAAAAAAGAACTCCATGTTAACATACATTTTTGAAAGAATGCTTATCATATGATATTCTTAAAAATTCACACTGTGCATACTGTTACAACTCAACAACCAAAAGACTGATAACCTAATTTAAAATTGGAAAAAGACTTGAATGGACATTTCTCCAAAGAAGATACACAATGGCCAATAAGCACATGAAAATACACTCAGTGTCATTAATTATTAGGGAATTGAAAATGAAACCACAATGAGATACCACTTCATGTCTATGAAGTTGGCTATAAATAAACAAAACAAAACAAACAAAAAAAAGCAAGTGTTGGGAAGGATGCGAAGAAACCGAACCTCTCATACATTGCTAGTGAGAATGTAAAGTGGTACAGTTGCTACATGAAGCAGTTTGGCAGTTCCTCAAAAAATTAAAAGACCTAGCAATTCTACACCCAGGTATATACTCAAGAAAATTTCAAATGTTCACACAAAAACGTGACACAAAGATTCATGGCAACATTATTTATAATAGACATAAGTGGAAACATTCCAAATTCCCATCAATAGATTGAATGGATATAAAATATGGAATATCCATACTATGGAATATTATTCGGTCACAATAAGAATAAAGTACTAACACGTGCTTCAAAATGGATAAACTTTGAAAACACGTAAGCGAAAGAAGCTAGTCACAAAAGGCCACATGTTATATGTTTCCATTTATATGAAATGTCCAGAATAGGCAAGTCCAGAGACGGAAAGAAGATCAGTGATCGCCTGGGGATGAGAGGTGGGGGAATTTGGGACTGACTGCTAATAGATACAGGATTGTTTTCTGTAGTAGTAAAAATCTTTTCAAATTAGTGGCGATGGTTGCATAACATAGTGAATATACTAAGAACCACTGAATTGTATACAAAATGCTAAATTTTTCGTATGTGATTTGTGTCTCAAAAGAAAAACACATTACTTTTTAACTTTGTTTAACCAGAATATTCCAAGCTTTTTTATATTGCAATACTCTTTTTCCATGTGAGACTTATTAATATATCATGCAGCAGTAATGTTTGTAACAGTACAGTGTGGGGAAAGCTGGCTATTAACACAATATTTTAAAATTCATTCTAAGATATGGCTGACATCAGCTCCTTGCTGAAAAAGAGATAAGAAGAAGAAAGAAACAGAGAGGCTAGAGATAAACTTCATCAGCCTCATAATTACTCTAGAGCTAGTCGTTTGTCCTACTCTCTAGAAAAAGAAAGCCAAACCCCAGTTGAGTTCTTCTCTTATTAGTAACAGATTTCTCTCTGTTTTTGTTATTATTGAAATGCTATCAAATCATGTAAGTTAAAAGGTTAAAAAAGAATCTTCTCATGATCAAATAATTACCTTTAAAAGAAAACTATTAAACCATAAGCAAACCATCTTTCCAGAATATGATTTTTGATAGCTATATTTTACTTTTAATTTGCTATTTACAAGAGTTCAAGTGGAGAGGAACTTTTCCAAAAAAGAACCAGAAATAACATAATTAACTTTATAATAACAACAACGTGGTTCTGATGTAGGAAAACATGTAGGAAGAAAAGCAGGAGAAGAGCTCAATCTGAATTTTTACCAAAATATTAACAATTTTTGCTATTCTGTTTTCCAAAATGGCAACTCCTACACTAACAAGTATCTTTCCATTCAGACATTCAGAGTCCTGAAAACAGTAATTTAGTTGTGTGCTTGCCTCAGAGAACAGCCTACACGCCTATTATGCTAAATGCAAAACTCAGCATCGGAGGGTTGAAAACAAACTACAAAACAGAAGACAGAAGTGGAAACAGAGCTCGCATTTGGTGAAGTGTCTTTATTGGACTCCTACATCTACTTTCAAATTCATATGTTGTATCAATAACTATTTTCTAGGACATGCCAAGAATTCACTTTTACTACTTTAAAAAATATCTCAATGATAATGATCAGAATCATATCTGGGAAGTAATAACATTATAAAATTATTTTAAGTTTTTCTTGGATTTAACTGCCAGGAAAAGTCAACTTTATCCAAGAGTATTTATAAGTCAATGAGTGTCAACATGGAACTCATTCATCATTATCTGGAAACCCCAAAAAATGGCTGGAAAACCTCAAACCTCAAGAGTAAACCACACTACAAATAAAATGACTGCGAGGTCAGAGTCAACCTTTGAAGTTCATTCCCTCAAGCATATACTTCAATCCTGTCTCCTGTTAAAATGAACAGTCTGGCATACTCAGAAAAACACAGTCTCCTAGAAAACAGCATTTCTTATCAGCAAAGACCCATGATTCCTAAGTGGTTTTTTATTGTTGTTGTTGTTGTTGTTGTTGTTTCAGTTCCTATTTAAGAAAGAGAAAAGTATTCCTGATTCTGCTTTTATCTGGTGAGGGATAAGGCTTCATTTACAGAAACTTATGTTCCAGAATTCTTAAACTTTGGCACATGAGAATGTATCCCATGTAATGACCTCCTGCTGTGTTCCTGTTTGTTCTCTCTCAGTCATCAGGGCAAATGTCTGCTTTAATAACAGAAATAAGGTTACGCTTTGCCAAGACAGAAGAAACATTTCACGAATACATTTTTAACACTAACAGGCAAAATTACAACAATATTTTCAAAAATCATAACTTATAAAGCTTAGTGGCAACTTCTATCAGAATCTGCTCAAAAGTGTACATTTCCTTTTTGTTTTTGATATGATTATACATGTTTCCTATATATGATTTACATACTTCTCAATTTTCTATATGATTCTGAGCATATTCATTTGAACAGATATAAGAGAAAGGAACTAGAAGAACTGCTCGTACTTAGGGATACGTTTTTAAAGTATCTACAATGGTTTCTGGGTACATATCTTTTTTTTTTTTTTTTTTTTTAAGTTCCGGGATACATGTGCAGAATGTGCAGGTTTGTTACATAGGTATATATGTGCCACAGTGGTTTACTGCACCTATCAACCTGTCATCTAGGTTTTAAGCTCCACGTACATTAGCTATTTGTCCTAATGCTCTCCCTACCTTCACTCCCCACCCCCAACAGGCCCGAGATGTGTGTTGTTCCCCTCCCTGTGTTCATGTATTCTCATTTGTTCAACTCCCACTTATGAGTGAGAACATGCAGTGTTTGGTTTTCTATTCCTGTGTTAGTTTGCTGAGGATAATGGCTTCCAGTTTCATCCATGTCCCTGCAAAGGACATGATCTCATTCCTTTTTATGGCTGCACAGTATTCCATGGTGTATATGTGCCACATTTTCTTACCTAGTCTATCACTGAAGGGCTTTTGGGCTGATTCCATGTCTTTGCTATCGTACATAGTGCTGCAATAAACATACATGTGCATGTGTCTTTATAGAATGATTTATATCCCTTTGGGTATATATCCAGTAATGGGATTGTTGGGTCAAAAGGTATTTCTGGTTCTAGATCCTTGAGGAATCGCCACACTGTCTTCCACAATGGTTGAACCAATTTACATTCCCACCAACAGTGTAAAAGCGTTCCTATTTGTCCACAGCCTCACCAGCATCTACTGTTTCTTGACTTTACATATCTTATCAGGACTAAATTCCTCTATGATCTGTGAAGTGTCCAGAGAAAACTGACATGAAAATTTTATTAAGGAGTTAGGAAATGGATGAGTCTCATGTGGAATATGTGTTTTTGTTTGCCTAAAGGAAAGAAAACAAGTGACTTAATTACTTTTTTACAAACACTGATCCTTTTCAATTTTATGAGAAATCATATGAGAAAGGTGCTGAAGTTAAAGCAAGGGATCGCACCTTCAATACAAGGGAATCTTCCTTAATCATTTCAATTGACATAATATTAGAATATATTACCAAGAAATTATAGACTTATTTCTGGAAAGAAGATGAAATAAAAACTGGAAAGAGATGAAATAAGAACTTAATAATGTATCATTAAGACACCAATATGCTGTAAGATATGAGGTTGGACTGGGCAATCCCTTGAGGTTCTTTTTTTTTTTTTGAGAGAGAGAGAGTCTTGCTTTGTCACCCAGGCTGGAGTGCAGTGGTGCAATCTCTGCTCACTGCAACCTCCGCCTCCCTGGTTCAATTGATTCTCCTGTCTCAGCCTCCTGAGTAGCTGGGACTACAGACATGTGCCACCACACCTGGTTAATTTTTATATTTTCAGCAGAGACAGGGTTTCGCCATATTGGCCAGGCTAGTCTCGAACTCCTGACCGCAAGTGTTCCACCCACCTCACCCTCCTAAAGTGCTGGGATTACAGGCATGAGCCACTGCTTCCTGCCCTCTATTTTCTTAATTCTACAGAAGATACTTAATCACTGTCCTACCTGTAAATATTGGTGTCTGCCACCTCCAGGACAGAAATGGACAAAGCGGTAGCCAGGATGATCAATTTCCCCATGATCTCTTTTCATAAGATTAACATATATTTGTAGAGTTTTAAATGCATGTATAGATGTGTACACATATAGGGACACATATAGATTTAGAAATATCCTCAACTTAAAGACAGTAATATTCTCCTCCCAACCTGCCACCCCACCTGGCCCAGTCTATACCCAAACACTTGTGTAGACACATGCATTTACTAAGAGCAGCTCAAATACCTTAGAATCCTTGAAGATTGTTATTGGTTTATTCATCCAGTAAATATTTATTGAGCACTTGTAATGTGCCACGGGAGTGAAGATGACCAGGTTATCTCTTTGTCTTCAAAGAGGTTTAAAGGTTTTTAAACAAGCAAATTTGGTAGCTTGTTAGAGGTGACTGGTGGAGGTCGGAGAAGACAGAGAAGCACAGAGGAGGGAGTGGAGAGTTCCATGGAGTTAGGGGAAGGGAGGAGCAGAGGGGAAGGGTTCTAAAGTTTTAACAGAGGAGGTGAGTAGGGAAGAGGGCCCTAAAAGATGATAGAGGTTTGCCCCAGAGACAGAGCCAGAAATAATTCCAAGGGCCACAAGCAAGGGCAATAGAGGTTTAAAACAGCTGGAATTTTGAAGCTGTGTGTGGGTTATTTTAATTGATGCAAGGGGGTATATGTGCTTATGTGGTGGGAGTAGGTGTCTGGAAAAGAGGCTGAGAAGAGGGGTGAGAAAGGACAGCAGGGTTAGAGCAGAGAGGGCCTTTTCTCAGTCAAGGTTCTTTGGGTGATAATAAAAATCAAGTCAAGCTGTCTTGGGCTGCAAGGGGAGTTTAATGAGAGGCTGCAGGGCTCAGTCTGAATTACAGCTCTGCAACTCCCTAAGCAAGCATAATCTCGAGCAAGTTACTTACGCTCTTTGTGCCTTGGGTTCCTTATCCATAAAATAAGGAGAATTGTAGAATATGTTTTTAGGATGAAAAGAGTTAATATCTGCAACACACCTGGCAGATAGCCAGTGCTTGATAACATTAGCTATGTTTATTGTTTCTTAGAACCCCCAAATGCCTGAGCCTGATGAAAAGCAAGCCTAAAAGAGGAGCCTGGAAAGCTCTGGTACTTCAGGCAGCATTCTGACTCTCTCTCTCCTCTCTCTGCTCATGATTCCTCTGAGCCATGATGGAGCATGGCTGCCCATAGCTCCTGAATGTTTACATGTTCCTTGGATTCCGCTCATAGAGTTAGACTGGAATTGACATGTCTCAGTTCCTAACTCCTGTGCTAGTATATTTGACTTAGCTTGGCTTTTGTATCTTATGGTTTAAACTAAGGCCAAAAGGTTAGGGTAAAAACATGATACAGTGGCCTATCTCTCCTGAGTGGCAGAAAAAGAGGGCAGAGGAGAAATCTGTCTTGATTTCTAAGCATAACTATTTTCACATCTGAACCACAGAACAGGCTAAGCAATTTTAATCTTTAGAGGTTTTGAGCCACGGATGAATGTCTAAGGAACGTGGTGATCCTACTGCTTTGTATCCTCCTTAAACTTTTTTTTTCCTATTTACACAGCCCTAATTCCTTTTAAGAATCTGGTAACTGCTGAATATCCATCCACTAAACAAAATAAGACATATCCATACAATGGAATATTATTCATCTATAAAAAGAAAGGAAGCAGTGATATATGTTATGCCAGGATAAACCTTGAAAACATGTTAAGTAAAAAAAAAGGCAGGCACAGCCAGGTGCAGTGGCTCATGCCTGTAATCCCAGCACTTTGGGAGGCTGAGGCAGGCAGATCACGAGGTCAGGAGACTGAGACCATTCCAGCCAACGTGGTGAAACCGCGTCTCTACTAAAAATACAAAAATTAGCTGGGTATGGTGGTGTGCACCTGTAGTCCCAGCTACTTGGGAGGCTGAGGCAGAACTGCTTGAACCTGGGAGGCGGAGGTTGCAGTAGAGTTGAGATGCGCCACTGCACTCCAGCCTGGGCAACAAGAGCAAGGCTCCATCAAAAAAACAAAAACAAAAACAAAAACAAACAAACAAAAAAAAACAGGCACAAAAGGCTACATGTTATATGGTTCCACTTAAATGAAATGTCCAGAATAAGCAAATCCATAGAGACAGAAAGCAGATTGGTGGTCGCCTAGGGGCTGAGGGGAGAAGAGAGTGACTGCTAATGGGTACAGGGCTTCTTTTGGAGGTGAATAGCTTTCTGGAATTAGTGATGTTAGTTGTACAATCTTGTGAATATACTGCAAATCACTGAAATACAGTCTTTAAAATGGTAAATTTTATAGTATATAAATTACAGCCTTAAAAGAGTATCTGAGAACTGGATAAGATGCCAGAAAGTTTGGTTTTATTCTTTTTATAAAAAATTTGTATTTTATTTTTAAATTTTAAGTTCTGGGATACAGAACATGCAGATTTGTTACATAGGTATACGTGTGCCATGGTGGTTTGCTGCACCTATCAACCCATCATTTAGGTTTTAAACCCTGCATGTATTAGGTATTCGTACTAATGTTCTCCTTCACCTTGCTCCCTTACCCCCGCAACAAGCCCCAGTGTGTGATGTTCCTTTCCCTGCATCCATGTGTTCTCATTGTTCAACTCCCACTTATCAGTGAGAACATGAGGTGAACACCTGGTTTTATCCTCACACTTACACTGTCCTGCAACAGTCATCACTGGCCTTCCCAAGCATTGCTTCCTTGAATATACACTGGGGATGGGTGCTGAGCCAGGCTCTAAGGGAGGTCCATTCCAGCTCTAAACTCTGTGGGTAAGAAACTGAGTGCAGCTCCCCAAAATTAAAGTGAACTTCTCAAACCCCTGCCACTGGAACAATCTTCTCATTCTATTGCCCTTCTCAGAGAAAGGATTCTTACTTCATTCCGAGTCTTTAAATACCTATTTTTAGAGCAGATAACATATACTAGGTATTTGAACTGATAATCTCATTTAATGCATCCAACAGCTTTATGAACTGGGCACCATGGTTATTCTTGGTTTACAAATGCAGACACGGAGGTAAGTATGTTGCCCAAGTTAGCAAGAAGCAGGGCTAGGCATGGAACCTGAGCTGCCTAACTCCAGAATTCATGTACTGAGCCACTGCGTTGAACTGACTTTTTCTACTAATTCCTCCACCTTGGCTCAAGTCTCATGCCCTTGAACATCTGCTTTAACAATTTATTGGTTAATTAATTCAATAGCTTTATATTTGTCATGCTCACTATTTTAATAAGTGATTATTTTCAAGTTAGCTATTTGGAAGTTGGGAAATATCCCTGAATTATTTATCATATGTCAAATATAAACTAGATAAAACTATTTCTTAATGAAGGTAAGAATGGAATACTCAAATGGAATGAATAAAGACCAAATTTAAGTTAATATCTTATTAAAAGGACAAATTAATGGCAATTTCATCTCTTGTCAGCTCTGCTCTTTGTACCATTGGCTAGAGTAATTTGTTTAATTAATCTGAAGTCTTCTTGTTAATTACAGATCATTTACCATACCCAATAAAAGATTGTGCCTTTGAATTCCTCAAGTATGCTTAAATTGCATTTACTTCTGTGTTTCTTTGTAAAGAGGCAGACAAAATAAATTTAGCCAGGTTATTCTAAGTAAAATATTAGCTTAATTTAGGCTAGTAAATAAGTACCACTACTTATACAATACTCTATTTAATGAAATTGTGAATGGTTGTCCCTCTTCATGAATATTAAGCCCTAAATATGTTCATGCATTCATAATGTATGTCTCATAGTCACACAGACAAGACACCTAAGATTCAACTGCTGCTAATGCCCTGGGGAGTAAAGATCTTGATGATAATTAGTAAATTTGTAATAGGTTCTACTTAGTCTTAACATGAAGGATAATGAAAAGTTATCATATATAGACCCTGCATTTCTATTTTCAGTGAAAAATAAAACAAAATAGTAAAAACTTCATCCTGGCAATGAAACATTAACATAAAATCTAAAATTACTAATGAAGTGCAATTTTTATTAACCAGTGACTAATATAAGATTTACTAAAGTTTGAAGTTTTTCTTAAAATATGTAAATAATTCACTCGGGAGGCTGAGGCAGGAGACTTGTTTGAACCTGGGAGGTGGAGGTTATAGTGAGCTGAGATTGCACCACTGCACTCCAGTCTGGGTAACAAAGCAAGACTGTCTCAAAAACAAACAAACAAACAAACAAACTATATATATATACACACACACACACACACACACCTATTATATATAATATATATTTAAATAATTTATTTTGTAATTATACTCCTATCCCTAAGGTGTCACATCACATTGAAAATAATCAGATAATGAAGTTAAAAATTTCTAATACTGTGTTTGAAAGATAGTGTTGAAAATACTAGTTTTATGTTAATTGCTTAATCTCCATTAAAAAGATGACATGAATAACTGAATGTTTAAGAGAAAAAAATTACCAAAAAAAAATTCCTACACCTGTTCACTACATTCCCCCACAACTTGGATTTAATCAAATTTTGTCATTTTAAAGTTTTTTTTTTTGTTTTTTTTTTGTTTTTTTGAGACAGAATCTTGTACTGTTGCACAGGCTGGAGTGCAATGGTGTAACCTTGGCTCACTGCAACCTCCACCTGCCAGGTTCAAGCAATTCTCCTGACTTAGCCTCCCGAGTAGCTGGGATTACAGGTGCCTGCCACCATTCCTGGCTAATTTTTTGTATTTTTAGTAGAGATGGGGTTTCACTATGCTGGCCAGGCTGGTCTCGAACTCCTGACCTTGCGATCCACCCCTCCCTCGGCCTCCCAAAGTGCTGGGATTACAGGCATGAGCCACCGTGCAAAGCCTTTTAAGCATTTTTTAACTTAAATGATTAGATCTAGGATTCCTAATTATTACAGAATAAATAAATGAAACACGTAGAAAATTACAAGAGTTTAAGTAAAAAAGTGCTTGAATGGCTGATGTATTAGCTAAGCAAGATTATCCAGGAAGTACAAAGACCTTAATTTATGGAAGGTCTAACAATTTGAAATTTGGCTGCATTCATCAGACTTGTAAATCTGATTCTCAGGTTTCAGAGCCAGAATATCAAAAATTGGGTAAAATCTCTAGCTTTTAGAACCAGAATTCTAAATCTTGAGTAAATGCATTTCAGCCCTGGAAAAGGAATAATTTTGTATGAAAGGATATTCAAATAACCCTTCATTGAGCGACCACAATGAGCCCTGAAGATTTACATGATTGAGCTGGAATTCAAAGCCAAAGACAAGAGAGAAGCATTTTTTTTTTTTTCTGGGATGCACAAAGAGATATCCATAATTAAACATCACACTTCCCAAGGGCAGCATGTTTTCTTATATTGACAAGTAAAATGAGGTATTTCAAATCAGGCATTGCTGGCTTACAGTCATCTTTTGCATAGCTATTGTCTTAATGTATTTCTGGCTATTAGGCATTTGTCTATTTTTGGTCAGTGAGGCATGCATGCTAAAGAATTCTGGCTTTGCATAAAAAGCTGTAGTAATGTTAGTGGAATTACATTTCTATAGCAATATCTTAAGTATAATTATGGACATTTTGGCTAGTCACACACACATTTTATATTCAAAGAAGAGTAGCTGTAACTTTAGTGTAATTAGTACAATTAAAATAACTACTACAAATAGAAAAAAAAAAAACTTTCAAAAGTACCTATTTAGACTCAACTAAATGCTTTACTTTGCCTTATTTGTCACAGCTAGTTAAACATATTGCACATTAATCCTATGATATGTTGGGGAAATGCCAAATTAACCACATTTGCTTAACATTCCATCAAAAAAGTCAGAGACTAATGATAGATTATGTATTCAATAACTCTTTTGTTCTAGGTCAAAAAATGCCACATTACTTTAGCCTGATACTACCATAACTACTAACTACCAAAAAGTAGCAATATTTAGAAATTATACCTTCTATAATTGTCCTCTACTTTCCTACCTGCACCCTAATCAGATTAAATCTTTAATTTTGTTTTCAACTTGTAAAGAATATGTTAAACTTAGATCAAATACCCAAAAAATTAATGTGCTTTTTTTTCAAAAGTGACCATTTTATTTAAAAAGACATTTTAACTCCTGCTTTCCATTCTAAACATTATTCATGAAAATTAACTTTGTTATATAATATCCAGGCATATTATTAAATTTTATTTGTAAAGTTATTTACTACTATCACATAAATACACATAAAATTATTTGGATATTATCAGAACTTAATAAAAGATCTCACCTATCTATACATCCATATAAAACACATATCCTATAAAAATGCAAAGGATCTAGTGTAAGACCTGAGCTATGGAAGTCACAGATGGCCTCTGCCCAAGCTCAGAAGCCTCTTTGGACCATTAAGCCAATGATACACGGTTGGCTGTGAGAGGAAGGCAAGGTGCAATTTAGGCTCATCAAAATACATTTTAATGTCAAGTACAAACTGACTTTTTACAGCTTTCAAAGTTACCACAGGAAATGTCTTGAAGACCAAGTTTCTTAAATAATTTGTAACAATTTTATACTTAGTTCGTTTGCCTTACTAGCTAAAATCTGAGGCAATATGATACATGCATTTTACATGTTCTTTCAAAATGTGCTTACAACACACTTATGAATGATCTTTAATGATTTTCCTTATGTAAAGCTCCCGCACTGACAAATGATAGTTCCTTAATTCAGCCAAGTGTCCTCAAATCATCTCAACCTACATATCTCAGATTAATTACATATCAGAACTTTTTTTTTTTTTTTGTCCCCCACAGGACGTGTTTATAAGCCTTGGACTAAGGAAGTTGTCTGCTTCAGTTGCCAAGATTATAATTTGGAAAAGCTCATTTTATTGAGTGTTTTTTATGTGCTAACGACTTTACATAAATCACTTCCTCCTTTAATTATCAGGGCCACCCACCATCTTATGAAGAAGGTAACCTTATCATCATTTCATATATGAGAAAATTAAGCTTAGAGAGGTTAAACGACTTGGCTGAGGCACACAACTAATAAGAGATGAATACTGGATCTACAAGCAGGCCAATGTGATTCAAAGCCTCAACTCTTATCCCCCCACATCTGACTCCTTCTTGTTGCCCATCCCAGCCCGTACCTTGGACACCTTACACGCCTTGCCCTATCAGAATCTTTAACCACAGAACAATCTTTCTGAATCCACTACTGGGCTCTAGAGTTTGTTCTCCATAATGACCTCAGAGTGATCTCTTTAAAATGAAAGGTTGGTGGAGTAACTCCTCAGCCTAAAACCCCCAACACCTTTCCTTCCACTTAGGATAAAGGTCCCAAACTTACAATATCCTGAATGGTCTGGCTCTGGTCTCCTATCTAGCTGTATCCCTTTCCCTTTTGATTCCAGGTCCAGCCACTCCAAGGTTTTCTTTCAGTTCCTAGAACACAGCCAGCCTCTTCCCACCTGTGGCCTTTGCACCTGCTGTTCCTTCCTTTGGGTATGCTGTGCCCCACCATCCACAGACCTTCAGTTAATAATCTCTACTGCTTCATACTCCACTCAAATGCCATTTCCTCAGGAACACCTTTCCAAATTACACCACACTTTACTCAAGACTGGATCTAGTTTCTCTGTCATACCCTTTCCCAGCACTCAGTATACTTCTTTGTCAACCCCTAGCAAGGTTTGCTATGGCATATTTACACGATCATTTAATCAACATCTGTCTTTCCACTAGAACAGAAGTCCTCACACTTTAACATGGGTCGACATCACCTAGAGTGTTTATTTCAAAAAATGATCACAGGATCCTACCTCTGGAGTTTCTGTTTCACCGTGTCTGAAGTGAGGTCTAGAACCCTGCAGTTACTACTTTCCAGGTGATGCTGATGACTGGACTGGGCACTGATCCAGTACAGTGGTTCTCAACCCTGGATAAACACTAGAATCACCTGGAGAACTTTAAAATTTACCAGTGCCCATGCCCTCACCCCCAAGGGTTTTCATTTAATTGGGCTAGGCTGCAGCCCAGAAGGTCTTATTCCAAATATTGCATACTTACACTAAAAAAGTATTTGTTTACCTAAAATTCAATTTTAACAAAGTGTCTGGTATTTTTACTTACTAAATCTGACGACTCTACTTATGAGTCCTGCTGTAACAAAACAGATAGTATATAATATACTTATGCACCTATATTTTATATATATTATAAAATATATATAATATAGCATATAATATACTTATGCACTTATATTTTATATATAACATGTTATATATGTAACATGTTATATGTGTTGTTATATATGATATATATGTTACATATATATTATATACATTGCAGATATAATATATATTACATATATATATGAGACTATGACCTGACCCTTTCTCTCTGCAGAGCAGAAAAAGGAAGAGACTAAATAAGTGGAATCTGTGGACCTAAGAGGACATTTTTCCCCTGAGGTTTGGACCTTAGAAGTAGTTACCAACAGACTGTGAAATCTAACCTGGGATCTTTTTAAAATAGAGCAAATTCTCAATGTGAAATCATTTAAAATGATGACGGAATGACTTCGCGGTTTCCTTAAGCTGTGGGCTGTGGACCTCATCTTGGGCAAGCAGTGACAATGCAGCATCAACACTGTTGCTCTGACATCAGCCGATGAGTCACCTGGGCAGGGCTACTGCTGGGACTCGACACTTCATATATCAGAAGGAGGTAGAAAATTATTTGTTTGATAAACATCACAGAAAAAAATAAAATGTTGAACACATAACTTTGTGTCTGATAATGCAATTCTATCCTTCTCACATCTATGGACGAAGTCCCGTGTAGTCTTCCAATTTCAGAGTAAGATCAGTGATTTCATAACCTACATAAACTGATATATTAAGTTTGAATTTTTGATGCTGTGAAGGATCTACTTAATCCCAGTCTGGCATGTTTAACAGCATTATGGGTAAACTAGAGATTCCTAAATTGAGACTCCTCTGAGATTAATGGACATCACATGATCTTCTGTTTCTCTACATAAGTAACCTGCCAGGTCTCTGATTTAAGGACATCCAAATATTTTAAATATTAAACAGGATTCTTCTATGAATACTCATAAAACTTGATAATTTTATCAAATATTGCTATCTTCTGCTTTATACAACGTTCGCTTGCCAGATTTAACATGACACTTTTCACTAACCACAATATTTTAAGAACTGTTTATGAGAACAGATTACCGAATGATTGCATGGGCATCAGAGCAAATTCCAGCAACCTACGTAATAGAATATAGAAATTTACATGAACCCCAGAGGACCAAGTACAATTGTGGCAGTGGAGGGTGAGAATGATAGAAAGTTCATCACACCAAGATCAAGGTTAGCTGCACATTTACATGACTTATTTCAATTCACCCAACTTCAAGCAAACACACACAAAAACAAAACACTTCAGATTATTTTCTTGGAAGTAATAAAGGTCTAACACTGTTAAAACAGATACTTTAAAACATAAGACCTACGACTGTATAAAATACCCCCAAATTTCTTTTTTTTTTTTTTTGGTCAGAATAGCTTACCAAATCCAAAAGCACTGGAACCTCCAATGCTCTGTGATGCCTGGACACTTGTAGATGTGTACAGTCCTGTCACCAGCAAGCCGTCAAAGAAGGTGCTTGTCGAAATTGTCACTGAAATGTAAGAAAGAAAAAAAACTCAATACAGTCAGAATGACACAATATATTTCTGAAGTGTTAGACACTGTCAAAACAATCTTTACTCATTAACCAATTATTTTTATACTATCCCTAGTTGGTATTGTTTGTATGAGAAATTACAGCAGAGCGTAAAGAAGCTCGGAACTCCAGTGTCTACAATTGCTGGTCCTAAATTTAGAACATCAGTCCTACTTTCTGCATTCATTTACACATTTCCTATGTGAACAATCATCTGAAAATAATGTAATGTTGAATAGATGGTTTCCCCACCTCCACTACCACGCCTGAAGGCAGTCAAAGAGTCAAAGGCATTGCTGGAGTTCTGGCATTATGATAAAATGCTTTTTTTTTTTTTTTTAAAGTATTTCATACTGTGGGAAACAACTGTACATCGGCTGAAAGAAGAACAGTAAGATGAACCACATTTCTTATTGTGAGTCCACATTTCATAGATGAGTTCCCTGAAGTTTTCCAACAAAAGCAGACTAATTTGCATGAAGACAGCCAGACTTTTTCCTCTTGTGAAAAAGAAAGGAAGATCACTGCATGCTTTAAGTTTTAGAACAAAGTCTAGAAGAGGAGTGGTTTCATAACCATAAAATCAGGACATTGTTGGGAAGAAAAGGATCAAATTAAACGTATATGTATGCTACTCAGGCTTGGCTTCTTCAAATTGTATCTTGCTCACCACCCTAAAAACTCATCATAATTTCCTACTTGACATAACATTTTCTCCTGCATAGGTTTTTTAAGATTGAGATGATGCCATTTGTCGGAAGCAGCCAAGGGAAGGTAATAACATTATTTAGGTAGTGCACAGTACAATGTTGTCATCATCCTTGGTGGCAATAAGGAGAATGACCAGAGTCACATTAACTTTAATGAGCATGTTTAAATTAAACTCCAGAAAATCTGGTGAACAGAGCTAAATGGTCTGAAACACCCACATTATAACAAGACACATATCAATAGAATAGCCTGACATCATGCTACTACCATAACGGTATGGGGGATTGGAATAAATCACCTTCTCATCCTTTAATAAGAAATAATAGCTAATATTTTTTAGTGCTGGCAAGTCAACCACTCAGCTGGGCACTCAGGTAAGTAGTTTACATATATTATCTCATTTAATTGTCAAAACATACCTATAAGAGGGGTACTATTATTATTTCCAGCATACAAAAGAAGAATGTATAGACCAGAGCCATTAAGAGCCTGGCCCAGGGCCATCTGATACCATCTAAAATGTTTTGATGCTGTCTATATGGACATTTCCTGTTTCTTCTTTGCTCCCCTCAGATCCTAAAGTGGCAAAGTAACTATGGTCAAACTCCATCAAGGCAGGCATCTCAAGTATTTCGTTCACTGATCTATCTCAAGTCTCTAGAATAATTTATGGTACTCTTCAGTGCTCAATATTTAGTGAATTATTAATGAATAATTTATTCATATAAAAGTAGTAAAAGCTTATTTTATCTTTAGCTTGTTTCCAGAGGAAAAGTATGTTATGAATCCTAGACTTTATACATGAGATGAGCCCCACTTGGAAAAGCCACATGGAAAAAAAGAAGACAGAGAAAACCTGGCTACTTAAATAAGTAAAATGCTTTCCAGAGTGCAAGACAGATCAATGCACACAGAAACTGACTAAAAGACCAGCCAAAGACATTTTTTAAAAGGCATAACTATGCATAAATTTTATCAGATGCTGTATGCTTACACAAATCATCTAAAGAAAAAAAATACTTGTTTGAAATGAATTGCTTATAATCTGCTTGCTAGAGTTCAGAATTTTTTAAGGAAAAAATGATATTTGCCTTTGGAAAAATGCTACTCTTTTGACAGCAGAATAAGCATTCCTTTTCCTCGTTTAAGCAAATGTGATGCATAATCCATATGTGAACTGGTAATCGGTCTTCTTTTTTTTTTTTTTTTTTTTTAAGAAAGAGGAGGAAATGTTGCCCAGACTCTCATGGGATTTAAGGCATATCTTTCTGGTCACCAGGCTTCCACTTACTCAGGAAGATAATTAGTCCAATCTCTGTATGTAAAACCCACTGGACACAGTGTAGATTCTCTGTTAGCAGGCAGACCATTTCAGAATGTCTGCAGCCCGCGTTTTCACTGACTGGAACACTGGTGGTGAACCCATGAGCAGTATAAAGGAGCATACAGAAAACTTCACACCAAGGAACTTCGACTTTGAAACTATGTCAGCAACACCCTTCTCTCCACCCCCTTTCTTTCCCTTTCACCGAAACGCTTCCACTTATCTCTACTTGCAGCCCTGGGTTAATCTGCCAGTTTCCTGTGACATCGGCTCCTGCAGTTTTCGGTTGTCACATGAGGCCCTCTCCCCCCAACTTCTCCCTTTAGCGTCTTCCTGATTCCTTTCTATCAAGCTATGTGACTCCGTACGTGCACCAGCTCTAATCTTTCCTCTGTGCCCTGACTTGACTTTCTTTCCTCTAATTTCACTGGACTCACTTTTCAAGCACTATTTTAGCTTCTCTAGTCTTAACTCATCACTTACATCCACAACCTGGTGCCATCCAGGCAACTGGAATGGTTCTTGAAAGCGGAAAAGTGATTTATGGTAAGTTAAAGGGAAAATTTACCATGCACAGAAATAATACGGTACATGATTTTAAAAACTGAGGTTCACACTTGTGAATGTAAAATTATTTTAATATGTATATGAACTAGAAGGAAACTTATAATTTTCATGGTCAACAATTTGGCCCATTGATGAAGCTGATTAAAGACAGAGATAAAACTGCTGTCTACTATTTAAAATTAACAAGCTCTCCATGAATCATAGGATTATCCATGTGTGTAGATCTGGATATATTCATTTGAAGAACGTAAAATACACTAATTCCCACTACAGATATTTTTGCAGTTTTCTGATACTCCGATTCAGAATGTTATGGTTCCAAGCTGCACAGTTTAAAATGTTCCATAGCAATTGTCACCTTAAAATGTTTCCTTTAAAAATATTTATAAAATACACTTGCATAAGTAGAAGCTGTAGTTAAGAGATATAAATTTGGGTATACTAGGATGAGGATAATTGGACAAATTTTTTATCTTCGAACTGCTTTTAAGAAAAGTAACTATTGGGCTTCATGTGTTTGATATCTAACTCAGACATGTTAAAAAGCAAATCCTTCATGCCCTTTCCAAGATTATCAGTCAAATGCTCTAATTAATGTTAAAATGGGGAACAAATATTTTCCATGTTAATTCTCTTTCAAATTAGTTTATCATGTACTATGAACAATTGCCAAGTCTAGGTAGTGGGTATACAGATGTTTGTTGTACTAGCCTTTGGTTTTTTTGTTTGTTTTTGAGACAGAGTCTCGCTCTCTTGCCCAGGCTGGAATGCAGTGGCACAATCTCAGCTCACTGCAACCTCCACCTCCTGGGTTCAAGCCATTCTTGTGCCTCAGCCTCCTGCCTATCTGTGACTATAGGGGTGTGCCACCATGCGTGGCTAATTAATGTATTTTTAGAAGAGATGGGGTTTCACCATGTTCACCAGGCTGGTCTTGAACTCCTGGCCTCAAGTGATCCACCTGCCTCAGCCTCCCAAAATGCTGGGATTACAGGCATGAGCCACCATGCCCACCTGTTGTACTAGTCTTTTAACTTTCATTTTAGAAAACATTTATATTAGGCCGGGCGCGGTGGCTCACGCTTGTAATCCCAGCACTTTGGGAGGCCGAGAGGGGCGGATCACGAGGTCAAGAGATCGAGACGATCCTGGCAAACACGGTGAAACCCGGTCTCTACTAAAAATACAAAAAAAAAAAAAAATTAGCCGGGCGTGGTGGTGGACGCCTGTAGTCCCAGCTTCTGGGGAGGCTGAGGCAGGAGAATGGCGTGAACCCGGGAGGCGGAGCTTGCAGTGAGCCGATATCGCGACACTGCACTTCAGCCTGGGCGACAGCGAGACTCCGTCTCAAAAAAAAAAAAAAAGAAAACATTTATATTAAAAAGTTGGTGGGGAGAAGAAGAAATTTGTGGTAAATGCACTTCCAATGAGCAAGTTAAGCCAAACAGTAAAATGTACTAGAAGGTACGTAATGCATTCATACTTGAAGAATGAAGCAAGGTGTATGACTGATTGAGACAAAAAACTAAATAACTTCTATGAGCCAAGACTTGTGTTAGCACTTTAATTTGAGTTTCATTAACTGGACAGGCAGAGATATTTAGAAATAGTTCTCCCTTGACAGAAATGTTTATAAACTCCATCTGACATCCTGTCAATTCCAGTTATTTTATACAAATTAAAATAGATCATCACTATGGGATAGGACCCACAAGTTATCCATATCAGACACCAAAGGTTTACGTAAAATCATTAAATAATAATCTAATGAGCTTAAATAAGTAAACACCTATTTAAACAATCCATTCTTCTATATAATCAGTCTCCATTCATGGCTTTACAAACTTTTATGGTCAAATTTGTAAAATTCCTTCCCAAGGGACTTTTTCCCTCTTGGAGTCAATTTTTATGTCTTTCATAGTTTTGCATTAAAGTGTCAATAGAACTGGCTACTTTATTACAGAGGAAAATATCAATATTATAGATTTCAAATAGAATTCTGAACTTGCCAGTCCATTTTAAGGGGGAAATAAAGCACGTATATTATTACCTATAATTAGAAAGCAAATGCATCTTAGATCACATAATTCCCTTGTTCAATAAACATCTCTAGCTTCCTAACGTCCGTAGATTAAAACCCTAAATCTTCGATGTGGTTTCAAAGGCCTTTGGGTTGTGGCCATAACTAGTCCCTCCAGTCAAATTTCTCCATTTCAGCTGAAAACATCTGATTAAAAGATGTTAACTGGATTAAACAGTTAAACCAGAACATGTTCTGTACTTCTCTGCCTCCTGGCCTCTGCTCTCACCTAGAATGACCCCTCACCAGGTTACCTTTTGTTAAGGTATTCAGGTGCAGGTTCAAATGCCATCTCTCTCATGCAGTCTGTTCTGACCTCCTGGGGAAAGTCACCTCTCCTTCCTCAGTGACCCCGGAGCTCATTCACACACTACTTTCCCCAGAGTTTGGCTCAAGGGAGAAGCTCAACTTTTGTTGAATTCAACCACATAGAAACATTTATTACAACATAAAATAACATATAAGAATAAAATAAAATTGAGAGTATAATGTAGCCAGTGTAACCAAAATCATAAAATCTAACTTTGGCAGTAAAAACTGGACCACTGTTATTCTTAGAGATACATGAAAAATGTTTCCTCTGAAAAGTAAACAAAAAGTAAAAAATAACGCAGTATTCAATTATAGCACTCAAAAACCAGGTAGGTCTAGGAAAATTTTAGTTGGATTTTACATTTAACCATAATAGCTTTTCTTTTGCATATCTGTATTTTGTATGTGAATATATAGATACGTACAAATGTACATACCAAATTAATCTGATAATTTTTGTCACTAAGACTTTACACTATTATCCTCACTCCTAAGTTACTCTGCCATTTCCTCAAATAAAATGTAAGGGATCAAAAGGCTGAGCAGGTTACAAATATCTCTTCCACATCTGTGTTAAATTGGCAATGAGCTTAGCACCGGGAGACCATGAATATGGATTGCTGGGGTGTGACAGTGGAATGAAAACATGATGTAGTGACACAATTCAATTCTTATCAGTGTCTCAAAGAGTACCTCTGTCTTGAAATGACTAATTACAGAGTCAGTTATTATCTATTATAGCTTCTATTAAACATTCCCCACAAGACCCTAATACCATTCTTGCAGAAAATCACTGTAAGATAAAAGTCTAAAAGAAAATAAATTTAGACATTTAATGCTGTTTGCATTTCATTCTAAAGCTTCTGGTCTACAAATGCTCTACGGTCCATTAAATTTTGATCATTTCCAGGATATTCCATTACCACTTTATACAAAAGATCTTTAATATGTGCAGAAAAGAAATATATTAAGTAATACTCAAAATGATGTTCCCATATTTTTTTTTCAGAATGACAAGCATCAGAGGATAGCAAATTGCAAAAAAATTGAAATTAGGTACATAAGCATTAGTGATGATGCACCGATTGCAAAGTTTCCATTTCTTGATGTTGTATATTCTGAAGATGAAAAACACCAGCAGAATCTAATATTGTCAATATTTAAGAAAACATCATCGCATTTTGCCTTATGAAGAGAAATTTGTTTGCTTTTTGAATACAGAACAAATTAAATAGTCTAAGGAACAAATATCTTTCTCTTAAAATGAAATAAACAGCGTATTTGCTGCAAAATTTCATCAACACTGTATGTTCAACTACTGATTCTTCCTTAAAGTGCCACTAGCTCTGGGCACCAAATAGAGACCATAAAAAAATACATTATAATTTCCATTCCAAACCTCCAGAAGAACATGACCCTTGCACTACTTCTCATTACATATATTAACTCCATTTTGACATGGTTTTGTGTGGATTTCAAATATTAAGTCAGGTATTTCAATAATAGCATTCCCAAACCAACAACAGCAAAGAAAAAAAATCATCCCAATAAGTATGTAAAAGAAATGACTGGAAGTCAAGATTCACTGAGTGAGGACATGAATCCATAGAAATGAAAATGGATCTTAAATAATGAGATCAGGATAATAAACTCAGTTTATTCCAGGAACAAATGGACTCCAGTCAGCCCTTTGTGAGGGGTAGAGGGAGATTGTTTCTACCTTACCTATCTATTCCAACAACTAATGATAAGGAGCACGATGAGGAAGGAGCTGGCTGCCCACCCAGTATAGTCTCCTGTCCATCTCTAGGGGAACACTGCTAAATGTACCACAGCCACCCTTCCCTACTTCCATAAGGCTTAGATGGCTGACTAGATCATCTCTAAGAGCTCTTCACCCTCAGATTTAATAGATACCTCCTTAACAATAACAGCTAAACAATATTTGAGCACTACATGCCAGGTACTGTTCTAAATCTTTTATAGGTATTATTTAATCTTTTCAATATCCTACGTGATAATTACTATAATTGTACCCCTTTTACCCATTAAAGCTGAAACAAAGAGGGGAGAGGGCTAAGTCATGTGCCTTAACTAGCACATGAAAGGTGCTAGTTACATGGACATGGAGGTCATGTTCCCCAACCTGAATGGACTGCAGTAAGTAGAGCAGCCTCTATCTCTCTTGTGCTATGCCCAAGAGGACGGCAGGAGCTTGATCTTTTCCTGGAAGGCAGTGCCTCCATGCTCTGGGTACACGGGTATAGTCTCCTGGCGTATCCCCAGCAGGTTGTTCTGTAGAATGTACTTAACCTGATGTCTGCTGTACCATTTATTATTACAGTCATTTGTTATCATTATTATTATTTCTCTTTTTCATTTTATATGGATCTGTGCTGTTCCTTGGGGGAAAAAGGAAGGAGGAGGAGTGGCCTCCAGGGAGGACTAACCGCAGTGTGATAAAGGACTAAGCTTAAGATCAAAATAATAAGATCAAAGAGCCCTGGATCAGCCCATCTCTGAAAGCAGGCAGAGAATGCCCTGCAAATGCTCTCCACCTTTGTCTCCACCTGCAAGGAGAGGAAAAACTGAGCATGATCCAGGAATTCTAGCAGGTGCAGGAGACCCATCACATGCAAAACTTAATGACAGATGAAAACACCTTCCAGTGTCTGGAAAATGCTCTTTGCTGGCTAGAGGAGGGGTACAGCATCTCTGTGGAACGCTATTATGATATATTTATTACTAATTCAGAGATTCAGATGAACTACACGTAGCCTAAGTCTTATCTTCCGGCACCACCAGTAATAAAAGGAGATCCACTGAGATTTTTTTTTCTTCAAGTTCTTGGGAGATAAAACGGGTGCAGTCAAATGTGTTTGTGAATTTATCATTTTAAAATTAAGCCCTTTGGAAGTAAGTTTAAATGAGAGCACTTGGTGAATATAAATCTCTCCTACTCCATCCCTCTACATTGCCTTTCCTCTTCTTTACCCACCCTACAAGCACTCTCTGACATACGTGCACACACACATACACACACATGCGCTCACTCAGAATTTCTAAAAATATTAACTTTGGAGTAAAAATCTCACATCTTATTCAGATGATCCCTTCCCTAGACTTGGAGATGTATGTCAGAATAAAGCACCTGGAATGAGGTCCTGAAGAGTATTTTTGAAATCTCCGGAGACTGTCCAATCTGGCCTAAATAAAAATTCCTAAATAGTAATATTAACGATAAAGAATAAAAATATAATTTTACAATTCTCTACCAATTTTTAGCCCCAACCGCACTTAAAGTAGGAATAATTTCATTTTATCATCCACTTTTGGCTTTTATAATTTAATTCTGAATTTTTAAAAAATTCTACAAATAATGATAATTAGTTTCTATTATAGAACCCCAAATTTTTTTCTTTATAAATGACACTTTATTATAATTTAGAGAACCACAGACAAGAGTAACTGGTATTTGTGATTTATCTCTGACCTTATTTTTCATGTTACCTTTATATGAGGCTGGATAATACTCATCCATGAAAATTTCATATTGTTGGCCCTGCACTCAATAAATTATTAAAGGGATGTGAATAGGAATGTAGTGTTCAGGTTTTCAGCAATTTTTATCCTTTTGTTCTTGCTTTTTTAAAGGAAAGACTATCTTGCCTATAACGCAACATATCTTTGTAAAATTTAAGCAAAGATTAGCCTTAAAAAAAATCATTTTGGGAGATTTATTACTCCAAATCTCTACAAGAAGTTTTAACAATGTTTTTCTTTTGAGGCATGGATTATTCTCTAGGTTGAGAAAAACAAGTCTAGTAATTCTTATAAGCACATACACAGGTGAAAACGTTACAATAAAATACACAGATGCCTAGAGAACAAATACATGTGTGATAATTCTCCCCCAAATCATCAAGTGTGTAAGCTTTTATACAATAAAAAAGGCTTCTAAATTTTCTGTTTCTATTATATTTTGGGTCTTTTTATATTGTTTTGACCAAAGGTAACTAAAGAAAATTTGAACTCATGTAACAAATAATGAAGTCACTCCTAATAGTGCCCCAAATAGTTTAAAACATAAAATATATGCCCCCCTCTTTTTTTTGAGATGGAGTCTCACTCTGTCTCCAGGCTGGAGTGCAGTGGCACAATCTCGGCTCACTGCAACCTCTGCCTCCTGGGTTCAAGCGATTCTCCTGCCTCAGACTCCCAAGTAGCTGGGACTACAGGCGCGTGCCACCAAGCCAATTTTTGTATTTTCAGTAGAGACCATGTTGACCAAGATGGTCTTGATCTCTTGACCTTGTGATCCACCCACCTCAGCCTCCCAAAAGTGCTAGGATTACAGGCGTGAGCCACCGCACCCGGGCAGCTTTTGATTGTAGTTCAACATACTGAAAATATGCCATTACAAAATTCTTAAATATTTTCATATTTGCAACAACGTTGTGCTTGCGCAAGAACATGCCAAGAGTGACTTTGATGATACTAGTGTGTATGTCATATATGTTATGTTAGTAAAATGTCTAGATCAACATTAATAATTGATAGAATACACATAGTTCAACCAAATGCAGCTCTAAAACATCTTTTTTTTTTTTTTTTTTGAGACAGAGTCTCTCTCTGTCGCCCAGGCTGGAGTGCAATGGCGCGATCTCAGCTCACTGCAAGCTCCCCCTTGCAGTGAGTTCAAGCCATTCTCCTGCTTCAGTTTCCCAAGTAGCTGGGATTACAGGCATGAGCCACCACATCTGGCTAATTTTTTTGTATTTTCAATAGAGATGGGTTTTCACTGTGTTAGCCAGGATGATTTCAATCTCCTGACCTCATGATCCACCTGCCTCGGCCTCCTAAAGTGCTGGGATTACAGGCGTGAGCCACCGCACCGGGCCTAAGTTTTTTAAACAAGTTTTTCCACAGTATTCTCTTTTAGTACTTCCATATGTTCATTTCAATATACTAAAACTAATCATAAGCAAGTGTCCTAAAATAAAAAATTCATTTAAATATATGCTGAGTAAATATAAAAAATTCATTTAAATATATGCTAAAATAAAAAATTCATTTAAATATATGCTGAGTAAATATACACATGGCATACACGTGATTAAACTAACTATAAAATTCTATTACTAATTTATATAAGACAAATTCTAAAACTGTCACTTATTTTATGATCAGACCCTATAGGTGTGAGACTATGTGTGTATTGCTCCCCTTATTCATTTATTAAGCAAATATTTATAAAGTACCACTCTTGATACTGAGAACATAATGATGAACCATCTGTATGTTTATAAAAATAACATTTTTATTGTTCCTGTCCCTTTTAGAAGAATCTCTATTCCACATTTCAAAATCCAATTCATAATATCTAAAATTATTATTGCTGACACCGAAATTCACAAAATAAATGTTAAATTCACAAAATAATGTTAAATAAATGACATTTAGGTAGTAGCACAGATAGTTGCTCTAATATGCTACAACTGAATTCTAAGATTTTCAGATTAAAATAATTACCAAATAAGGATATAATGTAAATGACATTTACATTGATAGATGGCATCTGATAGTTATTTGGGAAAGTATAAAAGAAGAAATAAATGCACAACTAATTTGTGTAACATTAAATTGTAATTATAAATAATATTTCTCCTATGGGTAAAATGGAAAATGCTTTTTATTTTACGGGATGGCACTTAGTACAATGAGTCTTAAAATTTCTTAAAATAACAAAGTATCTTTGTGGTTTAAGTATAAACTTGTGTTTTCAATATAGTTATAAGACAATTTTTCCAAGGATAAGGATGGAGAAAAACTCCAGGTGTGAATAATTATCACGAGATGTCTTGAGGCCTAGGAGATTAGGAAAAAGTTAAGTGATTAGTTATCTAAAGAGTGTTTAAATGAAAGGACTTTGCAAAGGACTAAGTATGCTTTGCTGGCTTTAATATTCCTCATGTTCTGGTATACAATTTCTAACTAAATCTTAATCTACCCTTAGCACATATTTGGTTTGGATTTGTTGATTTTTTTTTATTTTAGAAAACTGATCTAAATTCTTAAGTTGGTGACATGGCATAGAAAACCATAGTTGGATGAAAAGCAAACTAAAATATAGATATATTTGTATAAACATATATCTTGCTCACAATTATCCGTACACAGAAATGCTTAAGATATAAGTTCTAAACAATTTCCAATATCAATTAAAATACCTATTAAACACCGATGGACTCAAATTCTGTGTGCTGGACTCAAATTCTGTAAGTGCCAATTTGATCAATGTAATTATTACTTTTTAGTCAAATAACAAATATTTGTTAGAACTATTAGCCAATGAAATTCCACCAAAGGTCATTTTACTTTTATAACCAAAACTTTCAATCACCTGAGAAGCTTTTTGAAATTCAGACTCCCAGTTCCCAAAGGGATTTTGTTTCTGTATTATTGGGATAAAGCCCAGGAATCAGTGTATTTAACAATGTTCATCTAGGTGGATTTTGTGTGAGTGGTCCTGGGGTAGACCAACTACAGTGATAATAAAAAGCTGCAAATCCACAGCTCTTACGAAACAGAATTTCCAACGAAGGCTATCCACTGATGAAAAATTATAATTGAATTGAATTGAGGCTACATTATGAATTCCACTACAGTAAGAAGCCACTTTGCCTTTTATTATACTGCAGTTTCCTCCTAGTGTAAATGATGTTTTACAAGATGAGGACGTAATGGGACACCTGTTCTTAGGAGACCTCATGTATGCCAGAGAATTTTCTCTAACTGACAAGGACTGAAACCAATCCAGAATGAGGATGATGAGCCAACATTGCAGGGGATTTTGGGTGAGCACTAAAGAGCAATGTCACAGCCCTGCGGTGATGTTCTTGGCAAACAAGGCCACTATATATTCTGGCTGAACTGATAACAAAGAAAAGTACCTAAATATTTTCTGAATTTGACAAGTATATATTGAAAGAACAGTTAGCCAACATTACATATATTATAATAATTCAATCCAAAAAATAATTGGAGGTGAAGAGATGAGGTTAGGTCAACATATCTTGTTGCAACCTGCTCTTTTCTGACTGCCTTTAGGTCATCAGAATTTCTTGAATTTACCAATGAACCAACATCAAGTTAAATGGCATCTGGTTGCTGCTGGAGTCTTCATTGTAGTACTTATCTGACCCATGAAGCAGAAATAGTGGTCAGTGATCATGCATAACTTTTTCAGCATAATGGCTGAAGCACTGAGCTCATTGCCAGTGTCTAGGTCATCTCATTACTACTTTACCCACCTTGAGCTTCAACTCTTATGTAAAAAGCACTCGTGTTCTAAATTTTTCATTTGCATTACCCTTCTTGGTGAAGAAGATCAAAACAGAATTCGAATAGCTAGACTTTCCCACCACCAAAGTCACAGCAAACACCAAATTAGCAAATACTGAACCATTTCTCCTAGGAGACATACAGAGTTAGGGTCCTGTGAGGCTTTGGTCACATTTTCATCAACTGATCAATCTAGTTTTGGTTTATGTGTGTTTCTGTTTCAAGACAACTTTATTTAATATATATTGATTCATTATAACACTGAACTCATGGCCAACAGTAATATAACTCGTGCCTGAAGCAAGCTATCTAACACCCATATTTTCTCTATAAGGCACATCACTACCTTCAGCACTTTGGTACGACACCTCGGGGCCATTTTAAACAGTGAAATCACCAACAAAAGTTTGAAAGATGCACTCCAGCCTATGAAAGAACACTTGTTTACAGTAGGAGAGCTGAGACAAGAAGGCAGAGCATTTGACTTCAGCACGTCTGGCAACTCAAAAGTTTTCACTGCTCTGCACGTGTCCGCAAATGACTGTCAAAGTGCCGCAAGTGTTGATTTTGAGGTCACAAATAAATTTTAGTCAATAGATGAAATCACAAAGAAGGAACTTGCAAATAATGAGGATCATTATCTGTCTTATTTGCCCTAAGGCAGAGGCCTCATATATTGCTCACCTCATGCCAAGTCTATTAGTTTGCTAGGGTTGCCATAACAAAATACCACAGACGGGGTGGTGTAAACAACAGACATTTATTTTTCCACAGTTCTGGAGGCTGGATATCTGAGAGCAAGGTGTTCACAAGTTTGCTTTTCCTGAAGCCTCCCTCATCGCTTAGCAGACGACCACCTTCTCACTGTGACCCCGCATGGCCTTTCCTCTATCTGCACATGTCTGTACCCACATTTCTTCTTCTTACAATGACACCAGTCATATTGGATTAGGGCCATCCCAATGACCTCATTTTAATTTAATTACCTCTTAATAAATTTTATCTCCAAATATAATCATATTATGAGTTACCAGGGATTAGGACTTCAATATCTGAATGGCGGGGGGTTGTGGCGGGGCGGGGCCGGGGGAGGGGGAAGGCGGGGTCGGACAGTTCAGCCCATAATGCATTTCTTTATTTTTCGACAGGGTCTCACTCTGTTGCCCGGACTGGAGGGTAGTGGCACGATCAAGGATCACCACAGCCTCAAATTCCTGGGCCAAGTGATCTTCCCTCCTCATCCTCTTGAGTCGCTGGGACTACAGGTGCACACCACCATGCCCAACTAATTTTAAAAATTTTTCAGTATAGATAAGGTATTGACATGTTGCCCAGGCTGGTCTCTAACTCCTGGGCTCAAGAGATCCTCCTATCTTGGCCTCCCCAAAGTACTGGGATTACAGGCATGAGCCACCATACCCAGCCCCATAACACATCTCTATTCATTGCTTTTCTTCACGCTTCATTTCCTTGAAGGCTTGAACTTCTCAAAAGCATTCTTCAAGTTATGCTTCTTGGGTGTGTGTGTGTGTGTGTGTGTGTGTGTGTGTGTGTGTGTGTGTGTGTGTGTCTCCTTCTGTTCTTTTAAAATGGCTTTTGAAATCCAAGCCGATCAGGACTTTCTCCCCTTTACTCCTCATTATAACAAGTTACGATATATAATGAGGATAGACTTTTAGAGACTGCTGTCCTTCCTGAGTCTTATAAAATTCCCTTTTGGAGCCTCTGGCCAGGGGATCAGATCCCTTATACAGTTTCAGTGCATCCTTAAATTTTATTAGGCAGGTACCAAGAATCCCCCAGAATTCCATCCAAGCCTCCCTATCATGCCCCTCACCTGCCATTCTAGGCTTTCCTCTGACCCCACGCTCTGAAACACCTCTATGTGTCCCATATGTGAATACAAGGATTGTTATCCCAGTTTCAGGCCTTTGTTCTCACCACCCTTTCCACCTAGAATCCTCTTCCTCTCCATCTCTTCCGGTTGAAATCCTCCCAACTTACCAATGCTTTGTCTAAATGTCAGCCCTTCTATGAAGTTCCCCCTGCATTTGAGACTTCATTCTCCCTCTCAAGAGCGACAACCACTCTCAGCTCTGTGAAGCTTACCACATTCTACCTCGAAATAGTTGTGTACACATCTGATATCCCTTGGTAAGTTGTAAGTGCCTTGGAACCTAGGGCCGTGTGATTCCTCATTGCATCCCCACACTACTGAGCATAGTCCCTAATAGGTTATTAGCAAGTGTTTTTAAAGCAGATATGCACTGCTATTAGAATTTGAATTTAAATTAGGTAAATACAGTTGAAATCCCTTAGGACTCTTCTATCTTGCTTTCCTGCCAATTTTGTGATAGCTATTAGAAAATCACCATCCACATCTGCCATCTGGCTGATTTAATGTCAATTCGCACAGGATGTCATATTTCCGCCTCTTCCCCCTTAGTCCTACCCAAATGTTCTCCAATATGCTTCCACTGCCCAGGCAGCACTTTACTCCTCCTTTGTATACAACTCACTCAGAAGTAGACCTGGAGGTGGAGGGAACACCAGAACAGAAGCAAAAGAAGTGAAACAGGCCAGAAAGGGCAGTCAATAAAAAGGACACAATACACTGTTGGTGGGAGCATAAATTACTTCAACCATTGTAGAAAGCAGTGTGTCAATACCTCAAAGAGCTAAAAACAGAACTACCATTCAACCCAGCAATCCTACTACTGGGTATATACCCAAAGGAATATAAATCATTCTACCATAAAGACACCTGCACACATATGTTCACTGAAGCACTATTCACAATAGCAAAGACATGGAATTAACCTAAATGTCCATCAATGGTGTAGTGGATACAGAAAATATGGTATATATACACCATGAAATACTACACAGTCATAAAAAAGAATGAGATCAGGTCCTTTGCAGGAACATGGATGGAGCTGGAGGCTATTATCCTTAGCAAACTAATGCAGGAACAGAAAACCAAATACTGTGTGTTTTCACTTATAAGCGAGAACTAAGTGATGAGATCACATGAACACAAAGATGAGAACAACAGACACTGGGGTCTACTTGAGGGTGGTGGGTGGGAGGAAGGAGAGAAACAGAAAAAAAAAACTACTGAGTACTGGGCTTAGCACCTGGGTGACGAAATAATCTGTACAACAAACCTCCATGACACAAGTTTACCTATATAACAAACCTGCACGTTTATCCCTGAACTTAAAAGATTTTTTAAAAGGTTGCTAGGCAACCATGCTGATTGGCAGCACATGCCCCTGTTATTCCACCTGGTGGTGGAAGCAGCACCTACTCATTGGCTCTGGAGTCAGAATGGCTGGAAGCAGCAGCAAAGGGCACTTCACTGACGTAGGATTCCCATTAATCTAGATGCAAAAGCAAGTTTCTTCAGGTAAAACTTTGGGAAATGGTGCAAAACCATTGCTTCAAAACTATCTTACTCAAAGGTCAAGGTGATGGCAGCTTTTGGAGACAGTTAATTCCTATGTAGCAGTGCACATGGGCAAGAGGAAAGTTACCTTCCAGAGAAAGCCCTCTGGCACACGGATGCAGACATTGGCAGACAGACACATGCTAGAGCTGCTGGGCTGGAGCACAATGAAATGGCAAGATTCAAGGGCTATGGGCGAGAGCGTGCTGGTAAATGTGTAACAACTGCCCTTCTGGGGCAAGACACTCTGGTTTATGGTGTTTTATAAATACTACCAAATCCCACCATGGTGGATTCTAAGCTTCCAACTAGCTCACCGGACACTGAACTGGGAAGGACAACACAGCAGCATACTGTTAGCCCACACAGAGTATTTTCCCCATACAGACACAGGACACATAAACAATAGTAAAAGGTAGTAAGACAATTAGGAAGTGATGAGTTTTGAGTATGCATTACCTTTGTTTTTGAGATAATTTAATTATAATATTGCACAATTTAATGTTTACTAATTACCATTTAACAACTGGCTTGCAAAATTCCTGAAAATTTAACCAATGGCATTCATGAGCTAATCAAATATGAAAGGGCACTAAAATAGGTGTCCTTTTTGAAAATGTACCCTTTTGGCCTGGCATAGTCGCTCTTGCCTGTAATGCCAGCACTTTGGAAAGCCAAGGCAGGAGGATCACTTGAGCCCAGGAAGGAAGGAAGGGAGGGAGGGAGGGAGGGAAGAAGGGTGGATAGGGAAGGGAAGGGAGGGTGGGGAAGGGAAGGGAGGGAGGAAAGGGAGGCAGGCAGGCAGGCAGTCAAGAAGGAAGGCCTTTCTATGCTGTATTCCAACCATGCCTTCTATCCTACCTGTGAGGCAACAAGCAGAACCGTCGACAAGCCCAGGTTGCCTAAGAGCTAGTTAGAGATGGGTCCACAATTTTGCAACAGAAGAAGATGTACTCAAGTTCAGCCTCCCAAAGAATGGGGGTCTTCCTCCCCCAGTGGGGCTTGCAACACTCTCTGGGCCCCAAAGTTTCCAGAGGCTGGACAGGCTAACTTTCCAGACAACTCAGGTTTCTGACCACGTGGCCCCATGCAGACTGATTATTTCCCCACTGACAAAACTGTTTTGTTTTTTTTTGTTGTTGTTTTCCACTTTCTCAATAAACAGAGAGAACCATAGGGGAAGCGAGGGTTCCTTCGCTAAAACACAGATACACACCAAGGGTTCTGTGGCACCCTGATCCCTGCTCACCTTTCCATGAGATGATGATAAACAGCCAAATACCTTCTGTTTTTGTTGCTTCTTGTTCTTTAAGTGTTCTCAACAGTGCCTATTTGTGCATCCATACCATGAGACTGTGGAATTTGTCCCAAATCTTTTTAGGACAGTTGGTGATCACAAAGTGACCCATGTTGCATGACACTTCCAAGTATCAATAATATCTAGGAGTACTGTCTTGTATAAAAATTTGATATTCACTCTGGGTATCTTTCCCACTGTGGTTCTTTCTACTTTATACCTGGTGTCCTCCGTAAAATCTCTTTTTTGTTTTTTCAGATTATCTAGGCATTTGTCTCCCACTTCCTCATATTCAGTGAGAATCGCATGCCTGCCAGACACATTATTTCTTGTTTCATGAGATATACTTTATCCTTTGCCAGGAGCCCATTATTCTTATAGCTTAAGCCATAGCCAGAAACCCAAATCCTATTTTTCAGTACTTATCTATGTAACCAGATGATCATATCCTATATCCCCCTTTCACTTCCAAATTTAGCTTTCAAAGATAGTCCAGCTTCCCAGCCTCAGAATCACAACTTCCAAGGCTGATATGGAGGGTCCATGTAATCATTGTGTTCATCAAGCACCTTAAACTAAAACATATTGTGCCCCCACACTGATAGACAATGAATAGCATCTCCTCCTGTTGCTAGGCAACCATGCTGATTGGCAGCATATGCTCCTGTTATTCCACCTGGTGGTGGAAGCAGCACCTATTCACTGGCTGTGGAGTCAGAATGGCTGGCAGCAGCAGCAAAGGGCACTTCACTGACGCAGGATTCCCATTAATCTAAAGGCAAAAGGGATTCCAGAATGGTATGAGAAGAATGTTCACCTCATCTGCTCTAGGTGAGAATCACAGTCTTTGAAGACAGAACCATACTAGGAAGGATCCCACACAGGAGAGCACTTTAACCTATATACTAACCTAGACGTTTAAATAGAACAACTAGCAGCTAAAGTACAGAGCCACAGACATCTCCAATCACTGTGGCTACACAAGAAAAGCCATCAGACTAACATGTTTCTTTAGCACAAGACCTGGAACCAAGTGCTCCATAAATGTTTGGTGAATAAGTGAATGAAATTTCTCTGTATCCCAAGTATTTGTGTTGAAGTACATTCCAGTTTCTGGAATCTCCTGGGTTTTAGTTGGTCTGTAATCATATTTTACAAGTGATCAAATGTGCATATGTTTTGCCTAAATACTGCTGCATTTCTTCCTTCAACCCCCATTCACTTTTCAGTCAATTCCAAAGTAAGCTTCCATCTCAAATGGTCCACTAGAACAGCTCTCACTAAGGTTACTAATGACCTCCATGGTGCTAAATTCAACCGCATTTTCGTTCTCATCTTACTTGACTCCTCTGTCCCAGTCTACTCTCTTCCCTTCGCTTCCATGAGCCTCATTTTTTTTTTCCTGCATAACTGGAAATTCCTTCTTGTCTTTTATTGGCTGATACCTCCCAACTCTAAAGGCCAGTATTATTTAAGACTCTGTCCTAGGCCCTCTTCCACTCCTATTATATTCCTACTTCCAGGCAGTTGCAGCATCTTACATACCATCTACATGCCAATGGATCCCAAGTCTCCTTCCTTTAAGCTCCAGCTTAGCTCCCTGTAAGACCAGTAAGACCAGACGTGTACTTGACATCACCACTTGGATGTCTCAATGACATTCAAATTCAACTTGCCTAAACCTAAATATATAATTCATTTATGTAACATACTTACTGAGTACCTACTGTGTGCCAGGCACTGTTCTGGAGTTCAGAGACATCAGTGAGTAAGACTGTGCCCCAACCTTATGGGGCATAAAAACACCCTCTATTCCCCCACTCCCAATTTGATCCTTTCTCAGTATTCCTCACCTCCCTGTGGGGCACAGCTGTTCAAGCAGGTGCAAAACCCAACTTCTGCAATCACCTTTAACAAGTCTTTCTCTCAGTCTTCCCACCCTCAGCCACATCCATCCTAATACTGCCAATTTTATCTCTTAAATACATCTGATGTTGGTCCAAGTCTCAAGTCTGTTTATCTCCTCTATTCCCTCCCTATTCATCTTGCATGACTTGCTTCAATGGCTTTTTTTTTTTTTTTTTTTTAGAGTCTCACTTTGTCACCCAGGCTGGAGTGCAGTGCAAAATCTCAGCTCACTGAAACCTTTACCTCCTGGGTGCAAGCAATTCTCGTGCCTCAGCCACGCAAGTAGCTGGGATAACAGGTGTGTGCCACCATGCCTAGCTAATTAATGTATTTTTAGTAGAGATGGCATTTCCCCATGTTGGCCAGGTTGGTCTTGAACTCCTGACCTCAAGTGATCTGCCTGTCTCAGCCTCCCAAAGTGATGGGATTACAGGAGTGAACCACTGTGCCCAGCCTGACTTCTAACTGGTGTTTCAATGTTCACTCTAGTGTGCCTCTTCACACAGCAGCCACAGCGGTCTTTTCAAAAGGTAAATTTGATCATGGGACTCTTCTTCCTCATTCATACCCCCAGGTTAAAACCTCTCATTCCCTTCTATTTATTCCTTGGATATAAGACAAAATTCTCAGCAATGGCCTACAAATCCTTGCTTACTGTTCAGCTTCATCTTGAACAATATATGCCCTCATTGTTCTATCCACACTTAGCTTTTCTCTACCCCAACACTGTACCTATCTATCTGCTGTTTCTTTTACTGGGAAATTCCTACACACACACACACACACACACATATACACACACACGCACGCACACCTTCCTGGTAAAATTCTATTTCTTATGCAGTCACAGCAGGTAAGACTTCCCTAACTTTCCATGTGTTCATTCAGTTTACAACTATATTATTTGCTCTGAACTATTTCCAAGGATATCTGTTAACCAATGAATGTTATCAAAAGTCAGCATAAGATACTTCTAGATAATCTTTTATTTCATTTGTTCTTTTAAAAAAAGATTGCCTACCATGTTCACCTTGAGCTTCTTCAAAAATTTTAAGCTCTTTTTCCCCCGTGGTTTTAAATATCTTTTTCATCTTTATTTTACCCTCCTTATGGATTTGTTAGTGTTTATTGTCCTTAGCCTTAAATCTGCTTTTGTAAGTGAAGGCATATACAAATAAAATAAATATATGAAAATATCTGATGGAAGTGGGCACACAATAGATGTTTAATTAATGAATTCATTAGAAGAAAGAAAACTTGGTCTCAAATCACCTCTCACACTAACTTCACTAGAAAGATCAATTTATCTTTAAAATAAGAAGACTAGAGACTGCAGCTTGGAGGCCTACAGGCTAATGTGTCCCACAAACATGTTTTGTTGGGACAGCACAGTGTTTGAATTAACTTTAAAACCTGATGCCTTTAGGCTGGGTTTATACTTTCTAGTTTGTGTAGTCACTATCACTTCCTACTGTATTACCCCTGATAAGGTCATATGGATATCGTTGGCCTTGGAAGGTATTTGGATTTGAGGATCTAAAGGATGATATGATCTTGAAGGTCTAACTGTGAAAACCATGTATGTCTTTATTGTGTGAGAAAAATTTATGAAATGATGGGGAAAAACTGGATTTAGCTAATATCAAAATGCAAAGCAAAGAATAACAGGTAAAACTCAGTCAATGTCCAGGTACTCTCAACAACAGAGAATATTCTGGAAAATTTATTTACAAAAGAGAAAAGAATAGTTTAATGTTTATAACATCTGGAGATCAGAATTCTGACATAGAAATTAAAACAAACATGTTAAAACGGGCTCATCATAATAAGCTCAGAATTGCAGGTTAGTTGTTCGTGTAACACAAGACACAGCACAATCTGCCAGTCCTGGCAGCCTCTGCTCACTAACCAGGCTCAGGATAAACACCAGAGGCAAATGGAGATATATCTGACAATGAAACACAGATCTTTCACCCCATCCCAACTAACCTTCACTTTTGTGAATGAATTTTTTTATTTTATTAAAAGTCCACTGCCTTCATGGAAAAGTCACTTTAGAAAAACCCTAGTTCCTGGCCGGGCATGGTGGCTCACGCCTGTAATCCCAGCACTTTGGGAGGCCAAGGTGGTCGGATCACTTGAGGTCAGGAGTTCGAGACCAGCCTGGCCAACAAGGTAAAACCCTGCCTCTACTAAAAATACAAAAATTAGCCAGGTGCAGTAGCACGTGCCTGTGATCCCAGCTACTGAGGAGGCTGAGGAAGGAAGGAGAATCGCTTGAACCCAGGAGGCGGGGGTTGCAGTCAGCCAAGATTGTGCCATTGCATTCCATCTCAAAAAAAAAAAAAAAAAGAAAAACCCTACTTCCTGAAATTATTAAGGCTTCCTATATTTTATGTCTCCCAGACAAGTTTTTAAGCACATAATATACCTCTAAAGACTGAGAAACAACCTTAATATCAAAATTTTTTCATATACTGAATAGCCAACTATAAAACCTTTGATATAATTTTTATTTTACTTATAATCCCTAAATTTCACATTGTATTTCTCAAAAGGTGAAAAAATGATCTAAAACCTTGTCCAATCCTATTCTCCAAATAGGAAATATTATAAATATGGATGTGCAAATTTCTAATAACTGAATTATCTAATTATGTTGTGTTTCACTGATTCAAATACATAGTATCTTCCAACATCATTTATTTTCCAGATACAGGAATAGAGGTCTGACCCTCTTGAATAAATGAGTCACCACATTAAGACCACAGTCATCTGTGAGGAAACAGTGTGCCAATTAGACATGTCAATTAAGACTCAAATCTCACCTGGATCTATCTAGAGCAGCTTTTGGGAGATGATTTTTCTCCAAAACAGTTATACAGATGCTTTGAAAAAGGTGGTCATGAAGGGAAAACTTATTTCATTATTTTACAAATTTTTATGAGCTAAAAAAGACATTCTCCTAAAGTTTCATAAGCTTTTTTTCTCTCTCTCTCTCTGAAACAGAATTTCATTCTTGTTGCCCAGGCTGCAGTCCAATGGCGTGGTCTCGGCTCACCGCAACCTCTGCCTCTTGGGTTCAAGTGATTCTTGTGCCTCAGCCTCCCAAGTAGCTTGGATTACAGGCACCCGCCACCATGCCTGGCTAATTTTTTCTGTATTTTTAGTAGAGACAGGGTTTCACCATGTTGGCCAGGCTAGTCTTGAACTCCTGACCTCAGGTGATCAGCCCACCTCAGCCTCCCAAAGTTCTGGCATTACAGGTGTAAGCCACTGTGCCCAGCCATAAAGTTTTATAAGCTTTTATATTCCAAATAAATTAAAGAAAATAAGTAAGGAATAACTTTGTAGAGATTCGACAGAAAATAAATAGAAAAATAAAGCAACATGTCTAATGAACATATAAAAATATACTAACCTCATTAACAATGAAAGCAAATCCAAAACAGTAGTCAGATAAAAATTTTTGCCTATCAAAAAGGCTAAGATAAATACAAGCAGACACAAACACACACACATATATACACATGCACACCATGCACATATGATGAAATGAACCAGCATTAGAATATGAGCATTCATGAACAGCGGTGGGTTGGTATAGCCATTCTGTGTGTACTTTGTCAATATACATCAAGACCTTTAAAATATTCATGCTCCTTGATCTAGGAATTATACTTCTACATATACATCCTAAGGAAATAATCAAACACATAGCCAGAGATTTATGTTCAATACTATATACCACAATGCCATTTACAATAATGAAAAGCTGGAACAGCCTAAATGTTCAATGTCCAAAGGATGGTTATATAAATTATTGTACAATCACAGAGGATCTATCATGTAGCCATTAAAAAGCTTGTTTGTGAGAGATACGTACTAATGTGGTAAATATTTGACAATAAAATATTAAGTGGAAAAAGTAGGAGACCAAATTCTATGTAATGGTAGGATCCAATTCTGTTTAAAAGTATATTTATACATGTTCTGCTTGTTGAACTAGATGAAGGTTACATGGGTCTGTTTAGTTCGTGAAAACTCAACAATCTGTACCTGTATGTTATCTATTATTTTTCTATATCCATGATATACATTAAGAAGCCATTTGTTAATGGTTGATTTATGTTTTATACATATACCCAGTCCAAAAAAACGGGAAGAAATATGAACAGAAAATCATTTTAATCTTCCCAGTATTTGCCTTGGTAATTTACTGGAGTTGGAGGAAGGCTCATATGGAAAGCAAAAGGGCTCCAAGACCAAGCTTCACTACTTATTGGCTGGGTTGCCTAGGGCTACATGACCTCTTTGAGTTTCATTCTCCTTATCTGTAAAAGCGGGTTACTGTGATTCAGGAATTAAATAAAACGATTTATACGAATTTTTTTAGAAGGCTGTCTGGTCCATTATTATGAGTAATTGAAGACATATAACACTTCTGTGTTCAAACTATCAGATTTGTTATTACAGCCTTAGAACTACCATACAACGGGCCTTAAGTTCTTGTCAAGAATGTGGTTACTGAAAACAATCACTAAAAACACAAAGTATACTGTACTACAGCATCAACCTCCTGTCCTGCAACGATCTCTGCTGTGCAGCAGCTGCTATCCTTTCCATACTCCCTTATGTGGACTCCCCAAGCTCTTTCCCTGCAGCACCCAGTAGAGTTCCAGGGCTGGCCTGGGAGCACCTTGAGGCATAAACCTCTCATATCCCTGATAAAATAAGTAAATCTGAAACCTGAAAGGAACCAAATTGCCTTAATTTGCTTCCAGATTCAATAAAATTGCTTCCTTTTGTGGTGGATTGGCTGGGTGATTGCTTGGACAATGGATTCAGAGAAGAGATAACTGAAACCAAAAGTTTCCACAGTTATTTTGTTAATGAAATAATCTTATGAGATATCAGCTGTGAGTACTATTTCCTTCCTTTGTTATGCTTTTGCCTACTTTCTAACATTTTGAAAGACATTTTGGATTCCATCCAAGCCTGGAAACTTCATTGCTAAATTAACAGTAACCTCTGATTCTAAAGGTCGAGAATGAATTGAGGTTAGCTTCTACTCAATAAATGTTCAAGGCCCAGATCTTTCTCCCCGGATGTTATTACCCCTGGGTCACCTCCCCTTCCCCTCCTGCTCCCTCACCATCAGGTTGACATGAGACTGGTACAATTTCTCTAAGACATACTATCCCCTCAGAAGAGCTCAGACTTCCATAACTGTCACCTTGGGAGGGTTTTAATGCAGCTGGAAAAAGAGAAAGATGTGTTGAAGTTTCTACTAGACTTACTCTGACCATAAATCCCAAATCCTCCTGTGTTTCCTTTAAGTGGTAGGTAAAACATTTTTAGATAAGTGAACTTATTAAGACAAATATCAGTTGTCAAGATTGTTTGAAGGGCCTGGAAGAATACAAGCCATTTCTTTCCTCTTAAAGCAGACTGGCTTTCTCCCCCTTCGGTCAAACTCACAAGTAAAACCCCCATCTAGAGCTAAGTGATTTCTTATTTGGAATATCTATTTTATTTTATTAGTCTCTATCTGCAACATACCTAGTCAAATGAAAATTATTTTTCATGTATTAAAATAAAGTTAAATGTTTTCTAATCATAAATTTAATGTCTACTCATTCTAAAATTTTGAAAACATTTTTAAACATTCTAGAAAAAAGATAAAATTATTTGAAACATCATCCAGAAATCACTGGTGTCAACATTCTAGTCCAAACACATCTATAAAATCATAACATTTAACAATGAACATTTGTTCACTACTTCCCTGGTAATCAAAGAGCTGGTGACTTTTTGAAAGTAAAAAGTTACAAATGAGGCTATGAGTAAACTGGTAACATCATCAGACTGTTTCAGGGATCCGCAGAACACTAGGCCACTGTGACAAACAGAGAGAACTTGCAAGACATCGGTATCTCTTTAAATAAAACTGACATCATGATGTCAAAATACTATATTATCATTATATTTACTATATAACAAATTATATGTAATTACTAATACATTAAGTATTAGTATAGTTTTAAGACTTAAAATACAATTTGATTTACTGTATTTTACACACTCCATACATTTTCATAAAGCAAAAATTAAATTTATGCCTATAACACTTATTAAGAGATACTTTTTTAAATTAACATCAATCACCTCGCATACTTATAATTTTGTGGTGAGAACATTTAAAATCTGCTAACAGCAGTTTTCAAGGATACAATAATTATTAGTTACAGTCACCACGCTGTATAGTAGATCTCCAGAATTCATTTATCCTGTCTAACTGGAACTTTGTACCCATTAACCAACATCTTCCACTCTCCCCGACAATCCCTTGGCAACCCCCATTCTATTCTCTGCTTCTGAGTTTGAATATTTTAGGGTACATATATAAATGAGTTCATAGAGTATTTGTCTTTCTGTGTCTGGCTCATTTACTTAGCATAATGAGGGACACATTTCCTAGCTCAGTGATTCTCAAAGTGTGGTCTACAGAACACTTTTAAAGAAATCAGTTAGGGGACTTCTTAGTAATGCACATTTTCAACCCTTACCAAAAATCTAAGAAGCAGAATTCCCAGCAGAATGTGGCAGTGGCAGAGAGAAGACCCAGGGAATCTGCATGTTTAACAGGCATTCAAAGAACTCTTGGCTGGGTGTGGTGGCTCACTTCTGTAATCCCAGCACTTTGGGAGGCCGAGGCGGGAGGAGGATCACAAGGTCAAGAGATTGAGACCATCCTGGCCAACGTGGTGAAACCCCATCTCTACTAAAAACACAAAAATTAGCTGGGTGTGGTGGTGTGCACCTGTCATCCCCACTACTCAGGAGGGCTGAAGCAGGAGAATCGCTTGAACCCAGGAGGTGGAGGTTGCAGTGAGCCGAGATTGCACCACTACATTGCAGCCTGGGCGACAGAGAAGACTCCATCTCAAAAAAAAAAAAAAAAAAATCTTAAAAAGTGCTAAAGTTGGAGAACCACTACTTTGTTTCTTAGTAAACAAACACCAACCAGGATTGTCTCCAGAATCAAAACTCAAAGAACCATTTATACTTTTTGGTGTCACTGTACAGACATGGCCAGAAATAAGTGCACACTGAAAGGATTTATTGAAGACAACGACTTTCTTCTAAATTGAATACAATAAATAATGTTATGTGATATGAATCATATCATTGCAAACCTAGTTTTCTCTCTCAAAATAGAAAAGCTGCTCCCTTGCTAGAAAGAAGGCAAGTTTAGCCTTGGTCATAGTGGATATAAGAGGGGTGGGTACCAAGTTGGAGATAAGATAGGACACCACTGGTATTAAAATTGTGACAGCTGCCCTGAGCCAGAAACACATTTACATCCTGACCACCAACCTGTTAGAATAACCATGTAAAGCTTTGTGCAGGAGATTTAATGAAGGGGGAAACCATGATGTTTAGTGGCACAACACGGAAATTTAATGAGACCTTCTTGAGGCTGTACTCAAATTTGATGTGCAAATTTGGGGAGAATAGACTCCTGAGAACTAACTATACCCTCCAGAGAAGTAAGTGTTATGTGAGTTCACAAAACTTGAATCTAAAAAGCTCCACTTAGAAGTAATGAGCACGGGCGCGGTGGGTCCCGCCTATAATCCCAGCATTTTGGGAGGCAGAGGTAGGTGGATCACTTAAGGTCAGGACTTTGAGACCAGCCTGGTCAACATGGTGAAATCCTGTCTCTACTAAAGATACAAAAATTAGCTGGGTGTGGTGGCAGGTGCCTGTAATCCCAGCTACTGGGGAGGCTGAGGCAGGAGAATCACTTGAACCCAGGAGGCAGAGGTTGCTGTGAGCTGAGATTATGCCACTCTGCACTCCTGCTTGGGGAATGGAGCAAGACTCTGTCTCAAAAAAAAAAAAAATATATATATATATATAGGAAATTACTAGTTTCCCCGTAACACCCACAGATAACTGTTCCCTTGAAATTTGGAGTCCTTTATGGATGCCAAGATAATGATGAACCTGGTCGGACTGGTTTAAGGCTTCAGCACCACACAGTAGCCAAGCCAGACCTCTAGGGATTTGATGGCTACAGTAGGACTGGAGATCAAACAGGGGCTGGAACTCCTAGATGAACCTACTGTCTCCAGAAACTTGAGAAACCCTTATTGCAGGGGAATGGAGAAAAACCTGTGGCAAACTAGACCAGTGGCCCTATAGTAGCGGTAGCAGTAATTCTTATTGATCAATAAATTAATTAATAAACCATAAGAATAAGAAGAAACCATAAGAAAAAACTATGGTTTTTTTTTTCTACAGAGAAGTACTAGGCGTGTGGAGGATAGTAGGTGAACAGTGACTGGGACTCCCAGGCCAAATTTCTAACTTTACTAAGCCCAGAGGAGGAAGAACACTCTGACACTGTGTTCTCCTTGGAAGACATACTGTCTTTGGTCCTTTGCCAAGGGATAGAGAAGCCAAGTCCAGTTCAAGGAAGGGTGATATAAGTCAGGAATGGATACACTACATTGGATTACATCAGGACCATTAAGGAGCCCTCTGACTTCTTCCTTTGATGGTGTTATTCTGGGCTGAGAAGAAAAAGGAGAGGACGCCCATCTTGTAAGTAAGGACTTAGGAAGCCAGCTGTACTATAGCTATGCCTCTGTCTCTTGAAAATGAATCCCTGACTGACAAAATTCTAGCAGGTGCACAGCAGTAGGTTGCCAGGTCATGGCTGGGTTGGCTTCCAATGTGGCAAGCTGAGCCAAAAATGGGGATCTTCAGCCACTCACCCCTGGTGTTTTGTAGACTGGGATGTGAGTAAAGAATCCACTGAAGACTCTGACACTGGCTAAGCTTTGGGTGTTTGATATGGCTCCAGGCTGTTTTGGTTTGGGATGACAGAGCTAACCAGTACCTTCGTGACCCCATAATCCCTTTACCAAAGCCCTTGGAGGGACAATCTGTCATGCTTGCTCCCTGAGAAGTAAAAAATCCCAGTCTCCAGGTATGTTATGAAAAACAACAACAACAAAAACACCTATGGACTTCCTTGTAGTTCTACCTGGCAGTGCCTCCAGTCCACTTGCAAAATACAATTACAAGACAAACTGTGACAAGAGTTAAACAACTCACAGAAAGAGAAAACAAGCTACAAATAACAAGAATCTCTGCATTACATGGCAAATACTGGGAGCTCTCAGAGGGAGCTCTCAAAAGACTGACAAGGGGAAAGAACAGCAGGAGAAAATTGATCAATGTGAGAAAGACCTTCACCTAACCCAACCCCTGCCAAAGAAATCCTGTCATTTTATTCCCTTACCTAGGATCAGTCTTGACCATGAACACTCATAATCCATTATTTCAGGGATTACACTCCTGATTCTCTAGACCTCTCAGACACTTTCCAACAGCTGATCCTAATCTGTAAAGAAAACAAGTTCTCAACTGTCATATTATTTTGGCCTTCAAATCTGATTCAGTTTACCCCCTCCCAAAGACAGATGAACCTCCAGGCCTTCACGTATGGTCCCCCCTGCAGAGAATGCTCTTCCTTCTAGCTGTTCCTCTGGCCAACAAGCCACATCATACTTGCTTTTCCTCAGGGAAGAGTTCCCTAATCCCCTCAACCAGGTTACAAACTCCATTAAATATTCCCTCAAAACCTCACACTCCTCCTGCTGAGCACCTACCAGGCTGTAATCAAATAATTATTTGAGTATAATCATGAGCCATATAAAGACATTTTGGCCAGTGATGGACATCACATATGGTAATGATCCCCTAAGATAATATCATATGTTTACTGTACCTTTTCTACATTCAGATATGTTTAGATATACAAATATTTACCATTATGTTACCATTGCCTCTGGTATTCAGTCAATAATATTCTGTGCAGGTTTATGGCTTAGGAGCAACAAGGCTAGACTATACAGCCTAGGTGTTTCGTAGGCTACACCATCTAAGTTTGTAAGTGCAGTACACTCTGATGTTCACAAAATGACAAAATTGCTAATGACACATTTCTCAGAATGTATCCCCATTGTTAAGCAATGTGTGGCTGTGATTATTTGTTCAATCTCTAAATCTCTCAAAGTCTCTCAAAAAAGCTTCATGAGGCACTGACTGTGTTTGCCTTGTTCATTGTTACTGTTCTCCCAGTGCTGAGCACATAATAGGTGCTCAATAATATCTACTTAATGATAGTGGAACACCTAAATATTGAAATCAATGTAAGTTATTGTAAGGTACTTTTACTTATTAAAACTTATTAAAACTATGCAAACTTAACCTCAACTACTACTTTTTAAGATAATTATGGCTTAAAATGTTTAACAGATAAACCTTTAATTTTTCATTCCGCTATAGTTTATGAAACATTGAACCAAAAAAAGGTGAGAAGTTCAATTTAGTATTTACCTAAAGTAAAATGAATCATTTTGTAAACTGGGTCTGCAATTTAAAATGGTAACTAAGTAGTTCTATAGTGACCATGGCTTCAGTTAAATAATATCCAATCAAGGCAAGATATAAGTATTAAACATTCATGAACTGCTCAGAATATTATGAATTAATCAGCACTTCCTCATTTAAATGTTTAATATTTAATGCTAGTGCTTCTACAGTCTCTTGGAATTATTACGCTTTACTATGTCTCTTACAACTGAATAACAATAGAGTTGCTACATACTTTCTTAGAATTCTGGTTATGGAATCCACAGTGATCTGTATATTGGAGGAGAACATGATTGTAATGCATTAAGCTTTTGATGAAATTCTCAACACATTTGTCTCAGATGCAAAAAGATAATAAAAAACACTCATGATAAGCAGAAGTAAGTGCTTTTGCAATGTGATTGCCTTTCATCCATGATGAATGATTTGTAGCAGCTTACTAAAAATCTGGTTTTCATGAACTCCCCTAGACAAACGTAAGTGGTATGCTAAAGGCATTTTAGGCAGTACAAAGTATTAGTGTTGGAATGTTAGTCTAGTAAATCTTCTAAACACTAGCTGTGGAAATAATAGGATAATATCCCCCCAAATGAATTCACCCATTCCGAGTCCTCTCAGGCATCTTAAAACTAATGTTGGCATTTAAAAATTCAACAACAGCCATAATGCTTTATTCTTACATATATCTCATCATTCAAAAGTCTCAAGGAAATTAACTGTGACTCATTATGCCTTACAATATATTCAGTTATTTTCACCCTAGCAGGGAAGTACCTTTGTGCATCAGATACAAAACAGTGGTGACTGTTACAGGTTGAATTGTGGTTCCCTTCAAAGCAATCATATGCTTAAGTCTTAATCCTCAATACTCAGAATGTGATGTTAGTTGGAGATAGGGTCTTTACAGAGGTAAACACGTTAAAGTGAGGTCATCAGGGTGGATCCTAATTCAATAAGACTGATATCCCTAGAAAAAGACAAATGTTAGATCTAATGACAGACATGCATAAAAGGAATGCAATATGAAGAAACATACGGAAAAGATAGCCATCTACAAGCCAAGGAAAAAGGCCTGGAATAGATCACTCCCTCATTTATTGTCTCACAGCTCTAGAAGAAATCCCTCTGGGGATTTCGGACTTCTATCCTCTAGAGCTGTGAACCAATAAATTTCTGTTATTTAAGCCACCCAGTTTGTAATACTTTGTTACAGCAGTCCCAGCAAGTGAATACAGTGACATAGTAAAATGTTGTGTGTTACAACATAAATATTCCATTCATAAAATATAAAAATTATATTTCCCAGTACAGCTGCAATCTGACTCTAGTGCATATATGAGAAATTATCTTATATTATTAAATATTACCCCTTACAATGTCAATCATGCTTAGGAGAATTATAGCTGCAATGGCATTTGTTCCTCTGAAATGTCTAACTTTTTCACACTGATACAGATTTTTAGTATGAAATGATCTTTTGCCTTCTTTAAAATAAGCCAATTTCTGTCTATATATATAGCAAAACTACAACAAAGAAAAAGGTATAAAACATAATCATTTTCATCAGATGAATAACACTACTTTTGTTTCAGTTATGAAAATTCAGAACAGATAAACAAAGGCACAACAAGCATATTTACAAATACATTGATGTCCAGCACTGTTAGTGCCTATAACCATTATAATCATTAATGCAATAAGAATATTCAATACAACACGTGAAACATCTGTAAACATTTAATACCTACTTGTATTTTGTTTAGATGCCTTGTGCTACACTTTCGTAAGTAGAATCACATTCTAGGTGCTGGTGAACACACACACACATGCACACACACATATACTTTCATTATATAATCAGTATACTTATGTATGTCTATTTTTCATCCTATCTCAAATCATCTTTTAAAAATAATTTGGGGCCGAGCATGGTGACTCACGCCTGTAATCCCAGCACTTTGGGAGGCCAAGGCGGGTGGATCACCTGAGGTCAATAGATGGAGACCATCTCGGCCAACACGGTGAAACCCCGTCTCTACTAAAAATACAAAAATTAGCTGGGCGTGGTGGCACACACCTGTAGTCCCAGCTACTTGGGAGGCTGAGGCAGGAGAATCACTTGAACCTGGGAGGCGGAGGTTGCAGTGAGCTGAGATGGTGCCACTGCACTCCAGTTTGGCAACAGGGTGAGACTCCATCTCAAATAATAATAATAATTTGGGGATTTCACATTAGGCTTGCATAAATTAAAATATACAATTCAAGCCAGGCAATGTGGTTGATGTCTGTAATCCTGGCATTTTGTGAGGCCTGGGTGGGCAGATCACTTAAGCCCAGGAATTTGAGACCAGCCTGGGCAATATGGTGAAATCCCATCTCTACCAAAAATACAAAAAATTAACCAGGCGTGGTGGTGCATGCCTGTAGTCCCAGCTACTCGGGAGACTAAGGTTGGAGAATCAACTGAGCCTGGGCAGAAAATACTGCAATGAGCTTTGACCCTTGATTGCACCACTGTATTTCAGCTTGGGTGATAGAATGAGACATTGTCTCAAAAAAAAAATAAAAACCTCATATACATATATGTACACACACACACACACATATATGTGTACACACACATATATGTGTATACACACAATTTCATTTTTAGTTTAAAAAGTTTTAATTCTCAAAAACATATGTGTGAAAAATCTAGAATGGGAGTATTATTTACAATAACAAATCCCTACTGAGAGAAAAGTAATTTCCCCAAGATCACATCAAGTTCAAAAGTCAAATCTGGATCAGCCTGTTGCTATGGACTAAATGTTTGTGCCTCCATCTCCAAATTTGTATGTTAAAATCCTAGTCCCCATCCAAATTTGGATTAAAACTTTGAACTTAAAAAAAAAAAAAAAAAAAAAGCCCTAATCCCCAACATGATGGTATTTAGAGGTGGGGACTTTGGGAGGTAATTAGGTCATAAAGGAGGAGCTCTCACAAATGAGATTAGTGCTCTTAAAGGAAGAGGACACAAGAGAGCTTCCTTTTTCTCTCTCTCTTCCCCACACCCCCCCAACCCCTGTCACCAGATACCAGAGCCGCCAGCACCTTGATCTTGGGCTTCCCAGTCTCCAGAACTGTGAGAAATACATTTTTGTTTAAGCCATCTAGTCTACAGTAATTTATTATAGCAGCAGGAACTAAGATGCCTGTTCAAATGTGAGGAAAAGAGATAATGATATCCTAGATTACAACCCTTCCTTTCATAATTGGTAGAAAATTAACTGGTACGGTTTCTCAAGAATGGAAACTCAAAAAGAACAGTTTCCTTCCTACTCTACACCTCTCACATACTCTATACTCAACATTTAATTACAAGATGCATAGTTTGTGCCTGGAAGTTCAGTGGACTGAATTTATATTTCTGTGTCAAAATGCCAAAGAAAGCAATTTACATCAAGCTTATAGCACGTATATCTTAAAGGAAACCATGTTGTCTGTTTAGTTTTGTCAGGTTGCCATAATAAAATGCCACAAACAGGGCAACTTACAAACAATATAAATTTCTTTTTCACAGTTCCGGGGGCTGGGAAGTTCCAGAGTTTTGGTGCCTGGTGAAGGCCCATTTCCTGGTTTATAGATGGGGCCTTCTCTCTGTGTCCTCACATGATGGAAGGGCTAGCTAGCTCTCTGGGGTATCTTTTATAAAGGCACTAATCCTTTATAAAGGCACTAATCCTTTCATGAAGGTTCCACACTCATGACCTAATCAACTCAAAGGCCCTACCTCCTAATACCATCACTTTGGGGATCAGGATTTTAACACACGAATTTGGGGAGGACATAAACATTCACACCACAGCACAGTTTCTACAGACATAGTCACAGTTATAATAATTAACACATTATAATTTAATGAGATTGTATATTCTAAAATAAAATTTCAAGAAATGTATAAATATAAAACTAAATTGATTCATGATACACTAAGATTATGAAAAAAAATCAGCAATATGAATTTAGTTATCCAAAAAGGTATATAAAACACTAAACTTAGATATGTTTATTTAAAGTGGTTCCTCAGCATGTGCCCATATTTATGCAAATATAGAAACTTAAGATAAATACCAAACATTTCAAGCATCAATCAAATATGACTAAGTGATTTTAACATCATCTTATCTAGTTATACATGTATTTTCTAGCCTTCTACTACCAGAATAAAATTCTAAATCTTTTAATTTTTTTACTGAAAGACATTTTATAAACAATTTTGACTTTTAAGGAACAGTTGTGATGAAGACATTTCCTTTCCAATATTGGATCATACCATGATCTATTTCTTTTCCCTTGTTAAGATACTACTGAAACATTACTGAAAATTTGTATAAATACTATTGAAATGTTGTTCAGCAAAAAAAGAATCTCCAGTGCTTTGTCACTACGACTACAGCTGTTTTTTGACGTCGTAGTTGTTTGTTTTTTGAGACGAAGTCTCGCTCTGTCGTCCAGGCTGGAGTGCAGTGGCACAGTAGCACAGTATCGGCTCACTGCAACCTCTGCCTCCCTGGTTCAAGTGATTCCCCTATCTCAGCCTCCCGAGTAACTGGGATTACAGGCGCCTGCCACCACACCCAGCTAATTTTTTGTATTTTTAGTAGAGACAGGGTTTCACCATGTTTTTTAAATGAGTGGGTCCCCCAGTCCTCTCAAATCTACCAGCAATCAGATCTACTAGAAATCTGACACCACTTGCACCAACTGCTTTATCAGTTTTCCAACTGCTAATAGTCAAGCACATTTACAAATTCATAAACAAATCACATATATATCAAGACACTGTCTTTGAATTATATTGAAACAAAATAGGAAGGAATAATATTCTAGAGATACAATATTTTGGAAGGGAAATAAATACTACTTTAATTTAAATCCTATGACTGTCTTATCATTATGGAATGACTAGTTTGTATATGGCACATATCACCAAATCAGTCCTAACAAGGCACACTTGACTGGGTGGGAGGAATGTTCATCTCCACTTTTTTTCTACAGAACCCTGCTTTAAGACCTTCCTTTCACCCTAGTATGCCACCCCTCAGTGCAGCTGAGTTAGCCTGAACTTTTAAAATCAAATCTTCCAACACCCATTGCCATGAAAACATTTTCATTATGTCTTTTGTGCTGATATGATTTAGCTCTCACATTTCTAGCCTTTTGTTTTGTTTTTTTGTTTTTATAATACAGTGTCCTGTTCTTTCACCCAGGCTGGAGTGCAGTGGCACAATCTAGGCTCATTGCAATCTCCACCTCCCAGGTTCAAGCAATTCTTGTGCCTCAACCTCCCAAGAAGTTGGGATTACAGGCACATACCACAGTGCCTGGCTAATTTTTGTATTTTTAGTAGACACAGGGTTTTGTCATGTTGGCCAGCCTGGTCTCGAACTCCTGACCTCAGGTGATCCACCCGTCTTGGCCTCCCAAAGTGCTGGGATTACAGGCGTGAGTCACTGCGCCCGACCCTCTGGACCATCTTTGGCTTTTGAGCCCTTAAATAAAAAACTCTGATGAACTAATATTCAGACATTCAGTTATCAGTTCTTATTTTGGGTAGTCAAACATCTTTTCATTGTCAAGTTAGTCCTCAATAAAATAATTTAGTCTGGGTGTTATTGATATTTATTGCTTTTTAGGGCTTACGTATCCAGTGGTTTTGCTGTCATTCCATTTTGTTTTGATTTTGTTAATTATCTGGTGAACTTTAAGGCAGGAAATGGGTGAGCCCAAGGATCAGTGAGAACCTTCAGTCTGATTCTTTGTGTCACCCTTCAGTCTACCAAGTCAGGAAATGGGAAAATGACAGAATGTTAGCTCCATACAACTCCCTATGATTCCTGACATTGTAGATACACTATGCAATATTACTTTTTAAATAACTTTACTTAAATTTATTCTAATATGCTATATTTTAGGTATTTACTTATGAGCTAACAACTTTCATTTCCAGTTTCCAACTGAAATATTTATGTCTCCTGATGCATTTTTATAAACCCTGCTTTAAACCTTAAACACACACACACACATACACAGTCAGTCAGTCTCTCTCTCTCTCTCTTTCTGGATGTAAACTTGACACTAAAAGAAAATCTCTGGGGTCTTGACATATGTCACTGCAAATGACCTTAAATGTATAAATCTGTATGAAGTAAATGGAGACGTGAAGAAGTAGTATCTTTCCCATGTCTTTACATTATGGAGATGCGCACTCAAAAAACCAAATTACCTGTTTATATCCAAAAGGTCAGGAAATTACATTTAAAATTGTTTAAGCAAAAGGATGCTGAAAAATACATCTAACACTCACAGAGGATGAAAAAATATTTTGATAAAATGTCTTTTGCTTTCTGTTTTTAATTCCATCTTTACTAACCAGGAAAATGGTATTTTAACATGGAACTAATCTCTGACCTCATTAAAAGGTGTTTCCCCCTCTCCCCACTATGCACTTATTAGATGCTATACTCCTCTATAATCTCACAGCCACTACTGCATTCGCCTCCCAATGTGCCTTATGGTGGAGACTAACCACCAGCGTCTGGTTTCTCTCGTTCTCTTCCTCATCGCACATGCTGATTGAAGCACCAAGATTCCTGCTCACTTCAAAGAGATATTTGCTCCAAGATCAGCAACACAGGGGAAAAATCAGGGCAAGAAAACTCTTCCCACGGAAGACAAACCCTTGAAAGTGTCCTCAACTCATATTTATTTCAAACAGTTGACTGAAAAAGTTAAAATACTGCCCTACCTGAAACTCCCAATAACAACTGGAAGGGTTATTGTTTTATTGTTTGGTTTTGGATCCCCATCCATAGCTTATTGCACTCTCTGCCACAGAACATCAAGACGACTCAGGACAACTCAGAAAATGTGATTCAATCAGTTGCAACATTCAGTTTTCTTTGTAGCTTCATTGAAAGCAGTTCTAATGTGCTCTTGACAAATCACATTTTGGCAGTGCTGATATTTTTAAGGCACTGGTTGGAGGACATACACACACACAGAATTTTATATAAAGAATGTTAAATATGCCAATTTAAATACCAAATGAGAATGTAATCTCAACTAGTAGTTGTAGTAAAATTTTTTCAGTAAAAATAAATGACCAAAACTTACCAGCCTCCGCTGGGTGTAGTGGCTCACACCTGTAATCCCAGCACTTTGGGAGGCTGAGGCGGATGGATCACCTGAGGTTAGGAGTTTGAGACCAGCCGTGCCAACATGATGAAACCCCTTCTCTACCAAAAATAAAAAATTAGCTGGGCATGGTGGCACACGCCTGTAGTCCCAACTACTCAGGAGACTGAGGCAGAAGAATCCCCTGAATCCAGGAGGCAGAGGCCGCAATGAGTCAAGACAGTACCACTGCATTCCAGGCTGGGCGGCAGAGCAAGACTCCATCTCAAAAAAAAAAAACAAAACAACAACAACAACAACGACAACAACAACAAAAACATGCCAGGCACGGAGGCTCATGCCTGTAATCTTAACACTTTGGGAGGCAGAGGTGGGTGGATAACTTGAGGTCAAGAGTTTGAGACCAGCCTGGCCAACAAAGCAAAACCCCGTCTCTACTAAAAATACAAAAAAAGTTAGCCGGCCATCGTGGCAGGCATCTGTAATCCCAGCTACTCAAGAGGCTGGGGCAGCAGAATCACATGAGTCTGGGAGGCGGAGGCTGCAGCGAGCCGAGATCGCTCCACTGTACTCCATCCTGGGCGACAGAGTGAAACTCTGTTTCAAAACAAACAAACAAACAAACTTACCAGCTTCATGTAATTCATATCCTGCTTCTGTCTTTTCTAGTTCCTAAGTGCAGTTGCCAAGTATGCTATGGTGACAGACACCTAACCAAACACTTTGGAAGAGAATGGCATGAGTTTGTGAGGGCGTGTGTGTGTGTGTGTGTGTGTAAATGAGGATGTATGTGTGAGCGTGTGTGTGTGAGAGCACACACATATGCATAAGTTATTTACTCCCATTTTCCTTTATTTCAATTCATCCTTTCTGGACATTCACTGACAATCATTTCCCAGTTAAAGTCTGAATTAAAGCCTTAGCAATGCTGGTACAGAACAAAATACACATGAGATATTAGAATTACCAAATACTCTTGAGACCAAGTTTTGGCATGGAATCTACAATAAGTACATTTAGACATAAAATTAATATGTCATAAAGAGATATTATAATTAGGTTATCAAAGTGCTTAAATCTGGATCGGCAAGAACTGATTTTCGTATTCTGATAAGCCAACACAAAAGTCATGAGTTATTAATCTAGATACAGACTAAACTTCTGTATTTCAAAGCACAATGACAGAAGTAAAAGTTTCCATGTATCTTTGACGCTAATTTTTTTAAAAAAATAGTAATTTTTAAAGCCTCAGAAAATACAATTAGCAAGACTTTAAAAAATAAAATAAAAGCCTTTTTAGCTAAAGAGAAAGCCAAGGGCCGTCCTTGGCTTTAAAACTGGTTTTAGCTCATGCCAGATCATTTGTTCATTGAAAGCAGAAAAGGATACCAGCCAATGGCTTAGGTCTGGTGTTCAGATCTCAAAGGTAGATCCAACAGAAATGAACTACTTATATTTTTCCAATAGCATATTTAGTTCAACCTTAAACAAATAACTGTAAGGCAAGAAGCCAGGGTTCCAGTCTCATTAATGCCTATCTATGAGACCTTGAGTAATAATCTGCTTTTCTGGACCCCAATTTAATAAACTAAAACCCGTTCAGTGACATACAAAATGTTTCTCAGCTCAAAATCTCTTATGGCCCTATGGCATTCCTATGAGATGTTTTAATATATTTCCATGAACAGTAACTGAATTCCTTTCTCTAGAAATTAAAATGAGTAAAAATAAAATCTTGTCCTAGTAGACCTTAAGGTTATTTTCTCCAGCAGCACAGAAATGGTTATAAATTGGTAATTCCTTGTCATTCTACACCATCCAAATTAATCCTATCAATAACATTCAGTGTGTATTTTCAATACCAGGACTTACGACCTCCTCCAATTCTAGAAAATCATCTGCTAGTATCCCTTTGAATATTGTATTTGGCTTCTTTGCTGCACCCTGAAACTCCTATTAGATGCAGGATAGTGGTGTTGTTTTACTTTCCTGGCTCAGGTTTCTGACAATGAGCTGTGCACTGTAAGGCCCCTATCTACATGTAAAACACTTTGGCTTCTATTTCTCTTCAAGAAACTTCCATGTCAAATAGCAAATCTGAGGGGCAGAGATTTTCTGGTAATTATGCAGGGACAGGAAAAGCCCATCCCAGCTACAGACCTTGTCCTGAGAGCTCAGATCCATCTTTCTTTTGTGTTTAGGGGTTCTGAAGGCTTGATTCAGACACTGAAACTCTCAGCTCCTAAGGCATGTACCAGATCTGGATAGCCTTGTGGGCCACTGTAGCTTCCATTCTTTGTAAACACTATCTCTTTGGGTTCATCCTCTTTCCTGGCACCTAAAGATTTCCTGTAATTTTGTTTTAGCACTTTTTAGAAAATTTATAAAACTATGCACTTTTTAGAAAATTTCTGTCATATTTTATCCAGCATCTAATGTGTGTTCAAAGGTATCAGGGTTTTCCCATGTTAGCTCCCCTCCTAGCTACTGCTTTATCTACATTGCTCATAGACCATAAAGTGCTAACCCCAGGTGGTCACTACGGCACATTCAAAGGGTCAGTTGCAAGGTGAGCTCTACTCGCTATGCTGATGGTAGTCAAGAGAGTCCCTCTTCCTTCTAGAAAAGCCACTACCTGAAATGAATAGCTTTCCTGAAAGATGTGGGACCACAGTAAAAAATGATTTTAATGTTAAGTGTTCAATAAAGAAACAAAGTAACAACACTGCTGAAGCAATCTCCTGTAAAGAAAAGACCAGGATAAACCCAAACAAAATTTTTAGAAACAGACATGAAATGAGAGTTCTAATCAGCACAACAGAAGAGTATATCCTTACAGCATGACTTCTGGATATAATAAAAAATAATGAGAAAAATTTAAAAAATGAGAAAATCTTTCCTTTGGGCTAGTTTTCAAAACTTTTTAATTAGGAATCATACTGATATACTATAATCTTTGGATAGAAGCCTGGGTTAAAAGGAGAAGATGTAAAAGTGTATTAGACTAAAAAATCTTGTTTACATCTTCTCCCAAAAGGGGTTATTAGCAAGGATTTAAGAAGGCTTAGAAGTGCTGAAATTTCAATGTAGACTTGAAAAGGAGGTGGATATGCTAAGGATGAAGCTGTAGATGGCAAGCAGTGTAGTCCTGGACCAAAAACACAGAATGGAATCACTGGAGTGTTAAAAGAGAACTGTCCTGGCAACTTTACAAGTTGTGCTTAGAAATGACCGTCAAAGAGGTCCATGAAAGAGAAAAAAGCAGGCGGGGGATAAATGGGTATTTTTGGTGTCTTGGGATTCTCTAAGCCAAAGAGAAGATTAACACTTCATATATGGAACTGGAAGCACAGACACAGGTAACAGGAGACTAAGAATTTTACCCTAACAGAGAAAAGAAAACTGGCAGTGTGCAGGGAAGGAGAAATGGTTCATGCTGCACAGATAAAATTGGAAGGACACTGGGTGTTTGCCTTCGCTCCATCAAGCCATTCTCATTGGAAATATTTATGGAACTCATTTCCCTTGAGTTGAAAAAAGGATAGAGTGCTACACTAAAATTTGTCTCAAGTGAAAAGAAGACTTTTTCAACTTGTCTCAACACTCCAGAAGAAAATAAATGAAGGAAAACGAATTATTCTTTTTATATACAGTTTGCTGAATGAAAATGAGTGGAGTTGCAATAATTAGCTCGGGGATTCAAAACCGAAAGATAAGAGCCCTGAACTGTAATAAAAAGTTATCTAATTCTAAGGGAGTTGACTCAGTCATAACAACAGTCCTTTAACATGTGCATAACACTTCATAAAACACTGCCACACGTCTAATTTCACCTTCGTGGCAATCTCGTAATATAGAGAAACCAGAGATGACTGGTTTGCCTTTTTGTGAATTGAGGCACAGGGTGAAGTGACTTGTCCTGGTCACACACACACATGCTCATAAATGCATACAAAGGCTCACACGCACTCACTCACAGTCAACAGCAGGACCTGGTGATGCCTACTCATCCCTCTTGTGGCCCAAGCCCTCTGCACTCCCCTTTCTTTTAATGTACCTGTATTCATTTTACATGTATTGGCATACTTTCAGATAAGGCTTTTTAGATTTCAGAATCATTCCTGGATTGTTGGCTAAGTGATGCTCGCCCATCTGTGGGGTAGAGAGGGAACATTAAATCTGCAAAAAATCCTCATGAAGGCAAAATATGTACCTTAATAGCAGATTTACAAAAGCATTAGTAATAGTCTGAAGGATAATAACATATTACCCAGTTGTCTCACAAGCACTGGAAACACTAGAACAGCACACACCAGAGATAATGTGCAGCTTCAGACTCAGACCCCTTCAGGCTCCCTTTGGCAGATCCCACCTCTCTCAAAAGTGGCTCTCTTTACACTACCTACACCTCAGTCCTGAACTATACAATGGGCAGAATAGTATCTACTTCACTGTGTTCATACAAGGATTAACTAAAGCAGGATCATGCACATGAAGTACCCAGAAGTGTCTACATGGATTAAGTACTTAATGAATAATCCCCTCCCCTGAGAATAAATTGCCCTTCCCTGGCAATGTATGGAGTGCATTCATTCTTCTGTCACAAAAAAGACCCAGTGACAGTCATCATTCTGAAACTAAGTCTTGTGTAAGTTTGGTACATGGCTTCCTATGTAAGGAAAGATAGTAAGATCCATGGGCTGATATTCCTGAAACAAGAGTTAAGGTCTGATTTGTGACTGATTTCCTTCAAGTCTAAAGAGAATCCATGTGTACTGGCGTGTGCTTCTCACCCAACATGAATGAAGCAGCTTCATAGGTAGTTTTCTACGACTCACTGTCCTCTTAGCCACTCAACCATCTCCCACTCCCACCAAAGAACACATAGGGCTCTCTGTTGTGAGGCTCTCAGTGTGTTTCTGATTTCAGTGAATATCTGTGTGTGTGTGTGTGTGTGTGTGTGTGTGCAGGAGTGGGTGGATATAGTTTTGGTCTGACCTTACATTTGAACAAGGGCAAGGAGAGGGTAGAAACAGTACCTGTCATTAGCCACACACAAGTGATTCATTCTGCAATGGCTCTCAGAAATAATCTTACTGAATTGAGATTAAAGTATTTTAGCTTCTTCACTGTCAAACTAAAATCTGCAAAAAATTCAGAAACATTAGACTTTATATCTTAGAAATAGCCAGAGCCATAGGGATCATCTAGGCCAACAAAGTGAGGTCTGTGGTTATTTCCTTTCCCACTTTACAGACAAGAAAAATAAGTCTGAAGATAGAGATTTGTTCAGTCACACAAACCTCCAAACACCCAGTCCAATAATTTTTTCTTTTGTTTTCTGAGACAGTCTCACTCTGTTGCCCAGACTGGAGTGCAGTCGCATGATCTCGTTTCACTGAAACCTCTGCCTTCCAGGTTCAAGGCAATTCTCCTGCCTCAGCCTCCTGAGTAGTTGGGATTACAGGCACCCGCCACAACATCTGGCTAATTTTTGTATTTTTAGTAGAGATGGGGCTTTGCCATGTTGGCCAGGCTGGTCTCGAATTCCTGACCAGAAGTGATCCACCTGCCTCAGCCTCCCAAAGTGCTGAGATTACGGGCTTGAGCCATCATGCCTGGTTGATTTCTTCATAATCATACACTGCTCCTTTCCCTCCTCCATCAGTTAATGAATTCGCAAGGACTTCCTCTTTCTTCTAGCAGCATTCATTCCCTTTTGAACCATTTACATGCAGGTGATGTCCCTATTTATATCCCAGCCCAAACCCTTCCCAAGAATTCCAGACTTTTCAACACCTGCCTACCAGAAATCATCACGTGTCCAACAGTTCTCTCAAACTTAACATGTTTGAAACTGAGTTCCTATCTCTGACATTCCCCCCAAACTTCTCTCCGTGCAGATTTTCCCATTGAAGTAAATGACAACTCCATTCCCCAAGTTGCTCCAGTCAGAACTCTTGAAGCCAGCCTGACTCCTCTCTCTCTTTCTCTTTGAGACAGGGTCTCACTCCATCATCCAGGCTGCAGTGCAGTGGTGTGATCACGGCTCACTGCAGCTTAAACCTCCCTAGCTCAAGGGAGCCTCCTGCCTCAGTTTCCCCAGTAGCTGGGACTACAGCACGCGCCACCATACTTGGCTAATTTTTAACAATTTTTGTGATGATGGGGTCCTACTATGTTTCCCAACTCCTAGGCTCAGGCAATCCTCCTGCCTCAGCCTCCCAAAGTGTTGAGAATACAGGCATGAGCCATTGCACCCACTGACCCCCCAAATCTTACCACATCTCACTGTCAACAAATTCAAATCTGACATCACCATGGTCTAACTCATCAACAGTTGCCAACCATAGTGTTACAAAAGCCTCCTAACTGGTCTTTCTGCTTCCATTCTTGCCCTCTGCCCCCACTACCCTCCATTTCTCCAGCAGTTCATTCTCAATTCAGCAGCCAGAATGATCTTTTTGAAAAGAAGAAATTAGATGATGTTGTTCCTTGGCTCAAAACCCTTCAAAATGTTCCCTTTCACTCAAGTCCTTTCAAAAGCTCAGGACACTCTACATTATTGGCTGTCCTTCCCCTACTTTTCTCACCTTCCTATACTGTCCCCCTCCAGACATACTGTCCATCCTTGCTGGGACCGAAATACACAGGCAGTTTCCTATACGTTTATGGTTGCTTCTGGCTGCAAAACTCTTGCTCCAGTGAGCTGCAAGCTCACTCTCTCCTCTCTTTCAAATCCTTATTCACATGTTACCTTTGGCGTGGGGGTCTCCTTCCCACCTCCCTATCTCTCACATTCCCTATCCTCCTTCCCTGCTTTTTTTCCTCCTTCATTTTATTTATCTCATCTAACATACTATGTATTTTCTTTATCTTATTATTTTCTGACTGCCCTCATCTTGGTTATAACAGAAGAACAGAAAGTATCTGGCATATTTGACAAGTAAATGAGTAAATCAGTGAATGGATAGAATTCTCTTTAAATCAGAATGGTTCCCAAAGCAGGATTAGAGCAAATGCTAAGAAAAAAACTGTTTATATTAAAGACACTTACACATTTTATTATTTGCACATATGTGCCTGCCTGTGTATGTACATGGGTTTAGTTGCTGTGAGGATGCCTGTGAATAACCAAACTCTCCGCTCAGACCTGCCCCCCAATCCTTCCTTATATACAGAAAAAAATACTGCATAAACTAGAAACGGCAAAGCCAACGTAATCAATAAAGAACGCTGCTTTAAGGTGTTTTCCTCATATAAAAGCTAATTTTACTCTTCGGAAATCACTAACAAGCTCGGGCAAACTTTTATGGATAGCTGGTGTTTTTTTGAAGGTATGTGTGCACACAAGAGGGATATATAAATTGTTAGGGCAGATGAATTTCTTTAAACATGACTACAGACTGTACGTTTGGTCAGCAAAGTGCTAATGAACAGAGAGGTATAAAATGTTGCTTGTGCAAGAAACAGAACAGGAGACATGCCTGTTATAGGTACCTGTATTCTTCACTAAGGAAAACCAGGACAACTGTGAGAGAAAACATTTTTAAGAAGATACTCTCCACCTGTTTTTCTAGGTCCTAATGAAAAACCCATCTTTTTTCCCCCAAAAACTGTATGTTTTTTGTATACTTTAAATTTTAAAGAATTCATGACTGAACTTTATAAGTTATGGTCAACTATCTGAGAAACATTTTGATCCATTTTTGTTTTATCTATAGAGTAAGTAAAATGAAGCTCAGAAATCAAAAGACTGATGAATTTAGTTTTTTTCCCCCATTTTTGAATCATTTATATTTTTTGGCCACTAATAAACAAGAAAATGGGCAAGACAATACTAAAAAAGAAACGAATTGAGTAATTCACTCACCAGGTAATTTTCTCGTGCACTATGGAGAAATGGCGTATTCTTGAAAGCTCAAGAGCAAAGCGTATACAAACATAACGTCCTGCTGCTGTTGTCACTGTTGTCATTTTGCTTTGCTTTAGAAGACAAGGATATCACAGGTAACTTAGGATTGTGAGTCTAGGCTTTAGAAATCATCCTCGCGGGTATGAACTCTGCTCTGCCTCTTATTACCTCTAAGGCTTTGGGAAAGTCACTTAGTTCTTTTCATGTTTCATTCTCTCCACCTGTAATAGTGTATAAGCGTATCATTCCAAACAGGTGTGAGAATTCAATGACATAATGTCTATAAAATATTTAGTAGGCTGTCTGGGAGTAGGAAGCATGAAGTATTAGCTGTCTTTTAGTAAGAGTAGCTTTTAAATTCAGTTTCCCAAACACCATTGGAAGGTCTTTCTGTCTCGTCACCAACACAAAATAAAAATAAGCTCTTGTTTTAAAAGTGTTAGGGGTGAGGGGTGGAGAAGTCTTCTCAAAGTTCTCTTCTTCTTTCTGAAAGACCGCATTTCTTTTTTTTTTTTTTTTTTTTTTTTTGGTCACAGTTTTTCACTTCTGGATCATTTTATTAAACCCCTAGTACTGTCAACGACCTACAACTGGTGATAGGAAGCGATATTCAACACCTGTAACAAAACACACTTCCCTGTTCCCCGTGCTGAACTCATCTGCTTCCCTGCTCACTGCCATCCTTTACCCAAACTACTAAGCAGCACAGCCACTCCCCCCACTCCTCACCACTGACAGCATTCCTTGAACTCTCTCCTTGGAACACATTCCTCTCAACCCCATACACACAACACATCAGAACTGCGGCACTCTTCCCTGTCTTTCTCTTTTCACAGCATCACTGCCATCTTTCCCTGTGGCCTTTCCTCTCTTTGCTCTTTGTGCTCTTTGATTGCCTTTCTAATTACCACCAAGAGGAATGAGTGAGGCGACTCCACCGACAGAAATAGGTGCCACACACAGGTGGTCTGTCACGAGGTCACTGCACTAAGGCACCTCACCTGTAGATTTCAGCTCACAGAAACACAAACCAGAGAAGAGGACACCTCCCAAAGGTGAAAGGCATTTTAGAGAGGACCTGTTGAATTTTCCATTCAAAAGTTGTGTGTGTGTGTGTATTATGGACTAATGAATTCAGGAGTCTGCCATTACCAAAACATAGCATGACAAGAAAGAATTCTTCTGAATATTATAAGAACACATTTTGAACTGACAATCTAACCAGAAAGGTTAAAAAAAGTTAAAGTAAAAACTTATGGCTTCATAATTAAGAAAACTATTATGAGTTTAGCTGATAGGAAATATTTTGAATATGCCTGAGAAAACAGGGTAAAAATAAGGTAATATAAAATTTTACTTACACTGTCTAAGGACATGGTTCCCCAAGCCAGAGAAGACACTGGGGAAAGCTTGAGAAAAAGTCCAGCTTTGCTAGATGTGCCAGAGACGGAAACACCAAGAACAGGAGACAGATGTAAGCCAGTGATGGGAACAACAAGACAATCTGAAAAGCCTCGAAACCAAGCAGCCTTAGACAGGATTCTGTCTCTCTCCTCTTTCCCCTTCTTTTTTTTTTTCTCATTGGTGATTTCTACTGTCTCTCTTCTCTTCCTCCTCCTCATTCCTCTGTCTTCGCTTTGTCCTTTCTTCCTACACAAGCCTTTTCTAGACAACCACTTGCAATCATAAGACAAACCTTAAACCTACATGATATTATCCTATAATACTGTATATTTTCTGTATCACTTGACTACAAAGCATTTTCACATCCATGATCTCATGTCACTCTCTGAGGTAAGTAAACAAAATATTTTAATTGTCAATGTATGTATAAGAAGATAAACAAAGGCTTAATGAAGTTCACTTCAGATATTCTAGGTACGAGTCTTCATAGACATTATCTATGTTATTTATCAAAATAATTCTTGTGGATACGAGCTAGGTTGAGGATTTCAACCATCCCTAGGCAGATTTGGCGGGAGGGGCTGTAGTCAGAATAGCACTGAGTTGGATAACAAAGAAGCTTTTAACTATATCTTTTTTAAAAATTTCTTTAAAAATCTGAGAAACTATGATAAATATTAATATTTGTTATATCTGCATAGCAATGCACAGGTGTTAAACAATTCATTTTGTTTTCTCTATGTTTGAAATATTTCATCAGAAAGATAAGAAAAAAAATAGCCTTGTTAAGGGGATATCAGTATTTCCCTTTTCAGATGAGGAAAAGTAGAGTACAGATAGTTAAGTGATTTGCCATGCAAAGTTACACTAATATCACAAGTTGTAGATAGAGGACTCTGACTATTAATAACTAACAAAGGGCTGGGCTAGGTGGCTTATGTCCGTAATCCCAACACTTTGGAAAGCTGAGGCGAGAGGACAGCTTGAGGCCAGGACTTTGGCAGCCGGGGCAGCACAGACAGACCCTATCTCTACAAAAATAAAAAAAATCAGCTAGGCATGGTGGCACACACCTGTAGTCCCAGCCACATGAGAGGCTAAGGCAGGAGGACTACTTGAGCAGGGGAGGTTGAGGATGCAGTGAGCTATGACTGTGACATTGCACTCCAGCCTGGGTGACAGAGCGAGACCCTGTCTCTAAAGAAATAATAATAATAGTAATAATAACTAAGATCTAGATATAAATTCCTTAGTTCTGGGTATTTTGGTAGATTTCCTTATTATATTACTCAAAAGAGAAGCAAAAGAAATTGGAGTGAGTCATTCCTTTTGTGATCAATGTCAATCTAAATATATAAATGATTAATTTCCTAATAGTGGTCTGAAAATGACTGGACAAGATGAATCACACACAATTGGAGGATCAAGCAGTGTCTCTCTTCTAGACCGGATGTTGTAGGAAGAGAATTTTAATGATGTCTTCCACCCCCCACCACCAGTGGATGATGTCACCTAGAGCAATAATATCCCACCTGTCCAGATGGCTCAGGTAGGGCACAACCTACAATGACCACAACTGCCACTCTTGGGAGTCCACTAATTAAATTATTTACAGAATTGCACCTAAATTGTGGCCTGGGTAAAGGCATGAGAAACTTTTATTTCCTTCCAAATCCAAAATTTAAAGTAAAAAAAATAAAGTTACTGACATGAAGCACTGAACTTTGTCGTTCACTCATGTTTATGCATAGTCATCACTTTACGGTCCCCAAGACATTGTCAAATACTTTAGTTCATTAAGTCCTCTAAAATGGGACCACTGGCAGAGTACTGCGGAGTGAGACCACTTGGATATGTCTGTGCCCACACAAATGCACTCAGGGACTTGAAGCCAGAGTTCTGTGCATGCATGTCAGCTCCCCGAGTTAGAGGTGAGTATAACTTAGGACAAGTTACCCACTCTTTCTGAACTTCTATTTTGTGATCTCTAAAATAAGGATAATAATGCTACCTCACAGAATCATTGTGAGGAATAAATCATTTATATGAAGCAATGTTGAAAACTGCAAAATACTATAAAAAGGTAAAATTTAATATGTATAGCAATGTTTTCAAAGACACATTTTCATGTAAACCCAACTGTACCTTTTAAACTAGTGGTCAGAGAACCTTTATTTCTTGCATAGACCTTGGGGCCAAGATTTTTCAAACTTGCTGCCTTATAACATCTATTTTTAAATCAAAATGAGAGAAATTTTCAAAACAGCTCTTGTAAATATATTCATAGGCTGCCTAGCACAAAGTGCATCAAATAAACGTAATAAATTAATATATCACAATAAATGCTGAAAATAACTCAGAAGTCACAACCAATGAAGTGCCTTTGTCCACAAGAAGAAAATGGTTGCCCCAAGCAATTTTATCAACATACTTGGTAGAAAACACATTATAGAGTGGGCTTTTAAAATGACAGTTTAAATAAATAAAATGGAATATTATAGCATTATACTCATAAAATCATGTCTTTGAATGGAAACAATATAATGAAACCATCATTTTTATATATTTTTAAGGACTCTGTCACGTATTTTGGTTGTTCGTCTCCTGGTATCTTCAAGGCTTGGACGCTATTCTAAATAATCCATTTGGGCATAGAAAATTAACCTTGACACTAGAGGCAATAATAATACATTTATTTGCATATTTCCCTGATTACCTGGTTGGATCAATCCAATTCCCAGATCTTTCCTCTTTTTGCCAGCCCTGCGAAGTCCTTTGTTTCATATAAAAGTCTAGAGTACTTGTGTGAACAGTATTCAACATTTGGAAAAGACTTTATACCCCAAAATTAAAATTTAAAACTATGTAAACATTTATTTCATTAAGTAAAAATTTATTTAAACCAATGTTCTTTGCTCTTTTCCTAACACTTGAATTATTATTCATAACTATATATATATGTTTACCACATCAAAATCTCAGATTTAGAATTTATTAAGAAAAATTAAATATAGTAAGTCCTCACCTTATTGATAGATTCTTGGAAACTGAGTCTTTAAACAAAATGAATATAACAAAGCCAATTTTATTACAGGCTAATTGATAAAAACATGACTTAAGTTCCTATGGCATATTTCTGGTCACAAAAAGTCACCAAACTTCTCAATAAAGAAAAAATGCTTATAATATTAAACACCAAAATGTGAATTACAGATACATTTAAGAAAGATTAATAAAAACAAGTGAGAAAATTACCCGCTTTTTCCAGTTCTGGGTCTCAGGTGGCCAGAGTGTTTCCAGCAGCTCAGGGTACAAGGTGGGACCCAGCCCTGGACAGGGTGTCAGCCCATCACAGGGCTCACTCAAACACACCACGCTCACCCAGATTGAAACAATTAGATACATGGATGAACCTAACGTGCACATCTTTGAGATATGGGAAGAAACCAGAATACCCAGAGGAAACCCCGGAAGACATGCCAAGAACATGTAAACTCCACACAGAGGTGGTCCAGGTACAGAATTGATTTCTTTTCTCATCAACGTTATAACGAAAGGACATTAGAAGAAACGACATCATTCAAGGACCAGCTGTAATGGAATGTTTTGCATACAATATATAATAAGAACATAAAATATGAAAAATAATCTATTGTGATTCAGTTTAACAATGCAGAGCTAACTGGTTCAGATTAGACATAAATGTACCAGAAGCAAATACTGGAAGCTACAAATGTACCAGAAGCTAGGCTATCAAACTTCCTTTATTTTCCAATAACAGATATTGAATGAACAAACCAAGCAAGTTGCCCATTTTAGAACACTAGTTATCTTGGAGTGACTCATACGTCTTTCCCCTGAAGGAAAATTATACACTGAATGAATCCTCAACTTCACACGGGAACGTGCACATCTTCCCAAAACTTCTCCAAACTGCCAATGCTTCCGCCATTTCTTCAACAATTCAGATGCTGGGGTCACTGACGAGTCTACCGTTTTCTGTTCCACCCCTACACCTAATCAAAGCTCTGCCTTTCCTTCATGTGTAACTTCTCTGTGACATTTTGTAGCTGTCCTCATTGCCAATGTTCTATTAATAGCTGACATTTATTGAGCATTTACTATATGCCCACTAACGGGATAGGCCCTTTACAGGCACTAAGATATGGGTGTGGTTATGCTACAGAAGAGAAAACTAAGCGCTAGTGGTAACAGAGGCAGGATTGTAACCCACGGAGACCAACTCCAAAGTCTATGCTCTTAACCACTCTACCAGCCTGTTTCCGCTTCTATCACTAGTACCCAGTATTGGATCCTCCTTCCTCAGGCCTCTACAACTCCAGTCCATTTTACAAACCCCTACAGGAAACCAAAACACATTCAATATCAAGGGGCTCCTGATGTTGAAAGTGTTGTAGTTTCTTGTGGGGCTTTCCAAGATGAAGTGCAGTGATTTAGGTGGTTGTCTGCACTTTCCAGGACAACCCTAGAGCAGTGAACCTACCAGTCATCCTCAGATGGAGCGGGCCTTTTCTTCAATTAGGTTCCAGGCAGCTTCCCAGCTTGAAACTGCAAACAGGCTTTCAAGACACAATTCCCCAGCTGAAAATGTTCAGTGGCTCCCTGCTGCCCACAGACAAACAGAGAATGCCTCTATCATGTGAGCAAGGCTCCACCGTCAGACAGAACCTGCCTGAAATCAGCCCTCTCCCCTGCCATTCTCCAGACCAGTTCTTCAGCTCCAGCAGAGCTGTTCTGCTCACTGTTCACTCAACTTTTCCCACAAGTCTCTACAGGTACCCCTTTGCTTATGCCACCCTCAGGCCTAAACTACCATTTCCCTCTCCTTTCCTGTCAAAATTTCAAGCTTCAAGGTCCATACCAGAACCATCTTTGATTCCTCTGGATCTGAGGCTTCTCTTGTGTCTACACTCTACTAACTCATGTGGCCCAGGCCACTTTCCTGTCACACCATTTATTATTTCATATTTACAATTTCCTTTGGGTTTGATTTTCAAGTATATATCTCTCAAACTATATATTTATAGTTTATATAATACATATATTAAATATATAGTATATCTATTTCTCAAACTATATATTTCTCAAAGTATATATTTCTCAAACTTGATGGCAGGAAAAACTCAACTTTTATTTCACTGATCAAACAGAATACTTTCTACAAAGTAGGCCCTCAACAAATGTGTATTGATTTTAAAGGAAAATAAATAATGTCCCCCCAAACAAGAAAAATATATTGGGAGGCTAAACATTACTTTATGATATATTATATACAATCTTCACACACACGGCTTGTCAAACATGGCTGAAGGTAAGAGGAATGTCTTAAAATTCTGCTTAATGTGAACTCAGAAGTAAGAGAACTAAAGAAGAGTATATTAGATTATCTTAGAGATGCTGCCTGGAATACCAAGTGCCCTTTCATCAGTTGGTTTGACATCAGTTCTGCAGGCACCATGCGTTGCTACAGAGGACTAACTGGTGGCCTATGAGAAATAAGGGGACAGGAAAAAAAGAAATTAAAAGTATGAAAGAAATTATAAAAGGTAAGTAAATGTAAAAAAGAAGAAATTAGATAGCCTCAATGAGAGATCCAACAAGACAAAGGATATTACTACTTCCCTATTCAAATCTAATCTAACCATCTAGTAATTCTTTTCACAAAGCTATTTCTGTAACACATTTGCAACTAAAGAAAAGACGCATTAGATTATTAAGAACCAGTTAGAAAAGATGAAAATAGAACCCATGAGAAGATGTATTTTTAAATGATCATCCAAAAACGCTAAAGGATGTCAAATTTACCATTAACATTCTGCCTAACAACAACAAAAACAATTATGGATAAACCTTTGTGACATTTAAAAGAATTGCATATGAAGTGTCATGGTTTTATGGAAATATAACAAGCCAGTAAGTACCAGATTTAATTAAAATTTCAGAATCATGAAAAAGAAATGACCTATTTAACTTGACATTTTGTAGGTTTCACTACCTCTCTGTGCCTTCATTATCTCAGATGTAAAACAGGAATAATACTAGTACCTACCTCATAAGCCTCTCCTAATAATAAGTGAGTTAATTCCCCAAAGGTTTAGAGAAAGGCCCACATCTGGTGTGAGTATTCCTACTATCCTTGTTTTCCCACTCATAAAACAGAGAGGTTTGCATTAGCAAAAAAAAAAAAAAAAAAAAATGCATTTAAGATTAATAAACTGGGGTTTTTAACTCCTCCAATAACTATGGCAAAGTTCATGCCCTATGACCTGCTGAAAACAAATTTTATTCAGCAAGATGCAAAATTAAATTCTGTGGCTCATTCTGGTTTTGTATACAATCTGCCTTTTTCTCCATACTGCCCTATTCATTTTAAATGCCTTAAAAATATTTCCTAAAAATGGAAGAAAATCAACCCCAATCATTGTTCTTAAAAACATTTAGAGAGTTCAATAATATGTCTAGGTACAAAATATACAGCAATCAATTACATTCGTATATGCCAGAAATGGCCAATTAGAAGATGTAATTTAAAAGATCACTGTGTAAAATACTTAGGAATTAGTAGGAGAAAATTTTCTATTAATAAATGATACTGGGAAAACTGGCAGAAAATCTAGGAAATAAATTAAATAGGTGTAACTTTTCTTAGCCATACATTTCAAATGAATTTGAAAGTTAAATGCAAAAACCAAACATTATTAAAGTAGTAGGAGAATGGATACGAGAATGTTTTTGTAATCTGAGGATTCAGGAAGTTTCTCCATGCCTAATACTGAAGGCAGAAACCATACAACAATAGCAGCCAACATTCACCAGCTTACTATGCACTGAACATATATCTTATTTATTATCATGTTACTATGTGACATGCAATTCTTCATTTTACATATAAGAAAAGGGACTTAACGAAGTTGAGTACGTTTAAAGAAAGAAGACTCAGATAAGTAACTTTAATGTCAATGTATATGGTCTATCCTCATTATTCACAGATCCCTTATTTACAAATTTATCTGTAACTCCAATATCAATACTCACAGTCATTTGAAAACATGTACATGCAGAGTGGCAAAAAATTTGAGTCATTGGATACGCACCCCCATAGCTTAAGTCAAACAAGGCTGCCATCTTCTTTCAGATCTCATACTGTATTGTCCATTTCTTTTTTTTCTTTTTTCCTTTTTTTTTTTTAGAGATGGAGTCCAGCTCAGTCACCCAGCCTGAAGTGCAGTGGTGTGATCTTGGCTCATGACAACCTCTACCTCCAGGGTTCATGAGCCTCTCCTGCCTCAGCCTCCTGAGCAGTTGGGATTACAGGCAAATAACACCATGCTGGGCTAATTTTTGTGTTTTTAGTAGTGACAGGGTTTCACCATGTTGGCCAAGCTGGTCTCGAACTCCTGACCTCAAGTGAATCCACCCGCCTGGGCCTCCCAAAGTGCTGGGATTTCAGGCATGAGCCACCACTCCCGGCTTCTCATTGTTTATTTAGTGTTTTTTCTTTTTATTTATTTATTTTTGCACCTCACCTTGGTGATTTCACTGTTTAAAATGGCTCCCAAGGATAGTGCTGAAGGGTTGTCTAGTGTTCCTATTTACGTAAAAGAAGGTTGTGACTTGCCTTACAAAGACAATCCATTCAAGCATAAGTTACATTGCCTTTGGTCATGAGTTCAACGTTAATGAACCAACAATATATAGTTAATAAGGTGTCTTTAAACAGACTCATACATAAAACAAAGTTATGTACTGATGGACTGATGAAAATGTGACAGGAACCTAACTCTGTATTTTCTCCAGGAATAGTGGTTCTGTAGTCACTCATTCAGTGTTCACAGTCTTCACTGAATATTACTACTACAGATAATGTGAATCAACTCTTGTTTTAAAAAGTAGTCAAGACCAGGCGTGGTGGCTCACGCCTGTAATCCCAGCACTTTGGGAAGTTGAGGTGGGTGGATCACCTGAGGTCAGGAGTTTGAGACCAGCCTGGCCAACATGGCAAAACCCATCTCTGCTAAAAGTTCAAAAATGAGCCAGGTGTGGTCGCGGGCGCCCGTAATCCCAGCTACTCAAGAGGCTGAGCAAGAGAATCACTTGAACCTGGGAGGTGGAGGATGCAGTGAGCAGAGATCGTGCCACTGTACTCCAGCCTGGGCGACAAGAGCCAGACTCCATCTCAAAAAAAAAAAAAAGATCAGGATTAGAATCCAGGCATGTCGTCGGAGTCCAGAGATCATACTATTACACATAGTCATGCTCATTCCATACAAAGGAAACAACTGATAGATTTGACTACCCAAAAAGGACAAACTGGGGGGTGGGGGGAGGAATACCTATCATATATATTACAAGGAATTATTAACATTAGCAGTTTTTCAAATCAATACGAAAAAGAGAAAACGTTAAAAATAAGTAAAGGATTTAACAGATAATTCATACACAGATATACACAAAATTAGTAATGAGACAGAAAATTATTCAACCTTTCTAGTAATTAAAGAAGTAAAAATAAAACAATTATAAAATACTGTTTTTAAACCTACAGATATATCAAATATTAAAAAGAATTATATCACCCAGCATTTAGTGTGTGTATGCAGACAGGCTGCCTGACAAAATGAAAAGTGATATCTTTTTGGAGGACAATCTGACAGTAGGTATCAACAGCTGTAGTGTTAATAATAAATTTTGAACTGGAACTTTCAGTTCTAGGAATGGATACTGTGAAAGTATTTGAGCATCACTGAATAAACAATAAGCATAAACTTCAAAAAAAATCTTGGCTGGGCATGCTGGCTGACGCCTGTAATCCCAGCACTTTGGGAGGCTGAGGCGGGAGGATCATTTGAGGTCAGGAGTTTGAGACCAGCCTGACAAACATGGTGAAACTGCCATCTCTACTAAAATACAAAAATTAGCCGGGCGTGGTGGCCTGCCCCTGTAATCTCAGCTACTCGGGAGGCTGAGGCAGGAGAGTCCACTTGAACTCAGGAGGTGGAGGTTGCAGTGAGCCCAGATCACACCTCTGTACTCCAGCCTGGGGAACAAATCGAGACTCCCTCTCAAAATAAATAAATAGACACAAATAAAAAAATAAAAAAATCTAAAACTTGAATATTAGAGGGAACTGAGTATGTTTGTGTGCATCCACACACTGTAATACTAAACAAAGGTGTAGCTCTGTACTTATTGGCATGGAAAGATGCTGACCACATATAGCTGAGTGAGAAAAGCTGACTGTGGTAGGTATAGTTTGATTCCATTCATGTCTGCATGTAAGTATGCAAATTAAAACACAGATTGCTTACAAGTAAGAGATTGGATTTAGAAACTAGTTTCCTCCCTTGCGCTGGAAGAGCTTGGTCCTGAGAACCACATCAAAGAGGATTTCACTGGATCTCATAACTAAATATTCTAAATCTTCCCAAGAAATTCTATGATATTTCTTAGAATTATAGAGTAAATAGGTGTGGATGGCACTGTCCCACTGAGAAGCACTGACAGGAATGGAATGCACATGAGGTATGAACAGATGCCCATCACAATGACTGGCGTTGGGCATCTGACTTCTGTTTGGAATACAGGGGCCATCATCCATCAAAGACTCCTAAAGTTTGACATTACTAGATTTAGGAAAATAGAATGCCATGATGAGATGCAGCATCACTGTCAGGCAGAGGCTTACAAGAAAGGATGAGACGAGAACTGAGAGCAGCAGGAATAGCTTTAAAGCTAAATCAGAAAGAACAAGAAACCTACACAGTTTGCATTTCATATGTGTTCCTTTTCTGGCTTATTAATATTTTCTGTCATAAAGAGATAGATGCTTCACCATAATGTATGTGGGTATATGATTATGTGTGTGTGTGTGTGCGCGCTACTAGATAGAAAAACGTTATGATTGACACCAAAAAAGAGGGACCATCAGGAAGAGTGTATTCATGATGTCAGCAGTTACTGTGATCCAGTTGTTTCATAATAGAGAATATTAGAATCCCAAAAAGAATTCTGTGCAAAATTCCAGAATTTTTTTGACTGAGCAAAGGTGCCTTGAAGGTTTAAATAAAGGCATCTGGCATTTGCACTCAACTGTCACAGCCAGTAGTGATAATCCAACCCATATGGTGCATGGGACAGCTTTTTCAAGAGCATTTCTAACAGTGGCTGGAACAAGGCAGTTAATGGCAGAAGTTACTGTAATAAGAGAGTGTCTGTGTGGTTCTAGGGGAACCCTTTGCTCTACAGGAAAAGAAACATAAACAAATGAGATCAGCCCACTAACAATGCATGCAAGTTATTATAATCCACAATTTAAAATATAAGATAAGAAAAATATTTATGTAGCCGGGCGCGGTGGCTCAAGCCTGTAATCCCAGCACTTTGGGAGGCCGAGACGGGTGGATCACGAGGTCAGGAGATCGAGACCATCCTGGCTAACACGGTGAAACCCCGTCTCTACTAAAAAATACAAAAAACTAGCCGGGCGAGGTGGCAGGCACCTATAGTCCCAGCTACTCGGGAGGCTGAGGCAGGAGAATGGCGTGAACCCAGGAGGCGGAGCTTGCAGTGAGCCGAGATCCGGCCACTGCACTCCAGCCTGGGCGACAGAGCGAGACTCCGTCTCAAAAAAAAAAAAAAAAAAAAAAGGAAAAATATTTATGTAAATATTTACCTTGTCTATGATTAGGAAAAGACGCTCTCAGCACAAAAGCAATATAAGAAAACAAAGAAACAAAAATGTATCTGTTCTCATAAATGTATTAACACAATGTGCATATAAAAATTCATGAAAAAAGTAAAAATAAAACCACAACTTGGGGGAAAGAATTTTGCCAAAATTTAAGACGTACAAAAATATTCATCATAATGTTTATAACATTGAAAACAAAAGGAAAACACCTAAAATGTGAAATATTTATAGATTTTTAAGTTATGCTACAGCATACAGGAAAATATTATAGACCATGAAAATTATGTTTTTGAAAAATGTCGATATCAAGAGCACATAATGTTAAGATTTAAAAGATTACAATTCCTAAGACTATAAATAGATTAAATAAATATATTCCTTTTTAATCACAGGAAAAAATAACAGAAAGTATGTCATAATAATACTACTACTCAGCCAGGTGTGTTGGCTCACACCTATAATCCCAGCACTTTGGGAGGCCAAGGTGGGCGGATCACCTGAGATTAGGAGTTTGAGACCAGCCTGGCCAAACATGGTGAAACCCCATCTCTACTAAAAATACAAAAATTAGCCAGGTATGGTAGTGGGTGCCTGTAATCCCAGCTACTCGGGAGGCTGAAGCACAATAACCACTCGAACCCAAAAGGTGGAGGTTGAGGTGAGCCGAGACGGTGCCACTGCACTCCAGCCTGGGCAACAGAGCGAGACTCCATCCCAATAAATAAATAAATAATACTTAACATCTTCTGTGACAGGCATCATGTTGTTCTTCATATGCAATAACTCACTGAAGATTCAAAACGACCCTGTGTGATGAGTACTATCATCACTATTTTTCAGAAGAGGAAACCGAGACATAGAGAAGTGAGATCACTTGTCCGAGATCACATGACTAAAAAGTGCAAAGCTTGGAAATGAACTCAGCCAGTCCACTTCCTGAGCCTGTGTGCTAGCCACTATCACAAATCCCTGAGAGTTAAGTCATTTCTGATTTCAAAGGCTCATAAATTACAATATCTAAATATGTTATGGATAGAGTGGAATTTTATTTCTATCTTACCTATAAGATTTGAGCGATTCTCACTAACAAGTCCTGGAAACATTCATATTAATTTCCATAAGTCTGAAGCCTCTGATCCTCTCAACTTACAGGATATCAATATATGTAATTTAATGAAGATGCAAAATTCTCAGCTGCTGTTTCCTTTGTATGTTCATCACTGTCCAAGTAAATTCCTCTTAGAGGACAAAATCCTTGGGGAGATTTGTTGCGTTTCCATTTTTGTGTGTTTTCTATAAGGTTATTACATATATGTTGAGTATGGAGCCAAACGATTTTGGTTTCTGTCCTTCCCACTATTTATTCCTATTCAAAGGAAATTTTAAATACAAACTAGCTACCCATTCATCAAGATTGTTTCAAATTTATTTATGGCGCAGCATAGAGAAACCTCTGGGAATAACAACTTTAAATCTATTATAGTTTCTATTAATGTAGTCACTAATTGCTATGAGAACAATTTTGGATATGCTAACATAAAGTAAACTCATTCCAACAGACTGCTATGAATAGCTTTGCATATTCTCACAAAAGACATGAGAATTTTGTAAGTTTGGAGGGTGGGAAAGTAGAAACATGGTTTTCAGATTTTCTTTTCAAACATTGTTATCATAGGTTCAAAGCCAAAATTTAGAAATTGTACTCAAAACCCATCTTTATAGATGATCCTCTTGATTAATTATCTTGGCATTGCCACTTTCAGACAACAATTTTAATTATAACTTATATTAGACAGGGATCCCAAGTGCTATTTTTGCTCACTGATTGATTAAATTAAATAAAAATGTTTATGCACCTGTTGTGTGCCAGGCATTGTTCTAGGCACTAGGAATAGAGGCAAAACAGGCAATAGAGGAGCAAGCAAAACCCGCTTTGATGAGGTTTTAAGGTATTTATACTGATAGAGCACAGAAAGGGTACAAGGTAAAACAACAGAATACAGACAGGATGATAACAGCAATGAAGAAAAATATAGCAGTCAAGGGGATATGGGTCCTGGGAAGAATGGAGCAGTTTTACATGGTGTGGTTAGGGAAGGCCTCATGGAGAAGGTGACATTTCAGTATGGATCTGAATCAGGAAAGGACAGGCATACAAGGCCATCTAGGGAAAGGCATGCTAGACAAGGGAATAGCACTGCAACGGTCCTGAGGTGGGTCTCAGCTCCTGCTGTGTTTGAAGAGAAAAAAACAGGTCCTATGGGTTCAGTGGAGGAATAAGAGGAAGGAGGTAAAATGCTACGTCAGAAAAGTAACCAAACAGGCAGGTGCCACAGGGTTTTATAGGCCATGCTGAATATTTTATCTTTTTCTTAAAGACAGACTGGGAGCAACTAAAGGTATAGATAGAATGGCTATATAATTTACTATTCAGATTTTGTTATTTCTGTTGGTAAAATGCTAAAAGTGGATGGATACTGGCAAAATAGAGAAAGACCAGGGCTGTTATAGGCAAATGAGGGAAATATATGATGTCTTAGGTGTAGACCAGAGGAGTGGCATCGTCTTGGCTTTTAGCAGAGCACCCAAGCTGCTGTTTTCAGACTAGCATGAAAGTGAGCAAGCGTTAACGCAAAGAAAGTTGTAGGAGCCTGTTGTAATATCCAGGTGAGAAGTGGCTGTGGCAATGGCAAATTCTGGGTGTTTTCAAATGCAAAGCCAGCAGGACTTAGGAATGGAACTGACGTGGAGCATTAGAGAAAAAAGATTTTGAGATTAAACCATTGTAGGAACGGAGTTGGCCTTAACATAGCTGGAGAGACTACAGAAGACGCTTTAGGAGAGTCGGGGGAGGGGAAACAAGAAGCTCCAGTAGCTATCTAAGAGAAGATACTGGGTGGGCAGTAAGATACAGAGGGCCTAAGACAGTCAGGGAGTCATTAGGGAGTCACTAGCATGAAGGTAGCACTGAAAGCATTAGAATGGTCGACCTCCTGGCCTGGGCATGGTGGCTCACCACTGTAGTCCCAGCACTTCAGGAGGTCAAGGTGGCAAATTGATTGAGTCCAGGAGTTCAAAACCAGCCTGGGCAACACAGTAAGACCCCATCTCTATAAAAAATACAAAAATTAGTGGGGTGTGGTGGCATGTACCTATAATCCCAGCTACTCAGGAGGCTGAGGTTGGGAGAATCACTTGAGCCCAAGAGGCTTTGATATTCCCTTACAGGTTGTTAAGTATAAAATCCCTGGCAGTGCTGGGCGTGGGGGCTCATGCCTGTAATCCCAGCACTTTGGAAGGCTGAGGTGGGTGGATCATTTGAGGTCAGGAGTTCGAGACCAGCCTGGCCAACATGGAGAAACCCCGTTTCTACTAAAAATACAAAATTAGCTGGGCATGTTGGCACATGCCTATAATCCCAGCTACTCAGGAGACTGAGGAAGGAGACTTGCTTGAATCGGGAGGCAAGATCACGCCATTGCACTCCAGCCTGGGAAACAAGAGCGAAATTTTGTCTCAAAAAAAATTTTTTTTCTTAATAAAAATTATATTATCAAAATATTAAAAATAAATTTTAAAAAGGTTGTAAATCACTTTCTTTTGTATTTTTATGTGTCATTATACTTTGAAGGCATGTTAACTCTTTCAGGCCAACAGTATACTAGATGATTGCTTTGTGCTTTACCTGGGAGACAATGTCTGGTCAAAGAATTATGGACTTACGACAACGAAATTCCAACTTTGTTTAGCATAGATATCAGCTTTCTGGTTTGATTTTGTAATCTTTATTTTAAATAATAAAATTAGCTTTTACTTTTCTTTGTTTTCTCATTTTTGAGATTACTTTTATTATTTATCATTATTTTCCTTTTCCTTTTCTGAAATAACCACCATTTTGAAAAATAAATATCTACTATCTAAAAGGATGGATTCTGGAGAACTACGCAGTAGCTCTGCTATCTTGGGCAAAACACTAACCTCTCTGTGACTCAGTTTATGCATCCATAAAATGAGAATAGCAGTACCTTCCTCATGAGGATTTTGTGAGAATTACTATGAATTAATATGTGTAAAGCATTTACCTCAGTGCCTGGCACATATTAAGTACTACTTTAGGGTTTGCTACTGTTGCTGTCATAATTCATTCATTCAGGAGCCTCTGAGTTGCCTTTTTTTCAGGTAATATTAGTGCTTGAAATTGGAGTGCACATCCACTTTTTCTAAGGGCTTAGAACCAACTAATTTCCTCATATTCCTCCATCACACACACTGGGCATATAACACTATTTGCAGGACGAGAATTCAGGAAGTGTTTATGAAAGAAAAGGAAATGTGAAAAGAACTGGAACTATGATCATAACATATCTCAACATTCACAACAAAGGTGGCCCAAACAAACAGATTACATGTTCCTGAAGGTAAGACTCAGATGTCTGTTTCCTATGTCAATATGTAATAAGCAAAAGAAATGACAAACTTGGATATGGTCCTAGAGGCTGAGCCAGATATGACAAACAAGGTGAAGGTTGGGGCAGAGCTCACATTCACAACCATGTCACACATCTAGATATTTTAAATGTCAACAGGATTTACATATGGTGACACTGCATTTTAGAGAGATAGGAGTGTCAGGAAATAAAGTTAAGTGAAGGAAACTAACAAGCATAAATTATCAGCATATAAGAAGCTCCAGAAATTGAGGTCAGCCACAGGTTACCTTCTCAAAGCATAATTAGAAAAGCTAACATAAAATGCACTATCGTTGCCACCTGTAAAAGTAGCATACCTTAAGGGATAGTTTGAAAATATATTGTCAAAAATTTCCTAGGAAACACCTCAGTTTTATCAAGGTTACCAAAAGCAACTCTATGAGAGGATCCAGAGCAATTCAGAGCTTGATACAGGAATTATGACTGACATAAAAGCGAATGTTAACTAGGACATCTGTGTGTTTAGATGAAATACATATTAATTAGGATTGCATTCAGCTACAAGCAACAGAAACAACTTAATTTTTCTCACAATACAAGAATTCCAGTCATGATTTCAAGGCTGGCATAGCTGCCTGAGGATATAAATGAGGGCCCAGCTCCCTCTAAAGTTCTGTTCCACCATCACTGGCATGTGGCCATTATGCTCAAGGTCACAAGTTGGTTGTATCCGAGCTAGAATAGGCAAGGTTAGGACAAAAAGTAAGTGCCTGCTGAGTCTTTCATAAAATATTCTTTATCAGGTTTATCAAGAGTCTTCCCAAAGACTCTGACTGGGTGCAGTGGCTCATGCCTGTTATCCTAGCATTTTGGGAGGCCAAGGCGGGTGGACCACCTGAGGTCAGCAGTTCAAGACCATCCTGGCCAACATGGCAAAACACTGTCTCTAGTAAAAACACAAAAATTACCTGGTCTAGTGGTGCCCACCTGTAGTCCCAGCTATTCAGAAGGCTGAGGCACGAGAATCGCTTGGACCCAGGAGGTGGAGGTTACAGTGAGCTGAAATGGTGCCACTGCACTCCAGCCTGGGCAACACTGAGACTCTGTCTCAATAATAATAATAAAAACAACCTTCCCAAAGACCCTAATCAATAGATTTTCACTTCATATCACTGAATTATACTGCTAATAAATGGCAGAGCAAGATATGAACACGGTTCTATCTTCAGCATCCAGTTAAAAATACTCACGCCCATGGCTCCCTTGCAGCTCCATGTAATTCAGCGATATGAAGCAATTCTATGGGAGGACCACAGCAAATCAGAGCTTGATACAAGAATTATGACTGACCTAAACAGTTGATAATAAATGTACTGATTTTTTTCATATTATTATCAGTAAGAAGAGAAAAAAGGTGTAGAGATGGCAATGGGGGAAACCTGAAGGGAAGAAAGTGAAAGAATTTAAAAAGAAAAGGAATAAAGTTGTGAAGCAGAAAGGAGAAAGGAACAGGAGAGGGAAAGCAAGGACCATGCTTCAAACGAAGCAAAGGAGGAAAGACAAAGAGAAAATTTACAGGGAAGAATACAAGATGAGACAGAGCAGGAAGGAGAGGGGAAAGGCAGAGACAGATGACTCAGGTGACCATAGCACTTATGGGTCTACTGTCACTCTTTTTCAGGTCACTTTGTTTGTGGGCACCAGCGAACATCAATAATTGGTGCTATCCATAACATGTCACCCTTCCTATCATGTAAGAGTATTTTAATCAATAATTTTCTTTTTAAACGGGGTCTCACTCTGTTGCTCAGGCTGGTCTTGAAATCCTGGGATCAAGTGATCCTCCTGCCTCAGTTTCCAAAGTAGCTAGGATCACAAGCGTGTGCCACTGTGCCTAGCTGTAATAAATTTTTGTTTTCAACATGAAGTTGAAGGAAAGCGAATTTTTTAAGGAAAGCGAATTCAGCATTAAAGGATAACCTGCATTTTAAACATTTACTTTGAAAACTCAGAACTCCTATAGTTATTTCTTAGTGGGATTCAATGCTATCTAATTATTTTAGCTTTGTTTTTTATTTTGAGTGATTTAGGGCTGCCTTATACCACAAATCAACATTTCTACATTTGTACTGATCCCCCTACCACACACACATACTCAAATACATTTGCCATAATTGGTTCTTAGAGAGGATAGAATAAAAAAGAAAAAAATAGGTATAGATTTAGAGAAGCAGACATTTTAAAAATAATTGGTTAACCTATAGGCACAGCATTCAACCCTTCAGAAGCTCTGTCTTCAATGAGATGTGCATGGCAGGTGACTGTGGTGAAAATTACTCTCTGAGCCACACAATTGACACCAAAGTGAGATCATACCATCTCATGCAGAACGTTCTGAGAGCCAATAATTTTTTAAAGCTATGCAATTCCTGTGTTTGAACAGTCATTATGAGATATTCATATTTGAAAATTCAATTCGAATATCTGAAATAGTGCTTTTAAAACGCTTTTGCTTAAAGTTGTTGAGACTGAAATGCTATATAGTGCTGTTATTTTTCAAATGACTCTAAAATCAGGTAAAGGGGGTGGATTAATCACCCCCAATGTTTTTGAAATGAAAATATTTAGATAAGTCAATTTCCCTTTTAACGTATATTAAGTCATTACTCAGGCATAGCCTAAACCACCTCTCTCTGTCCATGGTGAACCTGCCCATTCCAACCTAATGCACTCCACCTTCCTTTTTTTCCTCAGTGTAGGGCTATCCAGTTTTTCTATTTCTATGTGACACAAAGAACTTCATATTCGTGTGTGTGTGTGTGTGTGTGTGTATGTCTTTTAAAATGTAAATGTTCAAAAAGTACTGGTCACTGAATTTATTTATGCTTTTCAAACGTAAAGGTTATTTGAAATAAAGGGGTCATTGCATCAGCAACTATATATGAAGATTAAAGACATAATAAGTTTCAAACTAGCACTTGAAATGATCAGAAAAACAATTATGGCTTATTACGCAACCAATTTTAAATAATTGATGGAGTAAGGCTTCTAGTTTATTCTATAAAGTTGACCAATTCCCAGGCGGTAAAAAAAAAATCAAAGATAGATTTTTAGATATTTTCTTTTGAATAAAACTAATCTATAAAAATTTGAAAGTCAAAAACGCTGACTTTAAAATCTTCGTAAAATATCACTCTTTTTAAAGATAAAAAGTCAAATTTATTAGACCAAGACAGTTCTGTAAAAACTATATTCATATTATTACAATGACACAACGTTACCATTTTATTCATTAACATTTTCAATGCAAATAAAAGTAATAGTTTAAAACAAAGATTCACACAAATTGGAAGGAAATATAATTAAATAACTCCTAGTAATGTAAGAATGAATGAAGTATGAATTTCTGCCAAAATGAAATATTTTGAACTATAATTCTAAAGACTTGATTTTTAGTTTAAAATTGGAATTGAAACTCACAGTGAATATAAATTACAGGAAGCAAGATTTATGATTTAAGAAACAATCTGAACCACATCAGTAAAACATGTATGAAATAAATTGTAGAGAGTAAGATAAATATGTGACAAGTAGAGCAAAATGCTAAAAAAAAAGCCCAATTTTCATAGTCCTATATAGGCAGGACGCAGCTTCAGTTCGCTTATAAATTGCATTTGACAAATGATTTTGAAAGTTTAAATACACTGATTATAGAATCTGAAACATATGAATGATAAATAACCGATCACCTCATCAGCAATGCAGTTACTTTAGTAATAGCAAATCAATTTACTCCAAATAATAAAATCACTCCTTTGAAAGGAAGGAAATCTGGAATATATTTCCAAAAGTTATGTCTGACATAAATATCATCTGGTATTTGAAAGGTCATTAAATTGCACTTCCTTTGAACAATAATTTTTAAACAGCAACCAATTAATTTCAGAACATATGTGTCCTGAACAGTAATACTGGAAATTGTCAAAATAAAGTGCCCTCAATACTCTATCCTGATTATACCTTTCCTTAAAGTAAATGTTTAATTTTAGGAATAGAACATTGATTTTCCTGTCTGTCTCACAATATATTTTTTTAAAAAATGGAGTGGATATACAGCATGAAAAAATTACCAATAGTGATGCCGGACTTACAAAATACAATAAAATCCCCCTTTGAAAACATCATGCCACATCACCAATTCAATTCTACTCAAGGCCAAATTTTTTTCTCTCAGTTGATATTTTAGAGCATACTTCTCATTGTTAATGGAACACTTCCCCTATCTTATGCTACCATAATAACAGAAATTCTAGTCCATTCGGAAATTCAGGTACATTGTCTCACCAAAGCTCAAGTATTTTGGGCAGACTCATTTACTTATGTTTGGCTTTCATGTACAGTGTCTTCTAATGGCTGACCTCTCCTTTTTGATGGTGACTGAGTAAAGCCAACCTTGTGAGGAGCAGTTCCTTATTGACATGATTACAGGGGCATCCAAGTCTTTCTATCCCCAAATCTATTATCTGGTTGCTCAGTGATGCTAAACTTACTTTAAGCAAAGAGGGGAAAGACATCTTTCTACAACTATAAGCAAAAATGTGGGAAAGTTCAATACTGACAAGTCACATTCATCATAAATTGATTGGGGGGCAAGGGGAAGAGTGGCAAACAAAAATGGATGGTAGCTACCTGAAGGTTGGGGGTGAGGAATAGGAACGATCATAGGTGAGGAAAGGTGCAGACTTCAATCCAACCATCACATTTTTCACAATACTGCCTTTGTCCCTAGGAGAAGGTATGCTGAATCATGGGGCATGGCTGGAAAAGAGAAATGGCTACCTGACTAAACCATGTAGATTCTTGTTGCCTATTTCCCCATCATTTGCAACTTTCTACACACACACACACACACACACACACACACACACACAAAATCCAGGTTTGGTGCCTGAAACGCACATTGGGGAAACTGACCATGTCTTAGGATTTGTGCAAAAGAAAAGGAAATTCTAGAAAAAAAAAATGTTCTGATGCTGGGACATTTCTAATTCAACATGGTGTATATGAGAACTCCTTTTGCTGAGCTTTTACATTGTGGTATACTCACAGTTCATTGTGACTAATAATGCCCTTTCAAAAGAGTCATAGACAACAGAATTTAAAAGATATAGGAAGATGAGAGAGATACCAAATGACATTTAATTGAGAGATGAGAACACACCAGATGTAACCATGCACTATTTATAGAGTTGCCAGTACTGAAAATAGATGGATATACTACTTAATGTAAAAATCTGTGACAATTCTGTTAGACTCGAAAGCTCCAGATTTTTAGTACTATATATTTTTTATTTTTGTTAAAGATATTCCATAGATATATTTAAATACGACACATACAGGGACCTATAATTGTGAACTACTTTTATTCTAGACTGGCGATTGCCGCCCCATTTTACATTCTGAGCTCTACCACACACCCCAGTGTCAGAGGGCAGCTGACTGATCTACAGAAATGTTCTATGTTAGGTGCTACTGTGTACACCACCTTTATCTCAATGCATTCTTTTAGGAAAAAAAAAAAAAAAAAAAAAAAAAAAGTCACAACTATCAGCTCTACATCCAAACACAGTTCATTCAAATGGTGACTTCAATGTATATCATAAATGTAACTGATTTTTTCCTGATATAACTGTTACACTTTAAGGATCTAGAAGGTTAGAAATAAAGTCTCAAGCTAACATTTTACAGATTTCTTATAAGTTTAAGAAGACTTCTTGGCCAAAAGACCTTTCACTTTGGTCACATATCAAAATGGACCAACCACAAAGTACATGAGATTAAGTTTTCCCATTGGCAGTTCAATTCTTACAGAAGCTGTGTGTGTGTGTGTGTGTGTGTGTGCGTGTGTGTGTGTGTCTGAATTTTTAAAATTAATTTTCAAAAGCCTAAAAGGAAAAGAGACATACATAAGCACCACTTCATTTTTAAACATGTCTTCTACCTGTAGAACATTTTACAAAAAAAAAAACCCTCTTACTTGAAGGCCTATAGCTACAGCTAGTTCCAAAATCTAAATGTTTAATAAAATAGATAATAGAAATTTAAAATCTGACACAATTCTCAAAGCTTATAATAATTTGACCTTTCATAACTTAAATAACACAATTTCGCTACCTTTTCTGGTGGTGGAAAAGAGGTGGAAATTGAGATCCTCCCCCGCAATATCCAACTTGAAGTATCTACACTTTATTCTTACTCTACATTATCCATTCCTTTTCAGACTTAAATATGTGATTATGATGAGTCTTAAGGTGACTTGCATTTGCTAACTGAGGGAGCAAGACCAAAGAGAGTACAATATTTTGGTGTTTTTAGTTAAGTTTTCGATATCAAGACCTTCCAAAGTATGTGGAAAACAGAAAAAAATAATAATAAAGCTTTGTATCATCACATGGTCTTCCATCATAACCTGACAGTTACGCCTTTGAGACCAGCCTCGCCCACTTACCCACCGTTCTCACTGGGAGATAATACCGGGCAAGAACTTTTGCTAAGAGTCGCACAGAGCAGCAGGCTCAATCAGGCTTTGGGTTAGGTCTGGTTGCCATCACAGTAGCTGCTCCTTCCACTTAAAGATTCCCATTACCTCAGAAAAGCACAAGCTTGTTCTTGGGAAGAGGGGGTAGTAAGCACTTTTATCTAAAAAGGGACTAGTTACGGAACATTAATTTTCCAAAATTATTTCTAAAATTCCACCAAATTAAACTCCTGCTTTACAGACAAGGCTGCCACCATGCCACAAGGAAGTTGTAAAAAACACTGTTTAAAACCTCTAGGAGACGTTTATTTAGGCTAAATATTTTAGAATAGATATCAAGGTTTTTTAAAAACAGAAACTCCTACGGATTCTTAAAATTTTTAAATGCTTGTCTGTCTTTAGTGCCAGCACCCCATAGATTATCTCCCACCATGCTAATAATTGTTAGCCTATTACAGATACAAACTATTAACAGGAGCCTACTGGACAATGGTTTCTATTAGGTTGGGTATAAATATTTTGGGGTTGAAATTCTAACTAAATAGTGCCTGTCGCTGCTTAAAAGCTCCATAGAAGTGAAATGTTCAGAAGTCCCAGAAGAAACACAGAAAAGAGACATTTTTTATTTTTCCACATACTCGATGTACTAGCTTAAAATACATGCACTACATGATATTATATTTATTGGAGCTGAATTTTATTTCTTCTATAATGTTTGTTTTTGATGCAGGGCTGCATAATGATTCCTTTTTTTAAAAGATACCTCTAAATTATAAGGGATTCCAGCCTGTACCTGGAAATTAAAGCTGTGCAGATAAAATACAAAGTCATTAATAAACATCACAAAGGTAATTCTAACAAGAAGCACCATGTAGAAATAAGGCAGGAATCATAAAAATCATCAGTTACTGACATATTAAATTACACTTTCAAAAGAATAGGGAGCTGGAAGCAGCCGCTCCCTTTCAGGAGGGCTGTTTGACACTGAATGAAATGCCAGGGACTCCTGGCTGGTGAGCAACGAGAACTTTGGGGGCGAGCGGCGCGGGGCAGTCACGGACCTGGGCGCTTCAGTCTGTCACCAGCCTGCCCGCAAAGCCCAGCGACAGCCCCAAAGCCCCCCGGGGACCCATCTGGGGGGACCGGGAGCAGGACAAAGGTCTGAAATTCAAGTCCTAGGATTAAAGAAACAAAATGCGCAGGTTCCATTTAAAGTGCCTGCGTAAGTACGGGGAGTGAGGGGGAAAGACACCGAACCCCAAGAATTCTCAGGCGTTTATCACAAGCACCAGCTCATTACCAGGAAATGCGTTCGGGGAGTGGGGACATGGAGAATGAATCCCAACTCGCGACTCCATTCTCCACTAACTTTACTCTCGCTCCCTGGACCGA